>NC_140124.1:4260249-4860249 GCF_964035555.1 Netta rufina
ATTCATGGTAAGGTAGACTTGTGGAAGAAATCAGACCAAAGTGGTCCATTAATGGACTTGTTCTTACCGAATAAAAGTAGAATTAATAAATTTAACACCTTTTTCCTTCCTCTGTCTGTATTTTACAGAGGGTTGTCAAGAAACTGTATAAAGTTGACAAAGGCTTATACCCTATGTTCCTTGCTGGGGTATGCTACAGCTTCTAAATCACAGTGATATCAACAGCATGACTTCCATGGACTTTCTTCTAGTACAGGTGCCCTAGTATTCCATTAATATGTTGTTCAGTGTTTGATGTTCTGATTTGACTTTTCTCAATGTCTTACATTATAATGTTGTCTTTATAAGCACCAGGTCATGCAGAAAACTTGTATTAAAACTTGTTTAGAACTAGCTATAGAGACTACAATAGGGTTTGGTAATTCAGGGGTTGGAACATGAATTATCCTCTGCAGGCAGGCAGAACTGACTGCTTGGTGGGTTGAGTTCTTAAGAATTTCTCCAGTTTGTTCCTGATATCAGAGGGACACAGAGATAGGTGGAAACCGTCAAAGAGGAATAAACAGATGGGAAGAAACACAATGCCCAACTAAAATCTAGTAATCTTAGGATTCTAAGAACCTACTATTCAGGTATTCAGTAGCCATTGCTAAGAAGGAAAAATGAAGGCAAGTTCTCGTGGTTCTCTTAGCCTTACTTACTACGTGGAAGTTAAAAATAATGATAATTCTGATTTGCTGCAGACCTATAATTTCCTCTTTCTCACTTTAAAATAGTTTCATCTCCATTTAAGTGTTTTTCATTTTGTTTTGCATTTGAGTGCATTAAAAAGAAAAAAAATATATATATAAATAAATAAAAATTATTACATCTGCAGCTACTCTCACTTGTAATCACCTTGAAGTAACAATGCCCTGCTGTTACCTTACTTAGAAGTGAAGCTGCTTACTTAAGTGATTTTGAAATCGAGCATACCTTGATTTATTATTGCTTGCATCCCCATACCCACAGAACAGCTATTATTTGCTCACGGTTGGAGAAATTGGAAGAAAAGACTTAGACATCCCATATTAGGTCATTTTAGTAATGATTGCAAAAAGAGGTACTTAAAGAGGGGAATATGCTTTCCAAATTCCAGAATTATTCTTTTGACCGGTATTTGAATGTACTTCTGTAAATTTGTTGATGTTTTTTTTAGCATGGACATACTGATTGCTATATTCTTTGTTAAAACATCTGTTTGTTCAAGGCCTGTAAACAAAACAAATCAATGTATCTACCTTCCTTTATACCATTTTGTTCATTTAGTCTTTCTCAATTCCATTTGGAGGGGACAGAAAAAGGAGAGGACAGACAAAGTCTGAAGGGAAAAACAAGCATTAATAAAGGCAAATAAGAAAAAAAAACAAAAAACAACAACAACCAAAAAAAAAAAAAAACACGAATAAAAAACGCGAGCTTCTTCCCATCAGACAAGGAAAAGACATTTGTAGTTTTCAAGACAAAACTGACTGCCAAACCTTGTTTTGTCTTCTGACTCCACACATATTACAGCTTTCTTGTAACTAGATAAATTTAAGAATAATAAGCTCAAATCCCAAGTTTACTTCAAATTTGGACATCATTTTGGCACATGTTAGTAGATCACTAGCTTACCAGTAGAAAACTATCCTCCACATCTTCCCTACCTTCTCTTTATTAGCACTTGAATGTGCAGCTAGACAGAAAACTGGCTTAGCAGGAAAACAAACAAACAAACAAGCAAACAGACAAACAAAAAACAGTTACTTTGCAGTTCTTTGTGCAACCACATGAATGCTAGTATAGCACAAAAGTTCCATGCAGAACACCAGCACCTAACTACCTCCTGGCTGACCAAGTATTCACAGTTATTTAATACCAAAAAAATACCTCAGATGTCTATTGAAACCACTTTTCAAGAACTGTACAAGAACTCATATTACAGATATTTCTTATTCCTTTTTATCTACACCCAAAAATCATATTTTCTGAATGATATTCATCAAAGATTTTACAGTCTGTATCCTATTTTTGGTTACAAAATCCTACATAGAAGAACAATTTAGGGACTTATTAAAAGGACTGATATTATTTTGCAAAAACTTCACATTTTCCTATTTTCAAACATTGTGAAGCCATTGCTTTTAAATGAAGTTGCTTGACATCAGTACATTGGTAGCATAGAATATTACACTTAATGTCTCTGACATTAGCCACAATTTTAAAATCTTGCTGGATCAGTTTACAAATCTAAAAGACCACCAGAGACTCTATAGCAAAGCTAATGTGAGTAAAAATGTAAGTGCTTGAAAACATGTTTCTGTTATCCTTTTATTATGACTTATATATATACATATATTTAAAAATCCTTGAATAAAAAGGTAATTACCTCAATAAAAAGGTAATTACCTCACCCCACAAACTCTTACTTGCTCAATACTACTAAAACTATTTAACCCACTTTTGAAAATATTGACATAAATCAATATGAATACCACTATGTGTTTTGGATCAAGTTCTTCTTTCATTATTGGCTACACCAATTCTGTAACCAATGTGCTAAAATCACAAAGGCAAACATGTACAGGTGTTGAGTAAAGCTGGATCTGGTGCTGTTAGCCAGATGATGAAGGAATAGAAGTTAATTTTCTTTACTCAATTACTTCCAAGTAGCAATAATTATTAGGAATCTACCCAGTTGGAGAGTACTAGTGCTGCATAAAAAAAAATCCTTCAGATCATCATGTCTAACACAAGTGTTGGTGGGAACTCATTCTGCATTGCTCCTACCTGTTTCTCGCTGATGCCACAAAATGTGTTTTGACATAAGCCTGTTGCCTGTGCAAAGTTTTCTTTTTTTATTATTCCATGCAAGTCCATGCTAGACAAGTAATGCACACCCCACTAGCAGCAGTAAGGGGCCAGAGGAAGCTCTGTGTCAGTATATTGCAAACATTAGCACTGGAACACACAAGTTTCATTTCCCATTAATTTGTGGTTGCCAGATGGTGAATCAACACTTTTGCCAATCTGCACAATGATAGTGGAATTGCTGTTGACTGCCTGTCTTTCAGATATTTCCCAGAAACAGTCCTTTAAATGCTGTTCATTTTGTCTGTTGTTGTGTAGAAGTCTTCAGTATTCAGTCTTCAGGTTTTATTCTCTAAAATTTAATTTGTTTTCTTGAAATTTCTCTTTGCTACTGTTTATTTTACTGTTAGCTTTTATGAGCTGCTCATCCTGAATATCACTGCTGTGCATGAGTTTAAAGCCAAACAAAAAAGGCAGGTTTATTTATTGGAGCTATTCACATCTGCAAAACAGGAAAACCTTTTTGCCTTGTTCCCCAGGGCTATGTAAGCTCTCAGAGAAGGTAACAATAACAAGATAAAAGACATAAATTAGTTATGCTTCTAAATGAACTTGGACAAATAACAAATACAAAAAAAAAAAAAAAAAAAAAAAAAGACTATAATAAAGAGCAGTATTAATTCCATTTAATGCTTTGTATACTTTTTTTTTTTTTCAAACCAGTGTAAATAAGTCTTTTTGTGAAATTTAGTGAGTTCCAAGGGTAAATCTCTGTACTCTGTTTCCAGCTGACCTGAAGTCCCTCTTTCATTTTCAGTTGATTAATAGATCTGGTTGTGAAATAGGGGTATTTTACCTTTAAACATATAGAGCTCATAGTGAAAAAGGGGCAAAAATCTTTAAATAAACCAAGAAACTCCTTATTTTTGAAAATTTTCCTGTGAGGACTCACTTGATTTGTTGGTTCATATTTCCCTCTCCCCCTGAAAAAAAAGGCTTTGGATGGCAGCCTATGAGAAACCACTAAGAAATCCTTAATCTCGACAAAAAGTATTTCTGATCCTAAAAATATGTCTTACACATACAGTATTTAATTTTGTATTTATTTATTTGAAATTTGAAAGCAGAAAGTGATTACTCTTCAGTGAGCTTGCACTCTCCTTCCAAATGGCTTAGTCAATGTTTATAGTCCTACAAGACCGTAACATTTAGCCAATCTAGGTACTGTGACCTACAGGCCTGTAGGACACAACACACACTGATCCCATCTGATCTGTAAGTGCTATTACTGATGGATAGCAGAATAGAAAGATCAAAGATACCATCTAATTACACCTTCCAAACTCTTCCTTGTTGTGGGCATCACTGTACATTGACAGTGAGAAATGGTTCTGACTTTAGTGGAATTACTTTAGCAGAGGTTTGAGCAAGGAATACTGAAATTGAAAAATTTTCAGGCAATAATTCCATAAGAAAACATAAACCCACATCAGATTTTTAAAGATTTAGAAATCAGCAATATCAACACACACACATAAGCACAAACAACCCACATCTAAGATTCTATTTCTCCATCTTCATTCAACAGTATGCACTAACTGAATATTTGCAATCCTATACATTTAGTTAAATGAAATAAAGAATTCCAACTTCCGTGGGACTCCTTAATCTCTATGTGTGCACGACAAGACTTTTGAACTTAAGGTCTAGAACTCAAAAACATGTTTAAATGTTTAAATATGGTTTGATAATGCTTTTCTTAATGCAGTAGGGATTCTTCCATGACATACAAATATCAGTATAATCTAAAAGGTTAAGTAATAGAAAAATAAGACTTTTTTTTTTTTTTTTTTTTTTTTTATATATATATCTCAGTATAACATTCAGTTTTAGAACACATGTACCATACATGGTAAGTGAATAGTGCAACAAATGAATGCAGTGTGCAGAGGAATGCAGAGGCCACTTGCTTCTAAACATGTGATTGCAAATTCATTGCTTTTGAGCAACAGTATTTTTTTTCAAGTTTTTTCTATTTGTTCCCCACGATCTCTGGAACACATGTCCAGGAAAATTCTGAGATCTGCGTTCTCAGCTGTGAGGTTCATAAGGAAGCTGATGTTTATGAGACAAATTTGTAATTATTTTCTGGATTAATGATTGAATCCAAATTGTGACTTCTAGAATTTCACCATGAAGTGGGTACTGCCCGCAGAGGCAGTTAGATGGGGTGGGATGAATAGATCAAAGCCAAGCTTTAAGCATCATAAGGATTGGTGTTTCTGCTTTTTTTTTTTTTCTTTTTTTTTTTTCCCCTTGACCTTTGAAAATATGTGGTGAAGAGTCATTTGAAGTAGTCTACAGTTCTGCTGTTCTGTAAATAGCAGTGGTATAGTGGAAAAATCATAACATGCCTTTTAGCCTTTCAGATTCTACAACAACAACAACAACAAAATAAATGAAATAAAATTTAAAAAATCCAAAAGTTTATCTGTAATTTAAAAAGTTCTCACTTTAATATATTTTGCTGGTACAAACAAACAAAAAAACAAAAACAAACAAACAAACAAAAAACAATGCAGTCAAGGCATGTACATACATGTACATCAGATGTTGAATGGGACCGAGGGGACTAACTGCTCCAGACCAGCTGAATTACCAATATGCATTTCAAACCTCCAGGAGGACTGGGACCCCTGAAAGGAGGTTCTGTGGAAAATATCAATCTTGGGTGGATGTTATCTATTAAATAGGTCTCCTGGTAGGCAGAAAGGAAGCCAAAAGAAAAAAATTAAAGGAAATAACAAAAAATCAACATCTATGTATAGAATTTAAAATACCCATTCCAATGGAAGACATCTGAAGGGATGATGTTTGTGAGAAAAGTAAAGCACTGCCAGAGATTGCACTCAGTTACGTTATTAGTTATTAGTTGCCCTATTTTCAGAAGCAACAAACGCAGTTATCTTTAAAATTTTTATATAATATACTGGAGTTCTGTCCTAAGTCTTTTCTTATCACCTCTTATAGAGGCAGATGGGAAGGGTATGTTAACATGTACAAGAAAAGAAGCAAATTGGTTTTCATGCATCACAGAGAGCTTGAAAAAAGACATGGGCATCTTGAAAATAAAAATACATGCATATTGGACTAATGGAAAAAGGCATTGGAGCGTAAGTGCCCTTAGAGGAACAAGAGAACTAGACACACAAAGTTGAAAGTAATGTGATGGTGATTTTTTTTTAATTTATTTTATTTTTAATATGTTTATATTAAATTATTTTAATATATACTAAATATATATTATTATATATTTATATTTAAAAATCCAGCTGGTGACTGGTCACCAGTGGTGTTCCCCAGGGTTTGCTGTTGGGGCCCATTCTTTTCAAAATCTTTATTGATGATTTGGATGAGGGCATTGAGGGCACCATCAGTTAGTTTGCAGACAATGCCAAGTTGGAGGGAAGTGTCAATCTGCTGGAGGATAGGAAGGCCCTGCAGAGGGACCTGGACAGGATGGGTCAATGGGGAGAGGCCAGTGGGATGAAGTTCAACATGGCTAAATGCCACATCCTGCACTTTGGCCACAACAACCCCATGCAGCACTACAGGCTGGGGGAGAGTGGCTCGAAAGCTGTGCAGAGGGTCTGGGGGTGTTGGTCAATGCTCACCTGAACATGAGCCAGCAGTGTGCTCAGGTGGCTAAGAAGGCCAACAGCATCCTGAATGGTATCAGGAATAGTGTAGCCAGCAGGAGCAGGGAGGTGCTCCAGACACACAGCACAAGTTCCCCTGAGCCCTGTGGAGAGGCCCCTGGTGGAGCAGGCTGTCACCCTGCAGTCCCATTCCCCATTCCCCTGTGCAGCTCAGAGGGGTGGAACGTAGAAGAAGTTAGATGGGGGGAAGGTGTTTTTAGTTTTTCTTTGTAGTTTTTCATTATTGTAGCTTGTTAGTAATAGTTAATAATTTTTATTAATCTTCCTATGCTGAGTCTGTTTTAGCTGTGATGATAATTGTTGAGTGATCCTGTTGAGTGATCCTGTCCCTGTTTCATGCCTTGAGCCGTTTTGATCGTATTTTCTCCTTCTTTCCCTTTGAGGAGAGGGAGTAAGAGAGTGACCGTGGTGGAGTTCAGCTGCCCAGCTGAGTTAAACCACCACAGGCCTCAAGTTGTGCCAGGGGAGGTTCAGGCTGAGAATTAGGAGAAATTTATTCTCAGAAAAAGCGCAGTTAGGCATTGGAACAGGTTGCCCAGGGAGGTAGTAGAGTCACCATCCCTGGGGGTGTTGAAGAACAGGTTGGATGTGGTATGTAGGGACATGGATTAATGGGTAATATTGGTGGTAGGGGAATGTTTTGTCCAGATGATCTTTGAGTCTTTTTCAGCCTTAATGATTCTATGATACTATGAAGATTGGGTATAGCTTGGATCGTTAGTGTTGGGACAAAAATTCTTAATGAGGTCCTGCACATTTATACCATCTTCTAAATAAATACAGTCGCTTCCCCTAACTTTAGGCATACATGACATACTCTACATTGTCTTCAGAGAAAACAAGAAGAAATAAGTATCTTACAATCAAAATGCACAAGGATCATTATGAGGATTGCTTAAAGCTATGAGAAGTCATTAGCCATAGGAAAGGTAGTGAAGTTCTTTCAGCCCATAGCAAAGAAATACAATCCTCTCTTCACAGCCTCAGCTTCAGTACTTTTCTTCTTAACCTCTTCCTGTGATTCTGGATTTTTCTTCCCATGGCAAAAGAATATTAAAGGATCTCAAGTCTGCCCTAAAGCAGCTGTTGAAAGTACATCCAATTTTTGATTCAGAAGCCCTTTTTCCAGGAACCTGGGCACCATGGTCCTGTAATTTCTTTATGCCTGGGGCTAATACACTCATGCTTAATTTCACAGGAAGATGCTTTACATTCCTCTCTCCTATTCATTTAAACAGCAAGCAGTTTCCCATCCCCTCTCTATTTGGAGATTGGTAGCATTTTTTCCAGCTCCTTTTCACTGGTACAAACCTCTTCTTTCTTGATTCCCAGCCTGAAATATTTGATATCTCTACTGATAAAAGTGACTACTGATTAAGAATATATTTTTTTTTCAATGTAACAGTACTCCCAAATCTGAAATATTTAATCAGGAAAATATGTTTTAGTGTTTCTCTAAAACTCTGTGGATCCTTTTGTATTACTGCAAACAGAAGTATTTAATTTCTTACTATTCCTTTTTCTCTAAAGTCAAAAAAAAAAAAAAAAAAAAAGTCACCCTAGGCCATTTTTCATAAGAAACCTGTACTTTCAGATCTTGTCCATAAACTATACACCACTATATTTTTAAACATTTATTTCCCAAGGAGAAGGCTAAATCCAGAGCTGGTAAGGCTTTTTCTTTCTTTTTTTTTTTTTTTTTTTTTCAGTAGTTATTCACATAGTTCTCAGCTTCACGAGGCTTGATTTACCTTTTGTTTGTTGATGTAGAGGTTTAAATACAGGGCAAGTGAATTACTGGAAGTACACAATGTCATAGTCTGTTAAATGAAAATATGTCTGTTGTTTTGAGGATTTTTATGTTTGTTTGAAGCCTATTGAAATAAACCAAAGAGTTTCAAGCTATGGATTAGTTTTGCTTCAGGAGAAAACAATACAAAGCCATTATAAATAGGCTATTGGTTTTTCCTTTACAAGCTAGCTGACACACATAAAAGGTTGAATTTGTTGTCATCTAATTACAGCACATCAGGGAGAATGTAGCATTTTTGAGAACCACTCCATAATTCTGGTCATGTCTCATAAAAGACAGAAATAATCCCTTCAAATAAGTGAAAAAAAAAAAAAAAGACAATGTCTGAGAGGCATTCAATGAAAAAAAATAAAATTTTTAAAAAGAGGCTAATTGGGATAGATAATTGATCACATTTGGAGGAATGATTAACTATATTTGTAACAAAAAACAGTTTTATTAGAAATGAGAGTTTTTTTTTATCTCTATTAAAATGAGAAAGCATTTTTTCCTTATCTTTACAAGACAGCTGTATATCTGAAGGCCTCTGTCAGGATTTCACTTCAGTCTTCCAGCTCTTGGTGAAGACTTCAACTGCTCCTGCTCGAGCAAGACTTGGATAAACTTGGAGACACTTCCATGTTGTGCCAGAGCATGAATCAAAATATGATAATAGAATGGCACATGGAAGTTCTCAGGGCACTGGTGTATTGCCATGAACATTGGCTTTGTACATGCTGCCCAGGAGGGAGCTGTGTGGATAGAGAGAAAACAGGATGTGACATGAGATGTGTTGTACCCAACGTTAAAGGACATGTTGAAAGTGACAGAAACCTTCTCCACGTAACTGATCTTTGAATCCAGACTTACACGCTCTTGTAATAAAATCAACACCATCTCAGTACCTCTAGAAGGAAGACAGAAAAGAAAGCAAAACTTGGGAGTTTTTAATTAGTTGTCTTTCTTCTCTATTATATGGGTGAGCTCATCTGAAAGCTGTTTTAATTTCAAGTTTACCCATATTAAATCACTAAGAAAGCTCTGTCAGATTTTCACAGTTGTGCCAGAGCCTAAGTGAAAACTGAAAACTGCCAGAATACTCCTGTGTTGCTGTTTGTTTCTAATGGATAGTGAGGAAGTACCATCTGCTTTCTACTATTTCCAGGCATTGCTCAAGAGTGAAAAAGCTTTGTCAGCACACAGATCTTGAAGTATAAAGGAAGACATTGGTGGAGCTATGCCAAGATAGTCTGCCTTCTGAAAATCAGGGTCTTTTGCATCAATAAGTTGAGCACATGGAGGCATAAAATTGTCTGTCATGGTATTGGACTTCCTTCAGAACACGTTCACCTTGGCCACTAACCACTGTCTGTGAGTCTGTGATACACCAGGAAAAGCACATCCTTCCTAGGAAGCGAGGGGTTGTCATAATATTATGCAATATATAATAGCTAGAAGGACCTTTTTTAGTATATTCTGTGTTCATCAGCTACTAATGTTAATCATAGAACCATAGAATCATTTAGGTTGACTGAGTTCTAAGATGAAGTCCAACCGTTAACCTAGCACTGCCAAGTCTACCACTAAACGATGTCTCTAAATATCACATCTGTAAGTCTTTTAAATACCTCCAGGGATGATGACTCAATTATTCACCTGGTCAGCTTCTTCCAGTGCTTCACAACTCTTTCAGTGAAGAATTTTTTTCCTAATATCTAACCTAAACCTACGTTGGCACAACTTGAGGCCATTTCCTCTTATCTTATCACTTGTTATCTGGGAGAAGAGACCAACCTTCACCTCATTACAGGCTCCCTGGAGGTAGTTACAGAGAGAGTGATAAGGATGCCTCTGAATCTCTCCTAGGCTAAGTAACCCCAGTTCTCTCAGCCACTTCTCAGAAGGGTTGTTCTGTAGACACTTCACCATCTTCATTGCCCTTCTCTGGACATGCTCCAGTACCTTCTAATTTTCTAACACAGTTATAGTTGTACTTTTTGTTCTCTGTAGTTGTCCTGTGGTGCTTTTACGCAGCTGGGCAGCTTGGCTCCACTACAACTGCTCTCTCACTCCCCCTCCTAAAGGGGAAAGGGATAGAAAATCTGATCAAAAGTGTTTAAGGGTTGAAATAAGGGCAGAGAGGTCACTCAACAGTGGGCTGCATGGGGACTGCCTGCTCCACCAGAAGCCTCACACAGGCTGCCAGAGAACTTTTCCTCCGTGCCTGGAGCACCTCCTGCACTCCTGCTGCTCTCACCTTGGGGCCTGCAGGGCTGTTTCTCACTTCTCACTCTCCCAGCTGCTGTTGTGCAGCAGTTTTGTTTGTTTGTTTGTTTGCTTTTCCCTTTCTTAAATATGTTCTCACAGAGGCACCAACAACATTGACTTTTGGCTCAGCTTTGGGCAGTGATGGATCCCTTCTGGAGTCAGCTGAAACTGGCCCTTATCTAACATGGGACAGCTTCTGGATTCTCCTCACAGAGGTCAAGCCTGCAGCCCCTGCTCACAAAACCTTGCCACAAACACAATACATGTCCTTACTTTGACATTTTTTCATATGGCTGATTTCCACTTAAAACAAAACATTTTTCATGTTAATATCCCAAGTCCACTACTTTTGTGTCTGGTACCATTCATTGTCATTCCACTATTTAGTAACCCTTCTTCAACGTGTTCAAGCCATGTAAGATGACTTTTCAATTTTACATAATATTGAGCATGCCTCTGAATAATGTGTTTTTATTATTTGTCCTTAGTGCACAGCTACTTTGATTGGCAAAATGTTTAGTGGAAATGTTGGCTACTGATTGCTCCGTGGCTGATCCATTAGTAACACAAATCCTTTTGCTCATTCTCCTTTTAGAATAACCACTGTCAATCATCCTTTAAATTTATTCATCAACTACATGTAATTCACCTAAGCAGTAGCTGTTCCTGAGCTGTCTTGAAGAGACTATGCCTGTGTTATTTTTCCTAGTAAAGTTTATCCACGAGTTTTTTTCTCCACTCCAGCTGGGATGCTTTTGAGCCACATAGTGTTTCTTTGACATTACAAGTGCTCTAAGAATCTGTTCTGATGGTGGAATTAATGATTCCTTTTCACAGTAGTCCCTCTACAAACAACATGAATGTGTATGTGCTACCTGACAGACACTTTTTTTTTGTTTCCTGGTGTAAATCCCATTTTCTGTTCACTTTCAATGCTTCTACTCTATCATCCTTATTCAACCATAGGCTCCAGATCATTGCTTGCTCCCTCATATTATACATTGTCTGACTATGTTCACATGAAATTTCGTAGAAGATGTCATGGTAAAAAGGGAGTCAACAAAATTAGGAAGACATGGATTCTAAGATTAATGGCAAATAGGATTAATCATACTTCTGTGATTTAGAGGTATAGTTCTTGTTCTCAAAAAGGATTGCAGAGATACCTGTGGAAATCAAGATGGCAACAGGTGTCTTCCTGGCAATTTAAAAAACGCTTAAATTTCACAGAATCACATAGTGGTTGAGGTTGGAAGGGACCTCTGAAGATCTTCTAGTCCAACCCCCCTGCCTAGCAGGATCACCCAGAGAACATAGTGCAGAATGGCAACCAGGTGGGTTTTGAATATCTCCAGAGAGGGAGATTCCACAACCTCTCTGGGCAGCCTGTTCCAGTGCTCTGTCACCCTTGCAGTAAATAAATGCCCTCTCATATTCACATGGAATTTTTTTGTTTCAGTTTGTGCTCATTGCCTCTTGTTCTGTCTCTGGGCACAACTGAAAAGAGTCTGGTTCCATCCTTTTGACAGTCTTCCTTCAGATATTTATATGCATTAAATACTTAAATTATTTTCCTGAAGTACATGTTAGTTTTGTTTGACAAGTGCTTTGGAGTTTGGGGTGGGTGGAATGGATGCTTTATGAACTCTTCTCTCATAAGGTCAGTATTTAACTTATCTAACTTCAGTCATCTAAAAGTTAGTCATGTATTCTAAGCTAGTCATCAAATTTGTCCATAATCAGTGAAAAGACACAGGCTTCATTAAAAGATGACTCATTGCCCTTTAGACAGTTATTCTACTGTGGACTGACTGAAAAAAAAATATATCTATCTATCTATCTATCTATCTATCTATAAAATAAATATCTCCCTTGGGCTTTAGAGTGAGTTAACATGACTGGCCTAATTTTCAATGGGTAAAATCAAGTGGGATAAATCCTATTTTTCTTGCCAGTTCCATATTTGCTTTTGGTAATGGGGCACTGATCTTAGAGATTAGCTTATTTCTTCCAGCCCTTATTGTCTAACTTGGCTGTTTTAGAAAACCCTACAAGTTTGCCATTAAGCACAAACTATGTTTAGAAATCTTGTCTGTGAATAATGCTAAGATGTCCTGATGCAGGCCATATGTAAAGTGGGAAACATCACAAGTTCACCTTCCTTGATTTTCACATATGAAAATTTTCTTCAGG
The DNA here is from genome assembly GCF_964035555.1 of Netta rufina. NCBI lineage: Eukaryota > Metazoa > Chordata > Aves > Anseriformes > Anatidae > Netta > Netta rufina. Next base: position 4,273,054 of record NC_140124.1, read on the forward strand.
AAGATGCAACTTCGATATTATTGTCCATAGGCTGATTTCAGCTGATGCAATTTGTTTCTGCTAATGTACAAAGACAGTAGTTTTGTCACTATGTGAAAATATATTTTTAATGTGAAACCACAGTATCGCCTACAGCCTAGTCATGCTAAATTAATGACATAATGGAAGAAGTGCAGTGAAGTGCAGAGGGACAAACAAATAAAGTGGATGTTGTTGTGTGAGTTTACTATAGACCACTCAGACACAATGAAGACGCTGATGAATTTTTCTTTAAGGAACTAAGAGATACCTCTAGATCAGCTGCCATTACCCTCAGGGGTGACTTCAACTTGCCAGACATTAATTGAGAATACCACATAGCTGATACAAACAGGTCCAGGAGATTCCTAAAACACATTGATGATTGCTTCTGTGTACAGGTACTAAAGGAACCAATGGGGAAAGGTGCTCTCCTACATTTGTTGTTTGTAAACAAAAAGTGTTTTGTAGGTGAAGTGATGATTAGTGGCTGTCTTGGCTATAGTAAGCATGAAGTAGTTGAGCTTAAAATCCTTGGTGATAGGAAAACTGTCGCCAAAACTTCAATGCTGGATATCAGGAGAGCAGAATTCAGGTTGCTAAGGGAACTAGTTAGTAAGGTCCCCAAGGAAATGGCTTCTGAAGGCGTTGGTGTCCATCATCTCTGGTCAATTTTTTAAGTACTACCTCTTAAGAGCACAGAAACAGACAATTCCATAATGTCAGAAGTCAAACAGACTGGGCAGAAGGTTGGCTTGTCTGAGCAAGGATCTTCTAGAGCTTAGATGGAAAAAGAAGGTCTATAGCCACCATTGGAAGTAAGATTGGGAGACATGAGAGGACTTCAGAGATGCTGTTCACCATTGTGGGGAGAGAATTCATGCAGCCAAAGCTCAATTAAAGTTGAAGCTGGACAGGACTGGGTGTGGGGTGGGGAGGGGATGGGGGGGGGGGGGGGGTGGAGGTTTTTGTTAGTTTGTTTGTTTCGTTTTAAATATATTATTAGAAAAAGGAAGACCAGAGAAAACATTGGCCTGTTACTTGATGAGGATGGTCAGCTCACAAATAGGGATGCAGATATAACAGAGACGTTTAATGCCTTATTTGCTTCTGTCTTCAACATTTATGATAGGCTCTGTGTCCTAGTGATTGTCCAGCTTTGCTTCGCACTTGTGCAGCCTCACCTCGAGTACCGTGTGCAGTTTTGAGCGCAGTGCCACAATATAAAAAGGACATAAAACTATCTGATAGTCCAAAGCAAAGCTACAAAGATAGTAAAGGGTCTGGAGGACAAGACGTATGAGGAGGGGCTGAGGTCCCTTGGTTTGTTCAGCCCAGAGCAGAGCAGGCTGAGGGGAGGCCTCATGGCGGCCTGCAGCTCCCTCATGAGGGGAGCAGAGGGTCAGGCGCTGAGCTCTGCTCTCTGAAAAACAGCGACAGGACCCGAGGGAACGTCATGGAGCTGGGACAGGGGAGGGTCAGGCTCAGGGTTAGGGAAAGGTTCTGCACTGGGAAGTGGTCATGGCACTGAGCCTGATGGAATGTAAGGATGTTTGGATGTTTGGGGTTGGCCTGTATGGAGTCAGGAGTTGGAGTCAATGATACTTGTGGGTCTCTTTCAATTCAGGATGTTCTGTGATTCTATGATTCTATGATACACTCACTGATCTCACTGATTTCACACCGTGCTCACATAAGGGCCCATCACAGGAGTAGGAGTTTATCTGTTGCTTTTATGGTCCAGTAGCTACTGGATGATTGCTCTGTTTTTCTGGTGAGACTACTTTGACAACTAGTCATCCTTTTAGCATAAAGATATCTTGACAGGTGGACAATATATACAGAAACAGAGGAGGTAGGGATTTATTATTTTTTTTTTCCAAAGTACATCATCAGCAAAGCTCAGAAATTTCTTCAGACTATCAGGAAAGAAATCTTACAAAGAGCTGATGACAGATAATCACTGTTCAGTCACTGGAAAATAAAAGTTAGGATATATTTTTACATGCTTAATGGAAAACTTAATAAATAAATAAAATAAAATAAAATAAAATAAAATAAAATAAAATAAAATAAAATAAAATAAAATAAATAAAATAAAATAAAACATCTCTTTCTATATATAATTGATCTGGAGAGTTTGACTTCAATTTCTAGGCCACCTGTTTTTCCCCCACCATTTTAATACAATGTCAGTATTGCTATGACAGGCAACTAGAAGGCAAAAAGGAGTCATGCCGTTACCAATGTAACACAAAAAGCCTGTAGTGGATTAGATAATTGATCAAGATCCTCTGACTTCTAGGCTACTATCATTTTCAAAATACCAGCCAATTTCAATCAGAGAAATAAAAATAAGTTTTTAATAAGTTTTTAATAAGTTTTTAATATCACAGGTGTTGAGTTGTGAGGAACTGCTTCAGAGCTGAGGATCTGTAAATGAACAGTCATTTTGGAGAGCAGGCACAACCAATCTAATCACTCATAAGCTGTGTGCCATGTTTTCACTAGGTTTGTTCAAATGCAGGAACATTTTTTGCTGACAGCTTTATGTAACTCACAGTTTCTCTGTTATCAATATGCTGCTGTGTGTATGCAACTTGGAGAACAGATAGCCCCTTTTACTACAAATTGGGGGTGAGATGATATAATTTCTGTATAAATATGTCTTCTGTTAAAGTGAACTCCAGTGAGTGTGAATATTCTTTCTAGTAAATATCTTAGAATGCATTTTTATTGCCCAGTCTCTTTAAACCCTGCACTCTCTTTATCCATGGATAAAATATTGTAAAACAGCCTAATGTGTCTATGCTTTAACAGGCTGCAGAAGAAAGACAATGTTATGATTCTATTCCTTGTTTTGACACTTTGTTTTGGATTTGAAGGTAAGATTTCTGCCAGAGGAGAAGTATCTGACCATGGGAGGCTACCAATTTGTGCAGTTTTGTAGGGATGCTTCCACAAGGTGCTTCACAGGCCTTCAAATGAGAACCAGTGAGGCCATAGCAGGTGTGATGTTGCCAACAGAAGAGAACAGACTGGGGAATTTGTTATAACATGGGTCTCTTCAGCTTTAGGGAACAACCCTAGAAAAAATATCATGGAAGTCATTTAAGCAGATTGTATTATTTTATTATTATTATTATTTCTGAGATCTGCACTGCTCTTGCTCTTGGTCTAAGAAAAAAGAAAAAAAAAGGAAAAAAAAAAAAAAAAGGAGGGAGGTCAGAGAGAGGGAAAATTGGTTAAGGTGAGTGAATTCTCGCATGAATAGTTTCAAAGTGACAGGCAGGTCATTCTTCACAAAGTGAAATGAATGTAGATACAGAAACAAACATCTACTTTTCATAAGTGTGATGACCCAAGAGTGTATGAGACAAGTACATTTCTTGCACTTGTGTACTTTATTGCACTGAAATGATATTCATCTATTGTCTTTGCCATTACTTATTTACAAATGTCCTTGTCCCAAACAAGGACATTTATCATTTTATTAATTGGGCATGCGTAGAGATGGAAGTATCATTTAGTCCATCTCCAAGTTACAATTGAGATCAAATACCTTGACATTATTCTTGACAAATGCATGTTTGTCACATTCTTAAAAAATTCCATTAATAGGCATTCCTCAACTGTTCTAGTTAGCTGTTCCAAATGTGAAAGATCAGGCTCATTTCACATAACTTCATATATATTTAGCATAGACATTGACAGCTCAGCCAGTCCCTTATGGGTTCTTTTTATAGTCAATGAGAGAAACAGAGATATGGAGGGCATGATTCATCTAACTTTCTTCAGATGTCTGGACTGGGATAAGATTAATCATATTCTTTCTTCATATCCCTCTTGAATATAAGTTGTTTCTGGATGACCAGCTAAAATTGAGAAATTCATAACTTTTAGTTGACTCCCACCTTCATCGTCCACATTGCTAAACATCTTTTCTCATCTATTCTATGTCTCCCAAAGTTTGATGCTGTAATCCAAAGAAACTCAAGGTATTGGTGGTTTAACAGTTACCTAAAATGTACCCAAAAAGAGTTTTGATTGATTGATTGATTGATTGATCGATCGATCGATCAATTTTACAGTCACAGCACCATGCTGTGAATTCCTGTGTGGGATGGTGTTCACTGCTACCTCCTCCTGTGTATTACCTTTTATTAATATGTTACTTGTCATTCTAACTCTACATTACATTTTATTCAAAAGTTATTCTTCTCATTTCTTTCTATTTTTTTCTTTTCCATAATGATTGTTGCATTATGCTTTAATTCTATTTGACATGTTAGTAATTATAATTTTAATTAGATCCAGACAAATTTATCTTTATAATCCAACTACCGTGTATTCATACACAGCTATTTAAATACACACACATTCATGTAAGCAAAAGGATTCAGAAGCATGGATCTATTTTTATTTATAAGCATACATATAATATATACTTATGTATATGTATACATAAAATAAATCTGTGTATATGTAAATAAATATAGACTGGATAACTAAACTGTAAATTTACTTCTATTTCTTTAAGATTTTTTTTTTCGATACAAAGCTTGAAAATTAAGCTGAAAAATAAGAGACTTCAAACACAGTGAGTTATGCTTAGCAACACATCAATGTAAATAGTACTGAAAGCATCGTCTCCTTACACCATTGACTTGGAATGTACGTTTAGTTTTGATTCAAATGTCTGTTCATTTTGAAAATGAAAAATGAGTAGGAAAACATTTTCACTGACGTAGGGACATTCATTTCTTAGAACCCACTGCTACAAAAGCACTGAGTGTTTTTGTCAAAATGATGAAAAATTGTATTCCATTTTCCCTGGGAGATACATATCTTTGACTGCCCAATTTCTCTTTATGCCCTGCAACATTTATTACTATAGTAACAACATACAGCTCTCTAATTCGCTTGATTGCAGTCTGAGAATCAGAGGAAAAAGCAGATTGGTGAAATTTCCAGTAAGATATGAATCTTTATACTTAAAAAATTGTCCAGGAAGGAACATTCCGTTCTCTGTTGTTGATACACAAAAACGATGTCATTTTATTTTTCATCCTCAGCAAGACCTGATGGAAGAAAAAAATAAACAAAATAATTCTGATTTCTTTTACCTTTTATTCATTAAGGTCTGCCACTCTGAATATGAAACTTCCAAAAAAACTTGACATGTTAATATTTCCTGATATATCAGATTTTCAAAACAACCAGTCCTTTCTTAGCACCCATCCCTTCAATACAATGTTCTTTATTTTGTTCTGTTTTGTTTGAATTTATCTTAATTTTTTTTTGCAACACCTGCAGCTCCAAAATTCAATTAAAATTGTTTTCTCTTCAAACTCCACATACAAGGCCTCAGATTTTTCTTTTTTATTATTGAGCAATGATCTGGGGCTAAGTGAAATGGATTTATCAAGTTTTTGCTGCATCCTTTGCTCTACCGTTAACCTTGAATATAATAAATGCCATTTGTATATTCATCCTCCAGTTCTTTCAAAAGGGTTGAAAGATCAGGCTTTGCCAGATAATTTGAACAGCCTAAATAGAATCATAGAAACATTTAGGTTGGAATATACATTCAAGACCATCAAGGGATATGGATAGGCTGGATCAATGGGCTGAGTCCAATCGCATGACATTCAACAAGGATAAATACTGGGTCTGGCACTTGGATCATAACAACCTGATGGAGCAATATAGTCTTGGGGAAGAGTGGTTGAAAAGTTGCCCAGCAGAAAGGAACTGTGAGTGTTGGGTGGCAGCCAGCTGAACGTGAGCCAGCAGCTCAGGTGGCCAAGAAAGCCAATGGCATCCTGGCCTGTGCCAGGAATAGTGTGTCTAGAAAGACTAGAGAAACAGTTGTCCATTTGAACAATGGTACTGGTGAGACCACACTTTGAATATTGTGTTCTGTTTTGGGACCCTCTCTACAAAAAGGATATGTAATTGCTTGAATATGTGCAGAGAAGAGCAACAAAGCTGTTGAAGAAACTAGAAAACAAAACATGAGGAGAGACTGAGATAATTGGGTTGTTAAGTCTGGAGAAGAGGAGGCTGCAGGGAGAACTCAACACTCTCTACAACTACCTGAAAGGAGGTTGCAGTGAAGTGGATGCCAGCCTCTTTTCTCAGGAGACAAGAGATAGGACATGAAGAAATGATCTGAAGTTGCACCAGGGGAGGTTTAGGGTGAACCTTAGGAAGAATTTATTTCTGGAGAAGGTGGTCTAGAATTGGAAAGGGCTGAGGGAAGTGGTGGAGTCCCCATTCCTGGAGGTATTTAAGAGTTGTGTGGACATGGTTCTAAGGGACATGTTTTAGTGATGGGACTCAGTATATCAAGTTTATGGGCCCTTAGTGTCACAACATGGCACTAAATGCCATTAAATAGCACAAAAATATTCCCATAGCAGATGTGTAGATGAAACATGGGGAGATGCTTGGTTTAACTGCTTGGTTTAACTGCTCAGAGGGATTGACATGGTGGCACAAAATGTTTTGGCAATCTGTGGACCCCATGTCATCCTGTGAAGAGAATGATGCACATGTTGGTTATCATTAATGCTAGTGGAAATTTCAGATAAAGCAATCATAACAAAGACAGGCAGGTCATTCTTCTAGTTACGCATACCAGATTGCAGATGCTACACCTTGTGCATTTTCAAACTGTCGAAATTTATCTTTTATTATTTCCTGCTTATATACATTTTCAGGCAAAAGTCACTTTTTACAACTACAAAGATCTTGGCCAAAATACAGCCACTTCCACACTCATTTTAAAGCATAGAGAACATTTTTGCCCCACTAAAGCTCAAATCTCTCTTTGTGAATCAGTACTATTCAGACTTCTTAAATCAGAAAACCATTTCATAAGTTATTTTTTCACTTGAATATTATGTGAGATACTGCTATCCTAGAAATGTAAAGCAGGAAATGAATTATATTTTGCTTGAGAGGAAAGTATTTTTGATAGAAAAAAGAACTCACTTGCTTAGAGGTGTTATTATGTCTGTTAAAACCAAAGCACTATTCAGTTACCCTTAAAGTAGTATAATATTCGCACAGCAAAAATTATAAGCAGAAATTCTGTCATTTCCTCTCTAGTGTAATTCATTTGCAGTATCCATCTCCTCCAAACTCATTATATGCTTGATAATAGAATACTCAAAATCAAACACATGATAGTTTTTTGCTACAGCTTATTATGGCTTTAAAGACATCAAAAGAGTCAGAAAAGCAGAAATCACACACTTTTTGAGTAAGCTGATATGAATTCACTGCACCAACACAAGGATCAAAACAGTGTGTGAAAATGATTAGGCTTTTTTTTTTTTTTTTAATTTTAGTTTTGGTCTTCCTATTTGCAAGCGTGATTTATGTTATGATTTCCAAAGTAATGGACACAGTTTGTACTGGATGGGATGGGATGGGATGGGATGGGATGGGATGGGATGGGATGGGATGGGATGGGATGGGATGGGATGGGATGGGATGGGATGGTTCCATTGGAAGGAACCTTCAATGATCGTGTAGACCAACTGCCTGACCTCTTCAGGGCTAACCAAAAGTTAAAGCATATTATTGAGGGCATTGTCCTAATGGCTTTTGAACACATTCAGGCATGGGGCATCAACCACCTGGAACAGGAAGCCTGTTCCAATGTTTGAACACCCTCACTGTAAAGAAATAATTCCTTATATCTAGTCTGAACATCTCCTAGTATTGATTTGTGTTGTTCTCACTTGTCCTGTCATCAGTTACCAAGGAGAAGAGACTTGTACCTCTCTCTGCTCTTCTTCTCCTCAGGAATTTGTAAAGAGTACTTTCTGAATGAACACACAAGAGATCAAGTGAAAAACAAGGAGAGAAAGAAAGTCTACATGAAACTACAGAGGTCATATAACTTTATGCTGGGCAACATATAAACTGATGACACTCCGTCAAATAAAATGGTGACACACTCACACAAACCCCTACAGATGTAAACGCATCATGTCATGGAGAAAAAGAAAAGAACTGCTAGGGTGCGGGATCCAAAAAATAGACCTGCACAACATTTTCTTCAGTTTTCAGATAACATGGTGCCCACTTATGACAGTCTGTCATAATAAACTCTCCTTATCTCAGCCCTCATCCTTTCATTTTCCTGAGTCTCTCCCCCAACCCAGAGAGGAAGGGGGTGACAGTGAGTGAATGGCTGTGTGGTGCTTAGCTGCTGACTAGGTTGAAACCCAACATGGGGGAACAGCAATCCAAAGCTCCATGGGACCGAGTGGTTGAAGGAAGGCACGCAGAAGTGGAGCTGGCAGACAGTCCCTGTGCCCAAGGGGCAGCCCATCTCTCTGGCAAGCAAAACAGCCTGGGAGAGCCACCCCCGCGAAAGGGGCCTCCAGCTCCCCCCACCCTCCTCCTCCTCCTCCCACATGAAGGCCTCTTTCAGGCCGCACAAGCCCCCACCCAACATGGCCATGATGGGCCTGGGGTGTGGTGCACCATTGACAGGGTGTGGTGTAATTGCCTGATCACTATAACACCAAAACACACCTTCATCCCAAAAGCTACCCGCCTCCAAGGTGCGACCACTCCTCACTGAGCATGCGCCCTGAATTTCTCGGAGCCTATTACTTTAAACGGAGACGGGAAAACTTTACACCAATCATAACTAAGATATGCTTGACTAGAGCCACTCAAGCTCCACCTAAAAGATAGAAAATAATATAAATTGGCCCAAGAGAGAGGGGATGTTAGGGAAGATACCACTGTCAGGGGAGATACCATCCCAAGGAAATACAACATCCTTAGGACCTCCTGACTCCTGGGATCAGTCGACGGGCTGAGCCTCTCTTCCCCCCCCCCATTGGGACGCCTTTGGGTGAGATCTGAATACTTGCTTATAAATCTCTCTAGAGTCTTTGATCCTTTTAACGCATTTATTCCTAGGCTGCGCACCTCTAACACCTGTAACACCTGTGTATTTCATGCATGCTAGCTTGCTTTTGCAGACAGTCACTATCGCTGGCAATCCAAAAGAACCTGATTATCTGTTGCTGTAATAAACGATACTTGATTGCATTGTGATAGCTCTCATTAAATGCAACTAGGGTAAGGGTGGTTATCCGTGATAGTTCAGTGTTCTGAATCCAACCAGACCCCCAGACGGTTTATGCGTTTTTGGTGAATGTCTGAGTGGACCCCCAGACCGTTAATGCATTGATGGTGAATGTCTGAGTGGACCCCCAGACGGTTAACGCGTTTTTGGTGAATGTCTGACTGGTTCGGTACCCTGAATCCGACCAGGCCCGTAACGGTTAATCAGCTACACCCCTTAACACGACACAGGGCCATCACAGAATCTTCCTGATGTCACTGTGGATTCACTGCCACCCAAATAACCTAGCCAGAGAAGTGTGCTGTCTTCCTGTGGCATGTGTCAGAGACGTTAGGAAGGCTCTGCCATGACTCATTAAACCAGAGGACTACTATCCTCTCATAGTCATTCAGGTTGGATCCCAGGAAGCTGCTATTAGAAAAATTAAGACTATTAAAAAGGACTTTGTATCCCTGGGGAGGTTGTTGAGGGGATCAGGGGTGCAGGTAGTGTTCTCCTCTGTCCTCCCGCTGAGTGACTGGAATGCAGATAGAAGGAGCAGAACAGGACAGGTAAATGACTGGCTGAGGGGGTGGTGTCTGGACCAGGGACCCGTGTATTTTGATCTTGGGCCGTCCTTTGAGAGGCCGGGTATGTGGGCTACAGACAGACACCAACTGAGCAAGTGGGGCGCAAGTCTGTTGGGGACCAAGCTCTCTGGGCTGATTACCAGGGCTTTAAACTAGGTTTGATGGGAGAGGGGAGGGGAGCTAAAGGTGACAGAGAAGGGCTGGGGGAAGTCATCACTACTGTCACTGTTGAAGACAGGGAAAAACTTCTGAGCTCTCCTGTAGGATTGTCTGAGGGCTCCTCAGAGAAGGTAGCGTTCCCGATCCCCCGTCCAGTATCTTCTTCTTTCATCCCCCCAGGGGTATCTGCACCTGCTGCTTCCCTAAAGTGCCTGTACACCAATGCACAGAGCATGGGAAATAAACAGGATGAGGTCAAGATCTGTATTTGGTTGTGGGGCCATGATCTTGTTGTGATCACTGAGAGGTGGTGGGACAGCTCGCATGACTGGAAGGCTGTCATTGAGGGGTATGTCCTCTTTAGGAAAGATAGGCTGGGGAAGCGAGGGGGTGGGGTTGCCCTTTATGTGAGGGAGCAATTAGAGTGTACCCAGCTCCACCTGGGGGAGGGTGAAGGACAAGTGGAGAGCTTGTGGGTAAGAATTAAGTGGTGGGCTGGTATGGGAGACACGGTGGTGGGGGTCTACTACAGGTCTCCAGATCAGAAGGAGGAAGTCGATGAGGCTTTCTACAAGCAGCTGCTAGTAGCGTCACGATCACGAGCGCTGGTCCTCATGGGGGACTTCAATTACCCAGACATCTGCTGGGTAAGCAACTCAGCCAGGCATGAGCAGTCCAAACAGTTCCTACAATGCGTTGAGGACAATTTTCTGATGCAGGTGGTGGAGGAGCCGATGAGGTGGGGGGTGCTCCTGGACCTCATTCTTACCAACAGGGATGGCCTTGTTAGGGATGTGAAGGTTGGGGGTAGCTTGGGATGCAATGACCATGAGATGGTGGAGTTCCAGATGGAACTAGGCAAAGGAAGAAAGGCTAAAAGCAGGATTGCTACCCTGGACTTTCAAAGAGCCAACTTCGACCTCTTCCAGGACCTGCTTGGGAGTATGTCATGGGATAAGTTGCTAGAAGGCAAGGCTGCTTGTGAGAGCCGGGCTACATTTAAGCAGCACTTCTTCCATGCTCAGGATTGGTGCATCCCGAAGAATAGGAAATCGGGGAAGGGAGGCAGGAAACCCACGTGGATGAGCAAGGAGCTCATCAATAAGATCAAAAGGAAGAGGAAGGTCTATGGAATGTGGAAAAAGGGCCTGTCCTCTTGCGAGGAGTATAGATGTGTTGTCAGGGCCTGCAGGGACACGACGAGGAAGGCTAAAGCCCACCTAGAGATGAAGCTTGCAAAAGAGATAAAGGATAATAAGAAGGGTTTTCTCAAGTACGTAAACAGAAAGAGGAAGACTAGGGATAATGTGGGTCCCTTGCTGTATGAGGGGGGTGTCCTGGTCATGGGAGACAATGAGAAGGCAGAGATACCGAATGCTTTCTTTGCTTCAGTCTTTGCTTCAAGGACACTCCCCCAGGACTCCTCACCCCCGGCAACAGGACAAAGGGCCTGCAAAATGGAGGGCTCCCCCCTGGTGGACTTGAGAGTGGTTCGGGAGCGTCTGAGTGGGCTCAGTTCACACAAATCCATGGGTCCTGATGGGATGCATCCACGTGTGCTAAGGGAGCTGGCAGATGTGATTGCCGAACTGCTCTCTATCATCTTTGAAAGGTCCTGGAGAACGGGTAAAGTGCCTGAAGACTGGAGGATAGCCACTGTCACTCTGGTCTTCAAGAAGGGCAGGAAGGAGGATCCAGGAAACTACAGGCCAGTGAGTCTCACCTCTGTCCCTGCAAAGGTATTGGAGCAGCTTGTACTGGATGCCATCTCCAAGCAATTGGAAGAGAAAAATGTTATGAGGAGTAGTCAGCATGGAGGAAGTCGTGCTCACACGCTCTCTCTCAACATGGCCATGATGGCCCTGGGGTGTGATGCACCATCAACAGGGCCGTCACACAATCTTCCTGATGTCACTGTGGATTCTGGCCCCCTGCTTTGGCATGGGGCCTATAGAAGCCCCTGCGCCTGGCCCACCACTCGCTGATTTCCCAGGCCCTCTAGCGATTACCAACCATGGTTTGCCTTAAGAGGTCCTGGGACAACAGCTGCCCATGCCTTCGTGGGACCATGGCGACTTGGGTGATTGAACCCGAGCAGAAGTGGAGGCGGAGGACTGAGAGCGAAGGTGGAGCAGCCGTGGCAGACGGTGTGGAACCCATGGAGGTAGATCCACCTGCAGAAGCTGAAGAGCCAATGGAGGTGGATCCACTTCCAACCTCTCTGATATGGCACAATGTTATCGTGCCAGGGCTCCCACCTGCGACACCACAACATCGTCATTGCAGAACCGCCCAGCCTGCTCCTTACTCCTGGATCTGCCCTCACCTCCACCACTTAGGGGTAGAGGCCATCCGTTTACCAGCAGTCAGGACTGCTTGCACGATGGCCTCGTCTCCCACCCCCTCTCCCCAAACCCCAATTTGTGCAGAGCTCACAACTCTTTTGCACTTAGTCCCAGGCAGTGGGCAAGAGCACACTTGGCTTTCCTTCGGCTGCTACACCAGGGCGGCAGGAGAAACCCTCCAAAGGCCACGCTGGGCACGCGGTATCTCAGTGTGAGGTCAAGAAGGCTGCCCAACAAGTACTTGAAGACGAAGCTGTGTCCTGCATGGCAGTGCACAGAGAAAAGCAGCAGATCCCTCAAAACGGTGATGTAGAGGACTGTTCTGCTGAAGAAACACAAGTCTTCAGGGAAGGGGTGAGGGTGAGCAAACGGCTGTGTGGTGCTTGGCTGCCGACTGGGTTAAAACCCAATATGGGGGAACAGCATCCCAAAGCTCCATGGGGCCGAGCGGTTGAAGAAAGGCAAGCAGAAGTGGAGCTGGCAGACAGTCCCTGTACCCAAGGGGCAGCCCATCTCTCTGGCAAGCAAAACAGCCTGGGAGAGCCACCCCCACGAAAGGGGCCTCCAGCTCCCCCCACCCTCCTCCTCCTCCCCCCACATGAGGGCCTCTTTCAGGCCGCACAAGCCCCCACCCAACACGGCCATGATGGGCCTGGGGTGTGGTGCACCACTGACAGGGTGTGGTGTAATTGCCTGATCACTATAACACCAAAACACACCTTCATCCCAAAAGCTACCCGCCTCCAAGGTGCGACTACCCCTCACTGAGCATGCGCCCTGAATTTCTCGGAGCCTATTACTTTAAACGGAGACGGGAAAACTTTACACCAATCATAACTAAGATATGCTTGACTAGAGCCACTCAAGCTCCACCTAAAAGATAGAAAATAATATAAATTGGCCCAAGAGAGAGGGGATGTTAGGGAAGATACCACTGTCAGGGGAGATACCATCCCAAGGAAATACAACATCCTTAGGACCTCCTGACTCCTGGGATCAGTCGACGGGCTGAGCCTCTCTTCCCCCCCCCATTGGGACGCCTTTGGGTGAGATCTGAATACTTGCTTATAAATCTCTCTAGAGTCTTTGACCCTTTTAACGCATTTATTCCTAGGCTGCGCACCTCTAACACCTGTAACACCTGTAACACCTGTGTATTTCATGCATACTAGCTTGCTTTTGCAGACAGTCACTATCGCTGGCAATCCAAAAGAACCTGATTATCTGTTGCTGTAATAAACGATACTTGATTGCATTGTGATAGCTCTCATTAAATGCAACTAGGGTAAGGGTGGTTATCCGTGATAGTTCAGTGTTCTGAATCCAACCAGATCCCCAGACGGTTAACGCGTTTTTGGTGAATGTCTGACTGGTTCAGTACCCTGAATCCGACCGGGCCTGTAACGGTTAATCAGCTATAACCCTTAACACGACACAGGGCCATCACAGAATCTTCCTGATGTCACTGTGGATTCTGGCCCCCTGCTTTGGCATGGGGCCTATAGAAGCCCCTGTGCCTGGCCCACCACTCGCTGATTTCCCAGGCCCTCTAGTGATTTCCAACCATGGTTTGCCTTAAGAGGTCCTGGGACAACAGCTGCCCATGCCTTTGTGGGACCATGGCGAGCTGGGTGATTGAACCCAAGCAGAAGTGGAGGCGGAGGACTGAGAGCGAAGGTGGAGCAGCCGTGGCAGACGGTGTGGAACCCATGGAGGTGGATCCACCTGCAGAAGCCGAAGAGCCAATGGAGGTGGATCCACTTCCAACCTCTCTGATATGGCACAATGTTATCGTGCCAGGGCTCCCACCTGCAACACCACAACATCGTCATTGCAGAACCGCCCAGCCTGCTCCTTACTCCTGGCCCTGCCCTCACCTCTACAACTAAGGGGTAGAGGCCATCCCTTTACCATCAGGCAGGACTGCTTGCATGATGGCCTCTTCTCCCACCCCCTCTCCCCAATCCCCAATTTGTGCAGAGCTCACAACTCTGTGGAGGAATGGTTAAGTGAAATAGGACATGTGGATGTTGGGCAGTTAGGAGGCAATGGGCTAGTGAAGTACCGTACTTAACTCACATGGGTCTGGGCACGTACACACCTGGCTGAGAGCCAATCAGGCTCAAGGACACGATGCCCTTGGGCGATCGGGAGGGCCCCCTGGGGCGGGACGGTAGCTAAAAGAAGGAGGAACCAACTGAAAAGCGCGGGAAATGTTAGCCAATCCTGAGTTTAGTTTAGGAATATGTATGAGTTGATTATGTTCGAACTAGATAAAAGGCGACTGAGCTATCCATTAAAGTTGAAGTTCACTGTTCACTCATATTGAGCGTCTGTGTCTTCCTTCCGTCGACAACACAACTCTTCTGTACTTAGTCCCAGATAGTGGGCAAGAGCACACTTGGCTTTCCTTCGGCTGCTACACCACGGCGGCAGGAGAAACCCTCCAAACGCCACGCTGGGCACGCGGTGTCTCAGTGTGAGGTCGAGAAGGCTGCCCAACAAGTGCTTGAAGACGAAGCTGTGTCCTGCATGGCAGTGCACAGAGAAAAGCAGCAGATCCCTCAAAACGGTGATGTAGAGGACTGTTCTGCTGAAGAAACACAAGTCTTCAGGGAAGGGGTGAGGGTGAGCAAACGGCTGTGTGGTGCTTGGCTGCCGACTGGGTTAAAACCCAATATGGGGGAACAGCAGCCCAAAGCTCCATGGGACCGAGTGGTTGAAGGAAAGCAAGCAGAAGTGGAGCTGGCAGACAGTCCCTGTACCCAAGGGGCAGCCCATCTCTCTGGCAAGCAAAACAGCCTGGGAGAGCCACCCCCGCGAAAGGGGCCTCCAGCTCCCCCGACCCTCCTCCTCCTCCTCCCACACGAGGGCCTCTTTCAGGCCGCACAAGCCCCCACCCAACACGGCCATGATGGGCCTGGAGTGTGGTGCACAATCAACAGAGCCATCACAGAATCTTCCTGATGTCACTGTGGATTCTGGCCCCCTGCTTTGGCATGGGGCCTATAGAAGCCCCTGCGCCTGGCCCATCACTTGCTGATCTCCCAGGCCCTCTAGCGATTTCCAACCATGGTTTGCCTTAAGAGGTCCTGGGACGACAGCTGCCCATGCCTTTGTGGGACCATGGCGAGCTGGGTGATTGAACCCAAGCAGAAGTGGAGGCGGAGGACTGAGAGCGAAGGTGGAGCAGCCGTGGCAGACGGTGTGGAACCCATGGAGGTGGATCCACCTGCAGAAGCTGAAGAGCCAATGGAGGTGGATCCACTTCCAACCTCTCTGATATGGCACAATGTTATCGTACCAGGGCTCCCACCTGCGACACCACAACATCGTCATTGCAGAACCGCCCAGCCTGCTCCTTACTCCTAGCCCTGCCTCTGCCTCCACCACTAAGGGGTAGAGGCCATCCGTTTACCAGCAGTCAGGACTGCTTGCACGATGGCCTCTTCTCCCACCCCTTCTCCCCAATCCCCAATTTGTGCAGAGCTCACAACTCTTTTGCACTTAGTCCCAAGCAGTGGGCAAGAGCACACTTGGCTTTCCTTCGGCTGCTACACCAGGGCGGCACGAGAAACCCTCCAAAGGCCACGCTGGGCATGGGGTGTCTCAGTGTGAGGTCGAGAAGGCTGCCCAACAAGTACTTGAAGACGAAGCTGTGTCCTGCATGGCAGTGCACAGAGAAAAGCAGCAGATCCGACAAAAAAGTGATGTAGAGAACTGTTCTGCTGAAGAAACACAAGTCTTCAGGGAGGGGGTGAGGGTGAGCAAATGGCTGTGTGGTGCTTGGCTGCCGACTGGGTTAAAACTCAACATGGGGGAACAGCAGCCCAAAGCTCCATGGGACCGAGTGGTTGAAGGAAAGCAAGCAGAAGTGGAGCTGGCAGACAGTCCCTGTGCCCAAGGGGCAGCCCATCTCTCTGGCAAGCAAAACAGCCTGGGAGAGCCACCCCCATGAAAGGGGCCTCCAGCTCCCCCGACCCTCCTCCTCCTCCTCCCACACGAGGGCCTCTTTCAGGCCACACAAGCCCCCACCCAACACGGCCATGATGGGCCTGGAGTGTGGTGCACAATCAACAGAGCCATCACAGAATCTTCCTGATGTCACTGTGGATTCTGGCCCCCTGCTTTGGCATGGGGCCTATAGAAGCCCCTGCGCCTGGCCCACCACTCGCTGATTTCCCAGGCCCTCTAGTGATTTCCAACCATGGTTCGCCTTAAGAGGTCCTGGGACGACAGCTGCCCATGCCTTTGTGGGACCATGGCGAGCTGGGTGATTGAACCCAAGCAGAAGTGGAGGCGGAGGACTGAGAGCGAATGTGGAGCAGCCGTGGCAGACGGTGTGGAACCCATGGAGGTGGATCCACCTGCAGAAGCCGAAGAGCCAATGGAGGTGGATCCACCTCCAACCTCTCTGATATGGCACAATGTTATCGTGCCAGGGCTCCCACTTGCGACACCACAACATCGTCATCGTAGAATCGCCCAGCCTGCTCCTTACTCCTAGCACTGCCTCTGCCTCCACCACTAAGGGGTAGAGGCCATCTTTTTACCAGCAGTCAGGACTGCCTGCATGATGGCCTCTCCTCCCAGCCTTGTGTCACCATCGCCACCTTTTCTGCAGAAGGGTTATCACTTCTGTACTTAGTCCCAGACAGTGGGCAAGAGTGCACTTGGCTTCCTCTGAGCTGCTGCACCAGGGTGGCAGGTGAAGCCCTCCAAAGGCCACGCTGGGCATGGTGTGAGCTTGAGAGGACTGCCCAACAATTGCTTGAAGACGAAGCTGTGTCCTGCATGGCAGCACAGAGAGAAAAGCAGCAGATCCCCCAAAATGGTGATGTAGAAAACTGTTCTTTTGAAGAAACACAAGTCTTTAGGTCTGCCAGGAGGAATCACTGGAGTGCAGTGTAAAGTCCATTCAAGATGCTTGGTTATTAGTTCTTCCCAAGACTGGGCATCAAGTGGATAAAATAATCCCAATAAAAATAAGAAAGAAAGAAAGAAAGACATTTTAACAACAACCACAATACGAATAGAGATTGGACTGTGCACTTAGTCACATGGTCTGAACTTTTGGGTAGACCTCTGAGGTGTCAAGAGTTGGACCTGATGATCCTTAAGGGTCCCTTCCAACTCAGGATATTCTATGATTCTATGATTCTATGAATCACAGAATCACAGAATCACAGAATTTTCTAGGTTAAACAACAACTGGTGAAAGCACTTTCCTCTCTTCTTTGCTGTCATTTCTGGAATTGCCCCTGGACTCTGGAGTACTGTTGTGGGCTGCCCTGTAGAGGAAAGATCCTTCTGAGTGTGGAGTGGGCCCAGCTCACAGCACTGGGAGTGAGAGGCCGGGGCACATGGCATACAAGCGCAGGCTGAGGGAACTCCTTTGGTCAGCAGGAAGGAGAGAAGGCTCGGGGGTGGAGCTGACAGCTGCCTCCAGCTGCCTGCTGGGAAGGGGGAATAGAGAAGATGGTGGCTGTGCCTTCTGGGAGGGGCTGAAAAGTGAGTGGCACCAGGGCCATGCTTGCAGGTGGAGACAGCCCAGCTAGCAAAAAGGAAAAGATTGCTCCCTATCAGGGTGCTCAGGCAGAACCGGTGTCCAGAAAGGCTGTGGAGTCTCTATCCTGGAGTACAGCTGTCTTTGAGTGCACAAGGCTAGGTGTTTGAATCATTTAATCACAAAGTGGTTAGGGTTGGAAGGGACCTTAAAGATCATCCTCTTCCCATCCCCATGACATAAAAAGGGGACTGCTTCCTCCACCCCATGTTGTCCAAAGCCCCATCCAGCCTGCTCAGGAATTACTGTTCAGGAACCTTCTTTGATCGTCATGACCTTACCAAGAAGACAGGTAGGAGCCCTCTGAGTGAATTCCACGTCTTCTCCCCGCACCCTTGAAGGTGTCCCTCTTTCATTCCTTGGACTTGTGCATGTCCAGCTGCCTTATGCCTTCCCAAACTGTGTCTGCATGCCACAGACTCTGCTCTTAGGCTTGGAAGTGGGTGCCTTGAGAGCCCACCTTAAACCTCGGACTTGAGGGAAAGCATTCTTCCACTGCTGATGGGTCTGCTTTCTTCCTCCTGGTGATCTTTGCCACCTGGCCTGTACTATTTCAGCTGAAGAAGGGCGCAAAACCAGCCACAACAGCAGGAAATGTCCCTGGGAGGGAGAGAAAAGCTTTACTCACATGTGGATATCTAGACTGTAACACCTAAATTTAGGTGTCTGAGTCTGGAGCATTAAGTTAGAGGACATGAACTGCATACCTAAAAATAGACAGAATAGCTCCTGCAATTAGTGATCTGTCCCTCCTTTTCAAGGAAGACATTTCCTTTCATTCTCATTTCAAGGTCTTAAAATTTTAGTTTTAACAATTCAATAATAGGTTTTAAAGGCTTTGAAAAGAAAGATAAAATGGTGGATTGGGGGATTTCCTCTAAAACATTATTACATTTGATAGCATCCAAGGAATATTAATTGAAATGGAGGGTTGCTGCAAACAAATTATCAAGCCTGCAATGCATATCTTGTTCATTTAATCAAATGCCATGGCATTTTTAGCCACACAGCATCTTCTGCTACAGTTTTTGTCTCTGAAGATTTCTTGAAACCAGATAGCAGAACATTATTTTAATATTCACTCAGAATCAGAAGGATAAGGTCTTTTTAAAAAAAAAAAATCAGGTAAATGGATGTTGAGGAGCATGCTGGTGACAGGGTGTGTAAAAAGGAGCAGGAATATATGAAGGTCTTTAATTGAGCTCCATCACTCTTAAGATAAATAACATGTAATAGCTTTTTGACAGTAGTAGCTGAGCTATTTTAAAGAGCCATCTGACAGTTACCACAGGTTATATTCATTTTCCTCTGGCACCTGAAAGCGTTGGACCATCACATGATGACTTAATAGCCTCTCTTCTAAACCACCTTTGACATGTTACAGGACTGTATAGAAGAAAAAAAAATAGACTTAGCTAAATCAATGTTTCTAATTTATATGATATAAGTGTAAATTCTCTTGCCCTGATCCTTTTTGAACCTTTTTTTTTTTTTTTTTTTTTCATGAGTACAACATGAAGATGGGTAAGCAAATGATACTGTCCTTCAACCAAGAAGTAGTGGCTGATCATGCATATCCTGTGTATCAATTGTGCAGTGTATTGTAAAACAGGTAAGTTAATACTGTTGCAGTCTATTGCAGTTTTACCTCCTCGTTGCAGTGGTAGTTCTTCACAGTACCCAAGCTTCACAGTGGCAACCCCAGGATGATGCTTTAGCATTACTGCCAAAGCCAAACCATGATGCTATGCAAGCTCTGTGCTGAGATGTGAATGACAGCACCACATGCCAAAATACGGAATAAGATTTCTTGAGAACTATTGGCTAGAACTCATATGAAAATTGTGTTTTCCTTTTTTTTAAATATCTGTTTTTTTCAGGATTTCTTAACCTCACCCCCAAAAAAGCATCACTAAATCATATTATTCTCTGGCAGCATCCATTTCATATATACATATAAAACTCTTTTAAAAACAATTAACTTATTTTTGCTAGTCACAAATAATTTCTCTCAGATCTTCATATCTTCTGTACTAAGGAAAAAATGCATTAATGGGAAGGAAGTCAAAAACAGTGGGTCAAACATAGATATCTATGCTAGAAATGTCTGTATCTTATTAAAAACATCATGTTCAAAATCAGACAGGTAGCTGGTCCCCAAACATGCAGTTTTTACAGCAGGAAGAAAGAGGCAGGCAACGATCAACAGCAACCTTCACATTAACAGAAACGGTTCCTTAAGTGATTGCACTTCCACCAGTCAGCTTCCATGAGCAGATAAATGTTTCCTTCGGGGTATGCCCAGAACCATGTACATTTTGATGGCATGGAGCAGCTAAGCATGTAATTCATATTTATGCGCTGTCAGGGTTTAAAAACCAATCATTTCTCTAAATCTACTTGAGGCATATAAAAAGGTTTTGCACCAGTTGTAGGCTCATCAAATTGAACTGTTCTTTTTTCTTTCCTTTTTTTTTTTTTTTTTCTCCAGTAGATTGGTGGGGGTTGGGGGAAGGTGTTGTGGTTTTGTTTCTTTGATTTTTTAATATTTTTTAATATTTTTTCATCCATGGTCAAAGATTTTAAGTCTATAAGCATGTCCTAACCATTAGGCCAGCCCAGTGGGTTCTGTAATCTTCCTGCCTTTTTTTTTTTTTTTTTCTTTCCTGTTTTCCATGCTAATTAACAGTTACCTGAGCTAGAGAAAGGAGTGGGATTTGCGGTTAGCACATGTACCCAGGAGACAGGAAGCTGCATTTACACCATGCTCCGATAAATGCATACATTACTTACATTAATTGGAAGTGGGACTGAATTCTAGCTCCCTTCCCTCCAGTAAGTGACTAGCCTCTGGGGTTCAAAATTACATTTACTAATCTTTCTCACTCTCGGTGGTCCAATTCATCCTGAATTATTTCATGCAAAGTAGAGCAGCTTAAGGAGAGAGTGAAAACATCCACCCCACACACACTACACAAGTCCACAGCAGCAGATTTCTGTTGGTTGGAGAACCCTGTGCGTGGGCTTAATCTCTGGAAATCCACCAAGATCTCTCACTGTGGAGGGGATGGTTCTGCCAAGCACCTTCCCAGGTATAGGGAGGCAGCATTCCCTTCACAGAAGAAAAGAATCCCTTTTTCACATACTCTTTGTTTTGAGATTGTGTTATCTAATTCCAGGAGTGTGTATCAGGCTGTGAATCTCCTAGGAGGAAAAGGCAGCTCCCTGCAGTAGGGGAAAAAAAAAAAAAAGAAGATAAATAAACAAAATAAAATAATCCAAAGCTGTAAAATTCAAGATACAGCCTCCTTTTTTGAATTTCTTATTGCCCAGCCCAGCCAGCATCCTATTGACAGAAGTGGCTTTTTCAGATCTCCTCCTTTTGCCCATAACTCTGCCTTGGACACTGTGAATTCTGTTCAGCAGCTTGGCTGACAGCACTGTAACAAGTTGCACTATGACACATTATCCACCTTCACAGATCTGACCCAAGGTGATTTATTAAGTCTCACACAAGAAGTGTGCAGTGGACTGCAGGACTGAACTTGTCTGCTGAATCTTAATGTAGTACACAACCTACTGGATGGTCCCTAATCTGAAGGTCTCACTTCTGAAAATCTTAACAGCTAGATGCTCTTTGGTTACATTTTAATATCTCAGAATGCAGTCATGCACATATTGCCCAGGACAAATTCTGATTTGTGGGATCAGAGACTTAATTATTTTTAGTTTTATGCTTCATGGGTAATGCTTCACTGAAATATAACTTAACTCTCCTACTTCATGTACTGATGGTTTCTTTTTTATATTGACTTGAAGACCTTTCTGAGGTCTTAAAGAGAACTAGTACCTCCCACAATGCTTGAGAGAACTAAGTTTGAATAGCAGTAGTGTCTTATTGGTCCCAATGGAAATAAAGGTAATTAAGCAGAAGAACTAGTTAGAATGTATTTTAAAAACTGTTTATTTAAACTTTATGTTTTGTCATGTGAAGGGAGTTTAGCCCTCAAAACTTAGGAACACCCTACAGTTAACAAAAAGTTATGATTACTATTACAAAAATTTATGATTACTATTACAAGTCTGAACAAACTAAATATCCTTGTATGAGTCTAGTCAAACTGTCTAAATTACATAGCTTGTAGCATAAACATACTAAATGCTAAACTGGAGCCAAGGGATTGTTTTACAATACATAAATAATAATACATAATAATACCAGAGATTGTTTTACAATACATAGGCCTGAGTACTTCTGCTGAGCAGTAATCTGCTAAGCAGATAGAGAGGCAGATGATGGTGCCTGGAGGCAACTGAGAAAGCCAGGGGAATGGTTAGCTATAATGTCTTTGCCAGCAGATCTGCATGCAGGGTTTGATGTATCTTGATGAGGCCTTGCTGGTCTCCAGGACAGTAACAGACCTCCAGAATTTGGCACACCAACCTACAAAAGGTATTACAAAGGAGATGGAGATTAGTTAGTTCCTCTTCTAGCCACCTCATCAGAAAATCAGAGAATTTAAATGGTTATTGCTGTATTCTGTGGGAGAGGCAGTTCCGTACTGCATGCTCTCATTTCTCCCTTCTCCTTATTTTCTCCTATCTCCCTCAAGTGCTGTTTTGTCAAGACATTTGATTCATAATTTAAGAGTGGAGTTCATTAACTACTCAGGGAGTTGGATTTAGCTTCTTGATTTCTGGGCAGGGGCTCAAGCTGGTATTATATAAAGCCCCTGGAAACTGAATGCAGTTATGCTGCTGCCAATGATAAATGACGGACAAGATATCAGGAAAAATTTCTTTACTGTGAGGGTGGTCAAACACTGGAACAGGCTTCCTAGAGAGGTGATTGATGCCCCACGCCTGAATATGTTTAAGTGCCATTTGGACAATGCTCTCAATAATGTGCTCTAACTTTTGGTTAGCCATGAAGAGGACAGGCAGTTGGTCTAGATAACCACTTGCAACAGAACAATACTGCTGACCTCCTCCTCTTCTCTTCTCTTCTCTTCTCTTCTCTTCTCTTCTCTTCTCTTCTCTTCTCTTCTCTTCTCTTCTCTTCTCTTCTCTTCTCTTCTCTTCTCTTCTCTTCTCTTCTCTTTTCTCTTCTCTTCTCTTCTCTTCCCCCACATCTATCAGATCAGCAACAGATGTTGGTGTCAATTTATACAGAGTCTGTATAAGCTGAGCTCTTGCTCTCTTACATGCTGCTCAAGAACTGCCAACACGAAGAGAATATTACACCCTGTGGCTTCTGCACAAACAAAAGGAATGCCAATGACAACGATTTGGTATCTATTTTAAGAATAGTAGGCAGGTTCTCATTGTTTCCTTTATGCAGTACTTACACTAATAATAATTATAATCTTTAGGTCTTTACCTGTAGAAAGGCAGAAAGGAATTTGCAAATGTGAATATAATAAAAAAGTAAGCTTTTTAGCGTCTGATAAGACAGAAATGCATATTGCAGCAACGCCATCAGATACAGTGACCCATCCCAATGAGTCATCCCCCGTATGACAGTCCCTTACTCCCCTCACTCCTCCAGGACTGCACCGTGTCATGACAGCCACAAATCTGAAATGCTAGCTGAAATGCCAGTTTTATGCATATGGACACCATTCATCAACGTACATTTCAAATGACACAATCATATCATCATTGAATTATCCAAAGTTACTTCCTGATCATATTTCCTAGAATTCTGTGCGTATATAGAAATTCAAAAGTACTAATTGAAATTACAGTGAGCCGTAACTAATTTAAAGTAAGTGCTGCCTGTAATGGAAGGTTGTGTTTCTTATGCTTAAGTATCTTTATCTTAATAACTTCCGTTCTCAAAGAATCACTAACTACTGGGAGGAAAATCACCAGAATTTTCTCTATTCACTGAGTTAAATCTCAGATTAATTTCAAGAAACACTTTGTTCTTTTACAGATTAAAGGATCGGATTCTGAAATGCTCATCTGGAAACAGACAAAATGTAAATGGATCCATTGCCAGAAGGAGCAGGGAAGAAATTTTAAGTAAAACTTATGTATACGTTTTCTTATATACGTTTTTCTACTGCAGTAAGGAACTGCTGGTGGATAATCAGTGTGGATTATCTCAGCAACTTCTTAGATATTTGATAAACTGCTTCACAGAGTAATGATTTCAGACTGGGTGACAGTTAAATAACCTGGTAAATAACTCTAATCCAGCTGCCAAAAGATTATGTGAATACTATTCAGAGTGGGCCTTCTATGAAACAATTTTTCTTGTGCAAGCAGAGATCTCTTTCTTTCAAACAACAAGCAATCTTTCTTGTTAAAAACAAACGTTAGTTTACCCACTCCATCCTAAGCACTTTCTGGATACTTAAAATGAATCATAGGAGCATAAAATCATAGAATCACAGAATGGTTTGGATTGGAATGGACATTAAAAGTCATCTAGTTCCAATGCCCCTGCTATGGGCAGGGACCCCTCCCACCAGCCCAGGCTGTCCCCAGCCCCATCCAGCCTGACCTTGGGCACTGCCAGGGATGGGGCAGCCACAGCTCCTCTGGGCAGCCTGGGACAGGGCCTCACTGCCCTTTGAGTGAAGGATTTCCTCTTAACATCTAATCTAAATCTACCCACTTTTCGTTTAAAGCCATTACCCCTTGTCACCACACGCCTGCCCAAGAGTCCCTCCCCAGCTCTCCTGCAGCCCCCTTTAGGCCCTGGCAGGCCGCTGTGAGGTCTCCCCGGAGCCTTCTCCTCTCCAGGCTGAACAACCCCAACTCCCTTAGCCTGGCTCCACAGCAGAGGTGCTCCAGCCTCTGAGCATCCTCGTGGCCTCCTCTGGACTCACTCCAACAGGTCCATGTCCTTCTGGTGCTGGGGGCTCCAGAGCTGAGCACAGGGCTTCAGGTGGGGTCTCACAAGAGCAGAGCAGGATGGCACGAGCAAAGCATGCCATCATAGAGCAAAGCATGATTGGCTTTCTGGGATGCCCCACATAACAGTCTTTTAAAGTTGTACCTGTCAAAAGGAAAGGTGTACATTCATGTTTGCCTCTTCTCTGGCTAAAACAGGAAGAAAATTACTTAAATCTCAGCAGGGATTGTTTTAGGTATTTACAAAGGCATTAGTTAAAATGCCTGCTAGTAAGAAGTACCTCCAGACAGATTACAGTATTTTCATTTCTGGATTTTCTGAAGAGCAGACTGTATAAATATCTCAAATAATTATTTAGGTAAGCAAGGCTTGGCTTGATGTAAGAATATAAACTAGACAACCTCTTGAGGACCTTTCAAACTATATTTTCAATATCTTTTGGTTTTGTGCTTAGAAGCAATGAAAAACTAGAGAGCATGTCTATCAGGACATGGAATTCACTGAGAGAAAATTGAAGAAAATCAGGACACAGGCTGTGCAGAGAGCTTCAAAACAAAGACAGCTGAATTACTTGTTATTGATACATGACTCAAAATGCACAATAATCATTTTGGAGAGTCTTTATAATTTGAAATTTCATGTTTATGTGAGCTTACAAACTCATGTAATTATTCTTTCCTTAGTCTCCTCAATTACTTTAACACCACAGAGCAAATAAATTGGTTGTTGTTTTTTTTTTTAGACTACTTGGAAGGTGCTTGACAGAGATACACTTGATTTACAGAAGCAAAGGAAAGCTTTTCTGACATTCCAGAATGTGTACAATCATTGAGTTTTTCTCTCTGCTCTTTGATCACCATTACACTGAGGACTGTTTTTTTTCCATAAATAGCAATCTTGAAGACAACAGGTCTAACATGAGTACCAGAAGAAATGTGGTAGGATGGGTAAGCACCCATCTGAGCAGGACTCCATCCACTTGATTAATACATAGAGAGACAATTTATGCAATATATTAATGAAAACAAAAGTAAAGTAAAATAAAATGTTTAATATGCAAAATCTTTTGGAGATGGAAAAAGAGAAAGTTGAATCTTTTAACTGTCCCTGCTTCAAATCATCTGAATATTAACTGTTCTCATGTTCATTTTCATTGTTTTCATTTCCATGCCACCTTCACTTTAAAGTGAGGAAATAGTACCAGGCTGACCCATCAAGCAAAGGAAACTCCTGATGCTCAACTGGTCTGAACAGTTCCATGTTGCTATTAACTGAAATTATCCTTACAAGTTAGTGTTTAATACAAGATGATAAGTAGGTAGGTATGTAGGTAGGTAGGCAGGTAGATAGATAGATAGATAGATAGATAGATAGATAGATAGATAGATATTTTGCTATGTAGAAGACATGAATAGGTAGATAGAAAGACAGGCAGGAAGATGAATAAATCTGCTGCTCCTTGATTGTTTCAGATGCCAAAATTACAAGTCTTACAAACTGACTGATTGATTATCTTCCTCTGAGAACCTTAATGGTTATAATAATAGCTGGGGTCAACCTGCCAGCAGTTGCTCAGGAAAAGTAATTAATCTGGTTCATACCCTTACCCAGGGGAAAATAAATAATGTATATATCTTCTGTTCGTTGTCTTTCCCAGGCAGATTTCTGCAGCTTCTGGAGCACTCTCAATCTAGATATGGTGTAAGGGTTTCTTTATGAAAGGAAATAGAAACTTAAGGTCTGTGAATGCTCAGAGACAAAATATCAATCAACTGAAAATGAAAGCAATTCATAAACTTGAAGTCCTCTTCATTTCTGCATTTGTACTCTCTAGTATCTAGAGGAAATCAGATTCTGTGAATGTGCCATTCTCATGCACTACAAACTGCACTTGTGGGTTAACAATAATTTTGGGAACATCTATCATGTTGGTTTGGGCAGACAGACAAGGTTGAATTCAATTCATCTAAAAGCTAAGTGTTTTTGGGAGTAACATTTTTAGGCTGCCTTTATAGTCAATGGAGACATACACTTCAGATGTCAACTCACTCTCCCTTAAGGTGTGACTAACAGAGATTAGATGAAATACATGTGGGAAGTTCTAGATTTTATTTCATTGTATTTCATTTTATTCATTATAGAGGATTGACACAACGAGCTTAGATTTCATTTCTAGCTTCCAGGTAGCTAATGGAAGGTAGAAGAACTTCAGTTGCTTACTTGTTTTTTTTGATTTACTTTATTTTCTTCACTCACTAAGTCCTCTTTTATAACTATGAAGAACTCCTGCACATAATCTTCCTACTCCCATTTCCCACAGCCTTCCCTGAAGCAGTGTCTAAATTTTTCAATGCAATCTAAATGGAAGGTTTTAAGCCTGTCCACAGCAATTAGCAGTATTAGTTTAATTGCTACACAGTCTGATTTATGCATCAAAACCAATTATGAACCTTTGAAAAATCTCTCCCACCACCTATGCAGGAATACAAACAACGAATATTTTCTGATTCAGTCCCTCTGTCATTTAAGAGGACTAGACACTGCAGTGATGCTTTATGGGACCATGAATTTTGATTAATTCTTCTGCAATTTGCATGTGTAATTAAACAGCTTGCCTTCATTGTCTAAGCATTGTCATCAGTGTTTGGGTTTATGTTAAGTTCCCTTACAAAACTGCATTTTGTTTGCACAGATTTTAAAGGGAATACCTCATAAAACAAGATTCTGCTGTTTCAACTTATGCATCTCTTACTCAGTCTTTGCTTTTCCTCAGTCTCTGAAATGCTTTCATTGTCATCCTCTTGAGAGTGAGTGACTAGAATGAAGTCTTGCTTGTTTCTTCTAACCTCCAGAAAGATATTAAAAATAAAATTTTATTTTCTTGTCTGTAACAATAGAAAGATGTGTTTCCATAGTAGCAAAAATGCCATTGGAAAAGAAGTCCTCACAGATCCCATTCAGCTCAGTTGTTCTGCCTTATCCTATGGCATGGCTGGAGATCACAAACACCTACATTTTTGTCATCCAGCAAGGGGCAATAGTCCCAGTCAGTAATTTCAGTCTCTCCTAAGATGCAGTTTTCAGAAATAACCAGGAGATAAAAATAAATAAATTAATTAAATTAAAAAATAAGACCAAACACCTAAATTAGTGATTGAGAACAGCAGTAATTATATCTAAGTCAGTATGACTTGCACTCTCTAGCAGCTTCTGAAAACTGTGTTAAGTCTTTCATTTTCCTCACAAAACTCTTACTCCCCTGGGCATCTAGCAACTGGTTCATATCTACCACCTTGAGTAATCCAAGGTATCTCAAGTTATACAGAGGCCTCTGTGTAGACAACTGGATCAAGTCCTTGACATTAATCTCACATTTAGAGGTAGGATTTAGATCTAAATACAGACATCTAAATATAAGTGTCTACAATATATGCTGGTGTACTGGGTTTACACGGCAAGGTTTTAGCAGCAAGGCTGCAGGTGTGGCCTCTGATGTGTCAGATCATATCCAGCTCCAGCCAGCTCCAAAAGGGATTCACCACTGGCTGCAGCTGAGCCATGAGTAGTGCTGCTTGGGCCTCTATAAGAGCAGATTTAAGGAAGGGGAAAAAACAAAGAAACAAACAAAAACTGCTGTGCTACAGCAGCTGGGAGAGAGGAGTGAGGAATGTGAGAGAAGCATACCTGTAGCCCCCAAGGCCAGTGCAGCAAGAGGGCAGGAGGTGCTCCAGGCACGCAGCAGCAGTTCCCCTGCAGCCTGTGACAGGAGAGGCCCCTGGTGGAGCAGGCTGTCCCCCTGCAGCCCATGGGTCCCACATGGAGCAGATCTCCACGCTGCAGCCCCCCCGTGGATGGAGGAGCCCCCGGTGGAGCAGGTGGATGTGGCCTGGAGGAGGCTGCGGCCCATGGAGAGCCCCCGCAGGAGCAGGCCCCGGGCCGGAGCTGCAGTCCGTGGAGAAGAGCCCACGCAGGAGCAGGGGGGCTGGGGGGAGCTGCTGCCCACCCGTGGGGGACCCGTGCTGGAGCAGCTTGCTCCTGGGGGATGGACCCCGTGGGACGGAGCTGTGTGGGAGCAGTTCTTGAAGAGCTGCTGCGGGTACGCAGCCCCTGCAGGCTCAGTTCGGGAAGGACAGCATCCCGTGGGAGGGACCCACGTGGAGCAGGGGCAGAGAGAGGCCATAAGGGAGCAGCAGGCGGAGACAAAGCCTCAGGACCTGACCGCAGCCCTCATTCTCCTGTGCTGCTCACGGGGAGGAAGGAGAAGAGGAGGGTGGTTTCGGTTTGCTTTTAGTTTCTCACTGTTCTGGTCTGCTCGGGATAGGTAATACATTATATTAATCTCCCTTATGCTGAGTCTTTTTTTTTTGCCCATGGCAGTAACTGGAGAGGATTGTGCCTTTCCTTATCTCAATATATGAGTTTTTTTATTCATCATATATTCTTCCCTTGTTTTGCATGGTGGAGCTTAGCTAGTCACCAGCATGAAAACACCACAGCTAATTGCAGGGCTCGAATCAGCTGCTTGTGCAAATAAAGAATATTCTAGAACAGTTAACTGTCTCTTTTCTGACTTACGTCCCATCTGTCAGTCCTATAGAACTGTCCTGGAAACCCTAAAGCATCTCATATGATGAGCATCTTATATAATATTCATCTGTACTTGGGCAACTGAATCACATCTTTAGACACCACCTACTTAGCTCCCCCCGTGACACATAACTCCACTCACACTTCTTGTCAGGCCACAGGTTTCATGCAGCTCCTGTGTGATATTTGTGAACACATCTATTTGTACATATTTTAATCTTGCTGTTTGTGTATGAATTTTACAAGGTTATGTCTAACTGACACTAGATACCCATCTCTAGATAATATAAGAACACTTACACTCTTTTATGAAGCTGGATATAAATCCTAATAACTACAAATTATTATTAACGGGTTAGGAAGAAGAAAATTCTCTGCAGCACTAGAATGCAGGAAGACAGAATTCTTTTCCATCTCCTTTAACAAAATATTTAAGGATTGGTTACCTTGGTCTGACACAGGCATCCTCTTGGTTGCTTTTATGAGTTTAGAGAGACAGGCATCTCATGAGCACAATTTATTTATTTTCAGGATGAAAATCCTGAAAACCTAAGATCAGAACTGCTGGAAGATGCCTTATTCTCTCATCATCTATCCCTGCAGCGTTTTTTGACTAGTGAAGATTTAGAAGACTAATCTTAAATTGTCTAAAGCATGTCCTACCCAATGTGTTTGAAATATGTATGCAAATCACATGAATATGGGTCAATACAGTTCATACTTGAAATACATTAGAAAGCTACAAAGAAAAAAGCATGCCCTAAGGTAGCTTCAGGGTGGAGCAAAATAGAAACCACAGAGCTGCAAATCTGACACTTTCTGTATTTTGAAACTGAAGTCTTGAAGAAATATTAGAAGAGTTAATAAGGTAGGGTTTTTCTTTCTTTCTTTTTTGTTTATTTTTTAATGTAAAAAATGTAAAGCTTCCCTTGATCAACACTGTCCAAGCAGAGCTGTATTGAAGAGCAAATATGAAAAACCACTTCTAAGGACCATATTTCAGATCCAACTGATATTTTTAGTTTGTTCTCTGGAAAGAAAATCAGAGCATACAGCAGCACAGTTCCCCTCTTCAAAGCCCTAACATCTTAGGAGAGAAAGGAATAAATTAAACATCTTACATGTTGAAATTGTTCAGGGTTGTCTCCCCCGACTTCTGCAAAGGACTGTCAAGTGAGCAGTGAGGCAAATGAGAGACAACTGAAGAGGCTTTGACACTTTTCAGGAAGTTCCCTTTGTTTCACCTGATACAGAGCAATTGCCTTGACCTTCTGTCTAATGTGTTAACATTTGTACCTTCTGATTCGCCTTTGTGGGCAGTGCCACTTACCTTCTTTCCAATATTGTTTTTGTTGTGCTTTTTTCCCTACTTCTATATCTGCAATGTCTCACAAAGTACCTCTCTGCATTAGTCTGTTTCTCCTTTAACTTTCCTTCTCATGCTCAGTATCATATATGTGCCTTGTTTTTCAGAGATTGATGTGATGCTGAAAAACATCCATCCCACTTCCAGCTGAAATGTAGTGAAAACAACAATAACAACAACAACAAAAATAAATACAAATATAGACAGTAGAGACAGAAGTAAACTTTGATTCCTGAATTGGGATACATATGCTGTAACTTAGATAATTAAAATAACATAATAAAAATTAAATATCAAAATTAAAGGTAGAACCCTTTTAAAGCCACTGGTGAGTAAGAACCGTGACAGCATCATTGTTCATCTCACTTACATGTTTTGCTTAGGAAAAAATAACCATACTCTGGAGCTACCTCTATAGCCTGTTGATTATGAAGGAAGCCTGTGATACATGCTTTGCTTTGGATCAGATGAAACCCAACTATATGTAACAGGATTTCTGATCCATGATTTTTTTTTTTTAATTATTTTTTCAATTATTACAGATTATTTTATTGAAGCTTAACAATTTTAATTTAATTTGTCCAAAACTTTGAAAAGAGAATCAGAAAGGGAAATGCATGAGTCCAAAAGGCTTAGGTGGTATTTTAAACAATACACACCTAAAAAAAAAAAAAAAAAAAAAAAATAGCATGTATTTTTCCATTTATATTTTCAGTCTGACTTTAACCACGAAGAGGCCAATGCTTAAGCTTGATCTCATTTGTATTTCAAGCATTGTCTGAAAACTCAAAACTGAAGCTTTGCATTCAATTCATGTGGTTTCCAATGCACAAATAGGCAAAGGCAGTTTTCTTCAGACTTGGATTTTATCCTAGATGTCTTGGTGACTGACATATCTCAGGCAGTATTTTAGGTCATACTGTCATCCCTTGTGGAAGGGAACTCCTCACCAGCACTCACCCCATGTCGTCTGCTGCTGCTGGGGCTGATACCTGCTCCCCAGCTGAGCATCTCCAGCACAGCAGTTCATGACTGCTCACTGTGCTTGGCTGCCTTTTTGTGCACACCTCTGGCACATCTTACATCTTGTTTTCACCTGGCACATGTCAATTCCTGCAACTCCTTCACTTACAAGGTAAACACAGACTGACCATAAAGGCTAGGCACCCCCCTGCTGCCTTTTCCTCTGCATGTTTACCCAGTGTGAAATCAGCTACCTGGTGTTGGTCCTATTTTGCTGGTAAAATCCCTGTTTTTTTCTCATAAAAAAAAAAAAAAAAGCTTTATAACACTCCAAAAAAGCTGGTTTGAGATTTTTATGAGAATCTCTTATCAAACTATATTCTAGTGTTGCCTATATCCCCTCCTGCTGATGCTGCATACTGTCATGGCCTCCAGCTACAATTTCTTTATTGAGATATTTCCAGTGGTTACATTGTCTGGAGCTATTTTGTAAGTGCTCAGGTAAATAGACGTGCAGAGGAACAGTAATTTCGAAGAGGTGAAGCTGTGTGGAGCTGTATGATTACAGGAAAGAAAGCACCTTTATATAGGAAAAAAACAGCATAGGTATTGAGTTAGGCTATTCTGGAAAAAGTGTGTGTATGCACTGTACTATTTTTATATGCCGTTAAAACATAAGCCCTATTTTTTTTCCCCTTGAGAAAAAGAAACTGAAGAACTGAATATTTCTCTAAGTCTTCTCCATGAATTTAAGTTTCAGGTCCATATTTTCAAATGGTTTACGATTAACCTTTATTTGTGAACAGTCATTAGGGCATAAGCAAGGCTATATCAAGCAATGCTTATTCCAGTAGCTCATGAGAGCCCTAAGGAAGATGCAAAAGTAAAACATTCAAAATGATTTCATGGAAGGAAATTGTATTTAGATAGTCTGATATTTGGGTCTGTTTTTTACTTTTTCAGACTGGTCAAACATTTCAGCAGGAATTCAAAAATCCTTCTCCAAAATCAATAGTCTGTACAAAACATCTTTTGGATCAGGAAGGAAATCAGGAAGGATTTTTGGCACATGTACTGACCTCCAAAACCAACCAAGAAATCATTAAAAAATGTTCCAGCCAGCTCTGATGGAAACATATTACTTCATTTTTCTTTCTGCTATTTTAATGCCATTGTTCAAATGTGTAGCTATAAAGAAAGAAAAGTGGAGTGCTGATAGAAATGTAGTACATGGCCAAATCCTGAGCAGTCACCTGTGAAGCAAGAGCAAAAAAATTAGAGGAATTTAGGTTCTTTTTGTCTCAGTGTGTCATTATATGACTCACCAAATGTTCCCCTCCATCACATATCAGAAGTGGAGGTACCAATGTTCCAGCAGTTTTCTTGCTGGGTACAGAGGTAACCACTTCCTGCTAAAAGCATCTGAATTGTTTTCAAATAGCTGATAAGTGCAAGTGCCAAGAGGGAAGTAGGGGGAAAAGAAAGAGAAAATATATATATATATATATATAAATGGAGGAAAAATAATAGAACCCAACAATTTAAATATGAGACGTGGATTAATCAAATTAAATTATATTCTCCTTTGTGTCTCTGGGAGGAAAGAAAATTACTGGTGTTCCAGTATTTGCTATTTTATTAAAAGCTACTCTATTTTTTTTTCCCCAAAGCTTTTAAAGCAGAGACCAAGATTAAAATCTGACCAGTAGTTAAAAGCTACTTTCCTTTTGTTACCAAGCTTCTGAAAGGGTACTCAGGAAAACATGCATTAAAAGCTGAGGGATGAGGATAGACAGTGCAGGCACCTTGCTGCTTCAGTGTATTATGTCCCATATTCAGGCTAATGCCAGAAACAGCAATGCAAAGCAGAAGCCACATGCCAGAAAAACAGGCAAGCACCTGCTTAGCTTAAGTTCTGAAAACAAACAAACAAGCAAACAAAAAATTTAAAACCTTTGAGATTCACTGTGTAATTCAAAGAGAAATTGTGATATTAAAAGGCATAGGGTATACTAACGCTTATTATAAGTCCATACTGGTGCTGGAGATCTATTGATGTTCTCAACCAAGACTGGGCTATCACTTCATTTTCAGCATGAACGGGAAACCTTCTGCAATACCAGGAGCAGACTACAGAGAGCGATGTGCTATCACTTTGCCGATCCATGACAAAATTGGCTGTAGCGCAATGATTCGTGAGCAACAGCCTCAGCACAGTGAGGGCAGGCTGTCTTTACTACTTGCTGCCACATGTTTGTATGCAGAAGAGCATGGTGGGAGGTATCATCTGGTTAAACTTCACTACAGCTGATGCAAGTGGGATCATTTTATAAACCATGGTCTAGTGAGGGAAGTCTGAGATAAAGAAGGGAAGTCTTTATAAACCATGGTCTAGATCTAGTGTGGGAAATCTGTGGTGAAATTCATCTCATTTTAAAGCAGAATATCTAAAACAGATCACATCTCAAAATGATCTCTTGTGACTATAAAAAGAAATGAGGTCACCTGGCCTGGATTTAGGGAGTGACCCTTTTAATGATTAAATAATATCAAATTAATTCCTTCTCTGAAGCTGACCAAATGATTCCACTGGGATTGCTTCTCTAAAAAATAAAAGGTTCATTCTCCCATTACTAAGACATCTAAATCCCAAAGCATGCACATCTCCGGCAGAGGAAAAACAAACAAACAAACAAACAAACAGAAAACAAACAAACAAACAAATAACAACAACAACAAAAAACTAATAATTATCAAAAGGTAACCCCATGATACACTTCTTAGGATGATAGATAGGTGTTTTATTTTCCATGGTGGTAGTTGTATGCATTTCCTTCTCAAAGTTACAAGAGCAATTTTTTTTCATCAAGAAAGACACACACACACACAAAATAAATAAACTAAACAAGCAGACAGACAAACAAACAAGCAAAGACCATGCTCTTTGAATTAATGTAGTAGGCCCTGTTCCGGGAACAGATTTAAGCATGTGTGCCATATTAACCATGTGAGTAGGTCCAGTTTTCCACAACTGGTGTGGACTTTTATACAAGGATCCAAGAACCCCAAGAAATGTTACAGAGACTGTAAAATCGGTAGGAAAAAACAACCAACCAAAAAAAAAAAAAAAAAACCTTCACCTTTCAATAAACCATTGACATTTCCAAAATTTTCCATCTAGTCCTGGTTATGAAGTAAGTAAGTTAATGTTTCCAATATGTTTCCAATACCTTCATCATTGCAACCTTTTCTGTATTGGAAGGAAAGTAAAAAAAAAAAAAAACAAACCTTTTTTTCAGTCGAATTGAATGATTTTCTGTTTTTGAATCCCCTACAGAAGATATAATAGCTTTGCAATCTGTGATGATGGTGACGTGGAAAATAATTCTATTAACACTCATCTAGGTATAACATTTACTTGTTACTGCTTTTTTCTCCTGCATCTACCCACAAACATTCAAAATACATGTTTTTAAAATGAACTCCACAATTAAACAATTGCCCGCTAGAATCAGAATCCACCCACATTGCAGGTCTAGCCCTGTCACCAAAACCGACCCACACAGAGTACACTAAAAGCCTACTTTCTTTTTTTTTTTTTTTCTAAAATCCATTAAAATCTATTAAAAGAACATAAATGTACTAGTAAAACAAAATACAGAGAATGGACTAGTAAGGTTTTGACACAAAGCTAGGAAAAGGGACACCATGTGATTTTGGGACCTGACAAATGTGGATGCAAATTCATCCAATGCTGTCCCAACCAGGTGACTGAGACATCATGGGTATACCTGTGAGGTAGTTTCCTACCACTGTAAACAGAAAAATTCCTGCAGCACTAAGCCCAGATCAGCTGTTAATTTATATTGTTTTTTTCTTGACATTTAAGGTGGATTTTATGGCTTGAATTGAGGTCTGTCCAACTACAGCAACAATACTGGCTGTACCTGCAGTGCAGGTTTTTGTGCTAAATCCACACTTGCTGCTTGATGGGGTAGACCTAAGTGAATCCAGCTTCTGGCAGGAGTTGTTTGCTCCCAAACACTAGCTCTGAGGCACTGATTGATACGTTCAAGTGATTCAGCCTTTGCTTTGTCAACTTTGCCATCTGCTTGCTTCTCCATCGTCTGCCCAAATGGGAGGGAATAGCCTTACAGAATCCCTTCTCCCAGACACTACTACCAGCAACACAAGGAGTCTTGGCAGTCCCCAGAGAGATTGTAATGTGTTCCCTTCATGCTTGGAGGTGTCTATAGGGTGGAATGGAAATTCTCTATGGCCCAGACTGGTCTCTAGTGTGGCTGTGAATGTAAAGTGATATATATTGTGCTTAGATGTCAGCCAACAGTGGCCTTGCAAAGAATTTGCAGGATTCTCTTGTCATGTTTGGTGGTCCAGGAGCCTGCAGACCATGCTCAGGGGTGAATACAAGCTTCAGCTGTGGCTGAATCCACACCTGTAGTCACAGAACATATTGAAGGGGCATCCTTGGTTGAGATGCTTTCCTCAGGGGCATTTTTGGCGTGCTCTACAAAGTGAAGTTCAGTGTAAACACAAGGTACTACTCTGCAGACAGCCCTCCAGGTGCCTCTGTGATCATTTCAGGGATTTAGGGCAAGCAGAAAGGGAAAGAAAGTGCAATGTCCTGGCTGTAGGATGGATAGTGGAGTCCATTGGTGCTGTACTGATTGCCATGAGTCTCGCTGGAAAGACAGTGAAATAATTCATCCATTCATTAGAACATCTTAATTGGTATATGCCAAGGGAACTCTCAAACTGTAACCTGGTTTCAGTGGGATCAGACCTATAAAGGTCCCGGCTGCCATCTAGTGGAACTGTGATGTGTATATAGACTAAAATAAATATATAAATGGTACATCTGGGAATGATAAAGGTTTTACCTGTAGGTGAAATATCTTTTTTACTTGAACAAACAAACAAACAAACAAACAAAAAAGTAGCTAAAAGGATGCCTAGACACCAATGAAACTGAGGACAGCACCACATCATAGTCACAGAAAATGGGCAATAAAGGAATGCCAAGGCCATCTTGCCCAGCATTTCTGAAATAGGTTTTCTGTGTCAACTCTATGGAAAAACACACAGTTCGGTTCTCATTCCCAACTAAAGAAAAACTGGTCTGCTTCCAGAGTGATTGTATGGTGCTTCCCCAGCTTGTTCTAATTGCAATCACAGCTGTACTTGTTTTGCTAGAGAAGGTGGCAGACGTTTTCATTGAAAGCTCACTTTGCAACTTTCTGAACAGTGATGTGCATTGAAAAACACCAATCCTTTTCATTCTCATACCAGACCAGACTGAATACTCTCCTAGTTTGTAACTCATCACTGACAGTGACCAGAACTCACACCTAGAAAAAAAGGTGCAAGCATGGAGCAGGCACATAAACTGCTTCCCTGAGAACCTCATTGACTCGAGCCCACTCACAGCTCTGGCGTTTCCCAAGTTTCGAATAAAGAATTTCTCTTCCACTCATTTGTCCAATCTTGTCTTGAACACACGAAGACTTTGAATAATCTGACATAGCTTTGTAAAATAGAGTTGTGCACAGGGTGAGTGAAATTTTCAGGAAATAAACCTCTCACTTCCACACTGCCACATCATCATGTTTCCCTTTAATGTACTTTTATGTTCCCTTGCAAAAATCTACCTTTTTTCTCTAGACCCTGTAGTTCCTGGATGGAAACCAATCTGAGTGATAAAAACAAAGCTTGTGCTTGGGCAGAGCAGGAGAAGCACTACTGCACCCTCTCATCCTTTCCTACCCTTAGTTTGGCTACAGCAGCTATAGCTGAATCCCATTCCTATTTTAATGATCCGGTTACAGCTCTTTGTCCTGCACATGGGGTATCCAAGTAGTAATTTTAGCTTCACAAATTCTTTTAGGTGACAGGGAAATGGACCACTGCAGAGTGCTTCTTTCTACCTCCCTAACACAGCTCTATCAAACTACAAGATGAGCATTTGCTGTATGCAACATAAAAGATAACTGGTGGAAGAAAGGCAAAATTTTGCTAATATTTTAAACATGCAAAAAGCATGGAGAGATCAATCTGACTCAAGTCAAATTTGTGAAAAGGAAATGGATACCTATAGATTGGAAATATTTTGACCAGGAAAAAGAACCATGTAAGCTAAGCTTGGAACAGGGAATATCATAATCTTCTAGATAGCTCTGCACACACCAGACTACAGCATAGATGATATGTCATGATAAGTGAAATAGGGGAAATAAGGAAATATTTATTGCAGATATTTCTGTGTACACTACAATATTATGTATTTTCTACATGTTCTCCAGTAATTAAAATTAATTAATTAATTAAAATGCAACTTTTCATACATGGACTTTTATACCTGGACAAGCTAGAAAAGTGGGCCTATGTGAACCTGATGAGGTTCAACAAGGCTAATTGCAAGGTGCTGCACCTGGGTCAGAGCAATCCCAGACACGAGCACAGACTGGGAGAAGAGCTCATTGGGAGCAGCCCTGCAGAGAAGGACTTGGGGGTTCTGGAGGACAAAATTTTGACATGAGCCAGCAGTGTGCACTTGTAGCCCAGAAGGCTAACTGCATCCTGGCTGCATCACCAGAAGAGTGGCCAACAGGTGGAGGTAGGTGATTGTCCCCCTCTGCCCCTGTGAAACCTCACTTGGAGTACTGCATCCAACTTTGGGGCCCCCAGCACAAGAAGGATGTGGAGCTGCTAGAGTGGGTTCAGAGGAGGGCTGCAAAGTTCATCAGAGAGCTGGAGCACCTCTGATATGAAGAAAGGCTGAGAGAGCTGGGGATGTTCAGCCTGGAGAAGGGAAAGCTTCGGTGTGACCTTGTTGCAGCTTTTCAGTACTTAAAGGGAGCTCACAGAACAGATGGAGAACAACTTTTTGCTCAGGCAGACAGGATGAGGGGGAATGATTTTAAACTAAGAGATGGAAGATTTAGATTAGATTTTAGGAGAGTGTCTCACCACTCAGAGGGTGGTAAGGCAGTAGCACAGGTTGCCGAAGGAAGTTGTGGATGCCCCATCCCTGGAAGTGCCTAAGACCATTTTGGATGGGGCCCTGGGCAACCTGATCTAGTGGTTAGCATCCCTGCCCATAGCAGGGGGGTTGCAACTGGGTGATCTTTAAGGTCCCTTGCAACCCAAGTTGTTCTAAGCTTCTATGATTCTATGATACATCAGTTTTGTCCAATCATATATAAAATGACAGAAAAATATTATTGCTATATAAAATTGCAAATAATCTTTTGAATTTCTTATATTATAAAATATAAGAATTGGTTGGAATTAGATGATTTTTTAAGCCATTTCCAACTCAAACCATTCTATGATATAATTCTATGACACAATACATATTAATATATATTAAAAATTAATAGCAATTGAGCCAAAATGTAGTGCAAATAAACATTTCCAGTCATTT
The DNA here is from genome assembly GCF_964035555.1 of Netta rufina. Taxonomy (NCBI): domain Eukaryota; kingdom Metazoa; phylum Chordata; class Aves; order Anseriformes; family Anatidae; genus Netta; species Netta rufina. The sequence goes on from NC_140124.1 coordinate 4,312,057, forward strand.
AATATGAGGATGTGTAATATGAACTTGATGTATTTTTATTTGCTACTAAATAACATTGATATTATGCAAACATATAAATAATGAAATATTCATATAAATTGAAATTCTCTTTTAAGCTTTTCAGTTATTAGATTTTCACAGTATGTTATAAAATCATGTCTGCCAAGCAAAAAACCACCATCGTTCTGTTTGAAAATGCTTTGCAGTAGGCAAACTGATTAAAAGCTTTTTTTTTTTTGTGGAATAATTGCAAGAGTTCCACCTTAAGGACACCATGCTAATATCTTAATTTGATAATATGAGAGTGCAACTCAAGCTAGACAGTGATTGCAGAGATGTGATTGTCTCTCTTGTAATCAAAGCTGGTATAGATTGCACATCTGATCTGTTTTAATTTTCAGACCTCTCCCCAGTCATCAGGGAACAGTGCCATTATAATTAAAAGCCTTTTCATGCTTGTGTGCAATATACTGAAGATAGACAGAGCTCTTTTCCTACCGATATATACAGGCAACACAAAAGATATGGAATATCTTTTGGAACATGGAATAGTATCAGGCTCTGCATATTGGGTAAGGTAAAAAATAAATCTAATGCTCACTAAACATATTGGGCTACTTCTATGTTTTTATGTTTGTTGTTCTCTACAATGTCCTATTCCAAGGTCAATGTCCTTATAAATGATGGGAACCCCTTGGTAGAGGTGGTAAGCATTTAATGTATTACAGTTTGAATTGTAATTTAAATAAAGCAAAACATTGAAAAAGCCACATAGAATTAGAGAATCATATAATTATAGAATATCCCAAGTTAGAAGGGACATCCGAAGATCACTGAGTCCAACACTGTTCTCTCAAATCTGAAATTATTCAGATAACATCTGATAAAAACAAACACCTACCCTGACGTTAGATAAAGCCAGAAGAACCAAGGTTGATAACTGGCAGTCATGATATAATGCATCAGTTCATTTTTTAGTATAAAATATAGACTGCTAGGAGGAACTTTGCCATTTCTATTGATATCTGTTGAGGTTATTAGTAGTTTATGCACTGTTTTGAAGCAATATAAGGCAATAAGCTACATAGTTTCTATGATAAACAGTGTAAAAGGGTGGTTGCCTGCCTCAGAAAAGATTTAAAAATTAAAAAAAATATTGAGGACAATACAGATGGACAAAAGCCTAATGGAAACTATTACCTGAATGTGTAATGTAGAAGCAACTAATCAAATACTCTACAATGGGATATTTCTGGTCAAATAATTGCATGGAAGATGGAGTCTTTAGTGATTCCATGCTGCCAAAAACAGTGTTTATTTTTGGGAAGCTGGTAGGTGTCTTTGAGGGCAGAAGGATAAAACTTAATCAATGTTATACAATTGGTTGTGATACAACATAAAAGCCAAGTCCAGATGACTGAAGTCATTTGGCAGTGGCAGAAACTGCTCACCATTTTGTTTGCTGCAGCCTGTAGTGAGATAATCTCAGCCATCATGCCTGGGAGCTCTGTTTTACTTCTGTCTTTGCTGCAGGGATTACACTGTAATGGGTAATTTCCATACCCTGAGCTTGCTCCTCTCTCTTCAGGTCAATTTTTCATTGTTCTGGCCCTACTCCAAGTGAAAACAAATCATACTTAGCATAATTGATTCTTCAAAGGTCAAGGAGTTTCTGTTACTCACACTTTTCATACCTATTTTATCAAAGTTTGCATGTGACAGACAGAAGCTTGCAGAAACAAACTTATGCAATAAGCGTGCACATGTTCCTAAGGTAGGGTTAAGCCAGGTGAAAATTATCTGAAGTCAATGCAATTCCTTTCTTGAAAAATTAAAAATTAATTGTTTTTTAATTTTGTGTAACACTTCAAAATCATGATTGAATTTGCTAATATTATAATGTAACCTTAATATCTATGCCATGATTAGTCATAACTGATATTAATATTCTAATTAAATAGTAGGAGTCATATATTCTGATTTTAGCCATTTCTGTTTCCAGTTTCAGCTATCCTACAGGAAAGTATTCCCTCTATGTTACCTATTTATTTTAGGAAGGAATTAAGTGCTCTCTGAAGATTCACATTCCTGTTCATGTTAGAAAAAGTTAAAGGACTAGAAAAGGGCAAAGGTCTAATTTTTAATGGCCAAATTTAGGTGTGAATGGATGTTGCAAATACTTGAATGCAGCCAAATATCCTCCCTATTAAATACAGTAGAAAGCAAAGCAAAATTGTTTGGACAGATTGCTAGTATGCTTGACTCAGAGGGACTTGGGGCCAAACCTTTAATGCAGGCTTCTATAAAAGCAGAGGATAAGAGCCCTAAAAAGTCCATGTATTCATGTGCCTTCTTATTTTGGGGTTTAACCTGGCAGGCAGCTAAGCATCACACATCCATTTTCTCATTCCTCCTCCAACCCCTACACTAGGATGGGAGAGAGAATGGATGGATTTAAAAAACAAAACAAAACAAAAATATATAAAAATAACAGAATATAAAAAGCAATGCAATTGTTCACCACCCACTGACCAGGCCATCCCGGAACAGTGCCCCCCACCCTAGCTAACCACCCCAGTTTATTGTTCAGCACCTTATGGTATGGAAAATCCCTTCAGCCAGTTTGGGTCAGCTGTCTTGGTTCTGTCCTCTTCCAGTTTCTTGTGCAACCCCATCCTCTTTGCTGGCAGGACGGTATGGGAAGACGAAAATTCCTTGACTTAATGTAAGCAATGCTCTGTAACAGCTAAAATATCAGTGTACTATCAGCATTATTATTATCCTACATCCAGAATACAGAACTATGGCAGATACTACGAAGAAAATTATCTCAGCCCAAACCAGGACAATATCTGTTACACAGGTGTCCATTTAATATCAATATCATCAAGGTAACATCATTTCAGAGTTTTAGGACTTAACTGCAAGTCAGAAAATCCAATTAATATAGCCAAGACTTACAAGAGATTTAATATGACACGTTATACCTCTGGCTGAGACATAGAGAAAAGCAGAATGCCATCACTCATTCAGAAACTGAGTGAGCCAGGCAATGACTGACCTGTTCATTAGAAGAACAAATTTTATTTGCTTTTTATCTCTTCTTCTTTTATCTTTCAGTTAGACATCATGATAGTCTTCAGGGGAAATTTGCTACTTCACAGCTAGATATACAACAACAAAAATGCAGACGCTCTAGAAATTTTTCTGTCTAAATATCTGTGGATAGATATGGGTAAAATTTAGACTTTTTACTCTGACCTATTACTCTGGGCTTTCTAGCTGGTAGAGACAGTGATCTGCTAAGGTTGAAAAAACAAGTCTATCTCCAGGGAAGAAGACTCATTCAAGTACCTTGACATTCATGTCTCTTTTTCACATTAGCAGAATGCTATATACAAACTCATCTTTCTGTTAGTCTCTTTAAACAGATCGTCAGCTGCTCGACACATTTCCATCTAGCTCACCTCAAATCCCTCTGGAAATGGGAAGAAAACCAACATAAACATTTTAGGCCCCACATTGCAATCTGTATTCTAAGGAGTCACTGAAGAAGTGGAAATGAAAACCTTCCTCCCCTTGCTCTTTCAGACTCTTCTCCCACCCTCAGGTATGAATTCAGACATTGCTGTGTTTTTCACAGACTAAAGAAAAAACAAAGAGAAAAAAGAAATGTAAATGGAAAGGAAGGAAGACATCCCTTGGCACCTAGATTTTACATGAAAACTAGCTAGCATAACATCTCACTTCTTTCAGTTAGCTATAATTACACTAGCTGTAATTACCTGGACACAGAAAAGCAGAAAGGTAGGCAATTCCACGTTCCTATATTACCATTTATTTTGTTTAATAGGTCTTAGAAGCCCACCTGAATGTCCTGAAGAGCAGAGTGAAAACACATTGGCCTGATGGTCCTCACTGTTCAGTACAGTTTAGCTTTTCTGACTCCTTTCCAAACTCTGATATTCCCAGCAAAGAAGTTAATCAGTCTGTCCATCTACAGATTACAACAGCCATTTGGAAAAGAAAAAAAAAAAAAAAAAAAAAAGGCACAAACACTGGAAATGCAAGTTTATTCCCAAGCTTCTGAATATTTTACAATGCTGGAGAGCAAAAACAGTCAGACATGAGAAAATACTTAGCAGTGTTCCTAATGCTCCCCTAGCCCTTCTCCTTTTGGTCTCATTCTTTTTCTGTGCAAAACAAATTTACCACTTTTCTTTTTAATTTGCTTGCAACTTTGAGTCTTTTTGCTTTTAAAGAGAGAATATAAGAAGACTTTTTAGTCATGTGTTATAGTTTGACAATGCATTTGTTTTCCTATTTGCATCTCTACTGAATCAAAACAAGGAACAAAGCTTGAACGGAGCTGGATAGATTCCAGTTCCCATTGTGTAGAGATTGAATAACAGTTTCCAGAGGTCATCTATAGTGTCACTGAAGGGTACTACTGGTGTCCACTCCCCAGACATATTATGCTTGTATGTTCTTTAGTAAAAAGAGTGTAGATAGGGAACCTAAACGAGGTGATATTTGTGTTTGCTGTTTATCCATGTGAGGGCTATTTTGATCAGCCAGTCTGTCTTTAATATATCACTGCAATGCTTGTTCTGCAAGAGATAGCTGGTAGGCAAAATTTCTTTAGAAGTGGGTTCTCCTCCAGTTTGCCTAGAGTGAGCTGTAATCCTCTTTTTTATTATTTTTATTTTATTTTATTTATTGTTGTTGGTTTCTTTTTCTTAATCAGGCTTCTATACATGATTACTCCAGCTTCTGAGGCTGCCTTAGCACACAGATGTAGTCATTTTTACTCCAGAACTGGTTGGCACAGTCCATCTTGTCCTTCTCCAAACTGGTATAAGTCCGTATCTCTTACCATGCCACCTCCGACCGATTTCCGTTTGCACCTCAAAAGACAAAGAGAATGTTATTAACAAACACTGTTCAAGGAGGACGTTGGTGGGAAACAGGAAAGATACAAATGGTGGTTAGAGAAGCAGAAAATATTACCTTTTCCATTTCAGAACAAGCTAGCTCCTCTGGGCTCCCTTTCTATCTGATACAGAAAATTAGGATACTACAAAGAGTGGTCCAGCTGGCCTGCCCCAGACTGCTCAGACTGTGTTGACAAAAAGCCTAACGTGGCTAGCTCGGAGTTGGTCTCCTATGTTGAAAACAGTAAATAATTCCAACTCTAGCATTCAAGAATAAAGGACACATTCTGTCCTGTGTTTCTCCATAACAATTATGGGCCCAAAAATCAAAGGCTGTTATTAGAGGTGTCACACAGAAAGAAGGCAGGTAGGAAGGAAGGAAGGAATGAACAAACAAACTTCTTTCTCCCATCAAAGTGATTATACTTTGGTCTACTCTCAAGCACTGAAAAATATTTTTTCCACCAATAGAATATTTTCTCAGCTTTTTTCAGTATCTTCCTTCTGAATGCCTTTTTTTTTTTTTTAATATCCCTTTGGAAATTTATTCTAGTGTTACCAACACTTCCTACACAATTAAGCATATTGTCTCCACATTGCTTGCTCTTCCCAATTGCTAAGAGATGTCTTCTTGTTCCCATCTGTTTTTAGAACAGGAAAATTTCCAGCAAGTTCCTTAATCTACACTTACCAATTTGTGGCTAAGAAATAATACTACTTTGATATTTAAGATGGCAAGAGGAAAAAGACACCAGTGATCATTTTCTTTCTCTTGTTGACAAGCATACATGCCATGCCTTGTCATGCTTACAGAAACACACACTGGGTCCAGACCAGCAACTAAGGCCTGCTTTAGCATCTGATTCTTATTAGAAATGTGCCTTCCCAGATGCTTAATAGGAAGGAAATACCTACACTGGAGTGCTGTATGTCTGGGACGGCAATCTGGATGTAAAACAATTGAGACTATCATCAGAAGAGACTAGAGGTTATTAACAGACTGGTGAAGAGGAGTAAACTTTAAATTGGAAAATGGAGATCTAGTCAATACAACCAATGGGATCTAAAAGCTGATCAGCTCTAACACAGATGATTGCAGTTTGTAATTTGAATCTTTCTCTAAATTGCACTGACTGTGATGATTAGGAATAGGATTCACGTCCTAAACACACCTTTGACATCCTAGGGGGAATGTGTGTGGGAGCAAAAACAGTCTCACCCCTGTGGGGTGGCATACATGAATCAAACTCTCCTTTCCTAGGAGCAACAGGTAGAAAGTGTATGTAGAAGAGTGCTCCTGTAAGGGTAAATCATCAAGGCCCTTTTCCAAGGCAACAAGGGATAATGGGAAAGGGAGGAAGTATTGGGAAGTGATGGCCAGTCACACTAATTTATGAGAGCATGTGAGAATGTAGGAAAGTTTACTCCAGCAGAGTTATCTGATTGAAGATTTCTAAGCTGGGAAACAAACACAAAAAACAAGCCTCCCTGTCATGGTAGTTGATGGGCTAACAAGCTACAGGTGCCACTTCTGGGAAGGATGAACCTTGCCCTGATAAGATGTGCACCAAGAGTGCCCAGACTGGAAGAGTGCAGAAAGTGCATAGTACTGCAAATCCATGATGGTTGTGTATGGGAAAAGGCGAGCAGGAGGAGTGAAGAATAGGGATAGGTAGAAAAGGGTAGGATAAGCGCTGGTTGCTTGTAGGACAGGGACAGCCAGTGTACGTGACAGGACAAGCCCAGTGCTTCTTAAATTTCCTCATTAAATGTTTTCTTAACTTTCACTTTGTTCATTTGCACTCTCTCCTGAGTGTATGTGTACTGCAGGTACTCTATGCCAGCTACAGGTAAGACCTGTGTGTGTCAGTGAGAGTTTGTGCCAACTACTGGAGTCAGGCCAGGGGTGTAGGGCCTGCAGATTCTTGTGCCAGCTACTGGAGCAAATGGGAACCCAGCATCATGTACTGGAGTGACTGGGGGTCTTCTCCCTGCCACTGGGGCAGGAGCAGTGTGTGTTCCCAAACCAGCTACTGGGGGGGACGGCGACTGCAGAGTCATTCACCAAAGCACTGAGGTGCATGTGGAGCTCTGCACCGGTGGCTGGGGTGGAGCTGCGGGTCACGATGCTGGCTGCTGGGCATCGGGGTATGGCTGAGTGTCTGTATCTTTCACAAATCTGGACTAGCCTGTGAGTAGCTGAGGCCTCAGGTCTATCCTAGAGTATCAGGCATGTGTGGAGTCAGTGCTGGTAAGAAGGGAACTTACTAGCATGGGGTATATGAGGGGCAAGTGTGTGAGTACTGCATGTTTGCAGTGAACTTCAAGCTGGACTAGCCAGTGAGCAGGCAGCCTGTGAAGCAGGTAAGGGGCCTGGGATCCATGCAGGGGTGCTGTGTGGACAGAGGGGCTGCAATGGTACTTGAGGAACCCGTGAACTTCAAGCTGGACTATCTGGGAATAGGTGATCTGTATAGTGGGAAAGGAGGCTTGGTTTCAGTGCAGGGATACTGGACAGACAGAAGTGCAGTATCTGCAACTAGTTGAGAGTGCTGAGTGTGTGCCTGAACTAGTGAAGTTCTGTCTCTACCAGCCCAAGAGGAGGAGGGGGACTCATCTGTCTATGTCTATGGTTTGAGTGAGTGCTGTGCGTCACTGCTACTGGAGGCAGCCCTTGGCTGGGGCAGCCTGTGAGACCGGTTGTGTCAGTGTCTGGTGTCTGTGTGTATCCGTGTGTCTCCAGGATATGTGCTCAGCTTTGCTCTGTGTTGGGCTTGCAAAGGGGAAAGCAGCAGCCGTGTCCTCCAGCCTGGGCAGAGATCCCAGGTCCCCAGGCACCAGGCTGGGCCCATCAGCCGTGCAGGAGCAGTGCTGAGCTGGAGCAGCTGGAGGAGAAGGCTTTACTCTTTACCTCACTTAACAGAAACCAGCAGACTTTTAGTGTAGTCTGAAACTGAATCTTATTCACAGTCTAAAATAGCCATCTCATCTGCCCTGTATTATGAAAAGAGGGGAAAATTCCAGGTTTTCAATTTCTTCTAAAATGTGGTAGATAAATGAATTATGTAAGCAACAGAATAGTTCAAAATTCATCCTTATTACAATGTCTAGACTATGTGAATGGAACTGGATACTAAACTAAGTGGGACAATACTTGTCCCATCAACAATAAAGTTCTGATTTAAATATTCTAAATGGAAAAAACATATTTATCAATGCAAGAAAATACTAGGGAGTTTCATGAGCATAATAAAATACTACAAAATAATATTTTGGTATGGGGCAATCTGTATAAATTTAACATTATTTACAATTTAGTCATTTAGAAACAGGAGGTCACATTGCTTCACTTCGGAAGCTTGTACTATCAGGTCTGGACCTAGAATGGGTTTCCCAAGCCCCACTATAGTACAAAAGCATGCAGAAATGATAAAAAAAGGCTTGATGGAATAGCTCGTTTCTCCACTAGATGGCTTCATTCACATGAAGATAATTTAAATGAAATTCATCTTCACTGATTCCCATGTTAACAGACAATCCTGCAAAACTGAAAGATTGGATTATCTACTTGCATGATACTAATTATTAACTCTATAAGCCTGTCAGTGAAATCAATATTGCAAAGAATTCCCTTACCTCTTGGTTCAGGAAACAGTAAAGAACTGCTACAATAAACCCCTGAGGAAACACACAAACAAACAAAAAACAACATTTAAGTGTTAGCACAGCTCGAAAAAGCCACTTACACTACCTGAATGATAATACTGTGTATGTGAATCAATTTAATCAGCGTATTTTTACAAATTTCTTATGCATCAGCAATAAAGCTAGTCAGATAATCAGCTAGCTAATGGCATTTCACCTGTCAGAAAGACCATAGGAATTCACAAGAACAGGGGATAGGACAAACTCCAAGGTTATGTTTACAAAAGCATGTCCATTCCACAGCTATGAAGCTCATGCAGCTTTTAAGTCAAGTTTTATGCCATTATATCAGGTAAGATAAAATTCTGGCCTACTGAATACATTTTTTAAGTTTCTGAACTGAGACAAAGCCAAGAAAATCCTAGGAGGTCAATGGATCAATGTGGTCAGATACACGCTAAACACCCCATTTTTTTATTCCATTTACCTTCTTCTTACATTATTGGTTAACAATGAAGAACAGATCCAAGTATGGAGACTCAAGAGTACGTTGTATAGGGTGAATTGTATGGAACTGACACAGTGAGTTAACTGAAGTTAAAAACTGAACTGAAATGTCTGAAGTTAACCCAATGTCAAACGTACACATGAATATGAAAGACTTGGCATTGTATTGACAAAACCTGCAAACATATAGGCTAACCTACAGCCAGGTAGGATGTGGGTCACATCTTCAAATTTGTAACACAGCAAAGAACCATGAGGAAACATTATCTTCAGAATATAATTATTTTTTGTTTGCTGCTATTTGTCATATAGAAACTAGATTAAATGAGAAAATTTGCTATGAAGAAACTGAAGATTCCTCAGTGATTTTACCTGAAAAGATCCAATGCAGAGCTCTAAATAAAGCCGAACCCCCAGGCTGGTATATTCCGGAAGAAAATTGAAGACAATATAATGGGTTCCAAATAAAGGAATTAGAAGCAGAGTTGACCTTGAGAGGCGTCTAGCACGGGGCATGAGAAGAAGTAAGGTAATATTTTTCCACAGTAAAGACCAATGCATGCAATACATAATAGTGATGAACAGAAGTTAATAATGGAATCTGAATGTCTAGGTGTGAAGTTCTTATCTCTTGGGATGACAGTTCTGGAAAGCATAATGAGAAAAATATCTGGAAAGAGTTTTCTCATGCTTATTACCTTATTGGCAATACTATGTTAATGACTTTTCTTATTGTATTTTGTAATCCATTTTTTCTGAATGTGATTGTAGTTCAGAAAGACAAGCAGTAGAATATATTTTAACCTATCTGAGCCACTGAAGTAATATGCAGGCTCCTTGTATAGTCCACATCCAGAGAAAGACACCTCTAGAAAACAATTTACTCCTTTGACTAGTTTCCTTAGGAATGGGGTAACATTTGGAATTTCTAAAATGAAATGCCAGTGAAACTGAGTCTGGTTTTTGCACTGGATCTCTGCTTCTTTTTAGAAAAGGTGGTAGGAGCTTTTGTGACTTAAATCATTGATAAATTATTTTTTGTTTTTTGTTCCATACACTACCTGTACTGAGATGAGTTATTGAAGTTGATTTGTCTAGGGTCTAGTTTTTTCAGCAAAATTCTGATGATGTTGATAAATAGGACAAAATTGACCTGTTTAAAATATTTTTTGGGAAAAAAAAGGTTACTTTCTCATATGAAACTTTTCAATGACAATCATTATTTGACTTCCATTATGTAATTTGTACCATTTCAATAAGACCTGTGTGTAAGATAATTAATATAATATAATCCCTGTTGGCAGCATTCAAGTCTCTCAATAGGTTGCATTCCTTCTTAAAGAAATAGATCAGGTGGAGAGCTTGAGAATTTAACTCCGTTAAGCAACCTATTTTTGTCAATATCTTGTGTGATTTTTTAAATTTTTTTTTGTAGCTCATATAACTTTAATTCTTCTCATTTGAGATTCCTATTGTATTTAATTTTGGCTAATATCTTTAGACACTTTTAGTAGAATTCACCTGGTTAAATATAGTTATCTACAATGACATGGCTGTATCGGAGCTTATCACCCTGTTCTCCCTTTGTAGTCCACTGAGAGTGAGCCAACCAATAGAGCCTCAGGTGGACTTGGGGATGAGTCATCTCCTCTGAACATCGACATCTATTGTCAGGTGAGTCAAAAGTGCCTATTTCTCTTTGTTAACTCTGAAAAAAGCTGAGGAGCATAAGCTCAGCTCCAAAGCTAGCTAGGGTCAATCCTAACCTGCAAAGACAATTTTCTCTAGTTGCATTTTGACACAGCTGTACTAAAGTCTATGGAGCTGCTTAGTGCTCCACAATCAAAGAGTTTCTCCACATGCATTTTGTGTCTATATACACCAGATTTTGTTTAGGTGAGGCTAAATGCTTAATTTTGCCTAAGAATGTATATATTTCACCAGAATGTCTCATTCTATCCGTCAGTGGTACATTAAGTACATTGCAGCATATCATCAGTATGACCCCCTGAATCCTCTTAACTCCAAAAGTGAATGTCAGGTGGGCACTAGTAAGCGGAAAACTAATAGAGGTGGAAGGAAATGCAATATTTTATTGAAACACAGTAAATTATGAACAGAATTCACCTTGAGATTCTCCATGCTTCATGTTTACTTATATATGCCTTATTTGTATGCATTTGTCCTCCAATTAAATTAATCTTGCAATAGATGGTCTTAAGGCCATCCACTAGCTGCTATCTCACACATTCCTTGGGCTTAATGACATGTGGGAGTAATCATATGCCATAATCATTTAAGGCCTATCAGTTTATTCAATATACGTCAAGCTCAAGAACTATTATTATCACCTGTGAAAAGAACCTGTTGCTTTTGAAATCTTATATTGAAATTTATGCCTGATTCTAGACTTTTAGGTAAAAATTCTGTTATCCTATTCGATAAGAATGGTTTAACCCCTCATCTGCCATTAATTTCAATCAGACTGAAAATTCTATGAACACTTCAATTTCTTTGAACAGTGTTTGCTATAGGTGATAGGGAGAGGACAGTTCTCTGCCTCCTTTTGGCCTAAATTTTTTGTAGGTAAGTGATAAAATATTTTTACAGAACAAATTCTACCATTCCTCTTCCTTATTAAAAAAAAAAAAAAAAAAAAAAGTGTAGCAAACAGTATTTTTTTTTTTTATTTGAAAGTCATTTTTTCTTATAACTATTGTTGGCAGAGTTAGAAGTACCTACCCCAACAGAACAGAAGTACTTACCCCAACAGAAATTATAATAGGTCCTTTGATTAGCCACCAGTAAGGAGAGCCCTGATTAATATCCCAGCATCTGAGAAAATAACAGAAAATTTAGAAGAGAGGTGTATGTAATCACTACAATCAAGACACCACACAGCAGTGCCAGTAAAATTCATAAGAGATGTATTTTTGTGGAAGTATCAGTATAGTGCAAGTGTATAGATATTTAAGTTCTGCTTTGTACAGGACATGCTTTTTGTAGATTATTCTGTCTTTTCAAAAGGATATAGAGCTTTCTCAAAATGTTAAGTGAGACATGGATGCAACAATTCCAACAAAAGATTTGAAAAGATGATGCCACGACTGATAGAAAGATACTAAGTGTCTTCAAAGACACTTATTTAAGACATGAAAAACATTTTGTCTGTGTAAAGTAATGAGCACTCCAGCCCTCAAAAATATCAAAAGGTATTTTGTATCACAAGCTCCAAAGTTTTGCTTTCTCACTCTGTTTATCTGATTGGAGTCCCTTTTTCTTTTGCAGCTGAAATAAATATTTCAGCTTCCTGAGAAGCATGCCCTGCACAATTACAATAGTACTGCCATATTATGCTCTAGTGGACACTGTAAATCCCTATTCACTGTGTCTATACTGTAATGGAAATTCAAAACTCCACCTCAGGCACTTATCTAAATGGTAATGTAGGAAAAGGAAAGGTGTGTAATATACTGATATTATTTTCCCAATGTCATTGAAATGACATGAGCCTTCATCACTATCATTATTTTAAATATATAATTTATGTATGTAGAATAATGTAAGAAGTAGTGACTTACTCTGTGTCTTCAAAGTAGAATTTTGCTAATATCCATATAAGGGTGAAAAGTGTTGGAAAACCTGTCAGACAATTAAAAAAAAAGTTTTCATTGTCTAATTTCATCAGTTAATCCAAATCTCATCCACTTAAATTCTACTGTGATGATGAAGGTCACCTATTTTCAGAACAGGGATTACCCTTTGTGGTCTACTGATACCCATGATGAAATGAAACAAGCTGTGGCATTGACTATTTATTTGGTGATCATGCATTACTGTGGAGATATAAAGGGATACAGAAGCTAGTTGAAGCTTCATACCTACATGAGTGCAGTCCACATGTGTGATATTACCTTAAGTTAGCACTTGAATGCAGATAGCACATTAAAACACATTTTTTTATTGTGTGCTTTTTGCATAACAGCATATTAGTGAGTATTTTTTATCAAATCCTCAAATAATAGCAATATGAGCAGTTTACAGACTGTGATTGTAATCCTAAACATTCCTAAAATGGTGCCCGAAATCTCCCTAAAACACAAAGAGCAATTCAGTCTTCTTAGTTCTAATGCTTACCTTAGCCGTAGTGTCAATATGCATGGACTGCCTTCCCGAACTGAACAAAAATTCCCCCTGGGCAAGTACGTTCACCTGCCATATATCCTCAGGGAGGAGTACTCTGATTTTTCCTTTACACAGCAGGTTTATATTGGCAGTCACTTGGTTTGGATCATCAAATGTACTTAGTTTTCTACATATTTCACAGGGACTTTAATGCTATGCTTTTAAACTCGATTGCTCTTCACTACTCCATGTGTAAAAATAAAAGCAAAAACAATGCTTTGCTTATTTATTTATTGATTTACATATTTATTTATTGCTAGCTACTTCAGTTAGGCAAACTCAGTTCCATCCACACCTAGGATATTTTACAGGATAAAGCCTTTTGTAACATCTTGCCTTTATTCATTTCATGTAAAATCCTTACTTACCCCAGCCAAAGAGAACCAGCCACCAAAAATATCTTTTTCCATGAGAAAGGGATGAGAGTAGTAGACAGTTTAGGTAGAGAGCTTCTACCAGCAGCCACATGAAATTCGTCATCATGAAGTAGTGACAGAAAACAACTGAGATCTTGCATTCAGTCTGTAGATCAAGAAAGTCATAGTTTTGGCATTACATGTACATACATATTTTTGATTTGCAGATGTAGTAAGCATCTGTAATTCTGGCTGAGATCTAAAAAGAATAAGATCTCACAATTACAGGCATGTTTAAAGGGAGATCATAAAATGTAATGTGGCTTTCTGAATAATAAGACTTTAACCATCATAGTAGCTTGGAATCTCTGTATTTTGATTTGTATCTCTGCTAAGAATACAGCCTGGTCTCCCAAGTGTGCAATTTCTCCCATAAGTGCACCACTTTCAGTGTAGTATATACAAGTATATATAGTGTGTTCTAGGACCCATCATATTTCACTTTCCCTCCTTATGCTCAGTTTTAAATTTTTGTGTGGCCATGAGAAATGCAGAAGAATCAGCTGATAAACTTCTGTCTGAAAACCTCTTTAATGCAAATATTTGTGGCTGAACCACAGCTAAGTTGATTGCCTAGTATCTTGCATATCCTGTGGTCTACAATTACGGAGCTTCTGGTCAGAACATGAAATCCAGAATTTCCAGAAGAAACATCTTTATAAAAAGATGTTACAAGATATTCAGAGATCTTTGGATTTAGGCTTTAGATCATAGAAGGGTAACAATATAATGATACTACTTTCTTTTTCACTTATATATAGTCATGGTCTAAATAAGATTCAGACTACTGCATTAATTAGTGTTCATTACCACATCAGGAAAAAAAAAAAAAAAAAAGTGGTAAAAAATACAAGGAATGATGAAAAGCAAACCCATATATAGATGGCATGTAAAAACATCCAGTACCAGAGTATCATGCCTTTTCATGTGCTTACAGTAGAGAAGCTGCAATGGTCAATGTCTTCTTCTTGGAAAAGGACAGAATCCTTAATGAAAATGGCAATAGCTTTTAAGATAAAAGTGAAAAAGAGCTGTATGTGGATATAATTCCTGGGACAGCGAAGCCTCCTGGAAGAAAAGAAGAAAGGTTCTGCTGAGGTAATTCACTGACTTGTGCTGTGTAGAAAGTAACTTTTAATTGACTGAGCTCTTTCTGCTAAACAGGCAGAGGCAGAAACCTTCTTCATGTAAAGCAATTCACCCACAGTCTACATTTTAATCTCTTCTCTTGTTAGGTGGTGTTTCCTTTTTGGCCTGGTGTCGCTTCTGGTCTACCAGATTCCAAGAATCTCAGCTTTGTTATGCGTTCAGTGTTCCTGAGCTGAGATATCTTTTGGTTGGCATTATTTTGGGGCAAAAAGAAACTTCCATATGAAGAATTATTTCCATCGATATAATTTTGACTGTAGCTAAATCACTCCCAAGGAAAGAATGCAGAGATATTCTGGACTAACTAGAAAGTTTTCTCAATGTACAAGGTAATAATTAGCAAGATTTTTACACATCAAAATACTATGGTAGAGTTAAATTGCATTAAATGTCTGTGTAGGCTGCCTTATCCAGAATTAAGGAATACTTCCCTAGATTACCAAAGTTATTCTTATGAATTACATGAATAATTGCTTTAAAACAGTTTGACACATTTTTAAATTTTTAGATTGAGATTTATTTTTTTCTTATTGTTATTATATACAGACTTTTGGGGGGAGTTATGCAACTTAAATTTTCATTTGGAGCTGAAGACTTTAGATAATTAGCAAAGAGCCCCATTAAAAGCTGAATTTCCTCCAGATCCAGTAATCTCAGGGTCACCTAATCTGAAAGCTCAGTTAGAGTGTGCAGAGTTTTACTACTGAACTGAAATGCCAATCCCATTGTTGAACTGTAACTCTTTCCTCCATATTGCTAAGTTGTTTTCTGTCAATTGTTTCTTTCTTTCCCCTTATTTGAGTTGGTTTGTTTTCTCAAGGTCACAGTAGATGTCAATACACATAATCTGTTGACTTCCAGACATGAGTTAGGAAGCTGCAGAGGTCAAGAAACTTTTCCCAGAGAAAGCTGATTCTTACAGCATAATAATAATAATATATATTTTATTACTACTTTTCCATTTTGCACAAATGCAAGAAATATAGATTAATAAAATAAATCTTACATTAGCAAACATCAAATTACATTAAATAAGAAAACAATCATTTTTACTCAAAATTCTCTATATTATACATGAGAGTGGCTAATAGATGGGCAATTCAAAGGGAAAGAGATCTTACCAAACGTGCCAAATTCAGTCCCTAACTTTCAAAGTATGTTTTTTGTTGTAAAGGTTTCAGGAGTCATATACATATGGCATATACAGTGCCATAGGAGTGCTGACGCAGAATTGAGGTCTCATATTCTTCTTAATACAAAATTTACTGAGTCCGCATAAGGCAAGAATATACAGTTTTATAAAAAAATTCTCTTGACTCCAGCTAAAGCAAGCAAATATATGTATTGGTTATAAGGATCTGACTTGCTGACTTCTGCCAGCACACAGCCAAGGTTTATTTCAAAGTTCTGATTCTTCTTATTTCTGTGTTTCTCTGATAATCTTTCATTTGTAGCCCTCAATTTAATATGATTAAACCAATACTGTCTGAAAGTTTTATTTTTATTCTTCTGAATTTCTGTCTCATTACTTTGTTATGTCTAATGTCTCATACAAACTAAGATATAAAGAACTTTTAAATGAATCAAGTTAGAAGATAACTTCACATACCTGAATGCAATAAGAACTGCCACAGCAATAATAAGTGAGGTGATAGATACACTGTATCCTACAGTATAGATGATCTTTATGGTAGAAAAGTAGGATTGCTATAAAAGAAGAGAATGATCCATCATAAATTGCAGCTAAATGGCATCTATTTAAATGATTTTGGCAGTTTTGCTTTATTTGATGCTTCCAATCTGTTCACACCCCTGAGTGCCTCTTTTGTTCCTTTTAATTCTGCAGCAAATTTCAACTGAAATTAATCATTAATGCTTCTTTTATGAAGACCCATTCTATGGGTACATGGATATTGCCCAGTTTGATAAAGAATCATTTATTTTTTAAGATGGTTTCAAGCTCATTCATAAAACCCTGAAAGACTACGTGAGTCTTCCAAGAAAACATTGTAAAAACTCATGCATTTTTTTAAGCATTTTATTTCATACTGTGTTTCTGCACAGCAGTAGTGGAAGGATAATCCTTCTGGCAGCTGGCTACATGATGAATACAGAGTGCTGTAAGCCTTTCCTTATGCCTCTCCACTTTCTTTTTCTCTGTTTCCTTACCTAGAATTTTGCCATCTATAGTCTTTTCCATTTTAAAAAATTGTTATAGTTATTTTTATTTTTTTTCCTGGGGTTGTATTATTTCTTCTTTCTGCTTGCTTCCATATTAAACTTTTACTTAAGAGTGTCAATCATAATCCATTTCTGTTTAAATGGAACCTCTATCAGACATGATCTCTGAGTAGGGGTTATCTGAATTCAACTATCATGCATGGAAGCAGAAAACAAAATGAATAAGCTCTAGGCTGCAGATTTTTCCCTTTGAACTCATGTGGTGTGTCTCTTGATCCCCAGCTTAAAATTTGGATGTCCTACATAAGATCATTATAAGGCTGAAACTGGGTAGGATTTATTTCATTTATTTAAGGTACTTAACAGTTCGCTTTCTAAGTATAAGCAGCTGAGTCTATAGTAAAATGAGCAGTGTGAGACCATGGTCCCAGGACTGTGCTGCTTAGTTGTTAACACAGTTCCATTTCTTGAAAGCTCCATTTCTACTTAGGGAAACAAGCACATCCAGAAGGCAATTCATCTCATAAAATGAGGCCTGTTCACTTTCGATCAGCAAGAAAAATAATCTGTCACTATGTCTACCTTAGTAAGTGGTGCAAGGCAATAACTTTGGTTTAGTAGGATGAAACCTTTGGTGCTAAAGACCCAACATGCACGGTGTGTGCATTTCTGACTAGCCATGGTAGTCAGCTAAGTCCTCTAGGCTGGACTTTCACTATTGCTCAGAGCACACTATGTGCAACATGCATCTGTCTTCCAGTTTAGTGTCATTCATACAAAACCAGACCAGCCTTTCTGAGAACATGCCTCAGTATAAGTGAAAGTGCAAAAAGTGCCAGAGATTTCCTTGAAAAGCTCACACCTGATCATGACCAAAGCATTACTGTAGATCCACCGTGTAGTCATTAGGTTAGACTTGCACAGATTTATTTTATTTTATTTTATTGCATTGCATTGCGTTGCATTGCATTTCATTTATTTTAGATTGGTAAGGTTAAATGATGTGGAAAGTGCACAGTGGCCTTTTCTGTCTGGTGGATGAACTGTGAATTGTATTTGATTAGCCATGTATCTGACTGCACACAATTAAAACCAGAGCTCTGAGGAGGCCCTGAGAGCTACAAAGCTATCCAGTAAGTCTGGAAGGCACTGCTCCATAAGAAGTGTATCAAAGCTGTGCTGGGCCTGTCTTAGCTGGCAACTTCCACTTAGAAATAAAAGATGAAAAACATAGCAAGCAATAATCAAACCCTTGAGTAAATTTACTGAAAGGTAAAATGTGAGTTACTGCTTTAAAAAAAAAAAAAAAAAAAAAGTTTTAGACTCATTTAGGATTGCTTTTACACCAGAAATGCAGGGAAGCCCTAAAAGAAAGAAAGAGAAGAATTGTGTTTCAGTGGAATTGTTATTCATGCAAAGCAGCAGGTACTGTCCCTCAGAGGCTGGAAAGGAAGTTTGAGTTAAACAGCATGACAGCAATCAGAACAGAAAGTAATGGGAAGACAAGAGAAATCTCTCTGTAAGCACATAAAGTAAGCTTCCTCCCACAAGTTGAATGGATTTCAACAACTACAGTATACATGTTAGTGGACAAAATAAATAAATAAATAGTATTCACATTACTTGTGAAGCTAAAGGCAAAAGTGCTGTTTAGCTGGTACAAAGAGTAGGCAGAGGTCAAGAATTAGACAAGACAACTGGTTTTTAAGCATGTAATGTGATTCCTACCTCCTCCTATCAGTTTTAACCTGGTGGAGATTTAATATGATTCTTTCCACTTATTCTTCATTTTCTCTGCTGCAGCTAAAGCCTGGTCACAACAGAGGCTTTATATAATTCTAATATTTTTGAGGAATGTGTTATTTTTCACTAAATGATGTATCTTGCAGTATTTTAGCTGGCTTCTTTCCTCTGAAGAAATATATTCAATATTTTTGCATCTTTATTAGATCAAGAATTGTTTTTTTGTTTTGTTTTATTTTTCCTATACAGATAAATTCTAAATATTACTGAGTGTGCAAATCTAGCAAATCTAGCTGAAGCAATATATATACATATATGAAGCAAAAATACAGATAAAGATTTTAAAATATTCTTTGTTTTTATTTCCTTGTTTTTATTTCCTTGTTGAATTAGATACTTTGTGTTAGTCAGGATGAGAACTCATACACCCCTCTTGTCCTCACATATTGCTGAGTTTGGAATAGTGGTGTTATAACAGCACATTTGTTGTACAGATGCTGTGATACCACAAAATCGTCTTGCTGATTGGTCTTATTGAAATGTCTTAATCCGTATTTTATGAATATTTTGGGAGATAGCCTTAACTGTTATATCTGTAAGCAAGTGCAACAGAGCTGCATGATTTCATGGAATTTGAAGACGACTTTATTTTCATTGCAATCTTATACCTGAAAAATAAAATGTCATCAGCAGTTCTCCAAAATATTTGATCAGAGTAAAATTTGAATCACATTCCATACTTGGTAAGAAATTTTAACTTCAGCTGAGTTTTCTTCCCAAGTGGTCTTCAGGAATAGAAAGGAATCCTGTAACGTCAGCATATCACTCACATATGTTTAGTTAGTTAAACTTACTTCTTCAAGGGGAATCTCATCTTCAACAGGACAAGCAATATGATAGGAAGGGAATGGGTCTGACCAGCCTTTCTTTGTGCAGTTTCTTCTTACTATCCCAGCTGAAACAGAAACACTTTTTACCAATGAAAAGCTGCATAATGCAGGGGAAAAAAAAAAAAAAAAAAAGCCTAGTATGGAGGTTATACTAGGAGAAGAGGACCGCCTCCCTCAGAGCTGACAGGAAACTTTGAGTGTGTACGTCCAGTTAGTCAGGTACAAAACTTCTAACTTGTTTCTGACAATAAACAGCAGGAAGAAGTGAGAGAACCAAGGACACAGAGGTAGAGGTGAAGGAGCAAGGATGAAATCATATTAGGGGCAAGGAACCCTATTTAAGAATGGGAAGCACTGCCCCGTAAGATTCATTCAGAGCTAACCCCTCTAATGTACCACTTCTCCACTTCTCACTGTCATTTTTCTTGGGGCTTACTCTGATCTCCCAAGAAAGACACTGGAACAAGTAGTTTGTTCTCTAAGGACAGTAGATTTCCATAGAAAGATTTATGAGTCAGATGAAGGATAAGTAAGAGAATCCCAGAACAGGAAATGAAGGTACACAGATGAAAAGGATTTTCCTTATCCTTCATTTATAGCTAGCATGTGCTGGGTGAGGCAGAGGTTGGGATTTTCAGTTTCTTTTCCTTGTGAAACTGCCAAATGTAGATCTCTCTTGGAAGATAATTTCCTCCTTATGGGCTTGCAGTTTGTTCCTGGCCACATTTACCCAGAGAGTAAACAGTCACAAAGGCATTACTTTGCACAGTCTTGCATTTGACCAAACACATATGCTACTTTAATGACAAGATTCTGCTTTGTATCTCCAACCTTGGTCTTAAAGAACAATCACGTTATTCATTCCTCGGTCTTTGATTTCATCCCACACTAATCAAAGCATAAACCTCATAAAGACCCATGCTTAAGTTCTGACCTAAATGACCCCTCTGCAAGCTCTGTAGAAAACTTACCAAGCGAGCTGATATTGAAGCTCATGGAAACCAATGGAAATCACTCCATTGATTTCAGTGTTCTTTGGCTTGGGTTCTCATCACAGTCTATGGGATTATATCCAGTTATACATAGTGCATGAGACGTGAGATGGACTGCAAAGTATCCTCAGATCTTACTGCATGCTGTGCAGTAAGGCTTTGAGCAGGAACTTGGAGTAGTCTGTCTTTACTATTCGTTATTAGAAAACCTTGTGCCAGGTATGCAGCATAATAATAGGAGTACAATCAAAAGAGTACATTACCTGTCTCCTTCATGAAGTGAAAGAGGATATTTGGGCACGGTAAGGCGAGAGTCTCTCCAGGATCTGCCTCTGGCCAGCACAATAATTTGTCCCAGGTTCTCTTGCAACCTCAGATAAAAAGTGAAATATATTTTTGAACTTAATTATATCTGAGCAAAATCAAAGATATTTTTTTCTGACCTTGATCCTCTGCCCCTTGCATTTCTTATAGAAATACATGTAGTTAATCCTCAAATTTTATTTTATAGTGAAAGATAAACACCTCCAGATGACTACTTACTCTACTTTAGTTTGACACTTTTTTCAGACGCAATGCAACAAATGACAGTGTGCTGTGGAAATGGGAGGAAGCGTGCTGCTGGAACACAGACCTGGTTATGGTTCATGTTAAGTGGATACCATGTTGGTAAAGGTCAACACATCTCCACTAAAAAGTATGATGTCATGATAGCACCCAGTCAGAATCACAGAATGGTTTGGGTTGGAAAGCACTTCAAAGCCCATCTAATTCAACCCCCCTGCCATGGGCAGGGACCCCTCCCACCAGCCCAGGCTGCCCCCAGCCCCATCCAGCCTGGCCTTGGGCACTGCCAGGGATGGGGCAGCCACAGCTCCTCTGGGCAGTCTGGGACAGGGCCTCACCATCCTCTGAGTGAAGTATTTCCTCCTAGCATCTAATCTAAATCTACGCTGTTTTAGTTTAAAGACATTACCCCTTGTCCTATCCCCACACCCCCTGACCAAGAGTCCCTCCCCAGCTCTCCTGCAGCTCCCTTTAGGCCCTGGCAGGCCGCTGTGAGGTCTCCCCGGAGCCTTCTCCTCTCCAGGCTGAACAACCCCAACTCCCTCAGCCTGGCTCCACAGCAGAGGTGCTCCAGCCTCTGAGTGTCTCATGGCCTCCTCTGGATTCACTCCAACTCTTTCTTGTGCTGGGGCCCAGAGCTGAGCACAGGGCTCCAGGTGGGGTCTCACAAGAGCAGAGGGGGACAGTCTCCTCCCTCGCCCTGCTGCCCACCCTGCTGTTGGTGCAGCCCAGGACACAGTTGGCTTTCCAGGCTGCCGGTGCATGTTGCTAGCTCATGTCGAGCTTCTTATCCACCAGCACCCCCAGGTCCTTCTCCTCAGACCTGCTCCCCGCCCAGTCTGTGTTTATGCTTGGGATTGACCTGGCCCTGATGTAGGATCTTGCACTTGGCCTTGCTGAACCTCATGAGGTTCACACAAGCCCACCTCTCAGGCCTGCCCAGGTCCCTCTAGGGACATTTCTTCCCTTCCACACCACATAGCTTGGTGTTGTCAGCAAACATGCTAAAGGTGCACATGGTCCCACTGCCTATGTCACTGACAAAGGTGTTCAGCAGGGGAGGAAATAGGACAAAGACATAAGTTATATAGACTGTCCACATTTGAACGTGAAAAAAAAAATGTTGAAAAAAAGAGAATTGAAGGTATGAGAGTAGGTGGAAAAGAGCTGAGCAGAGCCCAGGAATGTTGAACAATGAGTAAAACGTTAAAACATGCGTTGGCAGCATGGCTGTATCCTGATTTTGGCAGGGTGTTGCTTCTCTGTCACTCATTTCATCTACCACTCATGGATACCTGTTGTTGCATTCCCATGCTTTTCTGACTCCTCCAGACATTCAGCCTCCTTTTTCTTCAGCTCTGTTATAAAATCACATTCTGGATGGACGTTCCCAGCAACCTACAGGGAGAGGAGTTTCAGCTAATTAGGAAGAAGGTTTGGGGAAGGATCTCACAAGCATCCATGAAATCCAGCCCTACACATGCAGCTAACAAGCTGTGTTAAGGACACAGAGCATTGTCTCAGTGCTTAGCATCCAAAGAGATAAAGCTCTGCCTGCTGGCAGACAATGTCTCTGTACAAACCATGATGCTCACAGCAGGTGAACCCAGCAGAGCCCTGTCAAAGGCAGCTGAGCTGTGCTACAGTCCATCAGAGCAAATACTTAGGCAGCATAGCTGTCACAGGATGATAGCTACAGCCCAGCTCTGCCCTGGGAAGTTTATGAGATTTCACTGGTTATATTCATACTGAAGGAAATCCTTGCTAAGGCCCAGGTATGAGTGCAGGACTTAACTTGCACCCTGACTTCAGACCCTGCCAAATCTGGATCCAAGAAACTAGAGTGGTCTTGAACAGATTCCTTTTCTTGATAGTGAAGGGCATACTGCAGAGCCCACCTGCTTCTGGGCATAGACATGTCCCTGCCACCCTCCAAAGAAACATTTTGAAACTACATATGATTTTTGTAAAATTGTCTTCTGAATGAGCTCTTTGTTCTAAAAGGAGAGAATCTGATCTCTCCTTTCTGCCATCTGCCTTTCTTTACACTGGGTGGGAGACAAAACCTTCTTTGAAATAAAATTCTGCACCAAAGCATTTGTTGTTGATTTGGTGTGATGGTGTAGATGAAAAAAATGACATCTAGAGTTTTAACATCAGGGAATGCTGCATCCCTTTGGTTGTTTTTGTCTTTATTAGACGTGTGCCTACATGGACACCATAAAAGAATTTGAAGGGATCCAGAGTAACCTTGGCCACCAAAAGACACTGTTTGCAGCAGGTTGTTACAAAACACAGTCACTGTGGGTGTCCTGACCGTAGGTGCCAGTGTGCTCTGTAGGTGTGGATATAGATATAAACACACAGATACACACAACAAAAAATAAACTCAGGATGAGAGTTGCATGGTGAACAGGTGGCTGGCATATGGCTCAGCTTTGTTTTATCCAGGGAAGATTAATATTCAGGGAATTTGGGAAATAAATAGCTCACTTTCAGGTCATTCAGAGGGCAGGTCCTATCAGTTGCAATAAGCATTGCTTCCCCTCCATGCTAATATCCTTATCGCAAGTGGATCTACAGAACATTTGAACTGCGTATTGGCTGAAAACTCAAGGCTCTCAGCCTGCTTGTATGGACAATATTGGATACATTGCAGAGCCTTTGGTCTCCTGGGTTTTGGACCCAGGCGGTTGGAAATGGCATGTATCCACATCTGTGCACTTCAAGAAGTTGTTTTCCTTTCCATTTATTGCACTTTTAGGAGGTCGTTGTTTTCCTGCCAAACTAGCAGACAGCAGTGCCATGGATCAGTTCAAGGCAGCAGTGAAAACTCAGGCTCGATACTCAAGCTTGGCATATGAGAGAAGGGTAACTATGAGTGAACAGGACAGAGGCCAGCTCTTGGCTTAGCGCTGGCAGGTGGACATCTGATGTGTGTGTTGTTCACTGATACCAGCCATCATCAGTAAAAACAGATACTCCAGGGAACCCCTCCTCTCCACACTATTAAGAAATGCAATGGTGGGCAGCATGACAGAAAACTGTGGTCTGTCTTGAACACCTCTGCTCATCTGATAGCTCTTCTCATGCTAACATGTATTTTATTCTTCCTTATATTCACCCTGGACAGTGAAAGTCATCTGTGCTGAAAAGCTCACTACATGTCACATACAGCAGCTATTACAGAAGTAGCTTTATTAGTCGTTAGTAAAAACAGTCATCCCATTTTACTGAAAAAACGTTTCACGGCATTCTCTTGGACTGGTGAACTGCCCAGAAAAATCTCAGCACACAATAAATGTACTTGTTTGTACAGTCCTAAATTATTTCTCCTGGCAAATAAAATGACTAGATCTTGCCTGTGAAAACTGTCTTAGCTCACTGAAATGTTCATGGTGAGAACAACGAAAGTTTGGCTTATTCACCAGTCCTGAAAATCTGTTTTTTCTTTCTGTCTCCAGACTCGTGAGAACACATTACTGCATGCTTCTGAAATAAAAAGGTGAGGTTGATCAAGTGCCAGCTATTTAAATTATTACCTCTTCATCCAAGAAGTCTTGATCTTAAGCGATGCTTTCACAGTTTATACTCAAGTCAAAGGTAACTACTGCTTAAACAAACACTGAGTACAAGATCTATGACAGAAATAAAATAAACTGAAAATATTTATCCCACTCCTGGGCTGTGTTCTAGGTATATTCGTACCCTTAGAACATTGGACTACCACTATAGTTTTAAACAGCTCTGAATGCTAATCTGAAACAAGGTATAGAATTAGTTTCCAAACCAAAACATCTATAGACTTACTTGCTTAATCCCTTTTTATACCTTTTACCCTTCTTACCATCTCTGGAAGCATTAAATCATGGGGTAGAGGTGTGAGCCATTCTTTCAGACAAGAATAAATGTGCATATATGTGATTCATCTCCCTTTGGTTTCTATACCTACAGAGACATCATTATCTCATCCAGCCATTTTTGGTTCCTTTCATGAAAATATACAAGAGATGACAGCATTTTTGTGCATAGATAACTGAATTACCTTATACATTTACTTTTGGATGAAATGAGCTATGGTTTAGTCTCAGATCAATAGGATTCCCCTGACTATTAAATTCACTGTTACTTACTAACTTTGGGCTTCAGCACTGAGTCAGATGAACCCCAATTACCACAGCTACTGGCATTATGCAGACTCATGCATGGATCATCACTGCAGAGCTATTTTGCTTGGTAGCTCAGATGATAATAAGCCATGCTATTGGTTTCTAGGATCCCCAAAGAAATGAAACTCCCTAAAGTTATTTAGTTTGCCATTTTGCTGGTTCACTTGTTTCAGGATTGTTTCTACAGAAGCTCCCTCTGTAGATCACAGATCACATAATCTAAGAATCACAGACTGCTTAAGTCTGGCAGGAACCTCTGGAGATCATCTAGTGCAACCCCCTGCACAACATACGGCCTACGTAGAGAAGTTTTCTCAGGGTTGCATCCAGCTGAGTTTTAAGTATCCCCAAGGATGAGGACTCCACAGCCTCTCTGGGTAGCTTTTTCCAGTGTTGTACACTGTCACAGTAAAAAGAGGCTGCTAGTATTTAAATTGAAGTTTTGCTATGTCAGTTTGTACTGACTGCTTTTTGCCCTTTAACTTTATAGCATTGCCAGAGGGCCATTCAGATTACTTAGGAGCTGAGTTGTCCTCAGGAGAGATGCCTCTCCTAATCGACTGGGCATAGCTTTGAATAACTGCAATCTAATTTTAGGCTCTTCAACAAAATGTTTACCATTATAGTATGTGAGACAACACAGGAATCCAAACTTGGCTTGTTTCTTTTTCTGAATTCTCTAAATTAGTAGAGGAAACATGAAATAGAGGTTCTAGAAAATTTCATCGTTATTTACATGTGTCAATAATGATCACTTGACAGATGTCAAGTGATACTTCTCTGATAGACTTTAATAGGTATTTGCTTTAATAGAAGCATGCTGGTTTTGAAGACACTGCTGAATTAAGGAACATGCTCAGGAGATAATAATTTCTGATGTGGGAAGAGGAAGATGGAGATTTTAAATCAAATAATCCCTCATCATGTGATGTCTTTTCTGAGTCAGTGACCTCCAAACACCTCTTCTATCCATTTGCAATCTGGAATCTATAACCCAGATTCTTCTCTGTAAAGTGATTAGCTGCAAGCATTTCACAAAGCTGAAATGCTTTTAAAACTGTGCTGCCACATGATGAATTGCTCACTTTTTAAAGATTCTAAAAGGTTAAAATACTAATCTAGAAAGAATTTGCAAATCCCAATGAAACTTGAATAATTTCCATTTCCCGTTTCTCAGGAGAATAAGTATCCCAGTAAGGCTTGGTTAGGGAGAAGATTCATAGTCATGCAGTGTGAAACCATACTGTATCTGAACATGCAACTTTCAAGTAAAAAATGGGATGTGCCTGATGAATTTTGGTAACTGTTAGCAGAACTTGGAAGAGAAGAAAACAGAAGGAGAACAGATGGATGGCAGTTTTGGGATGTACAACCCCAAGTTCATGACAGTCTAAAGACATCAACTTTGTAGCTAGTCTTTTAGAAGACTTTTTTTTTTTTTTTTTTGTCCCCACAATAACTACTGTTTGGCATTACTGATGGGCAATCTTGGGACCTCTTAAAGGACCATGATTTTCCAACTGCTTTACATTCCCAGAATATCCATGACTGTCCTTCAAGACACAGCCTATTGGATAGCAAACTAATTGGATGCAAGGCACCTCTTAAGGAGGTGTTGAAAAGTCAGCTGCATCTTCAAGTTTCCACTGGCCTGAGACAGAATAAAGGAATAATGACTTAATGCCAAAGCTAAGCTGATGTCAGTGCCTTTAGTCACCCTGCCCAGCCTGCCATGGGGACTCCCACATAGGCCCAAGACCCCTTTTCAGCTAAGCCCCTGCCCCAGTGATGCTACAGGATGATGGTCACAAGGTCTACCACAGGCCTGCTCTGCCAAGCTGTGGGCTGCACTGATGTCTCAGCCTGACCTTGGTCCAGTACTGTTCCCATTGCCCAGTAAACCTGGGCCATGTTTGACCCTGATTCCCTCACTGATCCTCATCCTGACCACCCACAGACTGCCCTGCTTCCTTGCTGGAGGTGGTGGGTTGAGTTTTGTCTGGCAAGATCCACCTCTGTGTGCCAGCTTATAACTTACAGTATAAATAGAGCTCAGAAAAAATATAAGTGCTTTTCTTGTGCTCACGTGCATATGCTAATGAAATGGGTATTTCCCCAAATCCTTTTTGAAGGGCAAAAATTAAAGGAATTGTGTAACAAGAGTCAAACTCTTTTTCTGACAGTATCATAGATAATATTTCAGGTTGCCCTCCTGAATAACTGTATCCAAAATTCTCCCTACTGATGGGGAAGACTGAAACTGCAAATGAAGTAAACGCTGATAGGTTCCAAATAGAAGATGATTTTGTAGTTGCTGCATCCCTTAGTTACAGTATTAATGAAGTTGTGGGTAAGCATAACCTCTGAAAATCAAGCAAATCTTTGCCCTTGTCATAAGGCCCCAGCTGAAAGTGCTATTAGTGCAATAAAAACAAAAACACAAACTGTACCAGATCATGCTCTAAAGAGGGGCATGAAATGCACAGATAGGAAAGAAAAATTTTTTTTCCTGTTATTCTAGTTGTGGTTTTTTTTTTTTTTCATAGCGTCATGCAAAATTTACTGCTCTGATGTTACTTTTCTGTTTTCTGTCGTATATATCAGAATGGCTCAATATTTGCATTCTTTTCACATTATAGTAAGCACCACACAAGTGATGACAGTAAAAAAAACCCTAAGTTTATAGAAGGTGAGAGTCAGCCTCTTAAATATTTAAAACCTGTCCAAAAGTTGACTTCATCTCTTCCAAGGAAAGTATGCCATTAAGTTATACTAACAATGAAAAGAGATGTCTGCTTTTCCACCATTTGCTAGGCAAAATAACAATTGTTACTGTAAGATATGCAAATACACAATAGGAGATTTAGTTTATACATTTCTGCGTAAATGTGTGGTTTTTGTTCGGTGCATAATTCCATCATAATTCCATCATAACCAGCACAACTATGTAGAAGAAGATGCTATTTCTCTTGCATAAATGGAACAGGTCCTTACAGAGACCTTCAGTGACATTATTGCCTATTAGCACTGGATCCTGATATTCCTTTTATAAGCATTTGTACTCCTCACACCACAGGGAAGCAGAGTTTGTCACACAGGTGATGCAAAGAAAACCATACCCTTGCATGACCAAAAAGTATTTTCAGTCATTTCACAGTGCTTTGTTTTTCTTGATCCATAAAAAACAGGCTGCTGTGCCATCCCTTGCAAAATGCTTAATCAGAGAACAGATGCTCTGGGTTATGATTCCCAGGAAAGAGGGAAGGATACAGCAGAAGTATAACAAAAGGAAAATGCTGAAAACATCATTAGTCTCAAAAGCAAAGCAAATATCCTTCCTCCACTTTTGACATACCTTTCCTGATATTTGTGTGATCCTGAATGCTGTTTTTCTAATCATTGCCAGAAGCTAAATATCAGCAAGACCTCTAGGCTATTTAATGGCACCAGACATTTCTAAATCTGCCATAAGTAACAGTGCTGATTCAACTCATTTCTTACCTGTAGTATCTCAGCTGCTCACATTAGATAATGTGCCACCAAAAAGGCAGATGAAATGATAACTAATAAGACTGCATATTCTGAAATTTAAGAAAACTGTCAAGACTCAGCTGCTCTGATGTAACAGCTCTACTCCAGTTTCGTCTGCTTAGTTGCTGTCTTTTATAGCCTACACACACACACACAAACAGGGCTTTTGCAGATTATGTTGTTTCTCCTTAGTCAGCATGTGGTAAGAAAGCAGCGAAGTGCACTGATACACAGATCCTACAAATTGTGTCCCTTCTGCCACTGTTCACACTTCTTGTAGCATCTTGCCTCGTTTAATTGGAATCCAAAGCAAATAAAGAGAAAAGCACCCATTCAAAGAAATAAAGCTCTATCCAACCATCTGCTCCAAGTAGAAAACAAACAATTATTGAAAAACAATGATGTAAAAGCTAATTTCATGCAATTACTCACAAGCACTGCAAGAGTCAAGGTATACAGGACACAGTGGTATAACATGCCAGAGTCCATGTTCCAAAGAAAGAGTTAGAATTCACTTCTTTAGCCTTCCTTAGCATCTTTCACCTTCTTTTTCACTTCCCTTTCTCCCATCAGTTGCTGATCTGAAGCATTTATCTTTTTGCACAGAAGTGACGTAACAGTACAGTGAAGTGGGAAATAAATATTAACAACTCTCTATCTAAACTGTTTAACCCGCTTTCTACTTTTTTTTTTCTTTATGTTTCTGCATGTGCAAAGGCTGTAATGGATTATTTGACTGATTGTTTCCAAGATTATGAGAATTCCTGTATGTCCTGGAGAGACATTTCTTTGTCTTCTCTGTAACACAAAAATACTTTAAAAGGCATGAACAGTTCCAAGTATTGCTAATACTGCATTATAAGAGCATGGTTCACATAACTGAAACCCTTTCCTAACAGCTATTGTTAATACCAATTTATTCTAAGAAAACATGCTTCTTTCTGTAGCTTCAGTGTATCTGAGTGTGGGCATGTTTATATGGCATATAGTAATCATGGTCCTACATTTTAAAATACAAGGTCAAAATCTACTCACAAGCATGTTATGCTGGATACATTTTGTATGTTGATTTGAAGGTAAAAATCACAAGGACTTCATCTCACTTTGTTTCAGACTTTTGAAATTTCAGTGCCTAAATCTGAACCGATAGTCCTCTGTGTTCAGAACACATAAACATATACACTCAGTTCATTCATCTCATCCAAACATGATCTTTAAGACAGATAAGATGAATGCCGTTCCAGAAACACCCATTTTGCTTTACTGACAAAAAAAGGCAGTTTCACTTGGTGCTACATGTGTAACATCTAGATGCCATCAAGTCTGATGTATTCTAGCCATCTGGTGTATATATTAAATTTTGTCTGTCAGTACATACTGTCCTGAAGGACACCAAATTCCATATCAACATTAAGGAAATGTTAATATGGCAAAAGAAGAGGCACAAGATATGAAATACCTTTAGAATGTTGATCTCTGCTCTTCTCTCTCCATATCATCCCATTCCTCATAGTCCTTAACCCCAGCTCCATCTTCCCACAGTGGTCTATACTACATGTCTGCTTTCACCTCTAACTCTGCTTTTTCTCCATCTTCTCTATCTTCTGCAGTTTGTCTGCGCAGCTTGGGTAGGAGAATGGCAAGACCTAGGAAAGGAGCTGCCCAGCTCCTAGAGCCACCACAGTCATAAAGAACACCTAAAGTTGTGCTTATGTGCAGCTGAACTACACTTGGAAACATCTGTGGTGATGAAGCAGTCAGGGTTTGGTTGCAAGTTGGAGCTGCATGAGAGGTGAGCCTGTGCAGTGCAGAAAGTATCTTCGGAGAGATGAAGTTAGCAAGCTTTACTTTTAGTGTGTGCATAAGGGTTTTTTCCCCAGAGACTTTTACACTGCCTAAACTGGGGAAGCTTTCACAGGGCTGTCTAAAACAAAATTAGAGCTGTGTTATTGCCAACTTTCTTCATCTTGTTCCAGAGGATGAAGCTCTAGACTTTATAAATGAACACCCATAAGTGCTCTTTGTCATTGTCAAATTCCTATATTTTTCCTAATCTCATTTCAGAAGCTACAAAATCTGGAGAGCCGAAAGATTTCCCTGCAGAGGAATATCATGAAAAAATAAAACATAAAATAAAAAATCAACCCCTAGTGTTACATTTACTTTTTCATCCAGCAAGGCTATGAAAAAAGTTGGTAAGAGAACTTTAACCTACAGAGTCTTAATTCACCATGGAACATGATTTCAAAATAATATCACAGAATCACAGAATCACAGAATTTCTAGGTTGAAAGAGACCTCAAGATCATTGAGTCCAACCTCTGACCAATATGGCCAATCTGGCAACAATATTAAATTCCTACCACTATTTTACTGATTACCTCAAATTACTATTTGAGGAGGTAGATGGCTGAATATTTGCCCTACTCAAAGTACTGTCAGCAGTAAGACTAGAACAGGGAGTTTTAGCAGTCTTACCAATAATTAATATTGTTGTATTACTTGAAAATCTTGTAAAACTGTAGCAATGGGTGCTGTCATCACAAGCTCATGCCAGTAGAGGCTGTGTTATAGCCTCTTCTTTCCTCTTCTCATTCCCGCTCCTTTGTTCTCTACAGAGATTCCAGACTAAAGGAAAATCCTTGGCTGAGCATCCGTCAGGCTTCCTGTAATATGTGCTGTTAAGACCAATGGACTTCATATTCAGACTATATCACAAATGGTCTAGGGATAGTGTGTCCTACAGCCATGTCAACCAGTGTTTGAATCAGAATCATAAACTTCTTCATATGAATTACACCTCAACATTTCACAGGGATGCGCTTTTTTTTTATTAGGAAAAAAAAAAAAAAAAAATTGCTTATGAGTAAGCTTTTGGTGTACATATCAGAAATTTCCATTTCAGCCACATCATTTGAAGTGTTTATTCAGTACTGTTGAAGTCATGCCTAAAAATAAGACAGAAGACATTGCTTACCACTTTTCCAAGGCACCAGAGCATGTAAGAGAGTCCTATGTAAGACATCTGAAAAGTCTTCCGTTTTTTAGGGTCAGGGAGCACTGATACAGAGGGATCTTGCTCACTCTGAAATTCACTATATTGAAATCCTCGTGACCATGGTTCATTTTGGAAAACCCTGCTTTTCTGATTTTTTAACATTATTTTGCCAATCTGCAGCACAGACATTCCATTAAAATGAGTTCCTTCCTACTGTCGCTGTTCTGTGCAAATTTGCAGCTGTTTGTGATTAAGAAGGACTTGTCTAAGAAAGATGGACTTATGTGTCCTTTTTTCCTTAAAAAAAAATGACTATTTTGTCATTAAAAAAAAAAAAAAAAGTTTCCTCAATAACTTGCAGAACTTGAGCTTCTTCATTTCACCATAAAAGCACATCTGAAGGACTAGTATGCCACAAGCACAGACAAAAGTTATCACTTCCTACCAGCTCTATCAAAGCTTTTCACTCTGGAATATCACCACCCCTGCAAGTCCACTCCCACACTTCTCCTGAGCAGAGACAACTATTTGATGCATCAGTAATTCCTAAATCTTTTTTCCCCGTGTTGTTCTGACTTCCATGATCAATGTACTCCCTGGTGCATGATGCTTCTCTGCCAAGTTCTTTCTAGTTGTGGCAGATTGCCTTTAGGATGGCAGAACTGCAACGGAGAGATTGAATATGCAGCAAAAGAAATATGCTTCTCCCCACGGGATCTCCAAAGGTGAAAGCCTGACATTTTCACAGATCTTTCAAGGATTGTCTTGCTGCTCTTTGTGGAATGGCTTTAGGCCAGCTTGTGCTACCAACTCACTTA
The DNA here is from genome assembly GCF_964035555.1 of Netta rufina. NCBI lineage: Eukaryota > Metazoa > Chordata > Aves > Anseriformes > Anatidae > Netta > Netta rufina. Next base: position 4,344,782 of record NC_140124.1, read on the forward strand.
GTTTGTAAGCTGCCAGCTGCTTACATAGCAGCTTGTTGCCTGCTCCCAGCCTTCCTACCAGTTTTGCACTCTTCTCCCTACACATAGAACAGCACCCCCAAATGGTTCTAAAACCTTTTTTTTTTCCTCCCATTTTTTCTCTCTCTGAATGATCATCTCTAATACTGAGACCACAAGGAGATTTACACAGAGATCAGTCCAATGCAGATAAAATGCAGCTATGTATTTAGAATTCAGCATTGAGAAAAAAGCTACAATTAACATTTTGCCCTGAAATTGTTAATCCCATCAGCATGGCCAAAACTAAGTGGATATGAACTCAGGGCTACTTTTGTGGTCTACCAAGGTCGGATCCATGGGCAGATACCATCATGATGAAGCCCGTAATACTACTGCAAGTCTATGGCAAATCTCCTGTGGAATAAATGGGAATTTTCTGTCTCTAAGGTTGTCTTTCCAGAGGCTCTTATTGCCATGACGATTCTTTAAAACTATCGAAATTTAGAGGAAAGGTGTGGGAGGGGAGGGGGGGAGGAAAGTTGGGTCTAAGTCATTTAACCACAGCTCCAAGAATAGGCAATTTTGTTGTGCAGACGTGACAGATGAATGTTTAGTTTCTAGAAAAAAAAAAAAAAAAAAAAAAAAAGAATGCTTGAAACAGGGCAACACAATCCAGACCTTCAAAAAGTTTTAGAAATAGAGCTTTGAATTATCGTTTAAATACTGAAGAACAAAAATATGTAAAGTCATATTTACGCAGGGAAATTAATTTTTCTTTCCAACACAGTGTAAAAGGATGATTATTTTACTTGCATTTTGTACACAATGAACTCATGGATTTCAATAAAAGCTGTTTCAACATAATGCAAAATGTAGAGCATTAACTCATCATCATGTTAAATAAAGTTAAATCTGTTTAAGCATCTGTATACTAGGAGTTTGCACCAGCATGCTTGATTGATTTTGTTTCCACTGGGATAAATTTTTTAGCTTGGCAGTAAGGCTGTGGCACAGTTATTTGACCACAGTGCTAGCTTCAGCACTTCTTTCGTTTTCCCTTTCAACTTTCTTTGGGCTGCTTACTCCCCACCAGAGCTATTTGTGGGCATAGTGGGGAACTGGAGCAGGATCCAGACTAGAAATAAACATTTTTTGCCCCAGAAGAATCAGTTCCCCATCCACATCACCGTGTGTTGTAAATGCTGTCAGTGTAACAGAGCAGGCAGCCTTTGGAAGAGGAGCCAGGGCCAGTTCTGGGAGAGAGCAGGCGCCACTGAAACAAACCTGAAACCATATCTTGCGGCTACCTAGGAAACATTAGGTGATGTTTTCAGACACACACCTTGTCATTTGAGTGCTGTATTTAAAACCTGTCTTAAGGCAGGGAAAAAAAAAAAAAAAAAAAAAAAAAGTTTTTACATGCAGAAATAGGAGATAAACTCATGCACATGATCTGTGTGAATGATCAAAATAGACTACTTAGCTTTTAAAATGGCAATCTACTATGGAGAACTATAGGTTGAAGCAGATGCATCATGTACATTTATTGCCTTTGTCTTTGGTACACTGCAAGGTTAAGTCAGTGACATTTGACTTAACTTTACATGTTAAAAAGTTTCCTTCCATATGCTTGTTAAGAAAAGTCAAGGCTACAGTTCAGTGGTAGGGCTGTTAGTTTTTATATGATAATATAATGAGAAGGTTTTTATTCTGCCGGATAATCTACAAAAGTCTTTATCAGTTACAACACAATTCATAAAACTTACATGATATTAGACACTTACAAAAATACAAAGAGCTTGAAAAAGTTATATATGTGTGTATGTGTTTGGTTTTTTTTATAGTGCAAATAGAAATTTTGGAGGAAGGAAGTTTTCTATTTCAGAGGGAAAAAAAAAAATCAAATTAAAAAAAAAAAAAAACAAGCTGAAAAGAAAATGTTTGGGTTTTGTTTGTTTGTTTATTTTTGTTACCAAAAATACTGGAATATAACTGTAAATCAAAACTTTATAACACCAGATTTTCTTTCCAAGAATAAGAAAAAAGTACATATTTATCAGCTATGATGAGTTTATTTCATATTTTGAGATGGGAACACCATTCTCCTCTGTAAAATCTTTGAATGATTACTTGTTTGACTTCTCCATTGATTAACTATTGTCTAAAGTCCACCACTGACTGTCTATTGTGCCACAAAAAAAAATAACAAAAGTATTATTTTAAATTTTAACAAAAGTATTTATTAATCAAATAATCAATAAAATTGTCTCTAAAACATTACTCTATTTCTTATGAGTTCTACAGAAGATTTCAAAATTTCAAGTATAGAGCATCAGAATTTTTGTGTCCTTATTTTTTTACTAGTTTCTCCTGTTCTCTTTTATTTTATTTTTATTCTATTCATCAATAGATGAATGTAATAAACACTCATTTCCAAATCTAGTTGTTATCTGGAATCAATAATAGAATCTTTGAAATTTTTCAGTTGAGGATATTCAATTTAATTTTTAAAAGAAAAGTTGTCTCAGATGAACAGAATGTTCATTATGTTCATTTTTAACAAAAAAAAAAAAAAATCCAGACAGAGAGAAACATTAGTATTATATTGTCCAAAATTACTCTCTCTTTTGGTTCTCATTTAATCAATTGTTCATGGAGAACCTGCAAGATCTAAAAATGGTCCTTGCTTGATTCATCGCCCATTATTATTACAGAGAAAGAAAGTAATCCGTTTTCTAAATGAGTATTTTGGGGGTGTAATTTAACAGAAAACTGCAAAATGCAATACTGGGCTGTAGAAAATCAGGTACACAAACACAACGGATGAAGTTGTTTAAAGAGCAGCTCTACAGGAAAGCATCTGAGGGTCAAGGTGGATAAAAGGGTAAGTAAATGATGTCATTGATGCTATGGGACAGAAAGGCAAAATTATTGGGTGTATAAATAAGGGTATCAATTACTACATGTATAAAACAATGCTTCATACTGGTGGGCAGTCAAATGGCTAGAACAAGAGGACTGGTCAATGTTTAGGGCTGTTTCTGAAGTGCCATTCAAGAAAGACTTTGATGTGCTGGAAAGAATCTAGAGCAAAGCAAAGTGTTCAAGGAGAGGCCAGGAAACAGCAGCATAACTGCAATATGGTTTTGCCAAAAGAAGAGAAGATGAAGGGGACACATGAAAAGTTTTGCATTATAAAAAGACCTTTTGAAATGCAACAGGAATAATTTTGCCCATGTCAAACAGGACAAAAAGAAAACGGCTAAAGCTACCATAGGAAAGCTGTGGATGGGATGTCTGCAAAAAATATTTCTTACAGTAAAATCAGTAAAGCCTTTGATAAACCACAGGAAGCAAATGTAGACTCTCCATCTTTTAAGGTCTTTAGAAAAGTGTCCAAAAAACACCCATGGGAGTGATGACTGAGACTGCCTTGGAGCTGGAAAGTGGATTGGTTAATGTCTTGAAATCTCTTCAAGCCATGTTGCCCTATGCTTTGAAGGACTTCCAGCAGTCAAAGGCGATTGATCCTCAAAGTGCAGTACCAACAAAGATCTCTTCAGGGGTGGGCAGAGTAAATAGCCTTTGAAACAAATAAGAATTACAGGGGATTTGAGGTATATACATTTATAAGTTTATACATGTGCAATATTTCCTGTTCCCTAACAGTAATACTTTTCCTGTTCAAAATGGCCAAGAAAATTGATTTAATTTTTCCTCCTTCTTTTTTAAGAAAGATTTTGTTTTGTTTTGTTTTAGAAGTTAATGGGAGAAAGTATCATTTTTTTCCCCTTTAGAAAACAAATAAAAATCTGGCACCACTTACCAAGCCATTGAGATGAATTTCAGTATGAACTCTATTGTGCAAATGTTGCAAATCTTATAAAATCACAAAATGTCTTCACTGAAGTGACAAGATTAAGGTATAAAACTTAACATTACTCTATGGATTTAATGGAACAGTTCCTACCAAATAAATACTAGCTGGGGTGAACAGGAGTGTCAGTCACACTTAGTAAGGAGCAAACCTCTGTGTGCTTGATACACAATACTCTGAAGAGCAGTATCCTGTCCTTAGCTGATCCCTCTCCCAGAGTTGCTCTCCTCTCATAAGAAGTCATCTAATCTCACTGGTGTAGAGAATGTGTGTAAGGGAACCATGGCTAGAAATGTTTGGTGGACCATGTTGCTGATGGAGACAGAAGATGGTGCTGTACTTGGGAGAATTTTGCTTATTGCCATGATAGCATGAGTTTTCTGCATTTTAAGAAATCTTGTGGAAGCTAAAGTCTATGTATTTGTTAGCTGAACACCATGGACATTGTTTGCTACCTGTGCCTCTGTTTCCTCTTTTCATAGTGAGAACAGTGATCATGAAAATTGTAGAGTAGATACAGTGTCACATTATCACAAATAAATTTCTGTGTTAATGTAATTGATTATTTATGTACATTATCAATAGAAAATGTGGAAAACAACATAATAAAACAATTTCCCATAGAAAGACAGATTTAGGGAAAATGTTATGACAGTAGGCATTTTGGACTAGTGTTAATACCAAAGAATGGCAGAAGAGCATGTAGTAAAGGATGTGTTAGTTTCTGAATGCTGAAGTCTAATTAAGAATAGGACAGTTATTAGTACAGCCACATACAGTACAGGGAATCATTTATAGCAGCAGGATGTTAATAATAAACTAAAAAGCTCCACAGAAACAGATATTTGTTGGTTTTATATTTTCATTGAACAGACCAGTAGTGAAGTATGATTTTTCTTACTATATTCTAATAAACACCTGTTTTCCTGACCAGACACTGAGTAAAAATCACAGATGAAAGAGCATTTACTTTTAATTAAGAGCAGGTGCATAGTTACTTCATTACCAGCTGCTAATCACCAATAAAGATTGCTATTCTTCTTGCCAAGGAAGAAATTTTGGCAATTAAATCTACACTGAAAAGTATAAACTAAAGGCTTTTTTGTTTGTTTGTTTGTTTTTGTTTTACAAAATAATATTTATTTCTTTTGAGCCACTACAGAGTCTATATTTACCTTGAGAATTAAGAGTACAAAAAAGGATTTAAGAACTCATGGTCCTGCTGTATTGCTCTCTGTGCTGCCCATTGCCAAACCTTATTCTCTTTGCTGCAAACACATAAATTTCTCCTATCTCGTGATCTTGATTTACCAGTTGTGTGATTTGGCTCCTGCCTATTAGAGATGGATGAACCTCTTTCTTTTGGCAGTGACTCTTTTTTTTTTTTTTTTTTTCTTTCTTTCTTCCTAATGGAAAATTGCCTCCTTACATATTGAAAAGATCTCCATGGACTTTAATGTGAGTTCTGACATCTGGGACAGGATTCAGTTACCTGAACATATGTGGCTATTGATATCTTCAATGTTCTGGTTCATCCTATTTAGCTTCCATCTGGTCAGGAGCAGTACAGATGCTCCCTCGATCCACCAGTGTGGGTGTCTTCAGTAACCTGAAGTTTCTCAAATATCAATAGATGCCATATTAGGACAAGTAAACTGAGCACCTGGGCCAGAATTTTCATCTCCTGCGTACCTATATTTAGATGCAGAAAATAAGGTGTCCAAATAACAGTGTGGCTCTTGTCCCTAACCTAAAAGCCTAATTATGACGTTCTTTTTCTAGATTAAAGTGAATCATCTCCAGAAGGAACATCAAACAAAGCTTGGGTGAGTTTCTTTATATTTTCCTCTTGTTCTTCCATCTTAAATCTTGGGACTTAGAAATTAGTAATCAGATGTATACAGTCCCTAGCAGAATGGGAGCTCAAACTGGAAGAGAAGTACATAAGTTACAGCAATACCCAAGAGGTGGTCATGATGTTGACTATGCACTGTTAACACCAGCGCAAGATGAGTTAAGTCAAGTGTTCGCCCATGGTGGTCCTGGGACCACAGATAAGCCTGAGTTTGTGGTTATTCTGCAGATGGCTTAAAACTGTAAAGAGTAGGGGTTCTGTTTGCATTGGTTACAGTAGTAATGAGAAGAGCAAGAAACATATTATTATTTTGATTACACAGTAGTAACTGAGGAATTACACAATGTGGTAATTCAGGAATGCTTAAAGAGAAAAGGGAACCATAATTAACTAGTCTATCTTGCAACACAGTCCCTTATTTGAGGAAATGACATAATAACATGGGAATAATCTCTCCTTACAAACCTAAGTAACATAGAAATAGTTCTCAGCTCAGACAATTTTGTTCACCTTAGGAAAATACTGGCACAATGCTTTTTGAAGGAAAAAATAAATGAATAATAAATAAAAGTATTAATGAGTGTGGAGATGGGTTAAACTATGATGGTTATTATATATTTTCAAGTTTTGGGGGAGAATACATTCTAACTATGACTGTTTTCCAACTGGGCATCAGATTCAATGTCTTTTCATGTACAGGTTGAAAACTCCTTTCAGTGTTTTACTTTAATTTTGAAGACTATATAATTAGAATCATGAATCTACCTTCAGGATTCAGGAGAAAGACCAAAGATGAAATTAGCCCAATAAACAAAAACTCTGTTTTTGCCATCCCAGCCTCTATTTATTTATGTTATTTATTTATTTATTTTAATGTCTTAGTTTCAGCTGGGATAGAGTTAATTTTCTTCACAGTGGCTGGTATGGTGCCATATGCTGGATTTAGGAGGAGAATAATGTTCATATACCAATGTTTTAGTTTGTAAGGGGTGGATTAGACACCAAGTCTGTTATTTTGTAATCCAGAAGTTGGATTAGCTGCATATCTGTTATTTTGTAATGAGATCCAGAGACCTTCTCTGATAGTGCTGCAAAGTGTTGAACAGGGCTCGGTAAGCATGTGCCAGGCCCCAGCATGCTGCAGTGATTTGTATCGCCCTGGAACTGCCAGGATGACAGCATACTTTTTTTCCAAACATTTTACTAGTTTTTCAGGATTCTGCACTTGTTCACTCTATCCCAGACAAAACCTGGACAACTTATTAATTTATATTTTAAGACTGCATCATAATGTCACAGAGTACAGGATATCTATGATCTAATTGTTATGCCATCTGACCCATGCAGAGACTTAACTCCATCATTTAATGAGGACTCTACATATTTTCAGGGGTTTTCTCCATAAGAACTTTATTTTTATTTTTATTTTTATTTTTTTTCCTACAAATTCTCTATTTTCCCACTCTTCAGGACTATATATAAAAATTAGACTTTGTCAACATTGTTCTCTGCTTACTCCACAAAGCTTCTAGTACCTCCCAGAAGTATACATGTTCCTTGACTAAAGCCCTAAGAAAAATAACATTAAAAAAATAACTTGCTGTGGAAAAAAGGTAAGAGACATCTATCAAAATAATGATACTCAAGTTCATCCATGGACAAGTTCTGAGCCTTGAGTCTATCCCATAAAATTGAAATGTCACATCTAATTGAAGATCCTCCAAAAGAAGTTGTTCCACAACTGATGAAGCTCTTTGAAATATATCAACACATTTCTATATTGTCCTTGCAGATCCTCATCCACCTACACATTATATTTGCCATATTTTGATGTCTTTCAGTGACAGATAAATAGCAGAAAAAAAAACAGTAAGTACCAGTTGTTTTATTATTACAGTCCCCCATAGACACAGGGAATAACAAACCAACCAAACAAACAAAACAGGTTTCTCTTGGATTACTCATAAATACAAATACTAGTTTTGCAAGCCTCCATCTATCTACAATAATTAAAGCAACTATTTTAACCCCTCTTCTAACACTATGACAATGCTGATTTAATTCTTGTATGACAGATGTCTGCCTTATTTCATAGATCTGCACTGATAGTGATTCACATCCTCCCTTGGCAGCTAATTGTACAGCCTAATCCTTCTAGTTATGAAGTTTTTCCTAATATTTTATCTAATGCCTCCCTGCTGTCTTGTAAACCCTTAATGATGAGAGGGAATAACTGATACTTGTCTCTTTTGTAACATCTCTTTTAACCATTCCCAGTTAATCACCTCTCCTTTTCTCTCTGGAATCACATGCCCAATTCTTTAAAGCTTCTCTCTGAGGTCTTATTTGCCCAGCTTCTTCATTCTAACTCCTTTCTTTGAGCTCCCTCTGGTCCCTCTGTCTTATTTAATAGCAGTTGCAGTGTTTACAAGCATATGGTAACAGAAGGAAAATATAAGAGAACCTTAAAAAAGTAATAAAAGTAATCCTGGGATATTTCCCCCTCCTCCCCCCCGCCTTTTTTTTTTTTTTTTTTTTTTTTTTTTTTCCCTAGATCAGGGCCAGGAAAAAGCAGCTCTGCAGAGACACTTAATTTTGGAGATTTCTTTTGAATGCCATGTTAAAGGCTGCTCTTCTATTAACACCTAAATGTGATCAAAAGGGCCACGACACTTCACCTGATGATGGCATAAAGGGAGCAACAAACAACTTGGAACATTTTACATATTATTGCAGCTACAGCTCTGCCCAACAGACCTAGAGGAGTTCATGCAAGGACTCAAGCTGTGCTGCACATCAGTGCCTTCATTCTTGCAGACTAATTGAACTTGAATCTGCAGTTGCTGAGGTGTTTCAAAAACTGACAGAGAAACATATGCTCAAAAAGAGGAAGTAAAGTGAAATATATTTTTTATTTTATTTTAGTGTCGTGTGCACCATAGCAGCTGTGCCAGCAGGGACTCAGGAAGAAGTTTAACTCCTCCAGGCAAGGCCATGATGAAGAGACCATGTTTGGGAAGAGCTGATACCTTCCATCTTCCACCTACAAGACTTTCTCTCACTCTTTCCCTAACATGTTTGAAGTGTTACCTGGCCATACCTGTAGCATCCTGACCTCCAGCTGACTTGTGCCTGCTGCTTCTCTGCAGCTCCCTGTCCCCTCCTACTCACTGAAATCACCAGTTTTGTAGCTTTTGGTTTTCCAGATCAGTGAACTGTATAGAAATACTTAACTTTTTTGTCCAAAAGAAAATGACTCTACCATTATTATCTCCTATCTGATCAAAAGCCTGCAGGAAGTTGGGCTGAGGGCATTCTCTCAATGTTGTGGTTTTCCGATCTTTGTTCCTCATGAAGACAAAGGGAGAGGGTAGAAAATGACTGAACCATACTATCGGGAATGGATAGTATGACCAGCTGACGTCTGAAATAGCAAAAGTCATAAAACTTCTTATTTGTTCTCTGATCAGAAAGGGGGAAATGTAGTAATTTCCCTCTCCAATTCCCCTCTCCCTGTGTCAGGACACCCACGTATTAGCAAAACACCAGATCCATACCAGGGTGGGGGCAGAGACTTGTGCAGGAAGAAATAAACTGCAAACAAAGCAGACTGGTAACCTTATCAAGAAAGCCGTGTCAGAGGCAGGAAGCTATTTACAAATCTAGTCCACTGCTGGGAAGTTGATGTTGTCAGATATAAGTGTGTCAGAACTTGTGGCAGCGATGATTCTCTTCTGGTACGTTTTTGGTGGATGAGCAAGGAGGTTCAAAAACTGCATTATTTGTCACGCACAAATGTATGACACGTTGCAATGATGTGCAATAATCAGCATCAACAGGCGGTAATTGAAGATTCAGCATTCATTGTGTAACAGCAATAAACAGCATTTCACATGGCTGGTAGTTGCAGTGAGCTGTGTTGCTTTGCACTGAGGAGTGCAAAAAAATACACATTTCCCCCTTATGTGAACGGCAAGGAAGATGCAAAAATCTGCCTTCCAGTCTGATTCACCATTTCTGTTAGTAAAACGGTGAGTATCTCATTTCCTGGGAATTTGCAAATAGTGAAATGATTCTTGATGCGTAGATTCTACACACGAACCAGTAATGACTAATCTGGAGTTTGGATGGGGGTAAGAGGGCAAAGTTTCAGGAATGGCTTGATTTGTGGGACACAAGACGTTTGCACTCTCAACTGCAAAGGGCGTCTCTAGACCTCCAGGCTTTGGTATTGACATCATGCATCTCACCATGGTTATTAGATCAATGTTTGCTTCTGATCACACATTGACACAGTGTTACTGAAACTCTTGAATATCAGTACAGAAAGAGATTGGTTCCAGGTGTTATAATGTGCAAAGTAAATTTTGAAAACATTCCAGAAGAAGGTTCTGGCTTTTGGTTTTTGTGTTTGGTTTGTAGCTTTTTTGTTGTTGTTGTTTTGTTTTATTTTTGTTTTCAACACACGTATAACCAGTTTTGTCTTTGTCATTTATATTTTATTTTTATTTTTTGTTAGGAAATATTTTTTACCTAGATGTTACCGTAGTATGCACATTCTTTTAGAAGCCTTTTTCCACAGACCATGTGAACAATATCTTCATTTTTTTAAGTCTGTTTTCCACTTACTATAGAATAAACAGCATTTATGATGGTCTGTTTGGAATTTCATTTGCCTAAAAAATAAGAAAATATTTGACCTTTCATCTGCTGCATAAACTACACAAGTTACAGGAACCTGGTTTCCTTTTGTTTTCACATTACCTTATTGATAGAAATAGGTGAAAAATGAGTCTTGGGCCATATCACTGACCTACCATTCTATTACAAGACATTTCCTGCTCTTTAAGTGAATAGTTTCAAGTAGAAGCAGTGGGCAACCCTAGTACCTCGTTGTGCCTCATAAGCTCGGCTCCTTAGGTTCAAATAATTAATTCAAGGTATACTAATTAATTTTGCAAAGTAGATTTACTCTACAAGCTATACTGAAAAACTCTGTCTTCCCAGAATATGCCAGCTTTTTGTGAACTCTCACCGATGATTTACAAGCTGAAATGGTCCTCAAACTTCACTTCATCATACCAAGCTCTGGCCCACTGGGTAAAAGGTGCCTGTTCTCATAGACTTGTGTGCAAGCTGTGTTTTCACCAGCTCTGAGTGTGAATTAACTCATCCCTTGATAGGTTCATCTGAGTCACACTGACAGGACATATATGGGCAATTACCAGATGTCAGGTGATAAATTTGCAACCCTGACAGTTTCCCAAGAATGTGTCAGTTTGTGCGTTAGGTCCTCCACTACTAGATCTGTCTCCCACGTTTGAAAAGGTCAGAAGTTCATTCCACTTGACTCAGGCAAAAAGAAAATCTTGCAACCAAAGATGAGAGATTGAGCAATAATTTTCAAAAGGGTGAAGAGCAACAGCTGTGAAAGAAGGGAGAGCACTGTTTATACAAAGTGGTTTATTGTAAACCTTCAGTGAGATCAGAGCAGTGCCAGCCCAGTGGTTAAAGGACACGAGTGGATTGGAAACTGTATTTAAAAAGAACAAAACAATATAAGCAGTATCTTCATCTGCTCAGAGCACTTATAACATTATGAAAGAGAGTAAAAATAAAATTCAAAAGGCACAAAGTACTTGATCATAGTGCTATGAAGAGAAAGTCAGGCATCTTACATACTCAAATATTTGATGCTTAATGGGTTTTATGTCCTTGTGATTGTTCTAGCCTAGACAAGGAAAATAGAGTAGCTTAGCTACATACTTCTTCAAAGCAACATTTTTTTGTTTCTACCTTTTGCTTCCTTGATACTGGTTTTCAAGAGAAGAGTGGATACAGAGTTTAACAGGTAATCTGTTGGGGCCTTTCAAACTCAGCCATTTCAGAGAAAAATAAATAAATAAATAAATAAAAGCTAGGAGATTGCAAATACTACAACAACAACAAAAGTTGTCTGCACAAAAATTGTGGTGAGGGAAGAAGAAACTTCGTATCAAGTCTGATACCAGAGTATCCTTTTAAAGAGGTATGTATTATGTTGTGTCATGTACAATGCAGAGAGACATTCCCCTGCTCGCTACCATCTTTTTATAAGAAGTATAGGTCAATGAGGATCATGTTTAAACCCTCAACACCAGAGTGTTGTGGTTTAGCCCTGCCAGGTAGATAAGTACCATACAGCTCATTCTCCCCCCACATGAGATGGGAGACAGAATCAAAAGTGCAAGAACTCTTGGGTTGAGATAAAGACAGTTTACTAGGTAAAGCAAAAGCTGCACACACAAGCAAAGCCAAACCGGGAATTCATTCACTACTTCCCATCAGCAGGCAGATGTTCAGCCACTCCCAGGGGAGCAGGGCTCATCATGTATAACAGTTTATTGGGAAGACAAACACCATTGTTCCAAATGATCTCCTCCTGTACCTCCGCTTTTGTTGCTGAGAATTACCCCATATGGTATGGAATGTCCCTTGGTCAGACCGGGTCACCTCTCCTGGTCATTTCCCCTCCCAGCCCCTTGTGCACCCCCAGCTATCTCATGGGCAGGGCTGCATAAGAAGCTGAAAAGCCCTTGGCTCTGTAAGAACTGCTCTGCAGCAACTAACAGCATTGATGTGTTATCACCACTGTTTTAATCAAAAATCCAAACACAGCATCATATGAGCCTCTACAAAGAAAATTAACTCTATCTCAGCCAAAACCATGACACAGACTGATAAAAATCCATAAATACTGTCTCTGACTTCATCCTGTCAATCAAATAATAACAATAAGCATGATCTGAAAACTATAGCTCAGAGTATTTACGAGTCAGGAAGTAATTAAACTTCACAGAACCTTTCAGAGATAATATAAAGTTATTTTTGCAGTTTTAATAATAAAATTATCAGGCAGAGCTTGTTGGTAGTGTTCTAATTACTGCATAAATAATGGTAATTAATGTCCATAAACATTTTGCTCCTTTGGCATAGGCATTCTCTCCAAGTCAAAGAGAGGGAAACAGAGGCAGTAACTTATTACAGGCAAGGTTTTCAGAATTATCTGAGTGAATCAGGAGCAGAAGTCACTGGAAAATAATATCCAGATTTGGGTTCCTAATCCAGTCCAGTGTCTTTGAAAATCCCACCATAGGGGAAATAAATGAAATTTGGGTGCTAATCTTGTAAATTCATATTTAGGTGCATATTGTGGTTTGACATTAGAGTGCTCTGAAGTTCTGCAAACGTTCTCGGATTTTATTTACCCGCTCTTACTTGGACATCACATTTTTCTTCCCTAGGATAGCAAATATTGCCTAATGTGGTCTGCCTAAGACCAGAAATGGAATTGGTGACTGGGCCAGAAGCAAAATCCAGGGCCCTTCCTCTGCTCCCATTTTCTAGACATTAGCTCATGTTCTTTGTAAACTGCATGCTTCAAGTTCACTGCTATCACAGCCTGCATTAAAGTTTAATATGGGATGACTTGGCTTCTGTTGTGATTGAATTGAACTCTTATCATAACCCAAATACAAGTTCTCGCCATGTGTTTTCCCAGAACACAACAATATTGGCTTGATACCAAGCTGGCACTTGGCAGTCTTGACCTTGGCTAGGAAATGATATTTACAGATATGTACACATGCGAACACTCCTATATACACATGCACACACACCCTCACACAGGCACATCCGCACACTATTTCAAGCACTGAGATAAGACAGTGACACTGGGGACCAGGAAATCTCCAGAAGATGCATGGAAGCTGCACGTTTATTTGAGATGTCAAAAAATGCCTTGATCCAGTTTGAAACACCCAAACACTTGTCCCCACTCATGGTGGTTGAGAGGCAGCCAAAGCCGTTCAGAGACTGGCATTGAGTCCATATAAGAGACCTGCTACAAATATTTAAATACATTTTTAAAAATATTAATTTTACCTTTTCTTTGTCTACAACCCTGGTGGTATCCAAGACTGTCCTCCTGCCCCTACTCCCTTCTTTGCTGTGTATGTTCATTAAAAGCAGGCAGCCCTGCCTTCCAACATTTTGGGAGGAAAGGTGGAGAATCCGCACTGAACATCCCATCTATTTGAACACACTGGAAAGTCACTTGGGGCTCACTCTCTCCTTATTATTCTCATTTGCAGTACCTAGGTTTTTAAAGAATGGAGCCCTTCAGACTGATTAGTAATGGGCTGTGTGTCCAGATGCCAAAGGGACAACACAGAGACACTTTGTACAGACACGGGTTGGCTGCCTTTTCTACACAGAGGGAGAAGGGCCTAACCCAGAAAGGCACTTGGATGGCACTGAAAGCAGTCTGTCAAGCTGTTTAGGGGTCTCTGCACCTTGTTGGAGCCAGTTTTGGGAGAGGGAGGAAGGAAATCTCCATCCCAAGACTGTCTCTGTCACACTGGGAGATACACAAATTAACCTTTGATTTTGGTAAAAGTTGGGAAGGGGAAGGGCAATTGCTGGGAGAAACCTCACAGTGTTCAATGCACTTAGGCCATCATCCTGGCAATTTACCCTTAGCTTGGCAAACCCTACTTATTCTCCCTGAGATCTTCAGGCTGCTTTTTGATGGCCTTCAAAGGGCACTTCTCCTCAGCTGAGTCACAGTGTGCTTTGTTCAGCCATTTCCCAGACAGTAAAAAGGATGCTTTGCAAGAAGCACCCAAAGGAGCTAAATGTAATAAACAACCTCAGTGCAGGAGAGCAATTGTCTCATAGGACTCTGACACACAACAGCTGTGAAGGCTGAATACAAAATGCACTTTCCACTACAGTGAGCCTTCGCTTGGCAAAGCTTTTACATGAAATGACTTATCTGTGTGGGCAGCAATGCTTCCCTCTCGGTCTCATTCTTCCAGCCTCCCTCTCCCAGATCAACCATTGTCAACATTTCAGTCACAACTGCAACATAGTCTACTAGTCGTCATTTCTTGGCCTCATTTCAGACCGTGTTTTTAAGTTATCTGACAAATCTCTGTCAGGTTCACAAGACCCTGAAATGACTTAATCTAAGGAGAAAATGGTTACAGGTTGATAGTGGAGTAAACACTGGTTTTAGATTTCCTGTCCGTCTCATAGCTCAGATGAGGAAGTGTGTTCCCCTGTGCCATAATGCCAGCCAGCAACAGACTGAATAATGTATCCACCCTATGGTGTGATTTTCTGCTGCACACAAATTTGCACTGGTAATGATCTGCAAGAGGCTCACAAGCTTTGGGTTCTGCCCTGACAGGCTGGGGCTGTGGTTTTCTCTTCGTTTTTGCACAACAAAAATGTTCCTTAGATGTCTAGCAGCAAGGGATCGCTTATACAGGCTTAATCACTCCAACTTCATTGAATGTTTGTCATTAGCTGGATGTGGGCTTCACCATCAGGTAGTTATGTTTGTGCTATGTTCCCTTTTATTTATCAGACCAAGTTCTGTAGGCACTTTGTTTTCTAATGAGGTGGTTGGGTAAAAGAATAAAATGAAGCAGAATATCCAGGTATTTTCAGCCAGCAGTTAGGCAGTTATTAACTGCTTAGTGTGCTATAGAAATGCCCCATATGAAAAATAAGGAAAACCAAGTATATAAAATACATCAGGACACATTTTTCAACATGATATATTTGGGGAAGTTTGCTTTCTTCTGTGACGAAAGAAAATATAAAGAAATTCAAGCATAACAGAAACAAACAAAAGGCTCTGTCATGTATGGTCCTGGTCAAAGCTGTACTTCTGGGAGCTCTAGCAAAATAATGAGGAGGGAAAACACAAGGAGAGGTTGATCAAGTGTAAGTAAATGCATAGTACCATCAAAAAATGGCTACAGCACTCAGACAGCAGGTACACATATCTGCGTGTGTCGTGTGTTTCTGGAACACATTAAGAACCAACAGATGAACTTCATAAATTAAAATGTTGGGTTTCTTGTCTCCTGTCTCCAAAGAGAGTTGTATATCCACCCTCCTCCCATTCAATCATCTCTTAACCACCCTTTCCCTTACATTTTGTACCTGAAGTAATTAGACAAAACTTGTAGGCCTATATATACATGTATACACATATGTTTCAGGAGGAAAGCAGTAGGGGGAAATTTCTTACTGAGATATCCATGTTATAGCACATGGGACCTCAGGCACCAGGGTCCCAAGACATCAGCAAGGGAAAGGACAAGGTGAATGCATGTTCCATTTTAATGGTAAGAGCTAGTGTTCCTCAAAGGACTTAAAGGAAAGCATACATTATTTGTATCAGCTCAGTGGGGCCAGACTGGATTCAAGACAGCTATTTGCACTGCCTTCCACACTGATCAGTCCCAGATTCTGCAATTCCACACATCAACAGAATCCAAACTTAGCCTTTGCCTTTTCCATCTGCTCATTGTCCAACATTTCACTCCCCAGTGACTCCTCAGGCCATGGTATTATTTCCTGCAACACTTGTGGAGGTGATTAGTGAAAATTTGGAGTCAGGAACTTGGAGGTACATTGTATCTGGCAAATGAAGAAACATTAGAAGTAAGAGTTTTGAAAAAAAAAAATGGGAAAAAGGTATATATAAGTGAAAGTCAGGTAGTCTACAAAGTGCCTAGAAATTGCCTTAACCAGGCTGTTCCATGGAGGCTGTCTGTATTTCAGCCCAAGTCTCTTCAAGTGCTAATCATCTTTATCCTTCCTTTCAGCTTCTATCCCAATGTTTGACTAGTAAATTTTCCCTACTCCCAAATGTCTCCTCTCAGCAGTCTGGGCTTTAATCCAGCTCTGTGCTCAAGTCCTTTGCCAAGTAGGGGTATGCTGGAATTATTGGACTCAGTGATGATCTGAGAAAAAACGGGGATTAAAAAAGAAAAAAAAAAGAAAAAAAAAAAAAAAGTAGAAAGAGAGACTAGAGTTCAGGTTCAGAAATGTGTTTGATGCAGGACAGAGTAAATCCAGAGCATAGTGGATGTTCCAGGAATATAGTATGTCCTGAAATACAGAAGGTGCCAGAAGCCCTTTTGAAAGGATGGGATCTAAGCAGCGCAGTTCCTGTTTGTGAGGTGTGCTGATGGATGAGGAACATCTGCTCTGAAAGGCAAAGAGGAAAGATGTTGCAGACCAAATGTCAGCTGAGAGAACAAATTCATGTTAAGGTAGTGACAAAGATGTGAAATCCACTACTATTGGGGCCAGGTACTTAGCAAAACGTACTGATCCAATTATATGTTCAGGAATAAAGCAGAAGAAAGGAAAATTATATTGGGATAAATAAACAAACAAACAAAAAAAGACCTGCAATCAAAGAGGATGGAAAAGTTACAGGGTGCAGAGGAAAGCAGAGATGCAAAAGGGATAGTGTTTTGACCCAGGATGTTCCTCTTGTTCTTCTGCAGCAAACTCAGTCACATCTCCAGTCTGCTGAGCCAAAGGGAACAAAGCAGAGCAACCTTTCTTACAGTGTCTGAAAAAAAAATAATCAAAGAACAGTTCCCGCTGTGGCTCATTTTTCAGCCTCCAGTTCAAACACACCACGGCATATTTGTTCCCACAGTGCAAGGCTGACCTTAAAATCTTCCACGAGCTTTTGCTAACTGCAGCCCAGCTGGCTGCAACGTTCCAGCCATCTGCTTCTATTTTTAACACCCCAGGTTGCAGACAGTTTTCTTTAGCCACTACTCTTCTGGGGATTGCCTTAAACAGAGCTGTACAAAGCAGCAAGGCCCCCTGTTAACATCCCTGGAATCCTGAGGGATTGAAGTAGAGCAAAGAAGGCAGGACTGATCTTGTGCAAATGAGGATGTTTAATGGAAGATCCATTCTCAGAAAATCTCAGCTCTGGAGGGACAGGGAGGATTCATGCTTCAACATACTCCCACCAGGCAGCAGTTAAGCCAACCCAGTGAAGTACCAGCTGAATTTGGGAAAAGAAAATGTGTAGCCTAGCAGCTCATAGGCTGCCCTTCCTACTTACATATCTGTTAGGATCCAAGCACTCCAAGTTTAGATCGGATATCTTGTCCCCTGTCTCATGAAAGACCAAGATCTTGAAAATATTAACAGAACAGTCAAACTATTTCCACCAGCCAAAGGGACAAATTAATCAGATGACAGTGTAGTGACATGTTAGTGTGCTCCTGGTTTTCTGTTGTAGTGTAGTCATAAAATCATAGAATCATCTAGATTGGAAATGACCTTCAAGATTATCAGCTTCATCTACCATCAAGCTGACTTACTGAGTCTCATCATTAAACCATGTTCCTTGGTGCCACACGATTTCTGTCTAAAATTAGATATAATTAGAAGGCTGTTGACACATTTGAATAGAAAGTCCTTTCTCAGACTGGCTTTCTTGACAAGACTACACTGAATATCTTGTCTGGTATTTTAAATTCATCATGGCAAGGAAGAACATTTTATCTTTGGTAATTTATGTTTTGCCTTTAAGATGTTAAACTGAAATACAAGTCTTCAAAACTAGAGTGTAACAATCAAGGTTAAGTATTGTAAATGCTCTTATTTTTGTTATTTTTAATGATTTTTAACACTACAGGTCCTGTATTGGTATTCTTTTTCCATGTATACATATAAGAATATGCAAGTGAGACAGGTAACTGAGAACCTTTTAGTTAATCGAGGCCTCATCAATACTGTCAGTGAAATCTTCGGTTAATTCAGCTAACCTTAATTTTTGTCATTGGAATAGTTCTTCATGCTTTGCTAAATGAAATCAGTAAGCCTCCGTTGACTTTAGTGGGAGCTTAGAAAATCACATGTGGACTCCTGTTTTGGAAATGCCTAGATTTAGTTGACCTGGCTTGTGAGTCAAAACACATCTCTGGAATAATGGAATTCCATTCCATTTCAAACATTAAAAATGAAAAATTTACAGAATATAGTATGAAAAGATCATGTTTCTCTCTTCCATAAAACCACAAGAAATCAATCAAACAATCAATCGATCAAAAAACAACAACAACAACAAATTAAAACAGATCTGTCTGAATCATTCCTGTGAATATAGAATCAACTGCAATCTGAGTCTCTATCAAAACTCACTTTAAAAACTGTGTTAAATTTTGCTGGGGTAACAGGACATAGAAAAGTGTGTTCAACACAGATTCATTAGTAATTTTAAATAACTCTGGCCCACATACATGGTTTTCCATATGTATGTCCACATGCATTAAAGTTTATACACCTACACATACACACTTTTTACTGAGTCACATGAAAGTCACACACTAGCCTGAGAATCTAGTTTGGCACAGCGTGCCTACCACAACAGTGTATGATCCCACTGTGTTTTCCATATCTCAGCTATCACTCATCTTTGGCAATTAATTAAATTTGTGGACTTTGCAGCTCTTTCATTACCATTCCATTTTCTTGATGCATACAAAACATTCAACTGAATTTACTAAGCTATGCCCATAGGATTGGGCACCATTTAAATCAATTGCCCTGATTTATATTTGGAAAAGTGCACTGGTGAAACTCCTTAGTTTTTCTAAGGCCATTATTAAAAATTAACAATGATTTCAATGTTTGAATGGGCTCAGGAAACAGCTATTATTTATTGAGAAGCTAAAGTCAAGGCTTCTTAACAATATTGGACAAAACTGACTAACTGGACAAACAATCCCTTAAGGAAAGAAAGAAGTTATTGTTCATACAGTGAAAACCCTAACATAATAATTAACCACTCTGAATGTTTTGACAGATAGTCAGTAGCAATAGAATTCCAAAATGCTTGAAAAGTCATGTGGAAAGTTCTCATGTGACAAGGCAATGTACTTGAAAGTGGACATAACAGAAATCCAACACGTAAGTCTGAAGTGCCTAAATCACTTAAAAGTTTACGCAAAGTACAGATTGCCTTTCAGGTCCCTCAAAGCCAGAAGTTCAAGTTCCGACAGATCTGCAGCTTCACTCCTGCCAAGTCTCAGTCAGGAGCAAGAGATCAGTTATAAATCCTTTGAAAACAGATATTCCCAGATTGCATTTGATCCATATCAAGAGGATCAAGACTTACCAAGCTGTCATTTACTTTGCTTGATTTTAGTTTTCTGAAAGCTTATTTCCATATACACACTGGACAGAAAGAAGTGACAACTGAGAGCAAGTCACTCTTTACTAAAATGTCACAGAGACATTCTCAGTTAATTCAGGATATGCTTGTAATAGTAAATAACATTGGCCAGTGCCTGTCTGATGGGCAAAGTGGAAGTAGTGCAATATGATTTGCAGCTATACAGCTAAACTCTCCTCCTCCCAGTCCAAGGAGGCTTCTTTCAAACTGCACATTTAGAGCAACTTAGGCACATGCACTGTATGAAATGTACGTGTAAGTGTATGACCTGCACTGTATGAAACAGAGCCAACTTACACCTGATAGTAATTAAAAGTGTCTGGACAGAACCAGAACAATGATAGAAGCTCTGGTCTTAGTTTTATATTGTAAATGCAATCTAAAAAACATCTGTAGACCTCTAGGAGAAAGAGAGGGTTTGGGGCAGTCCTGAAGGAGCTGGGTTTGGTTAGGCTGGACCCAAATTAGGCTAAAGTAGCACCTCATCACAGTCTTCCACAACTTATGGGGGGGGGAGAGAGGGGGGAAGGAGAAAAATGTTCCTCAAAGGTGCATTGCAAGATAATAATAATAATACAAAGACAAGAGACAGCAGACATAGCAAAGACATTCTTATGAGACATAAGTAAAAAAAAAAAATGGTCTGAGGCAGAATGGAGAAGGAATAGGAGTGGTTTCCCTTTTCCAACAGGAACAGTAAGCATGTTTTGAAATCTTTACCACTGGAGATTGTCAACATTTAATTTGAAAAGACCCTCAGACATCTATTCTAATAGTGAAGCTAGATCTGCTTAGAGCATGAGATTTAACTAGATACTTCCAGATATCCCTTACTACCTAAATTATTCTATAATTGTATGAGTTGTACCCTTATCTGCATTTGTTATATTCTAGCAACTTTTTAGTAACTAAAAAGCAAAAGCAACTAAAAAGTTGCTAGAATATAACAACTTTTATATATAAAACTAGTACTAGTTCAGATGTAATGATACTCACAGCAGATGTCTTCATCTGGTTAGATGGAACTTCTAGGTATGTAGAAATCTTTATTGACTTTAATCTTGAGATTTCTACTCCTATGAAAAGGGGTTATATAGCTCCTAGATATGATTTGAGTAAACACATATGTTTATACATATATATTCTAAATATCTATTCTAATTTTCCTAATCTGGACTGTCTTTGTTTCAATCAATTATTCAAAATTTTTAACTTAACAGAAAATTTACACAATGTCAAGTTAGATTTTTAAACACTGAAGAAAACACTAAGTTGAGGGATTTGCAAGCTGAAACCAGCAGATATTAATTCCTTAAGAAAAGTGTTCTGTATCTGAAGAAAAATGTTGGGTCTTGGCTGATTGGACTTGAACTATTTTTTTAATAACTTTCTAGAGTGTCATTGCATCTGAATGTATTGCTTCTCAACCCTTCACAATCATTACTGCTGACATCAGACTCTTGTGAAGTAGGTTAATATATGACTTTATGAGGAGGGAGGCAAAGGCCAAGGAAGAGAAATTAATATACAATGTTTTCAGCAAAGCAGAAAATGTGACCAAGTTCTTCTAAGCAGACAGTCTCGACTTTTGCAGAAAACCATAGCTGATTCATGGGCACGACCACTGGGATTTATGCTATGCTGGGATTTTTTTTTTCTTTCTTTTTTAAAGGAACATCTTATATAAAAATATTTTCTTTCAAGTACAATACACTATATTCATCTTTGGCTAACATCCTAAATAGCATATGGCAATAATTTTATTGACAATCACAAGAGAGGTGAGCTTTCTTGATTATTTATTCATTTATTTATTTATTTTGAAGTGGTGAATTGCAAGTTTCACATTCCTTCCAGTCTTTTACTTATGAGCCATGTAAATGGAAAAGTGAACCCAGATTCATAAACCATTCCCCCTAGATTAGACAAAGGCCAATGCAAAAAGAGGTAAATCTTCCAGCCTCAGCAATGACAAGAATGAAAGAAAAATTTACTCTAGAGCCAAAATACCGACCTGTAGAAAATAAATCTCAGTCTGTCAGTTCATGTGTCCTTCATCAATAACCTATACAAAGACATTGAAGCTCACTTTGAAGATTAACAGAAATGAACTAAAGTGGATTTGCAAGGAACAAGACCTCCAAAACCGGAGTTCCACTGGGTAAAGAAAGCTTCTTGTAAGATTTTTCTTACACCAGCAGCAGATGTGGTAGTGCTCTTTGGGAACAAGGTAGCATATAAAACTGAAATATCATAGATCTTTCAGGATTTCATAGATTAAAGAAAGTGCCTAAAATTCATTCCCATGCCTGGCTAACAAATAGCCAGAGCTGAGATCAGATCTCTTACAGCAGACATGAAAGTACTGATCCCCTGTATCACAAAAGGCTACACTACCATGACAATCCAAAACAGTGTAAAGCCAGATAAGACCATAATTTAGCTCTTCTTTAACTCCTCAAACAATGCAAAAAGTTTTTGGAGCAAAATGGATCTGGCTCCAATATGAAATAGGCACAGGACATGCAACCTTTCTTCCCATACAGGGACCAATATAGGTAAATCTATCACTTCCTCTTCTCTCCTTTAATTCTTCTTAAGTAATAATATGAAATGGTGAAAAAAGAAAAAAGTTAGAGAAAGCAAGTGTGTACTACACCTTGTCATTTTTATAGCCACATCTGCCTTTTGCCCAGATTGCTACCTGCAAGTGCTCCATTTACTCTTCAGGAAAAAAAAAAAAAAAATGTAAAAAAAAAAAAAAAAGGATGCTTGCTGTTTCCAGCAATTGCACTTAGCATCCAGTTTTTGCCAAAAGCTGTTGTTTGGCTCCCATGCTTTCAGAGAACATTGTTCTGTTTGTATTCAATGGCAGAATAAATAAATAAATAAATAAAGATGGGGGAGGGAGGTAATTAATAGCTTGTCCCTTGAGATTTTTGTCTAGGGCTAAGGATACACCCTCTAAAAAAGAGAATTTACCAGGCTAAATGGAGAATTGGTCAAATGAAGGGACAACCATTAACTGTTCATAGTCCTTCTCATGACATTGAAAATTAAAAGTGTATTAAAAAAAAAAAAAAAAAAAAAAAAAAAAAAAGATAAAGGGGATAAAAGCTTTTAGAAATGGGCAAATGGTATCATTACATTGATCATTTTTCACAAGCTGCTTAATTCCTGCCCTAAGACAAAAATAGAAACAGAAAGGAGGAAATGGCACAATGAGGGCAATTCATGGTAAATTATAGAGCACAACAAATCAGGAAGTTCAGGAGATCATAAAAAGGGGAGTGTGTTGTGTTTCTGGGTTCTTTTATTTTTATTTTTTTTTTAATCAAAATCTATAAATCTCATAACACAAAGAGTGAAAATGTTGAAGACTTTTTATTGAAATAGGCATGATTTAAGGGCAATAGGGTGTATAGTTCAAGCAGGGTGAAAGTAGAATATTCCCTTTGAATACTAACAAAATCCACAGATCCTTTCCTGCAGTCTGTCACTTCCCTCCATGCATTCTTCATTTCTGTGTTCATTTTGTGCTCTGCCTCTTTTCTGAATTCCGAGGTATACAGTATTTATTAAAGTATTACAGGCAATAGCGCTGACGTCCTTTGTTAACAAGTTTGGAGTGTTTTGATAAACAGAGTTATATAAGGGTTACATCATTGTTATATTCTACCATATTCTATTTTATTCTCTTCTATTTACACATTGCTTTTCTTTATTGCCATAGAACCCACAAGGTTTCCAGCAGTACTTTATGGCTGGGGACAGCTGTATTTCATGTCACATACATGACACTATTTTCCTTTCCCTTAGTGTGGACGAGAAGTATGTTCAACAAAGAATCTTGTTTGGTAAGCTAAGTGCTGCGTTTGGCAAATATATGTCTTTTTGGAAGCTGTATATTTGCAAGGTATTTCTGTCAGAGGAGAAAATGTGAAGTGGGAGGTAGGGTCATCTGTTTGGACTTCATTCTTAAATTCTTTAGGTTCTATCTGAAATTTAGGATCCATCTGTACTACAAAAAATGGTTCTTGATACAGAGATAACTAGCCAAGGTGGTGTCAGAGCTGAATTCAGTGTGATTATATTAGTTTGGTGTACTGGCTAATATTTGCAAAGAATTGGCATGGTATGATCTCCTTCTTCAGCTGTGCTATGAAACTCTGATTCTATGACATATCTAATACAGTTATAATATAGACATCTATAATATCACACATGCTTATCTTCCATCTTCTCCATATTTCATCTTCCTCTATTCTGTGTGACTATCCAAAGAACTGCTTGTGGTTCTCAACACAGTGTTTGAGAAAGTTCACAGCTTAGGCAAATGAACATTTTGAAGATCAGGATCAAGATCGTGAAAGCGATTTGATATTTTAGACAAAGCAAACATCAGGGCAGATTTAATGTGTTTATGGTATCCCTGATTGCTGAAATACTCTTCTGACTTCTCATTAGTTGGAATCTCCCCAGCACTGAATTTATCATGCCCAGGTATGTAATTTTTATGTCAGTCAGGTTAGAGGTGACTACAGCGTGAAAGACAGGTTATTAGTCATGCTTCAGGAAGGAACATTTCCTAGGCAATCAGTAATGATAGGAAGCATAATTTAGAAGTCCTATAATAACCTAGAAATTCTGTGATTCTGTGATTCTGTGTGAAGACTTCAGTGCTAGTAAGGATTCAGAAATATGCTCCAGATATAGATTGACCGTGTCAATTGTAGGATTGCTCTGTCTGCCAAAGGAAAGCCTGCACCATTCCATATCCTTTCCTCTGCCCACAATTCTTCCACTTTTTTCTTCCTCCAACATGTTCTCAGAGAAACCTTTCTACGTTACTCAGCTATATTTGTCAGATCAACCAGCCTTAAAATTATGATACATTCTTACTTGGTGAAAGACAAGTCAAGTTTGCAGATTATCTGCTCCTGACACAGCACTCTGCACTGAATCACTGGCCAAGTAAAAAGATAAAAAGAGAATAATTGCCCAGAATTCCTCAGGACAGATGTATCAACAGAAACAATGGGAATCTGAAGACCCCAAAAGCCCAGGTAGCTAACTAGCTCTGTGAATCACAGTTACCTATAAATCTCTCCCTGCAGATGGCTATACAGGGTGTAGAAGAACAGGAATGCACAAGGCAGGCATCCGTGGTTATATGGAGTTGTCCTATTTAAACAGAGGTTTGAATTGCAGTTAAGGTTTGGAAAGCCTGTACAACAGTGCACTTGTCCCCAGAAATAGTTCTGTGCTAAAACATTTTTGTACTGTCTTGACAATTTATAAACAAAAAACATGGTCTTTTCAAGGATGTCAGGTTTAAGTAAAATGAAACCCAGAAGTGTTCTTGACACAGATGTTTACTAGAGCCCAGACTTCAATTGAATCATAACAGATATATTCTTAATGTGACTTTATTGTGTGACTTTTGGCACATCCCAGCTTCAGCTGGGTAAAAGGAGGGAAAACACTGAAATACTATGAGAAATTCTTTATTAGTATTATTGTGTTATTTTATATTTTAAAAACATTAAGCTGTGAATTGTGACTGGTGCAGCTGGTGGATATGGAAAGACAATGGAAGCTTCCTGGCTTATTGGCTGTCATTATGTTACATTTCAATCGCCTTTCTTTCCTTGCATGTGTTAAATGTCGATGCAGAGTCAAGCAGTATGAAATCTAAAATTAAATTGCCACAGTTACAATGGGGAGGTGGAGCACGTATTTACTTCTAAAGATAGATGACTAAAGTTAGGATCAATATCTCGTTAGATTGTGTATAAAATCAATGGAGTGGCAAGGGTTCCTCCAGAGATGAATACAAAGCACCCTGCTTAAGCTTCTTCTAAATTGTCTTGTGCTGGAACATGTAAGAAACAGATGATACTTGGTTCCTGAAGGTCAGGAACTATTAGTGCATACATAATGGGAACTCTTTTAAACAACTCTGTTCCAGGCTTCCCCTTGACTCTAGGGAAATTTTGCTGAGTTTCTGGGTGACCTCATGTAAATACATTTCTCCACTTGACATTTGATAGTGGGTTTCGATACTTACTGCTTCATTTTTTTAATTCCTTTTCTGGGTATCCTCCAAATATTTTAATGGATACTGATAACTTTTAAGTGTGCTTGTGCAATACAAATCAAAACCATTTGTTCCAGGAGTGGGGAGACCATTAGTAGCTATGGCTTTGTATTGTTTAGAAACTACTGGTCTCAAATCAGGATCTTAGTACTACAAAAGCACTTTATGTGAGCAATTAAGGTTTTCCTTCTTTAAAAAGAAGGGGGGTGAGGGTGGGGATTTAAGACTGGAATTTTGCTGTAAAGTGTTTTCATTTAATCTCCAGGATCTTTGGAAACATTTTCACTGTGAATAAACATACCAACAAATCACACATCATTTATGTTGACCTATTTTTTTAGTCTCTTCACTAGCAAAATAGCTATTGTATATTTTGCTTCTAATTCCTTTATTAGCAGGATGATCATAAACAGCAGCTAGAGCAGTGAAAGTGACATAGGTTTATTACAGACCTAATACAATTGCAATATTGCTTGTCTTCAGTGTTTTGTATCTTGAGAGGTAGAAAATAGTCCAAGAACATTTCTTTGTACATGAAGTAGACGAAAGACCAAATTGTGAATTTCACACTTTTACCATTAATATAGGTGTTGAGTTAGAATCATATCATAGAATATCTCAAGTTGGACAGTACCCACCAGGATCGTTGAGTCCAACTCCTGGCTACACATGGAACCACCCCAAAATCAGACCACACATCTGAGAGAGCTGTCCAAATTCTTCTCAAACTCTGGCAGGCTTGGTTCTGTGATCACTGCCCTGGGCAGCCTGTCCCAGTGCCCAACCACCTCTGGATGCAGAACCTTTCCCTAACACCCAGCCTGACCTTCCCCTGTCCCAGCTCCATGCCATTCCCTTGGCTCCTGTCACTGTCCCCAGAGAGCAGAGCTCAGCGCATGCCCCTCTGCTCCCCTCATGAGGAAGCTGTATGCTTAGAGGTGGGCACTTGAAAAATGTTATAGCAAAGGAAATTGTGTTGCAGAGCAACATAAAAGGCAGAAATCATGAACATTCCATACGTTAGCACAACTGATTTTGTTTATTTTTAAACCACCCCAAAATCCAATCATGCTGTGTGTACATAAACAATACATGGGATAAGACACCAAAAGTAAACATGAAAGATAAAACACATTCTGTTTCAGTTTGCTGGTGTTTCTTCATTATTATTATTATTTTTATTTATTTTTTTTTATTTTTCATTGTACATCTGCTCAACTCAGTGAAATTATGCAACCTATATGGATTCCCATGTCAACCCTTTCTCAATTTCTATTTCCATGCTGTCTCTATCAGGAGACACCCATCATATTGCGTCTGGGGTGCTTGTCTGAACGGTTAAGTGTGCAGTTTTTATATAGGCTTCTCTGGGTCTCATTTCTTATGCAAAACAGTTTAGTGCAGAACAAGTATATCAGCACCTATCTGCTTGACCTATCTTCTATAGTTAGTATGTAAGACCAGCTACTGCTATGGGTTACTCAGGAAATCAAAAGTAGCACACACACAAAAACAGAAAACAGTCTTCCACATTGTTTAGAGTGTTAGTTTTCTTTACATTTCCAGTGTCATTTATTTTGCTAAGCACTTCTGCATTTCTTTCCACTTATCTTCTGCTCTTATTTTCTTACAAAACAGTATACTAAACTTTCTGTATAAAACATTTATATAAACATATATATATATATATAAAAAACAAAGAAATGACCCCCAAAATGGACTTACACACAGCTATGTATTTGTCACTTTTTAGAAAATATACTGTGTGTATATCTATTAATTGTCCCTGAATGTCATAACACTGGTTATTAAAATGGGGTCAGACAGATAGGGGCTTTTTTTTTTTTTTTTTTTTAATGTAGAGTTAAATTACAAAAGACAAGGAAAAGCAAGACAGTCACAGGAGCAATCATGTCCTGTTTATGTATCAGGACCATGCTGTTTCTGTTGTCATTGTTACTATTACTTTCCAATTTCATTTCTAGTTATTACTTCCCAGGAATTCATATAGCTATACATTTTTGGTCATATATTCTCTCTCTTCACAGTGGGCTGGATGCAGGTTCAGAGAGGATCAAACACTGGAAAATGTAAATAGATCTGGGGACTATGAAGGTTCTTGTTATGCTCAACAACATTTCTGGTCCTCTTTCTTGAAGATTATCAATCATTTAGAAAATTATGGTTCGTTCTACATAAGGAATAGTTATTAGTGGCTTTTTCTTCAAAAAGATGCTTCTGGAAAATGATAAAAGATTTTTTTATTTTTTTTTAATAAGCACTGCTGACATTAGATAACAGCCTTGCATGTCTGTATAAATACATTTTATTTTTTTTTTCTGGTACAAAACCTCTATTATTGGTACAGATGGCTCTTTGTCCTATGTATTTATTCTTTCAGCAAACAGACTTTTTATCAATACTGCATGATGTGCTGGGAGAACTAGCCACGCAAAATACACCAGCAAATTTGGTGGTGGTGAGGGAAGGGTTAAAATTAAACCCAATTTATTTAACTCATGCACAAGTGTCTAATGAATTCTTGACCTGTAGACTTTGCAATTGGAAAACCCCAGGTATGAAAGTGTTATTAAGACTGGGGGCAAAAAATGGACAACCATATTGAATTAAAAACAAACAAACAAACAAACAAACAAACAAAAAAAACAACAAAGTACTTCTTGCTGGTTTACAAAAAGTCTATAACACTGATAAAATCTTCAGAAACCCATATGTTCCCCCCTCCCCCCCTCCCCTTTCCCCCGTCCTTCTTTATTTTGGCTTCATTTCCACCCTGGAGTTCATATCATCTCCTTCCAGATCGTACTCTTCTACTTGGCCACTGGTCCACACCTTCACACGGTCAGTCAGGTCACTGCTTCTGGGTGCCAGGATGAAGTCATAAATGAGGGCAGCACTTGCTCCTCCAATGATTGGGCCAACCCAGAAGATCTGGAACACAAGTCCAAGCCCAGTTAGTACCTCAGGTATTAATGCATTTGAAGCTGTTCTGAAAATCTCCTCTGAAGTTTCTATGCATGATATTTCCAATGAACACATTAAAAGTGTAGGCTATCACTTGAATATTTCCTTAATTACGTAGGCAAGAAACTGGGAATTTCTCACCCTGAATTGGACAACAGACACAGAGATGGACACCTGTGACTATGCTATCAACATCTGGTATTTAAAATTATGTACCTATTGGTAAAACATCACTGTTGCTCAAGCTATATTTGGCAGGGAGAGGGGGAACAATTTCTAAAAGTAGCAGACGTATTGGATTCCTTTCTCAGCGTAACCTTCAGTGATACTTAGGTGGATTAGAAAGTAATACTTATTGAGGATGTAATTATGGTCTTAATTTGCTACTAGCTACTATTTAGCTAGTGATATTCCACATAAGGCAAACAAAGTTTGGAAGGAGAGGTAATAAAAATGTTTTAGTGGATAGGCTGAATTTATTGACAATAATGGAGGGTTTGGGGATATATACAACCAAAGAGATACTAGGTCTGAAAAAAAGTTTTCATTATTCAGCAATATCAGAGGTTTAATATGAATTAGTACCTCTCCTTTTTTTACTCTCTCTCTCTACAAAGGCAAATAATTTTTCTACACATTTCTGAAAATATTAGCTATTTCTTTAGAAACATTATCTTAGCTTCCCAATAGAAGTGTTTAAGAGGGAGATAATGACAAAATTTCAAGTGTCCTCGTTTTATGTGTTTTAATCTTTAGATTAAAATGGCTTCCATATCCACAATTTCTGAACTATGCTGTACTGCCACCGGAATTCCATGAATTCTTATGCAAATAGCTGCCAAAATGAGTAGGAGAGTTGAAACAAACTAAATTTTAAATAGCTAAGAACACATGTTCATTTAGGGCTTTTATATTAGTTTGCTTTATTCAGTCTTACTGAAATGAATTTTAATGAAATACCTCATTTTAATCACAAGAAATAATTGTAAAATCTATAGTGTTTCCAGTGCACATATCCATGCATAAGCAAACACTTAACAATAGGCAGATAAGCATTTTATTAGCTTTCAAATATTGGATGATCCATTTCAGTTCATAAACGTGTTTAGGAGCCTTCCTAAATTAGGTTTGACTGGATTAAGCAGCAACAATTTGCAAACTCAGTTTAAGCAATATATGCCCAATAGAGGATTCAATACAATGAGGCTTTAAAGTTTAAAATAAGTTAAATAAGTAAATAAATAAATAAATAGATAATGGGAAATAACCAAATAATATCAGCTGTGTTACTTTGAACATACAAATTCAGTTTGAGGAATTATCAGTCTCCTTAGTGAGCAGCAAAGGAGATTATTTTTTTAAATGAAATAGAAACAGCAGTTCACCAACTCAATGTTAATGATATGGATTTAAATGTTTCTGATCTTGAAGATCGTGTATATGCAGAATCTTTTGTGAGCTAAACTAATTTCTTCAACTTACCCAATGATTTTCAAAGTTGTTAGCAATCAGTGCTGAACCAAAAGATCTGGCTGGGTTAATTCCACATCCGGTGTAATCAATCTAGGAGTTGAAAAGAGAACCAGTGGTGAGGTACTGAGGCACACGTGGCATCTTCATTACACAGGAGACTACGTAGCTGCCTACGGAATGGATCAGATGCACATAAGAGCATCATTCATCCCACCCACTTTTACTCAGAAAAGGGGGGAAAGACTGCCACATTGCTGTCCCGTCCCAACAGGGAATCAGGTACTACTGCACTGATTTCTTCTCACAAGTGTTCAATCTCAGCACTTAGAGCCACAGCTCCATGGCTCAAGGGAGCAGGGCCATGTGTGTTGCAGAAACAGCCTCTGAAGAGGAAGGAGAAGGATGAAAGTACCATGTTGCCCATCATCTACCTGCGTTCACTGGCCCATCTTGTTGTGGAACATAGCAGGTATCAACTGTGAGATCTAAAACTTACAGCAAGAAGGTGTCCCAGGGCAACAGAGAGACCAATGGCCAGAGGTGCTGATCCTGAGACATCAGTCCTTCTCCGGTCTGTGGTGGCAAGGACACACAAAACCAGCTGGAGGGTAGCGATGATTTCAATTCCTAGTCCTTGGCCTGCATTGACTCCATCTGAAAGCTATATGGAGACAAGAAGGAAAACGTCAGCTGATATTCCTATCTGTCTTCAACCAGACATCAAAGTTTCAGGGGATCTGATGTCTCAATAGGAAACGCATTCTACTGTACATAAGGGTAAATGTAGCCAGCTTTTGCTATTGATATAACAAAGTTGTTGCATCCAGCCAAAGTGAACACTCAGCCACTAGACACAATGAGAATGTAGCTGGTGTACGTGTGAAAGACAAATGAGTCAAAGATTTGCCTTCAATAGAGTTTACCCATAAAAATGAACTCTAGTGTCATGACATTTATTCATTGCTTGTAAGAATGAGGATGTTGTGGTCAGGTTAAACATTGCTCAACTTGACATTGGCAAAGATTGCCAAACAAGCAGGGGCAGGAGGTGGAAGATACAAATAGAGTAAGAAAGGTTCATAGCTCTGGGTCGCTTGAAGAAGGTATCTATCTCTGTTATTGACAAGTGACATTCATTGTATTTTCTCCCATCACTAACTATTTTCTGCTGTTCAGTATGAAAACTTCAGAACAAGGACTTCATGTGGGCAATTCCCTGCGGAGTGCAAGCACCATGGGTAGATTTTCTCCTGAATATTAATTCACCTATACTGTGATTCAGTTGCCTGAAAATATATATCTAATATGCATTTGAAACACCCAGGGATATTTGTGGTGTTCATGTGGGACTAGCAGATGTGACACAGGAGACCAAAGGTATCTAAAATGGCTCTAGAGGCCAGTGTTCAGGCAGTGTATCTCTAAACTTGGTTTGGTGGCAATGAGCACAGTCAATGGGGATGAGCTGTTCAGCAGATGAACTACATCTGACTACAACTAGAGCTTTAAAACAATTTATACAAAGACTAATTTTGTGTGTATCTTAGACCTAAACTGAATCCCACCCAATTTCTTTGGGAGTCAGAAAAAAACATCCACAATATAGAAATCGTACAGGGCTGATGGAGGAAGCAATTCAGTTTCTTAGTGAAGTAAAGTGGGTTCTCCAGCAAAACTTACACTGTCAGATGTAGATATTCCATCTGTATTGGTAATCATGGAATCAGTAGAGTTTGTTAATAATGTAAATTTTGTAGAATGTATGGAATCCACAGTAATTTACATAAATGAACATTAAACAGTAGACATTTCATATATCAGTAGTACTATTAGAAACTTGTGCTTAACAAGAAACCATAGATGTAATGCTATAACAGATGTGATCTGCTTCTAATCTCTGTATTCACTGGCATGCTACTTAAGACAAAACAAGCCTGTATTTGAGCTGAATAAATTGTTGTTAAGCAGAAGTAATTGCATTTCATGGGTTGGATAAAACATGAACTTGGACAGAGGCCAGAGAAACTGAGAATGTGAGTGACTCAGTGTAGGAAGCAAGCTCTGCAAAATTTACACTCAAGAGTAATGCTATCAGTAGGTTATCCCATCTGTCATAGCCTCTGCACAAAAAATTGCAAGGTCATACATAACAAAAACATAATTACATGTTATTTTGATCTCCACAGAGTAATGAAAGAATGGGAAATCACATTTTATTTATTTTTTTTTTTTCACGGTTTTACAATGTTATTTCTCTAAAACTAATCTTTGAATAACCTTAAAATATAAGGATGTTTAGCTAAACTCCTTCACTTTCCACCTTTGCTATTCACTTTTCTTGTTTCTTCTATGTAACATAGGATAATATCACATGCCTAACACTGGAAAATACTGCCTGGGTCTTCAGCTAATATAAATTTGATCAGGTACATTACTAAGAGTGAAAAGATACTGATTTCTAAACTTTGGCAATCCAAAGCATAAATATTTTTATATCTCATTAATATGTAGAACTAAATTAGAAGCAGTTTATCCACATAAAAGGGAATTTTGGTTGAAATGATAGTCATTTTGGTTCCTTCAGCCTCCATGCAGTAGAAACTAAAATCAATTGATGAAACCTTCAACGCAAATAGGACTTATGTGTGAGAAATAAAAAAATAGACATAAATATACATACATATAAGCTGGCAATGAAAATTACATGTTCCAGAAATTCATACTGAACACCTGATATAACACTAAATTAGTATTGTATTACTTCTGCCATCATCCTTTTAAAATAATCACTTTATTTGCTGCAAAGACAGTGGGATTTGTGAATCAACAATCTTGTCTTCAAATACGTCCTACTGATATAAAAGAACTTGTACTATAGACTCTGGAAAATTGTATCTCACATTTGGAGGGCCAAATGGTCAATATTAAAGGTGAGTGTATTTGCAAATGAGTGAGTGATATACAGATTCCCCAAAGTGGATATGAAACTAGGATTTCCTCTATTATAACGCAACCGTTAAACCCCAGAGAGTCTAGGTCTGAGATGTGACATGTTCATGTTAGTATTAGAAAAGACCTTGGCATTTGAGATGATTAAACACTGACCTATCATAAGTCTTTCTCTTTGCTTTGAAGGGCTTCAAGAAAAGAAGAAAGACAATAAGAGCAAAATTACACTTTCAAAACCTGTGATAATCCTTATCTTTGAGAGGCGGAAATCATAGTCTTCCTTTCCCTGCAGGAAAACACATCCTAAGGTTGACGTGATTTGAGGTCATTCTCCTTGCTAATCAACAGTTATTGATGGGCTGTGTGGAATCAAATAAAACCTGGAAATGTCATAGGAAACCTTTTGCTTTCCTGTAGCATGTAATTTTACGCAGCCTGCCAGGGACATAAGATTACCTTGTGAGAGCAAGAACTCTGGGCTGTGTTCCAAAATACTGCAAATTGAGGCAAGCCTTGGATGTCCTCGTTTGCTGTGGTTTGTGGATATGCAGTATATATTATCACAGATGTTGGTTATTTGCCTACTTGTCAGAGCCATAGTGTCACTACAGCAGCACCCTGGACCTATCAGGATACAGTAACACATGGAACATCATGCACCTTTACCATACTAACTACATCCCATCACAACATGAGTAGTAGCAAGGTGCATGTCCTGATATTCCCATAACCAAGGAGAGGTGTCAAGTTAAAATGAACATATATATACATATGCATATATTTATATTTGTATAGTCCTTGGTCACAGTAGATTTGTAAGGGTTACCCAGATAACAGATAGAGGTTGGACTAGGTGATCTTAGACATCTCTTCCAACCTAGATGAATCTGTGATTCTGTGATTGCAGAGACCTGACTACATGAGTCTATAAAGATACACAAAAGTAAATATCAACTACTTGTCTTAACATTTAGTATTCTTCTATTGATTATATCCTGAATTTAAGGTGACCATGTCTCTGGTTCTTAAATAGATATAATAATGTCTTGAAACATAAGGTGTAGTCACCTCTACTATAGTGTTGAACTGAAGGAGTCCTTTCCAGTGACCTGTACCCATACTGCAATGACTTGCTCTGCTGTATTAGTAGGCAGTTTACTGGTGGTCACAACAAGGTAGGTGGGCAGGGTCATGGGCTGATGCTGCTTTTGCCCTTGATATATCTGTGGGGAAATCTCTGGCCTCTTCTCACCTTAGGCCAATAACCCTCACATGCTCTGTATTTTGGGTGATGCCCATTAGGTTGCAGAAAAAAATGTCACAGGACAGGGAACAGCAGATTAATTCCCCATCCCATTCATGCTTCAGATTTGTAAGGCTCAAAGGCAAATTCAATGTTTTAAGGAACTAAATCTGCTCTAAGTGAATAAAATGAAATGCAGAAAGTCACAGTGATTTCCAACAAAGTTTCCATACTGTAGGAGGCAATCCAGTCCTGTACACCTTTGTGTTCACATTAATTGTTCCACTGAAATTCATTTCTAAGTCACTCTATTATTTTGACACAAAAAGCACCAGAAACATGCCCAATAAATGGGTTACATTATTGGCAAGATCTGAGAGTTATATGTAGACATAAATATATCTGATCAGCTGAATCACTCTCTTGTCTGCAGTAACTTGCACTGAGTAATTTTCCTTTGACTGAAATAGCACCCAGACCACATGCAAAAGCATACATGTAGACAAACATAGTGAGGTGTATCTTTCTGCGAGCTGAATCCCATCATCACAATTTTTACCTGAGTTCAGCGTGGTATTAGACAGGTTAGTGGGGAAAAAAAAAAATCCAGTGGAATTTGATAAATTTATAGAAATCACACATCATTCAGAAAGCTTCTGTATCCCAAGCTCAATCTGGTTGGAAACTAAAGAAATACTTCAGGCATACTGAACCCTTCTTTGCTACATTACTAGAGATAGGGATGAGGCAGCATTTTCCCATTCAAAGATTGGTTTATCTGATAATGCAGCTGTTGCCCTAGAGCAATCTGATCTGAATGTAGTGCTGACTCTGCTTTGAGCAAGGGGCTGGACTGGAGACCTTCTGAGGTCTCTTCTGTCTTGAGCTATCACATGAGAGACCTCATTTTTTTGGCCCTGTGGGAAAAATTGGGAAAGAATTGTCTCACTCCTGCTGTGGCTCAGCTAAGTTAATGCACAGAAACAGTTGGTGACATACATAGGTAGTGAAGGCACAGCTGGTGCATCAATGACTGTGAAGGCTCTACACAGATACAGTCTGTAACAGTGAGGAAGCCAAGAAAGAGGTAATATTGTGAGGACTATTAGACCCGAATGCAAAATTTAATGAAAAATCGCTATCCAGTCGTGACCATGAGAATAACAACTTGAGATGAGCACCTGCTTTTTTGGTCAGAGGAAATGTGGAGCAGTCGCATTACTTCCATTTCTCTACAACATCAAACAGTTTTGATTTATTTGTGACTGGAATTGCGGAAGCTTCTTTCTTATAAGTGCCCTTAGCTGCCATGTTTAACTGACTGACTTCCATAGCTTCAGGCAACAATGTGGGCAAAGTAATGGTATGTTTTCTCTCTGTTTCTTTGTTGTTGTTTTTTTCTTCTTTTATTTTTTTTCCTTTTTTTTTTTTTTCTTTTTCTTTTTCCAACATGATATTTATTAGTTGTCTGCCTTTAAGAGAAACAGGGACAGGAAATTAAACTGGCCCAAGGTAAACCCAACTGTGTATTTCTCCAGTGGTTTCATATTTTTCTCATTAGAAATAAAATTATATCAAATTCAAACCTGTTTCCCGTTATACGGATAAGAGAGTTTGTTATGCAAGGTGGTTTCATCATGTGATGCTATGCCTGCCCTATGTCATCCAACAAACTCGTAGCAATGGATTGTATCTTCTGGGATTGAGCTTACTTTCATATAACAGGGATTATTTTCTCATTATTCCTGAAAAATGGTAGGCCTCTGGAAATGTACAAATCTATTTTTCAGTAGGGGAATGTCACTTTTCTCCATCCTTATGAAACACTTCACTGTAAGTCATGATGGTTAAAGTTTTTTTTCAAGAGAGAAAAATGAAAACAAAGCCTCATAGCTATATCGACATATATAACAACACTGTTGGCTGGGTCTTCTCTCCTTTGAATATCCTAGCCATCCCCTATGTTAGGCTAGCTTTTGGAGAACCCCAGCAACAGTATGTCTGGGACATAATAAGAGTGTTGTGGACCACCTATGAATTTGCTACCTTCAATAAAAGTGTATTTAATGCTCATGCTAGGAGAACTATGTTCTTCTGTCCACACAAAATTTAACATTTTAAGTAGCATTGCTGCCATAAATAATGTCTTCATATCAGACAGACTTTGTGTACTGAACTCAAATAAAGAGCCAACAATTTGCACCAGGCCTGATGTTTTCAGCATTCCAAGTTATTGTTTATTTCTGACACGGCAGACTTTCCTCTTAAAGCAATATGTTTGGCATCTTCCTCAACCAAATTTGAATCTACTTCCTTGGATATATTTCTTGCTGGCTATTCAAAAGATAATAATAATAATAATAATAATAATAACAACAATAATAATGACAATAATAATAATATCTGTCTTCCTATGCTTTCTTCTTGTAGCTTAAATTTTCCTATCTTTCATTTTCCTTATTTTTCTTAATAAGAAAAACCCTTCACGTTAGTTTAAATGGTTCATGCTCTCTTCTTCATCCCTACACTGGAAATATCAATTATGCTTCTTTATACCAAACTAACATTTAAGTGTTTAACTGGGCAGTTATTTAATAGGATGTTCTTTAAATGTAATCTCAGAAATTAATCTTCCTACTTCCCTTAAAACTGCCAATAATTTTGTCTGACTCTTCTCATTCTTTCAGCTCCAGGCTCCATCATGAATATAAGTTGGTAACTCCTGTCTGGATGACACCCCTTTCTCCTGCTGGAAGGGTATTCCAGAGCTCCATATATATATATAAGCTTTGATTTAATTGACAGTCAACGTGTATTCTGAGACTTTATCTGTTTAACTACATTTATTATCTTCTTTCTTTGCAATTTAATAGCATTGCTCTGAAATGGATGTTTCTATACTCATTATTTGAGTGTTATGGATTCAGAGAGTAGAAAGGTCACATTTCTTTAATAAGCAGAGTCAGGTAAAGATCTAATGAGTTTCACTTAAAATTATGCAACAGAAGCACTCAGATGAAGCTGCTTATGAAGCAAAGGATTTGCTTTGGATCATATCCTAGATCAACAATAGAAACATTTATCAGAACCTAAGGACAAAACATATTGTCCCCTGCTAGATTATCCTTCCTATAAATACAGCCTTAAGAGCTCTAGAGGGGGCACATTCAATTCCCAAAGCACAAATCATATTTTCCATTCTTTGGACGGCAGACACCCTCCAGGAACAAGACTAACCTTCCTCCCACCCTATCTTCAGGCTGATGAGAAACTAGCCAAGTTGTCTTGCAGCAGGCTGGTATGCCATAAAGAGAAGAGTGATGGCTTCATT
This sequence comes from Netta rufina, assembly GCF_964035555.1. NCBI lineage: Eukaryota > Metazoa > Chordata > Aves > Anseriformes > Anatidae > Netta > Netta rufina. Next base: position 4,382,645 of record NC_140124.1, read on the forward strand.
TATATTAAACGAGCACATAAAGCTTACATATGAAGCCAATGACAGACAGTAAAAGTCAATAGCTGTATAGGAGTTTCATTTAGCACAGACAGTTGGAGATGAACCACTTGTTTAACTGTCTCATTTGCACTTTTACTTTTTGATGTGACTGTGGGAAAATTTCTCTGGGAAATGTTGCTGAGAAGTATAGCACTTCATATAGCACTTCCATTCAGAGGATAAAGTGATTTTTTTTTTTCTTTACCCAGCCAAACACAAGTAAGTAGTTTATTTTCACTAATACATTTGAAGCATTTATTTATACCAGTAAGTTATTTACAATTGCCTGTATTGTCAGCCAAGAAGGAGATGGTGTTTCAATAGGGAGTTGGGGGCATATCTGAATTTTGAGTTTTATACAATCTACTTTTCAAAGTTGTTACTGGAACAACTATCCAGATTTGCACAAACATCACAGTGTGGTTGTTGGCAGTTGCACCAAAGCAATATTCATTTTATACCTCTAGACAAACACTACAGCCAACCTGTGAAATTTTCAAACTTTCCAAGTCTGAGGTAGTTCAAACAGTCAGTCTTGTGCAGAGCATTCAAGACTTGGTATTTCCATGGAGTTAAAATACAGCTCTGGATATATGCACTGGACTTCAGAAATTAGGGGAACAATTCCAGCTCCTTCTCCACCTTGTTCATCAAGTAAGAAGTCATATCAAAGGAAGCAATAGGGGCCAAGCTTGACTTTATTCATTCCTCAATTCAAATACAGTCATCATTAACTTCAAGGGAAGTTTTGTGAATATGTGAAAGGAAACGTGCCACAGTTCTGCTTTCAAAGCATTCATTGATTTCTCTTGGCACAGAATGTGTCAAGAGCCTGGAAAAATTTGTTTTTCTGTGGTACCTCTCAGTGGTTCCTGGAGAAAGGATGCACAGGACTACCAGGAAAGTACATATAGGATTTCTTGGCTCCTTTCTTATCCTCAAATGCCAAAAGAGAACCCCCTTGCAGACTTTTCAGCATACATTTTTGCCCTCTTGCTGTTTAAAGAGTTTTCTCCAGGATTCCTGCCAGGCTCTGTATATTTGATTTAACAGGTTAATACTGTGCTTTAACCTCACATCATTGACATCAGCAGAGTTGCAGCAGTTAAATACCAACACTAGCTTTGGCTCTGAATGCCAGAAAGAGTAGTACTTTCCCATCATGTTGTATATTAATAAACTCACAGAACCATGTACTGCTCCCAGTCAGGAGAGGAAAACCTCCAGGAGGCATTCACTTGCTCCATGGCATTATTATTACATTATTCCAGAGGCACTGAGAAGCACAGCCACAGCCTGATGTCTCGTTGTGACAGATACGATGTCAGCCCACAATGAAAAAGCTGCCTATACCTCTGCATGTTTCTAATCAAAAAGCAGCATTTTAAAGGCAGGAAAATATAGCAACACAGACGCATAATATACACATAGTTTGCTATTCATGAAGTTATGCATTGGTGTAATAGTTTGGCTTATTTTTTTTTAACTCTGGAACTCTGGAATTTTTCTAAGAATAAAGATTTCTTCAACAGTTTTAATTATGATATCAGGTAAAGACCTCTCTGTCATTGAATACTTCCTATTATGCTAGAGGATGACAGATACGCAAGAATGTACTACTGCTGTAAAGAAAACAGGCAATTTCCTCTTGAGAAAAACAGGAAATTTTTAAAGGCATATTTTTTCTTCCTTTAGTAGTTGTGATCTAGTTTGGTATCCTTGTTTTTAAAAATGTTTCTCATAAAGGTAGCTATAATACAAACCAGATAGTGACATTTTTTAGGACTAAAGAAATGCTATTCTCAGCCCACTCAAAGGTCCAAATTATCTGCTGAAGTATAAGAGCTCTGCTACAATGACTTATATGTTGTTTTTACCACCACAAATTTGAATTAATCTCATCTGAAAAATCTCTCTATCTATCCATCCAGCTGTCTCTGGTGTGTGAGAGCATGTGCGCAGATAGATGTGCATACTAATGCACAAAATATCCAAATATATATGGCATAATACATAGGGTGCCAGGTAAAGTAAAATAATTTTAACTATTTATTCACCAGTCAGGAAGGATGGTGGAAAAATGAATTTCCTTCTTTGTCATACTTAATCCTTCTTAGTTTGACAGATAGTCAAACACAGGAAAAAATGTGTTTTTAAAAAATAATAATAAAAAAAAAGACAAAACCAGCATGAATTAATTTGAATTATAACATTAACCATAATATTGATTTAGGTCTGATGCAATTCAGTATTTTAAAACATTCCGTGCACACTTTTCATCAATCTATTTCATTTCTATTCAAATAGGACCTTAATTAATGCCTGCAGAGTGCTTTTCAAACAATGCACCAGTCATCCTTAGATCCTCCGGACGTGGACCCTGTTCATGGTGTGAAACCCACTTTGAACCACTCTACTGTAGCTCTTTAATAAGATTTAGAGTGATAACCTCTGTTATTGTCAAAGATACTGGAGGATGAGTGATAACCATCAGTTTCAAATCTCAGCCCAGATGTTTCTGCTTTGTCTGGGTGAGCTTGATAGAAAGCAGCCATGACTATGGCCATTTCTGAGCAGGTGCCTTTCCTGTGTCCCACCTCCCTGGCATGGTGCGATTCCCTAAAATGCTGGCATGCCATAAAAGACTGCTGCTGCAAGATCGAAATCGAATAATGAGGTATTGTTGTGGTGCTCTTTGTTAAGAACTAAAAATCATGGACTAATCTCATGTACAGGAACCATTTAGAAAATGCAGCCACTTCTGGTCCCATGCCGCAGGTTGGATGCTTAAGTACGCAGATGTCCCAGCGCAGGCAAGTTTGGCAGGAGGACCCTAAATCTAATCAAAAACAGGGAGGTCGGAGGATAATGTCACGGAGAATGAGGCTGACTGTATGGAAACTTGAGGAAGGCCCAGGACATAATGTGCATTGTAAAAAGGCGTCAGAAGGTTTTAATAAGCACAAGAGGTCAGGAACTCAGCTACTGTCTCATCCATCCAGCGGCACCTCTGGAGCTACAATTCTCCATACTGACTCAGAGGAAAAGCAGCATCACTTACACAATTGTCCACTCACTCTGTCAAGCTCCCGGTTTATTTTGGAAGTTCTAACACCACAACCAGACTTTGCTTAATTTGAGGCTGGAGGAGAGCAGACTCAGAGGGTGTGGGCACAAAGGGAGGGAAATCACAAAGGGAAGCACTGAGTCATCAGCACCAAGCATGCAAGTCCTGCTCCCATGGTCAGAGGGCCATCGCTGGTTGCTTAGGACCAGATGTGGAAAGTCTGGTGATTCCTATCATCCATGATACCCCCTGAAGCAACTTTCCAAAGGATGGGAAAGATGTGAAAGAAAGAAGACAGAGACACAATCTCACTGAAAATCCAGTGTTCCAGGAACAAATGGATTTCCACACTGCTGGAGTGGTATCTATGGCTATTCATCTTTCTTAAAAAATTAATCCAGATCTCTTAATCTGCTGACCACAGATCTCTGGCTCTTCTAGAAAGTTCTTCAGTTGCACAAATAACATTTGTCAGTCTATGAAGCGGTTCTGAAAACAGATTTCTTCTATTTGTTATTCTTGGTTGTTTTTCTTTTCTCTTTATCTACCCTGAGCAAAACTACCTTCAGGTTTGTTTTTCTTGCCTACAGTTTTTGATCCACTTGGAACTTTAAAATAATATATTTTGTTTTATAAACTGCATGGCAGAGTTTTTCAAACTGTGACCAATGAAGCTTATGGGAGCACATTTCCTGGCATTTTAATTAGTATACAGAAATACAGAAAATATTTAAAATTATGAAATTGTAAAGCAATGTCTGTATTTTTCATGAAGTGATTATTTTCACACAAAATTAACAACAAAACCAACCCTGAGATAAATTTGCTCAACATGCTTTTAATAGCCTGATAAAAGTTCTCAAGATAAACATTACTGAACAGCAAATATTGTGTTACCTTACAGTACAGACATCTCCTCTCACCCGCCTTTCCTGCTTGAGCTCTTTGTTGGTCATTAATTGCCCATGATGAATAGTTTCTTCCATTACCCAAACTACAGATCTGTCCTCACTAGACAATAGCCAACTATGTTGGCAGATGAGTGCACTCTGGATCAGATTTTCTCTACTCTTACAGTTTTACCAATGGAAATTTGTAAAATGTAGTAATCCAGTTGAAAAATAAAAATAAAAATAAAAATAAAAATAAAAATAAAAATAAAAATAAAAAAAGATATAAGACACTGAAGGAAAAATATTCAAATATTTAGAAAAATAAAAAACATTGCATACTTTCAGCTTTTCCAATTCTCAAAGTTTTTACTTTGGCAGCCACACTACTATCAAAATATATGGGAAGTTGTGTCTTAACAGATTCAATAACCTAAGTACCTCTCTGAATATTGACCAGAATTTCTTATTTAGAACCAGACAAAGTAACTAAAAAACATTTCCATTGACTTCAGTGATGTTTAGATCAAACCCTTCGTATGTGACTATTTTGTTTGTCTCTCAGGGTAAAACAGACCTTAATATTGAACATGTTACAGGATAGTCCTGCTTTGTACTGATACCTTCTTTCTCTTCAGCATTGTACCTTCCATGTCTGCTTTTTGTGCTTCATTTGCTTTCATACCCCTTTTCACCTCTGCGCAGTAAGGCGTGGATTCATCACACTTTAATTCAGGTACTTAACAGAGACTCTCAGGGCTGGAACGTCATCATACCAAATTGTCTCTACAGCCAAGGAAGAGAGCAAGGTTTCTCTAGAGAGGAGAGTTGAATGGATCTAAAAGCTGAAGTAACTTTATTTTTCTCTCCTTCTTTGTGAACTGGAAGGGAACTTTAGAAATTGAGCTCATCACTTTGGCCCCTCAGTGCAGGACCTACAGCTGGGTAGGATGAATGTAAGTGCAGGCATGCAGTCCCACCCAGCATCAGTGAGGACACTGGATAGCCACTGACTGCACTAAATTGCTCCCACCATGATTTTCCTGTCAGAAACACCTTTCCAAGGCCATGGCACTGTCAGAACAGAGGCCCCAGCCATACATATCCAAGCCTTCTTCCCACCCTTGCCAAAGAAACAACACTCCCTTCCTTTCTATTTTTTTTCTAAGTAGTGAATCTATACCTTCTTTCCTAAGAAGGTATAGATTCTTCTATACCTTCTTTCCTTAGAAGGTATAGAAGAAGGACAAGAAGACAAAGCAGCTGGCAGGAATGCCAGCTCTGTCCCTCCCCTCCTTGTCCTCAGGTTAAAAAGCATGACAGGAAAGACAATCTCTGTGGTTTCCCCCTGTCCTGTTTGCTGAAGAAGGCAGTGTGCTGTGGGTGCTGGGCTGCGATTCCAGGATGCGCCCCGTTGTGATCGGCTCTGAACAAGCAGAAGTGTCCTGATGTTCTTCCCTGCACTGGGCTCAGACCTGCTGCCCCCTCAGATCCTCCCCTCCCCTCTCCAGGCAGTCCCAGCTCATCAGTGGGAAATGAATGGACGTGCTTTCCTCTCGTTCTCTACTACAAAGGAAAAAAAACAGCTGTTGCAGTCCCCATCTCCTGGGAAGTCCCCCCCACTGCTCTTTTATCCAGAGCATTTAGAACTGGATGAGAAATTAAAATAAAATAAAATAAAAATATAAAATCTCAGCATTTGACAATGACAAGCACTGAGACCAGAGCTTTTCACAATATTTGAGAACCATTTTATCCATTAATCCACAGAACACAGAAAGTGTTGCCAGATTTGTAAATAGGCATGGTGGAGACTTACCATATGTTTCCTCTTACAGTCAAGTTTATGGTATTGGAAAGGATGAATTTGACCATATTTCAGAGGTGTTCCTAGAGGGAGGAAAAGCCTTCCACCCTCAGATGTGATTTTTGAGATTCAAGGAATCTCAAAAGCTCTTAGGCCTACCAAAATCAGTGAGTCTACTGTTTTTCTTTTCTGAGGTGCCCTTGTGCAGGACTCTGAATTGTAGCTTTGTAATTTGGAGAATCACCGACTGAGGAGCACGAGGCTGGGGTGGTCACCTACACCCACTTTACAAACGGCCAGTTTCAAGGCTTTGGGATGGAGCAAGAAACCAGCCATTAGCACTTTGTGGCAAGCAAAAGGCAAAGCCCAAATGCAAACGGGACCTCCCGTGTTTAATGGCAGCTGGCAGTCAGATCTCTCGAGGAAACCACTTGGGCGGATACCCTGTCCCACGCGGCCGAGCAGTTCCCCTTGCCAGTGGTTGCAGAGGGAAAGATCACGTATCACACACACAGCCAGAGACTTCTGGACTTAATAAAAAAGATTCCCTCTTCTTCCCCAAAATGTTTTGGATTAACCCATCAACATTTCTGGATTGATGACATGATGGGATCCCTGCAGGCACCAGGCTTCAGCAAGGGAGGTAAGCGGACAACCCACAGAGTGGCAAAAGGGTGGATGATACTGGGCTACTCAGGAATGACTTCAATGTCAGCTTTTGTTTTCAAAAACTTCACTGCCTTATTTTTGGAAATAACTGTAATGTCACAGAATGCTAAAACATATTTTTTTTTCATCCTTTCTTTCCTTTTTTTTGCCAAAATGTTTTCTGAAGAGATATTGTATTTGGAGCTTTATGTCCCAAATATCACCGTGAAATCTAAGAGGCATAAAATTTCAAATAAGTTCAAGTTTCAGACTGCAGCCAGGAATGTCCTGCAAGAAAGGGGCCACAGAAAAGACATGAAATACTTATTCTTAACAGAATCAGGTGAGATAAGTGACAAGAATGGAATTTCCATTTATAGCACTCCTCTGTGTATGGCTGTGGCTGTAGGACCATCTCACTGACATCCACTGACAATGGGATGATTTAATGTTTAAAAAAGTAACTACCACTTTTGCTCCTGTTATGATACAATGACAACAGCAAAATGACAACATGTTGAGGAGGAGGAGCTGCAGTCAGGCAACTTTCTGTGCAGCATGACTGTCAATATCTGTGAGCAGCTGGATAGGAGAGGGCTGAAACCTGCACCCCTGTTAAGTGTGGCTTCCTCTTTTTTTTTTCCAACCTACACTTGAGAATTCGGTTTGTTGTTGTTCCTTTTTTTTGTTTTTCTTTTTTTTTTTTTTTTTCTTCCCCATTTTTGCACAGCTAAAGGAACAAAACAAGGAAAATGCAGCTGGGATTCTGTATCAGGCAGGATGTTAGCACTTTGCCTAATGCAACAGGTGATTCTCACACCTTTTGTGATAGAGTTTCTCCTGCTACCCATCTCTCTCACTGTTCCCATAGCTTCTTTCACTGCAGTCATCATCAGCTTACACAAACAATTAATTAGGTATTAGAAAAGAACCACATTCATGGAAGTGAATACAACATCGATATATACTCATTAATCAGCATCATGAGCCAAAGATGTGTTACCTGAGTCCTACAGAACCAGCAAAAGGACTCAGTCATGCAAGTGCCAGTGATTTCAAAGTGAAATTGGTGTCAAAAGGCACCTTTCAGCAACAAGGATGTACAAAATTGAACATTCGCAAAACTGATAATAACCATAGTATCCGATAGATCTGAAAAGGGGGTGTGGAGAAAGGATCATCCCTATGACATCTCTTACAAAATAAAAGGATTTAAACAGTGCTTAAATTGATGTCAGTTAATGCATCTACCCTAGATCTACCCTGGCATCAGCCAGGACTGCACCCCCTGCTAAATAAGCAATTGACTGCCTGAGCTCACCACCATACCACCACCACCACCCACATCCTCTGTAGCTTACAGGTGTTGCACTCACATTTCTACTTGAAAAAAAAAAAAATAAAGAGGGGTAATAAAAAGTTTCTGCTTACCGCATTGAGTCCCAGGAGGTTGTTTGGGAGAGAGGAGGTGACTCCTGACAGAATAGCTGTGGCCACCACTGCCCCCAGGCACTGGGCAATGATGTACATGAGTGCCTTGAAGATGCTGATCTGGCAGCTCAGCAGGAGGCCCAGGGTCACAGCTGGGTTCAGGTGGGCACCGCTGATGTGGCCCACACTTTGTGCCATGGTAGCGATGGATAACCCAAAAGCCAGCGAAACCTTCACGTTGTCCTGAGACCTCGTCGACGTTTTGTTGCCCACCACTGGGAAGCTAAAACCCAGAGCTGAGCCTATGCTGATAAAAATGAAGAGGCTCATGGCAAGAAACTCAGCCACCACTGCCCTCCAGAACATTTTCTTTTTGAATTCACTAGCCATCTTTCCTCTTCTCTCTACCCCCTCCTCACTCTTCCTTCTCCTCTCTCCCTTCTCCTGCCTGATATTTTCCCTCTGAGGTCTGAAGAGAAAGCTGGAGAAAAAATACAGTCCTTGGATTATTTATAGGGCTTTGGGTGGTCTGTAGGAGGGAAGGGGTGTTGCACAAAAGGAGGAAAGAACATCTACATAGATGCTGACTGCTAGATTGATGTAAGACACTGCACGCTTGCCAAAGTTTTTCTTCCTTTTTTTTTTTTTTTCCCCCACTCTCTTAACAGCCTTCGATCTCTGCTGCCGTTTTTAAGAGGCTTTTAAAAATCCTTGGAAAAGCCTTTAGGAGTGCCTCAGGAATTTTACCCTGACTTGTTTAACTTCTGTGTCGTCATTCAGCACACAGATTGGAGTGAGAGCTTTTGCGGGATTTCTGTTCGAAGCTGGACTGAAAGGAAAAGAAAAGTTATGTGTGCAGGCTGGTAAGTTATTCACGCTCAGCTTCACTGGCGGCTGGTGACATCCGAAAGTAGTAAATAAAGCTGACAACTAAATCTGCACTCTAGAGACAGAAATATCTCTGTTTCATTTGAAAACAGGTAGAAAAAGTCTCTTCTGCTTGCTCTGTGGAGACATGGATGCATTTCTTGTGCCAAGCCTGACGGCTGTGCGGACAAACACACTATTGACACAGGCTAACACAAGCTGATCTTAGCTGATTGATGGTAGGAATCACTTCTAATCCCTGTGACTGCTGTGTAAATCCTACATAACACCACTATAAATGGAAACTTTCTATCGATGTGATTTGGATGCTGAGGGACAGATATTTTTGTTTATTTTTTTAATTTACTTATTTCTTCACTTTTTTTCCTTGGGACACAGAGGTGTCTCAGGGTTTCTGCAGGCTTGCCCTCCTGTATCTCATCAGATCAGCAGGACAGAAGCCAGTCTGGGGGCTTTCTAGCCCATGCTCTGCAGTGAAAGTACATCTAACACTGCTCTGCTGAAGGTCAGCTGCGCTGGTGTCACTGGGCAGACTGAGCCACGGGGCTGGACGGACACAGGGACAGAAAGGGAGAGCGAGGGAGAAGAGAAATTACATGCTTGGTTTTGCAGACAAAATGAATCTCCCAGCAGTGCCAGAATGTCCTCCGGAGCAAAAGGTCTAATCGCTTCTGGTTTTATCACAGCGGGACTTGTGTACACGCCTCAGATTAACCCCTGAGTTATCAGACCTATGTGGGCTTTAGCAGCTGGTGTTACTCCGTAAGCCAGGGGGGTTGCTCTGGCTTCAAACTACACAAAATCTGATCCAGAGTCAGAAGCAAAGTCCCCAGGCACAGGTCCTCAAAGAAGAGCATTTCAAATCAGCCTACCTCTGCCTCCCCCCCCTTTTTTTTTTCACTTACATCAGTGCACTTATGTTAAATTCTAAATTGTACTTAAATTAACTCAAGGTTTTCTCACTTTGGCAATAAGTCACTATGAAGATAAAAACAAATACACACCTGCATAAGAGTGTTTTGTTTTGCTTTTTCCTTTTTTTTTTTTTTTCTAAGTATATTCAGCTTTCAAAAGATGATTCAGATACAAAGCTGAAAACAGCTTAAATAAAAATCTGGATGTCTGAGGCCTGTTGTTCTCAAGTTCTTATTCTTTCTAGTCATCAGATGTTTTTGATTTTCCAAATATCCAGTTTTATTTCATTCCATTTTATTGTGCACTTACACAACAGCACTGTACCGTTGGGGGGGAAAATGTGAAGGAATGGGGACAAATTAATTATTAGTTTCACACTTCTAATTACAGAGGAATCGCAATGAGGAACAATCTGACAGACGAATCAAAAATCAAATTTAGCCAGAGACAGCGTGTGGTGGAATTTTAATATAAAATAAACTCAATGCTAGCTGTATTCTGTTCGGCAAAACTTTTTTATTTACTGTAGACTGTTTCTGAGACTAGAAGATCATATGTGACCATGTTCTCTGGTCATAACAACCAGATGCCCAAGACACAGGGCATATGTCATCCTAGGGAACTAGGGAAAGAAGAGTCTAGAAATAGTTCCCAGGAGCAAGTACTTTCCATGTGTCCCAAACTGGCACCTGTGGGATGGAGCTGCCCATCCTATTCAGCTGTGTTCACAGGAAATTCCCTCTTTACTCACTTCTTCCTACAATTAGGGTCTGGATGACCAAACAACCTCTGTACCAGTACTGATAAGGTGAGAAGAAATCCCTCCAAGGAAAATTACTAGAAGCCAGGAAAATGGGCTGGGGAAGTGTTACAGCATGCTTGTTTGATTCCTACAGTTTCCCCTAGGTACTCCTGACTGGCCCATGCTACAGACAGGGTACTGAGCAAGCAAGACCTTTAGTATCACCACTGAGGTACCCTTGGCATCCAATGTTCCTCAAGAGCAGCAGATTGAGGAACAATCCCTCCCTTTGGGGTTAGCTAATATAATTAACTGTATGTTCACCCTGGGACTCTCCATTTGTCTCTTGATAGCCACCACCTTTCATATTTTGGAACTAGATGCCACCAGAAAAATAAAACTATCATGCAGACTAAAACAAACAAACAAACAAACAAAAACAAAAAAAAATAAAAAAAAATAAAAAAGACAGAAACTTTTATAATATATACATACACAATGCACATCTGAAAGAAATACGGGGAGCTGTTGACCGATCTTACCTTTCTAAGCTCTGATGTGAACAAACTCATAATCATCACTGATGTGTTGTTATTAATTGCTTCCACGGTGATTATACCAGCACCCCCACACCTTCAATACTGCATGAAGAGAAGCAGCAAAGACAGCCTTGTCCTGTGTGTGTAGATGAACCACCAAGTCGGGAAACATAAAGAGATATTGGCAAAAGAACAAATATTCTGCACATGAAACAGAGGGAACTGACAGATATCAACAACATAGTAGGGAAGGAGAAAAGATAAGATGTGAGTAGAACAGCAACACATCACTGGAAGATTCAACCCAAAGTGATAACTACAGTCCAAGGGCACCATAGTTCCAGGGCAACATCTGTTCAGAAATGTCCTCCACAACACAAATCTAATTGGTGCCCAAGTCGTTATGTCCCTTTTATCCACCAAATGATCTCCTTTCCTTCTTATTCAGGCTAAAGGCAAATGCCTCAGCACTTGGCCAAGGGCTATGAGGCCTACATGCCCCACCTCCATAAACTACCCTGAAACAAAGAAGGGCAAATTCCAGTCTTCCCAATATCAGATGAGCTGGGGTTTGTGCTGAAAGTTTGTCTAGGCATGACTTAAAGCTTATGTGCCAAATCATGTTTGAAGGTGGAGTTGGGGTTTTTCTGGAATTATGTATCTAGAAATAGAGGGAGATGACTGCCAACCTTATGTAAGTATTTAGGACAGGCAATGAAGAACATATCTGATGGGAACAAGAGGGAGAAAGTAGCTTTTGAGCTGAGGGCTGATTCTTCACAGATGATTTAAATCAGTGTACTCTCAACATTATTTAGTTACACTAGAGACAGTTGAGTGAAAACTCAAGCTCACAGGACTGGATATTTAATTGCCAAGATCCCAGGGCCAACTTTTTTTTTTTTTTTTTTTTTGTCTGAAACAAATCAGGTTGTGAAGGTCTGTAGCACAATCCTCATTTAACATTTCAATCAGAAAACAAATGTACTTGTTGGTTAAGTGGCAGGCTTTGTTCTGTGCTCCCACATGTCAAATTGGTCAGGATCTCTCTACTATTTGAACAAGAAACAAATGTTATTGACGGCAAATTCGGTCTTGGCTAGCAGGACTTGTCTGGGAATTTTCCACTTAGGTGAAGGAACAGTCAAAGTTGAAGGGCAGACATGCCATATGTCGGTCCAGAGGCCAAATGAACAGAGGAACCAGGGAAACTTTAGCAAACTATAGTTACTCTTCTCTCAAGAAGGATTTGGTATCCTGTAACTCTGCCAACCAAGTGCATCAGCAGGCAACCAGCAATTGCTAGGACAACTATGTTACAGTTTCAGATACAACAGCAATTTCTACCTTCTGCCCATAGATTTTCACTCACAGATTTTCTGGCACTTCTTTTCAGGCACTTCTGGCTGGAAGGAAAATGTTTTCCCATATATTCTGTTCAGTGCTGTCCATACAAAAAGTTGGAATACAGAGGTTGTGTTTCCTATAAGAATGGCACTGACTTAAACAGATTTACACCAACATTCAGGACGTGCTTCTTGAAATCCACTGTCTGGTTAGGAGGAGAATCTGTCTTGTTTGCCAACATAAGTGTGAGGTGAGTGCAAAACCACTTGGGAACCTCTCTGCAAGAAAGGTGCCCGAGCACAAATGGCATCTTACACCATGACTGAAGTAGCCAAGAGTGGTTTTAAGTGGGAGTGGTTTTAGTGTGAATCCTTGCCTTACACTCCTAAATCCAAGAAAGAAGGAATATTTCAGACACATCCCCCTCTTTAGCATTTGCTATCAGCCAGTCTCAGCACCCACTTGCTCCATATGCCGACTGCCGGGAATTCCCCTCCTAGCTTCTCATCCGACTGTTCATTGTACGGTAAACTCTGGGTCTGTAATATCCTCTTACAAAGCTGGACACCTAAATCCCTTTGGGAGGCTGGATCTCAGCTCTCGGAAACCTGTCCGGTAGTTATTTGTGAATTGCCTCATGTACCAGGAACCAACACGGTGTCATTCCCTATAATGAGCAAGATTTAAAGGCATAAAGTCCGTGCAATTTATTTTCATTTGGGTATTTAATTATCTATTGAAAACAAAACAGGTCCTAAAGACCAACCAAGTTTTTCCTTTTCTTAGGAAAAAAAAACCTGTACATTTCACCATGTTAACCTCATTAGCATAACCCTTTTGACAGATTTTCTTAAAAATAATAAAGAAATTCAATATATGTGAGTATCCTTATTACAAAACTTCTCAATTTCTGCTCTTTTTTCCTTTTCTTTCATTTTTTCCCCTCCAAGTCATAAGAGTAAAGAAGAAAACTTCATCAGTGAATATATGAAGTGACAAAATCTGTATGAATAAATTAATGAAATTCAGAGCAGATGTATAAGCAGACATAAACCTATTTACATCAATGACAAATTTAGTTCAGATAGATAGAGAGAGATGATGGTTGGACAACTGTTTCCTCTTGAAGGAGGTATCTAAGGCATCTGAAGAGAAGATCACTCAGGAATGTCCTTAGAGTGTTTGCTTCAATTTTCATTTAAAGGTGTTCCCTTCTCTGAGAGGAAAAGACCCTCAGTGTCAAATGCAGAGGTGAATGTGTTAGCACAGCAGGCTTTTTCATCACAAGTACAAGGAAACCCCAGGGGTGGCATTTGCCTTCCCAGGCTGTAGGTATCTACCATGAAAACGGCTCCAGCTGAGCTGGTGTCCTTCAGCTGCCTCTTAGTGAATACAGCATGGGCCTTATCAGGGTGTGATCACTGATCAATCTTAAACATCTACGCTCCATAGGCTCCATTCACACAGCTATTCAGGGTTCCCAGGCTGCCCAGCACCAGAACAAACATTTACTTTTCTCTGGAAACTTCAGTTCTATGTCCATGAAAACTGTACAGCTGTACAGGATATCATGTTGGTGAAAAGTGATACCCTTTTTTGACACTTCTGTGACGTGAAATAATAAAGATGACTGTCTTCCAACTGGAACACAGAAGGGAATTTCCCAAACAAGTGCTAAATAAACCTGCGTGAGGAATCAGCTTTTATTTCACCGTGATTCTCTTGTACCTCATAGCCTCTCCAAAAGAGGAAGCGTTCTGCGTCATGAATCTTTCAAACTGCCTGCAGAGTGCGTAGTGTTAGAGAAAGGGTGCGGCTAAGCTGGCTCTCATCAAGATCATCTTTTGTTTGAAGGCATCTTCCAAAATAGGCATTTGTTCTCCCTGAGCTTATGCTGGGGAGAGAGAGCCACACACTCTGCTGCTTAGCAGCAAGCAACATGCAGCAGCATTAATATTGTCCCTTTTAGACTAGCAATGTTATTTGTCAACCAAATAAATGTTATTGAACTTTAGGAGCAAGACATTTTTGCAAAAAAAAAAAAAAAAGGGGGGGGGGGGGCATGAGTCTCTTACCTTAATATAGGATAATATATTATGTCTTTCTCCAAACAGATCTTGTCATATATGGGTTATTTGAACACGGGTGTCTTGTGAAACATTTGGTTTCTCTGTCAGTCCTAGAAAATGCCACCACACTGAGGGTTAAATTCCAATTATTATGTTTTCTAAGCAAACATATTTAGCAACAATTGTCCTTTTGAGTTTCCTGTGCCCAGTGCATCACTGGGAGGTTGACCAGTTTTTTTTTTTTTTTTTTTTTTTTTTTTTTTTATTTTGCCCTGCACATTGTGTTACATAAAACGACAAGTCTGCCAGGAATACCGGGCATGACACATCAGTGACTGTACTAATGAAAGCCTTGGTAATTCATTACAAGCACAGGAGGTGAATAAACCATTGTTACTGCTATAGGAAAGTTTTCAGTATGGATCAAAATTCACTTGTTGTTTTTTTAATGTGTAGGGAAAACCAGGTCAAATCTTCTACTCCCATAAGCTGCAAAGCTCCACTGGAGCAATGCCGATTATTTTGTTGTTTTGCTGCTATTTTTGAGGCAAGGATTTTTTCATGATTCTTTTTTACCCAGATTTCAACATTGCTCTGTCTTCTATGATCTGTTTCACCATGGCTCAGCTGTTCAGGCTCACAGCTTGTCTTTGGCACAGTCCAAGGTGCTGATTCAACATCAGAGACTTCTTTATAATAGTGAATTTCTTTTAACTGCCAAGTGTTATAGGGCACTGGATGTTGAAATGATATGAAAATAAAAGGGAGACCTTGAGATGAAACTTGCGACCTAATTCCCAAGCAAGAAAAAGCCTTGAGGTGAACTTTGGTAGGGTTATCTCAAAGCAACAGTCTGCAAAGTGTCAGCCAGATGTGTCAAATCTATAAGAACACATTGCAGCAGCAAAGTAGCTTACTGTCTTCACACAGGCTGCAGAAATAAAGTGGTAAAATAAAGTATCCATAGGCAGAGCACTGGTATGCCTTACAGAGTGCTGTGTCAGAACAACTTAGTAAACAGAGAATCTTAGGAGTTTACTTAGTGTTTCTCCATCTCTAATTACAATCCTCCTGACAGCAATTTGTCCAGGCTGTCTTAAAGACCTTCCTTAAGGATGGTGATTCTTGTCCCCATCTAGATGATCTAGTACAGTGCTCACCAGTAGGAAGGTCTCCTAACATCCAAACTTCCCAAGTCTCCCTTGTTGCAATAAAAGCCCTATATGCACATTGGAAAACAATTTATTCTCTTCCACTCAAAAATGTTTGAGATCTTTGAAGACTCATAGTTTTTTGTTTGTTTGTTTGTTTTGTTTTTCCCTAGACTGAAGAACTCATTTGCTTACAATATTTTCTCTTTGGTCATATTTTCTTTTCTTGACCTGCAA
Organism: Netta rufina; assembly: GCF_964035555.1. Lineage (NCBI taxonomy): Eukaryota > Metazoa > Chordata > Aves > Anseriformes > Anatidae > Netta > Netta rufina. The sequence continues at coordinate 4,398,415 of NC_140124.1, forward strand.
ATATAATTCTTTCCTATTGGGCTACTGGGTGTTCATATGATTATAATGCTTGCATTTTCTCTATAGGAAAACATCCTTTGTACATCAAACCAGTTTTACAATTTAGAAGGTTCATCCTAAACTCTCATTGTGCATCTTCAGTCTACTGCCACACCTTCTAATTTAATAACATCTGAAAATTTAACACCTGTTCACTACTCCATCATTCAGGATGCAATACAACTGAACAATACCACACCAGAACAAGATCCTAGCATAGTCACTACCTCAATAACATCCTCAGTTTTGACAATGAACCATTGATAACTGTATCTCAAGCATAGTATTCTGACATTTAGGCATTTGTTATTATTAGACAGGATTGCCCTCATTTGCTTAAGGGGACAGAATAGTCAAAGTTTGTCTAACATCAAAAGATGACGCATTTATGACAACTCACCTATGCACAAGCCTTAAAACAATAAAAAACCTTCACAATTGTGGGACTCATATCATTTAACTTCAAAGAGTTAGCCTTATGTTAGTTGTACTTGCTTCCCTTACAGTCAGCGGAAAGAAATAGACATTTTTTTTTATGTTTGACTCACTGAACCTCTTTATACAACTACTTTGGGTGCGTGACACCAGAGACAATACTGATCACAGCTAGATTTTTACTTCAAAGGGAATTTCAGTACTATGTATGTTGTGACACAAATTATTAGCAAGATGTACTGTAATTCTCCTGGAAGAAGAAAAGAGCAGAGTGGCACTGGGAAAGCAGTAAGAAGATCTGCCAACATTGACTATTCTGGATGTAACAACAACGTATGTCACAACTGGGAATTGATTATGGTCTTGTGGACTTGAACTATTCCAGACTGAGTATGTTTTCTAGTGCTTGTATGTCAGCAGGAAGCACTATATTTAGCCTTATGATTAACCAGAACACATACGAGTAAGTCCAATGAGCCTCAGGAAATTTAGTTCCTTAATAGAGCGTGAATCTATGAAGCCCAAGTATATGAGCACATGTAGGCAAAGTATCTGATAGTCCTTGTGCTACAATTTGTCCTTTTTTACACTGCATCTCATACTGTTTGCATTCAGTGCCATTTGCTCTTGCACAATTATGTCATGTCCTGTCTTGCCTACTCATTACATATTTGGCACCCTGAAAATCCCCTAGTGATCTGGGTCTGAAATGACTGAAGATGGGTCTATAAGGTGGATTTGAAGGCAATGCAATGACCTCCACCATGAGGAGGTTCTACCTTTCTTCTGCTACATACCAGAGTGGCACAAATCACTTCTGGAAAGTGTCTGTCTTCTACTGGCAATAGAGGGACCTCAGGCAAAGTCAGTGCTTTACTTCTGGATAGTTTAAATTAGGTGAAACTACAACACAGTCCATCTCAGTGAGTATCTCAGACTGAGAAACTGCCTAAATTTAAGCATTTTTTTATTCTGAAGTGAGTGGAGAGGGGTTGTCTCTGGCACAGCCAATACACAGAGCAGCTCACACTAATACTCTGAGTTCACTGCACAGTCTCCTGATGCACTTTTGGTGATAAAACTCTCCTATACACTGTCTTCTCACTCTTTTTTGAAGGTCCCATCTGTCTTTCCATTTCTGGATAGGCAGGAAGAATAACATTGGGCATTTGTGCACCTTTGAAGGCACATTGTATAGTTTCATCCCTATGCCTATATGGATACCATAACTGGCTTTAAACACGGTCCAGTCTTTTGCTGAGTAGTCTTTACTATGTCTTCTTTGGGATCACCAACATTTTGTAATGTACATTTGTATGTAGCCATTTGCTTGAGCACCCTTCCCTTTCTCCTTTTGTCTATTCTTTTCTCTTCCTCATTTTTATCAAACAGATACTCTCTGTCTTTCTTTCCAGGTTTGAAATCCTGTTCATCTGAAGGTAGACTCATATGCCAAGAGTGAGAGTTACCTTTTGGTATGGCTTGTTTTTATCTCTAAATGATAACACGATGACACCTGCGAAGCCATCAGCATTGAAGCCAACTAATTAGAAGTGAAATAAATATTGTGAGTAACCTTCAGCTCTATCACTACATGATAATGATCACTGCAAATATCTAACCATCATTATGACTTCAGATCCCACCTAAATGTAAAAAAATAAAAACAGACTGAAATAAATTAATTATTCCATGCAGTGGTAATTGTAAGTAAATGTAGCAATGTCTCATTCTTGATTCTGTAAATTCACACTTGTAATATGGAGATATATATATATATATATATATATATATATATATATATATATATATATATAGGGACCACTATTTTACTTCCTAGCAGAAAAACATAATTGTGCAGAATCATGGAGTCTCTTTTGAAAGTTTTCCAAATAAAAATGAGCTAAGTTGCTACAGAAGTAGTCCGAGATGCAAAACTAAAGAAAAACAAACAAACAAAAATGCTTTAAATTATGTTAGGTCTCAGTTTTCCTTCAGAGAAGCAAAGCTGAGATCTACATGTAGGAAGCATTAAAAGAGTTGGCTTTTCCTCAAAGTCATCTATCTGTTTTGTGGTTATATAATTCTTTTCTCATCTCACCAGGGTGTTAAGTGCATGTGGATTTGCACTCCGTAAGGGCATGCTAGCACCTCAGTGACACTGAGAGCATTCACACTGCTTCATTGATGCTGCCTCAGGACAGGAAAAAGCAGTGCTGGCATAAAATGAGCTTTTACAGAGCTTACTCTATCAGTTTAAGACATGCCTGCTTCTAGAGTCATCCATGCAGTGGACATTCCCCATCTCACAGGTAAATTAGGGTCAGGATCTGTGTTCAGAGGAGGCTCAAACATGCTTACCCAGCAGTGATTACAATAAACCCACTGGCTTGGACAGGAATAGATTATGAATGTGCACATCATGTGGTGCTGTGTCTCAGCTACCAGGGGAGAAACTTTCCTTTAAAGGATGGTAAAAGACATCCAGAGAAGAACCCACTTCAGCTGTGTGGCATAAAGAGAGCTGAGCCACACCCTTAATTTCAGTAGCGTCACATTCATTCCTTTCATTCAGTGGAGGCTGGGATATTTATATTCCCAGCCAGAGTTTGCAGAGCTCTCAACAATTCCAGACTAAGTATTTATACTCTGCCATGAAAGTGTCCGTGTGGTTTTACCTTATGCAGTTTTCCAAGCTTCTTTTTCTTCCACTGGGGCTATCCGAATTCCTGAGAATGGTGCAAGCAATATTTTTGTATGTAGCTCCCTTCTTAGAGAACTACAGTATATAGACATATAAGCATTGTGTCAATCTGTTAAATACCAGAAAGTGAGTTAAGAAGCAGAATAAAAACCACTGGCATGTATCATGAAGGACAGAACAGATTCAGATAAAAAGTCTTGTAAAACAAAACCTACGTAAAATCATGTCACCACTAGGCATATTCATTTAAAATCTGAATATCAGTTAATACTGGCAGTGACTTAAATAAGCCTCTGAATGTAAATTAATAGGGGCAGCCTTAAATAATCCTGCAAGAAATTGTAGTTTCAAGATCCAGCCTTGCTCTGCATTGCTACATTGTCATATGGATTACATGGTAGGAAGCTTTATGTATCTTCAGTGAGGGTGTACATATGGAACGAGGGTCACATTCAACAGGGGAGACTTTCTGAACAAGGAAGAGTGGTTTCACCCTGCTGGACAGCTGAACTCCAGCACAGCACTCTCTCATTCCCCTCTTCAAAAGAAGAGAAAATATAGTAGCTGAGCACTCAAGGGCTGAGATAGGGACAGGGAGAACACCCACCAACTACCATCACAGGCAAAATAGACTCAGCATAGGGAGATTAATGTAATTTATTGCCTATTGCTAACAGACTAGAGCAGTGAAAAACTAAAAGCAAATTAAAAACACCTTCCCCCCATCCACTCTCCCCTCCCTCCTCTCCCAAGTGGCACAGGGGAACAGGGACTGGAGGCTGCAGTCAGTCCCTGAGGCTTCATCCCCACCGCTCCCTCATGGTCCCTCTCTGCCCCTGCTCCATGCAGGGTCCCTCCCACAGTATGCCGTCCTTCCAAAACTGAGCCTGCGGCAGCTGCCCACAGGCAGCAGCTCTTTAAGAACTGCTCCCACGTGGCTCCCTAGCACGGGGTCCATGCCCCAGGAGCAAACTGCTCCAGCACGGGTCTCCCATGGGCAGCAGCTCTCCCCAGCCCCCCTGCTCCTGCGGGGGCTCCTCTCCACGGGCTGCAGCTCTGGCCCGGGGCGTGCTCCTGCGGGGGCTCTCCATGGGCCGCAGCCTCCTCCAGGCCACATCCACCTGCTCCACCGGGGGCTCCTCCACGGGCTGCAGCGTGGAGATCTGCTCCATGTGGGATCCATGGGCTGCAGGGGGACAGCCTGCTCCATCAGGGGCCTCTCCCTTCACAGGCTGCAGGGGAACTGCTGCTGCGTGCCTGGAGCACCTCCTGCTGCACTCACCTTGGGGACTGCAGGGCTGCATTTCCCTCATTTCTTGTTTATCTCTCCTAGCTGCTGTAGCACAGCAGATTTTTTCCCCTTAAATCTGCTCTTGCAGAGGCCCAACCAGTATCACTCATAGCTGAGCTCTGGCCAGTGGCAGGTCTCTTTTGGAGCCAGCTGGAGCTCATTCTGGTTTGACATGGAACAGCTGCTGGGCTCTGCTCACAGTGGCCACCCCTGCAGCCCCTCTGCTACCAAAACCTTGCCAACACAGAAAATAAATAAATAAATAAAATTGGACATTTTTCTCCTCTAAACTGAAGATCCATTTCAAATAACAGTACTTTTCCTCATAGAGAAGACTCACCTCCCCAAGATTTCTGCAATACTTTGGGATTGGGTATCTACTTGCCTCAGCTCACAGGGAAAAGGGGATGTAAATGAAACACAGTTGACTTGCATAAGAGTTGGATCAGATCAACATAAAATAGGATGGGGACTGACTTTCTTAGTAGGCAGGGGCTGCACATCCCTGTTTTGCCATGGCTGTGCAGGAGGAAAAGTGAGAATCACCTACTGAATGCTCTCTGATGTCTTGAAAGAAAACGAAAAAGTGGAAGCTCCCTAGTAAAATGACATCCAGAACTACTCAGGGTGTGACTCATTTTCTGAGGAATTTCTGAGGCAAAGATTTAGCCCCTGCTTCTCCCCCCCTGATCTGATTCAACCTTGGAAAGGAGGATGAAAATACATGTAATGACCACACACTTCAAAATTTGCTGCAAGAAAGATGTGTGTCCTAGAAGGATGTGTCTTGTTTGCAATGCAGACATGTAACAGGGTCTAAAAGGTATTCTATAAATCACTTTCTCATAATGGGTGGATCAATGGTGAGAGAAAAACAATGGTGAGATTCGATGATTTTCTGGGGTCTGAAAACCTTTAGAATTTGGCAGGTTAGAATAACCTTGTACCTTGGACTTGTAGGTCAAGTGTATGAATGCAAACACTAGCTATGAAGACTTCTTATATTGACTGGTCTGGAAACAGAAGCCTCCAATGCTTCTTAAGACACAGATGAACTTCTTAAAAGTCTGTGACAGTTTCTGCAACTACGGAGCAGTGGTAGTTCTATTAGCAGAACATCTACAGATCTGGATTAGGATGTGATCCTGTTGTCTTCAGTTATACACCACTAGAGATTTGAGTTGCATAAAATAATTATAACAGGATAGAGTATGGTGAAGGGAAAAATGGCAGACATTCTTACAAAGGGAACCTCAATGGAAGTAAACAGAAAAGAAACAGCTGATCATTACTGCTTGCACATACAGGCAGAGTTTTGGCTGGTGTCAGTGTTGCACAAGTTGTCTGAGACCCAAATGTTAGCTGAAGTTCAGCAGGTCTTGCTAAATAGCTTCTCTTAAAATAATACATCCATTAGCATCTTTTCTATCCACATGCAAAAGTTTCTTCATTGCTTGGAACATGAGCCCAAAGCTTGAGTTCTAGCCTTTGAGAATATCAAGCTTGCCTTCCAGACTACAGCCCCCTTAGTGCCATGCAACTATGAAGACCAACCACAGCTTGGGTTTCCATCCATCTTTGTCTTTGTCAAGGTCATCAAGACATTACCACTATTTTTGCTATTCTTGACAATTAGGACACAGTCTGCTAGAAGAACTCTCCAGCCTCCTCAGATAGATTGGCAAGGTAGTTCAAGGTGAAGATATTGGGACTGCTTCAACTGGTGAACTAGGAGCTTTTTCATTAGATGGTGTTATGCCTTCCTTGAAACAAACTGAAAAGTTATGCTTCTTAGACCCCATATTGAAAGATTTATTTTCCTGTCATGGATTGTATTTGCAGCTCTCCTTTGAACTATCTCCACTGTTTAGACGTTTTTCCAGAAATGTGTACTCCAGAGCTGGATACATCATTTTACAAATGTTTCAACTGGTGTAGTTTAAAGAGGCAAGGTCATTTCCCATTTTCTATGGAATGTTCTCTGTACACATCTAAAAGTTGCACTGGCTTCTTTTTTGGAAGTTTATGTTGAGCTAGTTACTGATGCTTCACTTGCAATTTGCCAGACAAATTTCTCTCCTCCCACACATAAAACTTTCAGTCTTCTCTCCCAGACATATTGCCCTCAATATGACTTCATTAAAACAAATTACACTGGAGTATGAATATTTAGACATTCACTATTCTGTGCTATTGATTGTTTGCTAAGCTACCTTTGTTATGGCAACTGCAAACTGATTTCACAGACAGTGTATTCTCATGGAGCAGTTCCTAAAAGTTAGAGAGCACTCGACCAAATTAGCTTTGTCTTTTTCTCTCATAGGTGCTTTTCTGAAGCCTTGAGGACTTGAAGGGTTTCTGGAAAACTGGGTTATGTAGAGTCATTGTTGACATGATAAATCACTTCTAAAAGTGTGTCTTCTTCTGGCCATTCAATCTTGTCTGTTCTTGATGTAGGTCCTTCATTTTCCTATTAGGGCAACAGAGAACTGTCCTTATTTTGATTTTATTATGCATTTTATCATAAGGAAAACTTGTCTTTCTTACCAAGTTCTGTAGGCATTTTAAAATCTGTCTGATGTCTACTGAGTTTAGGCTGAAGAATTTATCAGTTCTTTCTGATTCTCCAAACTCATTTGCACTGACTTTTACAGTATAGATGCTCAAAGTGTCTTGTTCCAGCCATAAAATCTATGAAAGAAGGGGAGAAACACATAATGAAGTCCTAAACGAGAAATATCTTTTATGCTTACAGGAACTTTTGTCATCAGTGGTGGGTACACTTTGGTTTGAATTGCCCAGAGAATGCATACCCAGCCAAGTACCTAAAGTCTTGCTATCTTTGGCAGGATCACATAAATAATGTTTGTGCTTGAATAACATGTTCTTGAACAGTTTCTCCAGTGTATTTTCTGCACATATGTTTCCCATCAACAGCAGACAGAGCAGTCTTACCCAAAAACACTTGTATGTCCAATATACAGCGGTGAAAAGAAGAAAACCAAAAGATTTCTAACATTGTCTTCAATTCTTCATTGGACATGGGTGTAGAAAAATGCTAGTGGATCAGCAGGTTTATATCAGCAACAAACTGCATTTTACCCATATTGCCCAATGAATTTAGTCAGCATAGTCAGTGGACACCAGGAGTTGGTCAGTGGACCTGTACATGCCGTAATTCATCTGCATAAACACAAGTTCCAAGCACCATTTTATGCATTGCAGTGTCTCTTGCCTGGCCTCTGGCAGCTATGCCACAAATGTTTGGGTCTCCTGAATCTCTTATACTGTCTCCCTTCACATCTGACAGTCTTCTGTGGATATGTCAGGTATCCAATGATATTGTCAAATTTCCTAGATATTTAGGCTAGATGTGTGGGAAGCAGAATCAATGTCCAAGTAAAAGACAGTTGCCTGGTTCTCTTTTTTTTTGACAACAAGCACCGATATGGTCAGAGCTAGGTGAACCCTGTTCCGATATATTGTCCAAAAAAGGGGGCACTAGCCATTCTCTGGTAGTACCAACCTCTCATAGAATCACAGAATCATAGAATCATAAAATGGTTTGGGTTGGAAGGGACCTCAAAAATCATCTAATTCCAATCCCCCTGCTATGGGCAGGGACATCTTCCACTAGAAATCCCTTCCCTACAGAGGAAGCTGCTCCTTTATTTTCAGATTACTAAAGCTGATGTGGGTGCCAAACTTTATATCACACTCGGTGAGCTTTCATCCCATAGTGTTTCTCTTACCAGGAGAGTATGAAATGTAGCTAGGCCATAAGGAATCACTTCAGTCTCACCTAATTCTCTTAGGAAGGCTCTCTGACACACATGCAGGCTTATGCTGGTGCTTTCCACCTTAACAAACATACAAGACTGACAGAGTCTCATTCCAGGGTTGGAAACATAGTTAATGGTGTGTCAGAATGACTCACATCACCACTTACCTAATGTTTCCCTTTCTACATCTTAACTTCACATATGCTTATTTTCCAGCTGCCACTCCTGTGCAGGTGGCACGCAGACATGGCAACTTGAAATCTCAGTGTGCTCAGTTCAGTTTCTTCTTTTCACCTCCCTTTGCGGATCTAAAGATAAGTTGCAAAGTTTCATAGGCAGCACATACATGTCCACATTACTGGGAAAGAGTGTCATGTCATTAGCCAACTCCCCTTAAGTCCATAAATATATTACTGGAAGTGACTTCTTCTGTCGAACCACAGAAAGGCAGGTCTCATTTGGGCTCTCATCATCTTGTATCTTCTGTCTCAAATCTTGACCTATGCAACCTTACCTCGCACATCCTGTACAGCACACATCCTGAACTTTCCTTCACCTTTCCTTAACTGGGAGCTATTGTAAGTCATTTTTCTTCCCAGCTCCCTCACCTCACTTCTTTTCTATTGTATGAAACAAACTGCTAATTTTCAGTTTCAGAGCCTTTCATGGAAGATATTTCTTCTGTTAATTCAGTATTAGCAAATTTGCCAAAAGAAGAATGCTGAAGAATATATCATATATAACAAAATCTTGGCAGTTGTTAGGAACCTCATGATTTTTATTTTTATTTTTATTTTTATTTTTATTTTTATTTTTATTTTTATTTTTATTTTTTATTCTTATTTTTATTCTTATTTTTTATTTTTATTCTTTAATGGCTATTTCTGATGGTATTCAGCTATAAAAACAAAAACAATAACAACAAGAAAAACACAGAAATCTCAATATTGATACCTACATGTAAACTAGCTGCCCAAAAACTTCTTATATTCAGTTGACATTTGGGTTTTTTACTCAGCTACCTTAATACATGCATCAAGTTGGCATATTTTTGTTTCAAGGACATTTGATATTCCTTCTCCCACCTGATCACCAATTGCCTGTCCACACATTTGCAGATCTCCTGTATGCCAGTATTTCTGTTTAGATTCTTTTCAAATGGCATTAAACTCTTTATTTAGGCAAATGAATCACTTAGTAAAAACAGTGGAGCCTATGGATTTATTAAGCTTATGCTGTAGAAAATGCATGCATTTGATAAAATAAATTGTTCTTTAGACTCCTCTGGTTGTACTGGCCAGCTATCCATGAATTGTAATTGCAGATGGTGCGTTTCCATATAGACATTTAGATGTTGGCACCTACATTTAGGTGTCTTAATACATGAGGTGAAACCCAGTTCAGATTTCTAGACAACCTGCTGCATAGTATGCTGCCTGAGTCCCACTATATTTTGCTGCTAAGGCATAGTTGTAAATAAGAGCTGGAAAAAAACTTTGCAACAAAAAAAAATACCATATATTTGTCATATATTCTTTCACAGAACTATATATTAATTCATTTTGGAAGCAGAAGGTTTGGAGAACTTCCAAGGAAAGTGTAATCAGTAATATTAGATTTTGTTCAACAGCCAATTATTATGGACAATTCCAATTATATATGAAACTGAAAAAAAAATAAAAAAATAAAAAGCATATTGAAAGGGTCAGTTTATTTCTTTTTCCAAAAAAAAAAAAATAATCTCAGAAATAATATCTAGACTCAGACATTGAGAAAGTAAATACTTTCAGATTGTTATGACTTTATTCTAACTGCAATATTTATATATTGACTCTGTCCTTGCTTACTACCTACAGTATTTTTATAATCGTCTGTCCAACCTGGACTTGGACCTCTGAAGTTTGAAGTTATTTTAATACCCTTGGAAAACTGAGAACATGCCAAATGTCACCATTAGAAAGCTGTTCATTGTACATTTAAATTATTAGTTTCTTATTCCATTCTGTTCCATCTTCCTGATTAAGTTCTGCTGCATTAATAGTGCAGAATCCCTTTTCCCCTGCTGCACTTACCCTGCTCATTACTTTAAGATTGCTCCTAGGCCCTTCAACCATTGTTGGATTAGGTTATTTAAAATACTTATTTTTTATCATAAATCTTAGCCCTTTCATAGCTTTTGCTGTTTCTCTGAATTCTTTCCAGTCTGTCTCCATCTAGATTTAGACTACATTTAGAATAATGTAGTTCATAACAGTTGTTCCAGCCACAATATGTCATATGTAAGTATTAAGAAAAATAAATGTCTTTATGTGGGTTTTCTCTGACTGTATTTCTGTATTATGACGTTGCTATTTCCTGCACACTTAGCATCTTTTATTATTTGTCAAACATGATAAGTCTAAGTGTCTTAGTTTTGAGTTGCATCAGTTTTAAATCAAGTGTTCTCTTCCACAAGGAGCTGTATCTATTCTGAAGAGAAATGAGAGGTTCTGCATAACGTTTTCCATCATGAATTTACAGTGCCATTTGGCAAAGTAATATACCAGTTATTCATAAGAACAAAAACAGAGTGAACTCAAAATAACCAGTCTTTTTTTTTTTTTTTTTTTTTCTTCTTTTTCTTACCACAGGTTAAAATTAGAATAAAATAATCGGCTAGATATAAACTTGGTGAACTTACAGTTTCCAGCTGCATTTTTCCTCTAACACCTGAAAATATGAAACTAACATCCCTGGGTCTGATTTCAAACCTGTTTACCCAGATGTAAATAAGCAGTTACTCTATTGAAATGTGGAACTTAAAGAATTTAAGAATAGTAAGTTTGGAGCCCTGGTGATAACATTTGCCAGCATTGATTCTTCCAATACAATAATTGGAAATGATCCAAGAGAAGAAAACAATGAATCTATCTATGGTGGTGTACTACAGAAGAATAACAGACAAAAAGCATTGTTGTTGTGTTTTGGAGAGAGCAGCTGGTGTTATAAGGCTACCCTTCTGGCAATACATTTGTGGTCCTAGTATCAATTCTTTAAAAAGCAGGCATAATGAATGGGCTTTTATGCAGTAACTTACTCCAAGGTCCAGTTCTTTTCTAAATCATTGTCTGCTTCCCCCTGCTTGTGGTGTGAACGTGTTGGCCCTGGGCCCTTGATTGAAACCTAAAAGTACTCTTAAAAGATGTTCCTTGCCAGTGTAATCCTCCCATACACTCCAAATTGCAGATTCATGGTTAGTCATTCTGCCACCAACCACAGCAGGCCATGATCTACAGCAAAGCCTACACTCAAAGACATTAAATAACATATAAACTCTCTTTAGAACAACAGTATGTCATGCAAATAATACACTAAGTCCTTTCTTGCTATGTGGCAAGCCCACTCTCTGCTTTAAGTTTCCCTGCATAGCAGAACTTCCCTTGTGTATGGTCACAGGACTGGGAACCAAAGCTCCAATTTTGAGGGGCCACACCATTTGTTTTTTATTATTACTCTAAGAAGTTACACAGGTTTAAAAAAAAAAAAAAAAAAAGACATTTTGCTGCACTTCAGAAAATGTACTCATAAAAAGTCAAGTTAAAGCAAAATAGTCTCAATCACAGTTTCTGTGAGGACAATGCATGGAAACAAAAAAAAGAGTCCTAGAAAATAAGAAACAGAAATTCTTCAGTGACATATAGCCTGTTGAGGATATAAAGTGAAAACAGATTTCTTGCATTGTTTTGAAAATTTTAAAAGGGAAAAAATTCAATATTTCAGACTGGGGTTTAACTGGTATTTGGAAGACTTCCAGTAGTTACTGAGTGATTAAGCCTTGTGCTTTAAAAGCAAACACAAATGGATTGACAAACCACTGGGACTTTGCATAGCCAAGGAAAAATAAAAGGGGCAGAAGAGACACATTCCTAGCTCTCATTTGGATGGGATGTTAGAGTGCACCAGTCCTTGTCTTGTGTCAAGAATTTCTGGTAAGAAGCAAGTCTGGGAATGTAAAGGACATGGGTGCCGCAGAGCTCTCAGAGCAGTCCTTGGGTAATCCATAGCCAGGGCCTTAGTGTTCACTGCTCTACACATTTGCTGCTCTGAAAGCAGTCAGAAATTCTGTTTACCTTTTAAGCATGCTGAGTAACATATACACAAGGCAGAAATGTGTAAATGAGTAAGAATTCAAACAGTTCTGTAGGAACTATACATACGTGTATTCAATATAGGGAATTAAAGCTTGACAATTGTTCTTAATAAAAAGGAATCACTTAAAATAAATAAAGGGAAATAAAGGTAGATGATGCATATAATCAGTGATGGTTGTGCTATCAGTGCCAAAGGACAGATGGCATGCAATGACACATGCTAATAAACATTCAGATTGGCTTTTAATACACTAATTGTCAACAAGAGAAGAAAAACATTATAAATAGTATATTGGTATTTTCTATTATGCTTATTGATTGCATCTGGGAAACATATTATTGGGATCAGCAGTAGTGAGCATTCAACTGAGCATGGCTCCAAATGATGACAGAAAGTATACTTTTCATTCTCTTGCAAAATCTATTGTATTTTCCTCCATGTTCAACAAAGATTTGGGGACTATGAGACCATGGGACCACACTAAAATAAAATGCTGTGGTGCCTATACAAGTGTCTAAAGCAGTATGTGCTGTTCAAGAGAAAAATATGTAGCCCAAAACCATGTAGGCTCAGCTTTTCTATACACACAGTGGTGGAACCAAGAACAATATATGAATGGAAATTTAGCTAGTTGTCTTCCATCAACACAAGCAAGAAACCAGTGTAAAACAACATGCCATTCTTGCAACTGACATGTGAAAACTAGGTTCTCAGCTTCAGTGTTTCATCCAAAAAGCTTGATGTGTTGAAATTCCTCTCTGTGTCTCTGAAGAGTTGCCTGGGATGCCTACTTCTCTGAACAACAAGTAAGGAAAGCCAGCCACATCATGCTGGCAACTGTGTTGTCAACTTAATGATAAAAAAAGTTTTCTGCTGGAGTCATAGCCCTGGCACTGTTCAGCTCGCTAGTACAAACAGAAGCAATGTTAGTCACTTGGATCCACCAAGTATTGTTACAAGAAACACAGTTCCATGTAGACTTCTTCCAGGACTGCTCTTTGTGCACCTGCGCAGGCATTAGGATAACATGAAATATTCCCCATTTTAAGTATTTTTGCTTAAAAAATTAGAAGGCCAAGATGACACAAGATGACATTATCAGCAGAAGAAACTGTGGATGAATGTCTTTTGGGCAGACATTTGATTTGAAGGGCTCTTCCTACTTTTGCAAATGAAGGTAGATATGGTTCTTGCTCCCAAAAGCTTGCTCCTAATTACTATAGTGAACAAGCTATGCTATAGGGTACCATAATAATTTCTCATTTTTCCTAGTAGGCTGCTGTATTTTTCCATTTCCTTTAGTTGGCCTGACCACAGGGCTTCTGTGTTTCTTCATGTACTTTTATGTAACAAAAATATCAGGTAATAAGATCAAGTGGCTGATTCACTACTTAGGTTTATTTAGCTAAGGTAGTCGTTGTGGAGCATTAGAAGTAGGTGGGTGGAAAGAGGATGGGATTGGCATGAGATAATATTTACAAGTTCAACATCTTTCTTTTGTATTCAGTGTTCCAAAACAACAAACATGAGTCTCTCCACACTTTAAAATGCAGACAAAATTCCTATACTTTTGTCTTTTCTCAAATACGGGAGTAATATAGCATGTCACTTACTAGTAAATGGCAGTAGAAAAGTTATCAGCAAGCACTAGAAAAACTCCTAGGATGACAGCAAAGAGTTTGTGTAATACAAGAGATAGAAATATATATATATATATATATATTGTATATAATATATATATATATTCATAAATTACTTGGATGCTGGACTTGCAGGTATGCTAAGTTTGCGGATGACACAAAACTGGGAGGAGCTGTTGACACTTTTGAGGGTATAGAGGCCTTGCAGAAGGCTCTTGACAAATTAGAGGGCTGGGCAATCACCAACCATATCAAGTTTAACAAGAGCAAGCGTCGGATCCTGCACCTGGGAAGGGGCAGCCCTGGATTTATGCACAGACTGGGGATCAAGAAGCTGGAGAGCAGCCCTGTGGAAAGAAAGGGATCTGGGGGTTCTGGTCAATGGCAAGTTGAATATAAGTGAACAGTGTGCTGTAGCAGCCAACAGGTCCAATGTACCTGGGGTGCATCAAGCACAACAGTGCTAGATGGTCAGGGGAAGAGGTTGTCCCACTCTGCTTTGTGCTGGTGCAGCCTCACCTTGAGCACTCTATGCAGTTCTGGGCTCCATACTATACATCAATCTGTCAGAGAGTGTCCAAAGCAGGGCTATGAAGATGGTGAAGAATCTGGAGGGGAAAACATGAGGAGCTGCTGAAGTCCCTTGCTTAGCTGAGCTCCAAGCAGAGCAGGCCGAGGGGAGGCCTCATGGCAGCCTGCATCTCCCTCACGAGGGGAGCGGAGAGGCAGTCACTGAGCTCTGCTCTCTGGGGACAGCTACAGGACCCGAGGGAATGGCATGGAGCTGGGACAGGGCGGGGTCAGGCTAGGGGTTAGGGAAAGGTTCTGCGTCCGGAGGGTGGTTGGCTGCTGTGACAGGCTGCCCAGGGCAGTGGCCATGACACCAAGCTGCCGGAGTTCAAGAAGCATTTGGGCTATGCTCTCAGACATATGCTTTGATGTTTGGGTAGTTCTGTGTAGAGCTAAGAGTTGGACTTGACAATCCTGGTGGGTACCTTCCAGCTCGGGATATTCTATGATTCTATGATAAATCTGAGTCTTTTCTATCCTTTAATGTCAATGTAGTCTAATTTAACTTGAAATCTCTCAGGCACACCAAAGAAAGACCTTCAGAGGAACAGCTGTATCAAATTGAACTTAAAAGCCACCATCTTTGGCATTGGTTGGCAATCTATAAAAGAAAGGACTAGCACAGAGATCATGTGTGTCTTTCCAATGGGATAAATTATAACTTGCTTCCAGTTTTGATTCTGTTGTTTCAAAATCATGAGCTGACTGAAAAAAAGGGCTCTGATGCTGTTGAATGCAATAAATTGGTCTGTGAATGAGTACTTTTAGGTATTCAACCCCAAAGATTGACTGAGATATCTACTTAATTTTATTAAACATAAAACAGTCTCTTAATTTGCTTAGAGCTACAGCTTGATCTCAAAAACTGACCTCTGCTGAAATCTTCCATATCCTGTCCCTAATCTCCTAAACCATCTCAGCCCTAAAGCACACATATTAGGAAAAAAATAAAAAAATACACCACACACAAAAAACAGGGAGATACATTTTTCATTTCATGTGCTTCCTCTGCTTGGATGTGAACAGTGTTCACAATATCTTAGCTAGCCCATGTGCAAAGAGGACATTTGGTTTTGTCAGCATCTGTTTCTTGGAAATGAAGTGAACTGCATGACCTCCACTAGCAAATCTAGTTCACAACTGTCAAAAAAAAAAAAAAAAAAAAAAAAAAAAAAAAAAAAAAACATATTCTTGCTTCAATAAATACATAGAACTCCATATTAGAAACAGTTCTTTCTCTCCTTCCTCTGTTTCTCTTATTAGGATGCTTTCCACAAACTACAGTGAAAGTACGCATGTGAACTTCTAATTTTAAAATATATATATAATATGTATTCCTTATCATCTAATCCCCTCTATTCCTGTGCCATGATTTACCTTTTAAAATTTTTTTTCTTTCTGTCCTTCATGTCTCCTCGAAGTAATTATAAAGTACAGCCAAAGTCCTTCACAGTCATTATCTTTAACCAAGTTCTTACTATTTCTGCTCTGAAGCCAAGCTGACTGATTTTAAACAGGAGCAGAAACACTCCATAGAGGAGTCTTCTACATTTGCAAGATTTTAAGTTTATAAAGATGAACTTTGACTCAGATAAAATTCTATTTCTATTAAAGTTCATTCTGTCTACTGATATTCCAACTGTCTCTATAATTTCTAGAAGTCTTACGATTGTCTAGTGTTTTGGCATTGAATTTAAGCAACCAAACCAGTTTCTCAGTTTGATCTAGTTTGCTCCCATAAAGGGCATCTTTTGATATCATGGTAGCTTGACAATGTCCTTATAAATTTTTATTTAGTCAATATTCCTAACAGGAAGCACATTCTTCCTTTTTTACATTCTTCCTTTTTTTCTTTCTACCTACACTCATGATTATAATAGGGGGTCACTAAGTTCCTCTGGCCAGTTTAAGGTATATTGCTTTACCTTGTTTGTTTGTTTGCTTGCTTGTTTTTTTGTTTGTTTGTTTTTTGTTTTGTTTTGTTTTGTTTGGAATTGAACTAAATTATCACCCAGTTCCATTTCTGGCCCTAAAGTATGAAAATTAGGTAGTCTGTGTCAGGCCTAAACTCTTACTCTTTGATGATACGAATAATTGAATTGACATTGCATGTGTCTAACAGGAACAACAGGAAAAAAAGACAAGAATGCAGAAGTAGGTTCCCCATGGGTGGCTCCAGCCAACTACTGAATTTGGAACCTGAATGCTGTGGTTATACTAGGCATAGTAAAGGGCATGCCTAGTATATAGATGATAGCTCATTAATGCTCCCCTCTTTAAAGCACCCTCATTTATATGCAATTCAAACTAAATGATGGAAATGCAAAGCTCTGGAAATTCTGCAGCTACAGCTTTCAGACCTTTTTTCTCTTTGGCACTGAAGACATAGAATATGTTTTTTAGATATACTGTGGGCATTTTCCTTGGATGCTAACCTGCCAAGCACTTCTGTGCTCTCAGAGACTTTTAGCTGTTCACTTGGAGTATCTTCTACTAACCAGAGCAGAAGGGTATTGGAGTTAGGATTAATTCTCCCCATCCCCCAGCACTGAATCAAATAAAACCTTCTTCCACCCACACATTGCTATCTCAGCTTAACAACAAAAACAACCTGCCAATCTCTCCCCACACAAAAACCTTCAGACTTTTCATCAAAAGTAAGGGAAAGGTACTGAAAATTTTCTGAAGTACACAAGGCAGAAATTGCCATCATTCCTTTCAAATCATCTGCTGTTATTTTTATTTATTTTTTATTATTTAAAAAAAAAAATACACTAATGAATCAGATGAAGAACAAGGGAGTGGGGTATTTCCTGTATGCAAAAACATGCCACAAAGCAAGATGAGAATTTTTTGCTCCCCTCTAGAGGAGCACATTTTGGCCAGAGATTCCAAGTTCACTGAGCAAAAACTTTATGTCAAACAGTCAGAGAAGCAAAAAAAACTGCTGTGAGACTTTAAATGCAAATTGTGGTATAGGAGAGAATAATATGGCAAAGGCTACAATGCTGAGGACAAAAAGTAAGTTCGGGAAGTACCGACTCAGAACAGGGACAAGAAAGAGGACAGGAAAAAAAGACTGTGAGATTCAATCTTTATAAAGCTGAGAGTTAGGGAAAAGTATCCAAAATATTTGCACTGACATGGAAAGATGAGAACTAAAGATGAATGGTCAGAGTCTGATGGAAAGAATATGGCAGGGCAAGAAGTTGAATTTAGGTCTTCTGGGCTGGCTTATTGCTGTAGTCATTGGACTGTGGTGACTTACTGGAAGCAAGCTGGAGAAATTAATGAACATTAGTAAGGTACCCATAGGAATCATTTGTTTATCCAAACTGTAGGCTATGCAAAGCTTTGGGACATCATATTGCTTAATGATATGTTAAAAAATAAATAAATCAGGAACTTATCTGAATCATCCACATTTTTTGAAATCCTTTTAAGGATGCCCCACCCTAATCTGCAAACATGGCCATGAATTTATCAAGAATCACAATATCTTGCAAGTCTTTGTTGGCCATGTGCATGTTAGTGAATAACAGTTCAGAGCCCATTCTCACGACAAGATATGGACAAATGATTAAGGCACCCTGTTAAAAACTTAATCGCCATTCTGCTCCCAAGATGGCCTTATCCATACCCTCCACTGGGAATACATCCCTATTACCTAAATTATAGCCCTTCCTGAGGTGGTGCTGCTTATCCCAGGCCGAAAAAAATCATTAGGGGTCATGCTGGCAAGTTACACAGTGTGGACAATTGTTAGCATGTTCCTGAGCACACAACTCTTCTTTTACCAGTGAGTCACTTACAAAATCAGTGTGTTTTTTGTTGTTGTTGTTGTTGTTTTGTTTTGCTTTTTTTTTTTTTTTTTCCTCCCCATGGTCTTCACCATCATTATGAGACAAGCTTAATTACAAGCTGTATAGGACTCTTCCTATATAAGCAACTGCTTCTTCAGTTCATCTCATTTTCCGGCCCAGTGCCATCTGCTGTGTCATAGGGTGTACAAAACAGAGTCCTGAAAACCAGTTAACTCCTATATGTCCTTTGAGTAGTTTCAGTGATATATGAGAGTGTGCTTAAATTAATGTATATGTTTTTGTTTGTTCGTTTGTTTCATCTAAACAGTCAAAGGCTGGTTTCAACTACGTTTAAAAGAAAGGAGAAAAACTCAGAATAGGTAAAAACAATACATGTTTCCTAAGCATGTATTAATAAATGTAATAAATGTAATAATAAAATAATTATGTAATAGTTAATAAAATTAATTAATAAAATAATAAAATGTAATTAACTAATGTAATAATAATGTAATAAATGTTTCCTAAAACATTTATTAAAATAGGCAGCTGAGTAGAAAAGTCCTCTTACTGAACTTTAATCAACTTTAATGAAATTTACTAGACATCCCAAAATCTACTTATTGGGGAGAATGCATGAGAAAGGGGAAATATACATGTAAACATGTCCAATGTAAACCAGTTTACTCCATTTATAAACCATTTATAAATAAAATCTATATTAAAAAAAAAAAAAAAGTAAATTCCACATATAAATAAGCAATTTATTCCACTGTTCAATAAACTAATATTTTATTTATTTAAATTCAAGTTTCATTATATCTTTAGACCTTTGGCATTTCATGCAACTTATTACATAAGAAAGTATATTCATCTAAGATTCCCAGCCATGACACAGTTTCTGACATTCATACTGAAGTGACATCCATGCAGAATAGGAAGCCATTTGCTAAGTGTTATATATACATGAGATATAAGCTGTGTCATTAGCATTCAGGTTGTTTTAGACCTCTTTTGCTGCCTTTGCCATAGTTTCCCAGAATTTCTTTGTAATTTCTTGTCAGTTTTCTATTATTTAACTTTAGAAACTGGAAAACATTTGACCATCATTTCATTTATTCATCTTGACATTTCCCATTAATACTTGCAGAGGGAAAAAAAAATAAAAATAAAAATAAATAAATAAATAAATAACAAAGCAAAACAAAATAAAAAAAATCAACAACAACAACAACAGCAACAAAAAACGGCAGAACTAGTAAAAATTAGATATATGTGTGTATTCATATATATATGTATATACTCATATATATAAACCTTGGGGAAAAAAAAATTCTTGGGTAAATTCTCAAGGTGGAGGGGAAAGCTTCAGAGCAAGAAGACCTACTGTGTAAAAGTTACCCTAGGGAATTGCCCTAGGGAGGTGATGAATGCATAATTGCTTGAAATATTGAATAATTGTTTTCTCAAAATTAATGAGTAAGTGTGCACTAGAGAGATATCCCCTACTGGCAAGGTACTGGACAATTAGTAGTCCTTTCCCATCTCCACAGTTCCTAATTCTGTGTATATCTCTGTGGTCTAAATGAGCCACATAGATTTTAACAACACTTTCCAATAGATTTTTATCAGCTGACAGTGAGAAAATATCTGGGGAGTTACTCCAGCAGTCCATGCAATTTCCCAGATCAGGTCAGACTAAGCAAGCTGTCACCTAGACTTCCAAGGCTAGAAGTGATTAATACTGTGTAGTATCCAACTGTGCTTTCCATACAGGTCTGCCATAAAAAATAATAATAATAATAATAATAATAATATATTTTTTAAAAAGTTGTCTCATTAGCAAAGACATTATTCATTAATTCTTTATTCATTTAATGTGGAAAATTCAGGGAAAAAAATAAAAAATTAAATAAACAAGGATGAAGACAATCAAAACTGATGAGGTGCAGGAATAACATTTTTCCAAGCTTCTTTCCAATGCAGCCCTATTAATCCACCAACCTCGAGGTTCTGGTCTGTATCCAACTAGCCAAGGGCAGCAAGTTTGCTCAAAAAACAAGCTTGTATACCCACTGTGTATCGGTTTTGACTATGAATCATCTTCTGATGTTTTTCCATTTATTTTTTTTCCATGCATTTTCAAATGCAAAACATTTCAGGAGTGATATGGACATCAAACAAAAGATGCCCTGGAAAAACCTGCAGTTTCTTACGGAATTGCTTCAGGATTTATCAGTATGAGGAAACTGCACAGATGGTGTATTTCTAGGCATTAGCTTATCATTGAATAGACACTGTTTCACATAATTTATATTTCAGTCTTGGGATTTCCCTGACAAGCTCCTCCAAATCATTCCTAGCTGTTAACGTCCTGTCAGATTTAATGATTCTGGCTTCTCTGACAGTTTTATCTTTAATGTGAAATAAATGCTTTCCTGATGCTCACAATGTGCTGCTAATGGTGTGGGAGCTCAAGAGATTTTATTCATGTTTGTCTTTTGCTCTTCAGAGGCTAATCAAAGCTGACCGCTGAAGGCCATGAAATGGATCCTGCTGGATTCACTGAAAGTTAGGCAAGCCTCCTGGCCAGGTGGGACTGCAGTGGTCACTGAGGCAGATGTGGAGGGGATAAATCTCAAAGGAAGCCACTCCTACTGGATAACTAAAGACAGACAAGTTACTTGAGAGACAAAATATTTTTGCCAGAAGCTGTAGGAAAAGGAATGCATCTTTGGATATCAGCATGGGCTCAAATCAGCTGCATGAAGCAAGATGGAAATGTTTTGCTTACTAAAACTTTTTTTGTTTGTTTGTTTTTTTTGTTTGTTTGTTTTTTGTTTTTTGTTTTTTGTTTTTCACTCTTTACAACCAAATATTCTGGTTTCACAGTGGAAAAAAATCTAGTCAGAGTACCGCAACCTGTATAACCAGCCCTGAGGTATCAGACACGGAAATTTTATTCCAGATATAAAGAGACCTGATGTTTCCTTGCTCATGCTTTGTAAGAAGCAACATCCCTGACCCAGGTGAGTAATCTTCCATAAGGCCATCCTGGTTCCCTCTACACTTGCACTGTGGAACAAAAACTGTTCGAAAACATTTCTGAGCAACAATTTCCTGTTCTATCAAATATACCTGATGACACCACAAGGCAAATTTTCCTTTCTGGGAAGTTCTCTTTGCACATCTGGTTCTCAGGATCTGGTTGTGCTAGGCAGGAAATCTCTGAACCCTAAGCCCTAAGAAACAACTGTAATTGAAAGAGGGTACTTCTGCTGGGTGATCTTTCTCCTTGACTATCCATGAAGAGAGAAGCTCCTCCAGTGACTGGATCCAAACACTCATCCCTCTTCACTGAAGGGAGAAGTACACAGAGCCTAGATTACTGACTTCTAAGTCAAACTTTCATGCTCAAAGTTAGATGCTATGTAGTGTCTCTGATACAAGCATCTTTCGTGAGGATTCAGGAAATTTGAGGTCCTTAGTTATATGGGTGGAAGAATGTGTTCCCATCAAGAAAATGATGACATTCCAGGTGCCACCACTCCAGGGATTTTTTGAAACATTGGCAGCAAGTTCTGATACTGATAGAAGATAGAAATTTCCAACCTAGAGCTTGGGACTAACTCTTTTCTCTTGTATTACGCAAGTTACAAAGGGATGCACATTCTTATATGAAAGTAAGGGTAGAAGAGCAAGACAATCAAAGAAGCACTTTTCCTTATGGCCAGACTTGATTCTACTTTATTTGGATGATATTTTTGTGCCACTTAATGTAACCCAAACATCTTCAGAACAAGACTATACAAGAAAACAAGCACGGCCAGAATCATAAAATGTGAGGTGGAGAAGGGACTCCTATCTCTAACATGGCAAATACTTCTAACATGGAAAACTTAATTTTTTCATACTGTTTCTTCTCTGATTTTTTAATCTCTTTTTCCGCAGGATAAGCCAGAAAAAAAAAAATCTCAAAAGGTCAGAATGAAAAATAATATTAGATATTGCAGAATGTCAAGCCATTGCATTCCTTTTTCAACAACACCAGAATCACATAAAAAAGTTTGCAAATGCCATTTAAGATAGCACAGAGTGAGTCACCTTACATAGGACCTTATTGTCCTATTTAGGCAATTCTCAATCTAGCTAAAATTAAATAACTGGTACCAGTTATCACTATTAGTAACAAATACTCTATAGGCAGGTCATCCCTTAATCTGCCAGTGCTACTGTCAACATTTCATTAATCTGCATAAAGGCCTCGTGCTGCTTCGGTGGGGTGAAGGAATGTTTAGCCATTGATTTGGAGCCAAAACATACCCTGACTGCCATTTGCAGGCATTTTAACACTGTCTGTTTTTGCAGATGTGCCACACCACTCATTTCAACAGCACAGACACCTAGCTGTTTTCTTAACATGTTCAGAAGCTCAGTTTCTGAACTGGCAAATTTTTGGTAATATTTGCAATGTTTAGACATCTGAAGCTCTGATGATCCTTTGCCATCATTATTTTTCTTTCTTCTGAATATTCATGAAATTACTAAATCCCAAGGCAAAACGTAGGGAAAAACTACTTCTATTCCATATGCAGTTTAGGTATATGAAAAATACAGGTTTACAACTTTTCTTTCCAATTCTTTTCCAATTCAGTCGTCCTACTGGAAAGGGCATTTGTTCCAGAAACCAATCTGGTATGAAACCTATTCATCCCATAGGCTGATCTATAAGAAGTGCATCTTATATCCTCCTGTGTTGGCCTGTTTACTCTTGAAATATAAAAGTCATCACTACATATGTAATTACTGTTTTGAGATCACGGTAGCCTTTTCTTTATTAGTATTTTCTCCAGTACTTTCAGCAATCACTCTTATAGAGTGAAGTAATTCATACATACTAGATCTAAATTTCATACAAGTCCTTTCTCAACCTAATTTTTTGAATTGGAATCATTTATTTCAGAATAAGTAAAGTAATTATATTCTTGGGATTATCCAACAATCAGTAAGGCAAAAACACAGGAAATAAGAACCCAATTACTTTTATAAAAGTACATACATTTGCAAACTCACCCCTTTTGGCCAATGACCACACCCAACGCAACCTGGAGTTCATCCTGTATCCATTTGTTTAACAACTAAAGAACAATTAAATATTTCTGGACATTCCTCCCATTGCATTCTATCCATCAGTTCTGGCAGCTGCTTGGCAACTCTTTACTTGGCCTCCAAAGTAAACCCACCCTCTGAAGAAAACACTGCAGACCTCTACAGCCAGCCTGTTTGCCTGCAAAGTGATTAATTTGGAGTGTATTAAAACCAAAGCCAGTGTGCTGATAACATGAAGCAAACAGAGGGAGTAGTATGTTGAACAGCTCAGAACGAACTGTTCCTGCTCTGCAAGCCAGGCTGATATTCTCACCACGCATTAGGTTTTCCAAGGGATGAGAAATGAGTACCCCGGGTAAGTTCAAAAGGCTCAAGAGATCTTCCTTGTTATCCAGCTCTTCATCTGAAAGATTGTGGAGACACCTTTGATAAACATACATTAAAGCTCTTCATGTTGCTCAAGTCTGAGATCAATCTCTCCAAGTGTTTGCTGAAATTTAGGGGTTTCCATCTCTGAGATATCCCTGAAAATTCCTTCCCTTATTCTACTGATTAAATAGGAATTTTTCATATTATAGCATATGATAAGACAGAAAGGTTGAGATGAAGACACCTTTTATAAAAAACATTTAAGAAATCTTTGGGTTATCTTAACCAGATGTTATTAAACTCACCACTGGAATTACCGGCTTAAATATGCTGGCCTGTGTTAGCCAAACATTAAAGCCACGATAAAAGTACTGCTTTGTTTTGTTTTGTTTCGTTTTAAGCTTTAAAATACACATATCCTTGCAGCTATTGAATTTGCTACCTCTTCTGTTCTCAAATTCATACGACAATATGTTTACACCTTTTTTTTTCTTCAGAAAAGTGTTTGCAAAGAAAAGTTTAAAAACATCAACAGAACAAAAGATTCCCTTTTTGTTTAGTATTTTTCAAGTCAGTAGCACAATCTGGAGGGATCTGCCACAAGATTTTAGTTGTCTGTAATGTTTACCTGCTTATCTGCCATACACACTTTTAAATCATACTCATCCCACAGTTTCTGGGCAAGCCTAGTTGTAGCCAAGGAAAATAATTAATCTAGACTAAAGTCAAGGTAAACAATTTAAAGCATTTGAAAATGCTCCCTGGGGATCAAAAAAAAAAAAAAAAAAAAAAAAAAAAAGCAAACATATTTCACTAATGGAATGAATATGTGATTTCATTCCATAAGCCATTGCAGAAGTTTCTTTCTTCTGTTTGGTTGAATATCTGTAATAATTGTCTAAAAGAGAAAGAAATAAGTATTATTTTTAGTTAAAGGGTTTCATTTCATGTCCCATATGATTTTTTCCTAACAGCCCTCAAGATGCTTCTAGGAATGTCCTGGTGTATCACAACCCCTGTCTCCCCCACCCTCCCACCTCCTCCCCACTTTCATGTATGGCAAAGTGTCTGTAGGAACCCCAACAGACAGGAATTGGGGGTGCCACCAGCTTGTTCACTTTAACTAACAGTATACTCACAGCATGTTATACATAACATTAGACACATGCATGGGGATGGTGTATCTGGGGTACCTCTAAAATGTAGACTTCTTGCCTAATTGTTTTTGGTAGGATCTCAAGTTCATGTATCATTGCAAACAGCTTCCTGCACGCACCTGTGTTTACTTAACTTTAGAACTAAGTTTGTGCTGGATGTTGCTGAATAAGGTGTTATCCTCTAGAGGGTGGTTAAACTATATTTTCCTTAGAAAAACACTGAAATTAAATTGTTAGAGACATGTTCTGAATACGTTTCAGAGCACAGTGAAGGTAACCTAAGTGGGTGGCTTACAGTTCATTGAACTATCACACATCCAGTGCTCCTGTAGCCTGGAAAGACTTTCAAGAAATACAGACTGAGCAAAAAGGTGTCAGACAGTTCAATAGGCCTACCTACCTGGTTGTCAAGACCCAAGCATGACCACTCTCCTTCCCAAAAGCAAGAGAGTGACCTGAGAAAAGCTTTCACATTGAGAACAATGTGAAGTCATTGTGCTAGGGCCTGCTATTAATAGGAACCTTAAAAATGTCCATTGACTTTTGCCAAAGTTTGATGATGCCATTGGGAATCTAATCATGGCTCCTAACTTCATCTTTCCTTTATAGATGACAATAGCAACCTGCTTGGTCCTCGTCCTAAACCTCAAAAGCACAACAATCATCACATTAAATTACCAAACACAGGACCATTACACTTAGAGAGACCAAAATACAGCTTCTAAGGCCCTTTAAGAAAGAATATTATCTGCTGGTCTGTCTAGGGACTTGGCATCCTGAAAGGAAAACGTGAAAGCTCACTGGAGGAGGTTGGCTTTTGTTTTTTTGTTTTCAATGTTTTCACCCAAATATAAAATGAAGGAAATTCCCTGTTGCTTTGTACTGGGCATCACAGTTCTGGGGAGCAAAAAATAGTGATACTAGCTTTCAACGCAGAGGAAACTCTACCTTTAGAAAGGTGAGAAAACTTCCCTTTAAAATTCTTAAATAGTCTTAAACTTTGCCAGTTACAGAAAAACTCAATGAGAGTTTTGGGAAGGAGAATGATTTTAAGATAGTTAACTTTTTTGTTTCACATTAAAATCTAAGCTCTGTTATCCATCACAATGAAAATATGGCATAATTTAGCCATACTCAGATGAGTTCTGCATTTCTTTATTCTGCCCAAATCTGAATCCTTTGTTTCAGGTAAGTATAGAAGATCACAAAGGTTTCTCAAACCAAGCAGGAGTGAAACATTAAGATACCGTCATTGCTGCAAGGTCTAAGCTTCAGAATCCTTTTGGTTTCTAAGTTTATTCACATGTTTAGTTATTTTGTAGCCATGATTCGTTTTATTTTCTTTTTCATTATTCTTTAGTTTAAGGCACTTATATATTTATTTATTAATACATATCACTTCCTCATATTTGATTGATATTATGAATTGTTAAAGCTATTTAAAACAAAAAATCTATAGAAAGGAAGGGATTTTTAAAAAATAGCAGAAAATACTATCCCGGCTGTGTATATATATGCTTCACTTCTGTTATTTATTCACTTTGGTAAAATAAATTCATCTGAAAAAATATGCACCAGTACAATTTTGACAGATGCCATCTGTGTTTTTGTTTGCTTGCTTTTGAAGATTTTTTAATGTATTTTTTTTTTATTTTTTGCAAATGAACTTATGAATGCTTTAAAAATGTAAATGAAAATGATGCCTATGAAAAAGTAAGATGAAAAAATAATTTGAAATACCCACATTCTGTGCCATTGCCCTCTTCTGGATGAAATAGCAAACCTGGCACTGCTTTTGTATATTTTTTTACTTCACAATAATTCTAGTGTGGGGACAGAAAACATATCTGTTGTTGTGGGGGGACAGAAAACATATCTATTTCCTTCATGAGCTGTAAATTTCAGGTGTCACAGTAATAGGCACTCACTCACAAACAGTCCACACATACATTACACCCTTTAAAAACAATGTCTTGTTCCTATTTCTTACTTTCTGAAAGTGGCAAATGCCAGCATCATAGTGTTGGTGTCTAATGTACAGAGAAAAAAATATCTTTCAGGAAAATAATTACCATGTGCTCATATTTGTGCTACTATGGCTTCTTCACCTCCAGCTTGAGTGCTGGCTTAATTGAAGCCTCGAGGCTCCTCATGTATATATTTGCTGTGACACCAGATGTGTCACATTCACAGTTCACAACATGGCTTTAGAGTTCAGTTTCAACTTATTTGTTGCAAACAGGGATTTGTGAGTGTAAGGAAGCTGTTTAGGAGAGGGTTTATACAATCAAAATTTCCCAGCCAGCATTAAAGATCTACATGACTGCAGCATTAGAAAGGTGAGGTTTGGTATTCCTAAAATCCCATGCTTGCTTTACATACAGTGGAAAGTAGGGAAACAATAGAATGGGAGAAAAGTTTACCTTCTGAGCTGTCCACATATCACTCCCAATAAACATATCTGTCCTCCCTGTTCATGGGGGCGTAGCCCTTTCCCTCTGTCCCAAAGGAAAAATGTCAGAAGGTTATTTAAATCCAGCAAAAATCCCCTGAAAGAGGCTGCCATAATTTGTCATCCTCTACCTAGTGCAAAATATATGGTCCATCCACGTGTTCCACTGTACAGCAAAAAAAAAAAAAAAAGGATAATAAATATGCCAAGAAAGGTTCTTGACTGTATTTTTTTTACTTTCTGTTTCACACAATAAAATAAAAAAAAAATAATAATAAAAAATCTGTGGATGGTTTGAATAAAACATCCTATATGCTTTCTTTTCCTCCTCAAAAGGCTGACAAAGAATATCTTGTCTGTCACATCCCTCCTGAAATGTCTTTCCTGGGACAGGCTAGAATAGGTATTTTTGGAAGCAACAGCGCTCTCAAGTATTGCTGGGTGGCTGGCCTTGGCAGCACATGTGTATACATAGATCAGACTGCTTGGATGCATGGCAAGCCAATACCTACTCTACAAGCAAACCTGAGCTTCCATGGATGTATTACAACTGAGCCTTTGCCAGTGGGTGTCACTAAAAATTAGCTGTAAGATATTTTATTTATTTATTTAATTTTTCCTAAAGGTGGCGGGGGGGGGGAACAAGAAAATCCGAATATTAAAAAAATCATTTTAGGACTTATTTTTGGCCCCAAGCCTTGTTTTGAATCCTTCCTATGGTCAAACAATGGCAATGAGATCAGAGCCAGGCATCTAGTGCCCTCTAATTACTTATCTGGACTGACGCTTGCAGTGAATAGCTGGTAGGAGGCCCAGATTGGATGGGAAATGATTTCGTTGAAGTATCCTGCATGGATTCCCCGGTGGTGGTGGCATGTTTCTTTATGGGCTTCCTACACTGCTCTCCCTCACGCAGTGGGGGAACGCCAGCCAGGTGACTCACCGAGGTTCTGCCCCATGTTTACTGCAACAGCCTTCTCCACTGGGACTTGGTTGCTGCGTGGATCCTGACTTTCCCAAGAGCAACTCAAAGGGCTAATTTTAAATTAACAAAAGCTTTGGAAGGCAAAGAGAGGGGAAGGGGGAGGGGGTTTTCTTGCAGGAGGAAAGAGATGGCAGAAATAGACTCCTTCCTTTTTCCTTTCTCTTGTCCAAGATAAGGAAACATCACAAGCTAAAGGCAATTTAAAAACAACTTAAAAGGCTGATAAAATTAGTTACAAGTATTCCACTGGCTGGACAATCGAGATATAGAGCAAGTCTTTACTCACAATTTTTTTAGGAAAAACTACCAGTGGTCATGGCAAAGGGGCAAAACCAATGAAAGACTTCATATTACATAATACCACAGGACCAGGTAATAAAAAAAAAGTGGTCCAGTAGTTGCAATACTGAGTTTTAATTTTTGCATTCCACTTAGGTCTCCAGCCAGTCTAGGTTTCCTCTGCAACTTTGATAAAGTCACTGCAGCTTTTCTGTGTCTCATAAGAAAATGATATCTGCATGAAGTTGACTAGGAACAACAAATGAAAGGTTATGAGCTTTGCTGAAATTATCATTATAGAATGAAAAGTTGTACCCAGGCCTTAAGAGGTCTCTCATACCCCAAAAATACAAGGCTGGAAAATTTCACTGGGTGAAATTTTTTCACAGGTGTTCCTGTTACTTTCCAGTTCATGGTCCAAGTTTCTAACTAATTGGTATAGCCTAAAATGTGTGAGCCCTGAAGACTGGTCCTGTAGATGATGAGATTTGCCTCTTGAGCATATGAAGACAAAAGCAGACTTTCAATGTGTCCCATGGAAAGCTAAAAGGCAACCGATCCACTCATTTGAAAGGGAAGCTGAATTCAGATACCTCAACATAACTAGGTTGTAGATATCCTTCTATAGTAGAACTGGAACATAATGAGCATAAATATTTAATCTTCAGAAAGCCTAAAAGGAGATGTCCTATACCATCTCAAAGACTTCATATTCCACTGCAACCAAAACACAAACTTTCAAATCCCTAAAAGGGTGAAGAAATTCATAATTAAACAGATAAAACTGAACATGATTTATGAATATTTATGGAGATTTATTGGACTGCTACAGCTTGGTGGTCCTTCTGTCAAAACTTGTAGCTCTGAAGCAGAGAAATGCCATCAGAAAATGGCATGAATGACTACTCAGTACTAGTAAAGGTTTTTGATGAAACTAAACCTAATATAGCCACACTAAATATTTAGATATTTAAATCCCGCTCATTTTATGTTTCTTGTCCACTGTCTTTTTGCTACTCTTATTGACAGTTTTCTCAGTAGGCTTTGGGTTGTATAGGGTTTGAGCCAATTTCTAAAGTCTGACAGGCCAACAAAGACATTCTATCCCTTGTGGTGAACATGAACCAAAACAGGTCAGCACTAACTTGGGGATATCTGTATAATGCTCCATTGCACTAAGTAAACATGTCTTTAATCTCTCTGTACCATCTGGAAAATAATATTTCTTTTATTTTTCCCTTTTGATTTTTTTTTTTTTTCTGTAGAGATTACAAGTATTAAAAGGCAAGCCCCTTCTCTTATTACACAAGTATAGCAAACAGGCCAGAAACTGTTCCTTGGCCCTGAAGGCAAGTGGTGTGATTCATCTCATGTCCATAAGGTTAAAATCTTTCTTCCATGTTAAAAAAGCAAGACCTCACCCACATTGCCTATGGGGAACAATCTCTGATCTGTTATATTATTTGAATCATTTCTGATAGTTGTCTGGAAAAGAGCAAAATGATACGGGGCAAAACTGTTCCAAGGAGCATGGTAACACTGCATCACTATGGAATATCGTAGGTCCAGCCATGGTCTTCTTTAATTTAGTAGATATACCCAATTTATGTGTACAAGTGCCCAAGACAAAGTACAACAAGGTTTAAAAAGGACTATAGGCATTATCATAAAAAGAAATGAAAACAGATTTTTCCAATTCACTTTTTGATTTTGCTTCTATTCATTCAAATCACTAGTCATGAACATCTCCCTGAAGGACAATACAGACCCAGAGGCAGCACATAGTCTCTACACAACCATTCCTGCAGCAGACAGTCTTGTGCACACCCAACCATTCTCTGATGGTTTTCTAGCTTTGGAAAATCAGCACAATATCTTACACCAGTGCTTGAGAGGAAAATGTCATTAAAGAACATGACTCTCTTGACAGAGCAACAGAGGTCTGTATTGCTTGGATTGATTATGGTGTATTCAGTTGTCATCTCTGAAACATGTGACTGAAAACAACAGCACTCACATAATCCTTCCCAAGGGTAGTGAGAAGGAACTACTGGTGTAACATGGCAAAAAAAGATTTCCAAATCTTGATTCTAATTTCCTAATTTTTTAGAAGAAATTGCTCATCTGCAGCTAATCATGTTTTTGCCTTTTTTAGTCTCCAAGAACAATATTTTTTAAGGTGCTCTTAATGAGCTGAACAGCCTCATAAAAGCTCACAAGAGACGGAGAGACTGTCAGAGACAAATCACTTTCTTTGATTAAGCCTCACAAGACCTTGGTACATTCTTAACTGAAAAGAACACAACAAAGATTGATCTTCCTCCCACTTAAATCAGTTGGACTTTTTCTCTAAGGTGGGATCAGATCCAGAACAGATTAATTAGAAATGTGTTTTGATAAAATGCTGTTATGTAGTATGAGGCGTGTAACCAGAAAAGGAGGAAACAGGAGATAAGTTAGGAAAACAGGAGAGACATAGCTGGTAGTGACTTCCAAAGGGAGAAGGGCCAGGAAAAGCTGAGGTAGTAGGTTTCTAAATGGAGGGCTCAGCAAGAAATACATGTAAGAAGGGAGATCCACACAACCTCACCCTCACCTCTCACGGCGGCTTAGACCTTTCTGGCTTGTGGCACACAGTGCCACAACCGCACCTACATTCTCAATAGCTTTGCCAGTAGATAAAGGCATTTATTCATAATGAAGTATTTCATGCACCTTGGCAGAAAACCACATAGTTGCTGAACAGTTGGGAAAAAGTTTTGTCAGAGAGTCTGTCTGAAGACTTGCCTGTAACACCTCTTGCTAGCTCTCTGTTAGGCTACATCTCAGATCTCAAATATAGTCAACCATTCCTCCAGCAGACATTCTTGTGCACTCCCAGAAATTCTCTGTTGGCTTTTCAGCTCTGGAAAATCAGCAAAAGAACAGACTTATAATTTGTTCTGCTTTTGCTATTTTGATGTCTTTAAATTATTATTTCTAATCTTTCTAAAAGAGCTCTCTACCCCAAACCCAAATGAAATTCCTAAAGTTCTTAAAGTCCTTTTACAGCAGATTCTTGCAGGTAATGTGGTTCTGATAGCAGCAAACTTCATAAACTGCTTTGTCAGAACTCACAACACAAAACCTTCTGCACTTCCAGGTGCAACCTTTGGGTTGTCTGCCAATGCATTTCTCACTTTCATTCTCTTCCTATTTCTGGAACCCAAATATTGTAGAGCGTAGATTTTGAATCACTTTAAGCCAAAACTGAAACTTCATTAAAGCGTTGTTCACATGTTATAGATTCAGATAGAGAAAAATATACCTTCCTTTCTGCTCTTTTTGAAAATAAATTGCTTTTGAACAAATGAAAACCCACTTAAATTTTCATCTGTACATTTTCTGGTGAAGAAAACATTGACAAACTTGAAATAACGTCTTCTTACATGTTTTCTTTCTTTGATACAACAGAGATTTGGCTAGGACAGAACATCAATCTGCCAGAATTATGCGGAAGGCGTAGGATTCGTGGTATTTCAGACCCAGTCAACACAATTAAGCAAGCTTTGTTCTATTTTGAATTCACATAACATGTCCATCACCTTAGAAGTAACTTCCAGAAAGTTTTGTTTTGTTTTAGTTTGTTTTGTTCTTAAACCATGCTAGTTCCAGGCTGATTTCCAGAATATTTAAGTTTCAAATCCAAATAAGAACTTCTAAGGAATTATCTGAGCTGAAACTCTAGGTCCTTAACAAGACTTACCTGTTAAGGAGAGAGATGTTCCTTGCACACAGAGCTCTGTTTAACTTCAGGTGTTGCTGTAAGACCTTCTTCTGTCACTGCAAGATTAATATTTTCAGTAGAATCTGACATCTCTGTGAAAGAAATAGAGCTGTAAGTTTCAACAACTGTGTCCAAGTTTGTTAAGCAAATGAGAAATAATATACCAAGACTTCTTATGTTTAAGCAGTGTTGATCTATGCCAATATATTAAAACAAACAAACAAACAAACAAACAAACAAACTCAATGTCTACACTAAAATATATATATATTACTCTTTGTTTTTATTAGTTTGTAAATTCATTGAAACCATATCTAACTCAGCCTTTTTAAAGATGTAATATCCCCAAAGCAAATTACATCTTCATTCTTAAGGGTCATAACTCAAAATTCCATCACTTTGGTGTAGAGCCAGGATTTTTGGAAGTTAAATTAAAAAAAAAAAAAAAAAAGATAATAATAATAATAATAATAATAAATATAATAATAATAAAAAAGAAAACCAAGCAAGCTTCATGTGAGTTCTCAACAGATGCAAACAATTTTAATAAAGCTAAACTTCAATCTGGGACCTAAACTTCAGCCTGGGACCTGAATGTCCAATTATTTTTATTTCATTTCCAATTTGTTTTGGAGCCTGTAAGGGATAAGAATGATTTGTGCCAGATACTAAAATGTACAGTTTAGACTGTGGTTGCTGAGTACTACTTATTCTACAATATCAGCAGAAAGATACAGAGAAGAAATAATTAGAAAGCATCTTCTGGGCTTGCTGTTCTCTCAGTTTCCAAATTCATTTATTTATGTATTTATTTAGGTAACCATTATGAATTTAAACATTATTTACCTGCTAACCCTTAATATTTCAAAATTCAAAAACTGCGTTACACATTTTCATACTGAGATATCTCAGGTGAGATGCTTATATATATAAGGGCAGGTAAACATTCAGGAAGAAAAACATTTTTGAAAATTAGATCACTTTGATGTGTATGTTTGAGCCCAGATTTTTAATTTTTTTTTTTTTTTTCCCTTCTGATGATTTAATTATGGCAAGAGCTCTTCTCTGGCATTTATCATGCACCAGAAGGATGTTTCCCCTTACAGTTTACAACAGAATATCTACAATATAGCCTAGAATCATAGAATCATAGAATATGGAAGAACCCACCAGGATCATCAAGTCCAACTCCCGTGTCCCTAAAGGACCACCGAAAAAACAGACCCTATGTCTGAGAGAACTGTCCAAACACTTCTTGAATTCTGTCAGGTTTATTATTTTCCAGAAATAATATTAGAAAAGTGGGAGACAGGATGTCTTGGGGATTCTAGTGTTAAAGCAAACTGTGTGACACATTTCTGCTTTCTTCTCAGTTCTTATTCTTACAGAATAAGCCAAGAGAGTGATTAACTACAGCAGATACAAACTAATGATTCTATTTGCTCCTTGGCATGCGAAGGCTCCAGGATTATCCACTCCACACAGTTTCCCTAAAAGGAGAGAAGGATAGTAGGCAATGCACTCTATAAATTGCTTCTCAGGGAATTTTAAGTGAGCGTTCACACAGTAATGATTCTCTTCGGCCTCCTTGTGCAGGGAAAGGCCCCATTTGCTCTGGCTCAAACTAATTTTTCACCACATTTGTCTTAGTAGGAGCGCCGCTTTTTTCACATCCCCATTTTCTGTTGAATCAGTGATTTGGTTGTTTCAGTTCCAAGTTTTCTTAATGTTTTCCTTTTTTTTTTTTTTTTTTTCTTTTTTTTCCTATGAACATTTGGTGAAGAGTCTTTTATTTGTGCTCAGGCTCCATGTCTTGACTCATTATTTTCACAAAATACACCTGGCTGATGACTTTGCATCTTTCCTTCTTTGGTAAAAACTGCCTGGATGTACCAATTTATTCTCAGTTGCAAAAGTTTTCACTCTAATTAACTGACACAGCGATTGTCTTGGGGTAGCTTATTCTTTAATCAATTGGACATAGTTTTTGACATCAAATGAATAGAATTTTTGTGTTTAAATCAAAGCTCTGTTTTGTCTAGAAACCTGTAACTGCTTATCCAGTTACTCCATCTGTCCATACAATCATTTGTGTGGGGAAATGTATGTCATTGATCACGATCTTCATTTTAGCACTGACACTGCACCATGACTATAAAAGCAAATGGAGCTGAACCAGGCTAGCCCAACGGATTAAGTAATCACGCAGAGTCTTTTGACTTCAGTTACCTTACACAATATTTTATTTATATTTTATCTATATTTGATTTATTCTGTGCTTTGGGAGCTATCGAATTTGCCATGGCAAATTCAGCATTTTGTATGGCAAAACTTTTTTTTTTTTTTCTTTCTCTTTCTCTTTCTCTTTCTCTTTCTCTTTCTCTTTCTCTTTCTCTTTCTCTTTCTCTTTCTCTTTCTCTTTCTCTTTCTCTTTCTCTTTCTCTTTCTCTTTCTCTTTCTCTTTCTCTTTCTCTTCTTTCTTGAGTTCATTGAATTATTCATTTTTGAAACCAAATCATATTGATGGCAAAGGGAATATAAGTTCACCCTTTTGATGGGTTACCGAACTTTAAAAATTGAGTTATTTTCCTTCATTCATTTTCACATCTTTTTTTTTTTTTTTTCCCTCAAGAAAATGTATGGGTAAATCAACTTTATTAAGTGGGTCATTAGAAATATATGTGAATATAAGGTTTTTCTATTAATTACTGTACAAGGCTTATGTCAATATTGACTGGAGGTGTTTAAGATAAAATGATATTGATTATTATATTTAAAAGCAACTCTGTAGTTCTCTCATACAAATTTTCTCATACAAATGTTCACTTTCTAATTTTGCAATATCCACTCAAATTCACATGGTAATTTCTTTTGATTTTGCAAAGAAATCCTTAGTGCTGAAGTATGAAGATGCCAGTTTTATTCTCAAACTCCATTTTGTTAGGAAACAGGGATAGAAAAATATAATTTATTCAATAAAGATTTTCCTAACTATCCTTAGGAGTATCAGGGCAGAAATAAACATACACAACAATTGGATGGTGGTACCCTGTATGTCCTTGATTTCAAGTCATCTTCTTTTGTCTTTGAATTTCCCTTTACTTTATTCTAATCATATGATTTGCTGTTTTATTTAAATATCTATAATTAAATATATATTGCATCATATTTTTCTTTTAGTTTCAAATATTGAGGTGCAGGCAGGAAGATTTTATTATTCACTTTCAGTTTTGCTCATTTATTTTTTACACATAGCAGTATTTAACTAAATATTCTACATGGATGTAACTCTGCTTATGCCAAAACATTTACTGAAAGTTACTGACCAAACCCAATCAAAGTATACTTCATTTGTTTGTTTCAAAAAGGGTTCTGAATCAGTACTGTGGAACTGTGTAAAAATTTCTGAGATCTACTCATTTTCTCACTATCAGGAGATGCTCCAGTGTTTTAAGCAAATGAAGTTTGGTCAAAGCTGTTCTTTTTGTAACTTACAGTGATGAGGGATTGTTAGAAGAGTTTATCCTCCTTGAGCCCCTTGGGTATAGAGGGGTTGATGAACAAAACGATTGATTTTGTGTGCTATGACTCTTAGCACAATTGCTTGTTTTTATCTACTTATGTTTTCATATTCAAACTTATGTCTACTTATGTCTTCATATTTAATTTCAGACTCCTTTTCTCTTGCCTTCTTCCCTAAGCTCAATAAACTGTGACTTTTCACCAAATATTAATAAATTAATAACAAATTTTGGTGTCATGTACAGCACAGATGCATTCAGAAAACATACACAACCTGAAGTGGGGATGCCACAGGCTGTTATTTTGGGGTAAACCAGCCATTTCATACTTTTGCTTTGGAGAATGTTAGGAGCATTCATGGCTCTCACTCCTAATTTATAAAAGGGCAACTACAGCAAGGCTTAGTTTATTTGTTATAGTAGCAATCAATTTGGCACATTCTGGCACTGTCACTGAAAGCAGAAGAAAGTCACCAGAGGCCGTTTCCTACACACTGCACTGGAATTGTTCAAAAATCTCATCTGGAAAACAGCCGTTGAGGCCTGAGATCCTAAAGGGCTTCTCTTGCGTAAATGACACTGATCATGATGCTGGAAAAAGTAGTTAAACTCTCTTGGAAGCCAGAAAATAAACTTTGGTTTTGTAGTTTTACATATATATATATATACAAATATGTATATATACACATATTGCTGAATCTTCTGCCTAGAGGGTCTAATGTCTAATTTCAGGGTTGAGATCTACTCGTCATCATCTGGATATTAAGATGTTAGACTCCTGTGTCTGAGGTAGTCATTTTCAGCACAATTAATGATCACTGGAGAAAAGGACACTTTTAGAAATGGATTTGTGTTTTCCTAAAGTAGCTCTTAAAGCCAGGTCAGGAGGAAGCATCTGTTCATCTATCCATAAATGAAATGTAGTTTATAGACTGAATGACATGTTTAGATGTAACATTTCATGCTTAAATTGAAAAGTGACGGTTTCCACCTCAGGAGGACAATATCATTTAGTGAAATTATACTATTCAGCATAAAGGGTGCTCCAGATCAGACCATCATTTCACACACCTGCCTACACTTACACCTCAAGATAATCACGTCTTTCCTGAGGGCATGAAAAAGCAAAGCTCTTTCCCTCATTTTGCTCCATTTTTTATGCGAAGGAAAATGGACTAATGCTGCAGTAAAATAAATGTATTTGTACTTAGCCTGAAGAGACACTTGTTTTAAAACATAATGTAATGAGTTGTGTTCTTTGGGCATGTCAAATGAGTATCGAGGAGAGTCTAAACTACACAGCAAACCTGGTGCAGCAAGCTAGCAGTGATTACAAGAAACATAATAGCCCTTTTTTTTTTTTTTTTTTTTTTTTGGCTTGCAAAGTGATCAAATCTTCTGGAGGACTATCACTTTCCCTACCTAAACATGTTGCTTTGTTTCACCAGTTGGTTTCTCTTTTCACACTTAAAAATATGATTTGCAGACGTACATAGCCAAACAACTGGTCATGAGTATAAGAACCTTTCTAGGAAATCATAATCAGGATGGCTTTTTCCTTCAAAAAAAAAAGCATTTTCAAAATCCATAGAAATAAACTGAAAAGCACAAGCCACAGATGAAAATAAAGGTCATAAGCTGGTAAACAGAAAGTGAGCATGTCTAAGCCGAAACTATTTCTGAAATTGAAGAACAGAAGACAGCAAACATGCATATACAACAAGAACATGGGCAGTGTTCACTTTGGATTTTGATCATCAAGTAAAATTATCCATGATATAAAGACAATTCGTTGGGGCTTTGGTTAACCACATACTGATCGTTCTCCTTGGGTAGCTCCAGGAGTCAGGTTGCTCCTTTGGCACTAATTACATTGTTGGGTTTCCTGCACCTGGGTTTCCTTGACTTCTTGAGGAGCTTTTCTGGTTATGGTGATTAGCTCTTTATTGTGTACACTAACAGACGATGACAACACCTACCTGCTGCCCAGTTTATTGCTCTTTCAGCATGACACCAGCCTGATTTTCCCACCTTCTCATCATTCCCTTCTGTTTCCCATTGCGCAGACTTCATTAAGTTCCCAAGTGCAACGAGTACATCTCATTATACTCTTCCTTCCAGCCAGCCAATATCAATCAGCAGCTTCCACTCATATGTGTCTGTGAAGGTTTTGAGATCTTATAAAACTCTTCCTGAAATAAAACTGCTGTCGATTTATTATTGTATGCTTTTCCCTTTGGCTCTGTCCCCCCAATTAAAACACTACTCTTTCCTCTGGGTTTCCTTCTCATTCACTCTAAGTCAAAGACATATGATGGACAGCCTTCAATGGCCCCATTCATGTTCCTACTCACAGCTCCTTTCCCTGGAAGACACACCAAACCAGCTGGTGAAATATCTTTTCCACAGCATTGTGAGATACCAGGGCAAGAATGGAGAGAACGGTGAAAAAGAGAAAAAATTTTGCTTTATAAAGTAGATACGGTAGATATTGCAGATTGGTTTCACAGCAAAGAAGAAATCGTTTTTTAGCAGGGTCCACACAAAATATTTTCCCTTTCCCAAATCTACTAACAAACATGAGAGTACATATCTCTTCCTTGTGGACTCATTCCAGCAGCCACAGAGACTACACAACCATTCTTCTGCCCCCAGGACTGATGACAATCAGAGGAACAGGCAAATGAAAGATTCATCTCCCACAGCGTATCATAAAATTTAGCAAAACCCCAGCATACCTTCCCCAAAGCTAATGCTCTGAAGACCCTAACAAGAATATTTTGTTCAGTCTCTGTGTTACCAGCCATTCTAGGGCATAGTTTTTCCATTTCCATGGCTGGAGATGGAGCCTGTGGGGAGTAATTAGATACTTTGCTGGATAGTCTAAACTCTTTGATGCTTTATTAGAGCAGAAACTATTCTCTGAAGGTGTGGAAATGATAAAACTCAACTAAGTTAGAGGATTTACGCAGTCTGAAGACCTGGCCCTGTGTTTTACCTTGGCCTTTCCAGCATGCTCATTTAATTTAACCCAAGGCCGTGAATTAAAATAAAAAACAACAATTCATGCCTGGTTACATTTGTGCTTGTAACCTACGCCTGTCCGATCAGGAGTTGGACAGGACAAAGCACAATGCACTTCCTTGCTTTTATTGCTCTCATTCACTTCATGTCATGCCAAAGAAGGTTGATTTAGGAAGTTCGAGTAATTAACTGCTGATGTTTTTGACTGCTGTTCCCAAGAGACTTACAATGACTTGTAATGGTTGTTCTGTAGGAAACTCTTTCTGGAACGATTGTAGATAACACATATTCTCTGCATGGCTTTTCTTTTATTTGATTATATTTTTAAGCAAGAAACATAATTTTTCCTTTAAGCAAAAGTCACCTGTTCCATGCATCCTTGAAAACTGATAAATCACTCTTCTGTTCTCAAACCATACTGACATTTTGCTGTCAGAGTCCACAAAAGAAAGAGGGTTCCTAATTCACTGTTACACGTTAGATATAGGATATGTAAATTGGACAAAACAAACAAGGAGTAAAAAAGTATGCTGTCTTTATATTTTAAGTTACAGAGACCCTTTCATGGCTCTTAGAGGTTGAGAAAATTCAAAGGATGAAGCAGAGGGGCAATGGGTATTTGGGGAGCACAGGTTATCAGAAGAATTTAAATATGCATTAGTTCAGAGGAGAGTAACAGCTCCTAACATGGTCTGATGGCTCTTTGGTCTCACTCTTCAGGATGCTTCCTTGTACTTCTAACTCTGTGTTTTGCTGAAAATAAACAGATGCCTTAAAACTGCCCTATAAAACCTAATAAATTGTATCCAAAATTAAATGTGTATATAATTTATTTTTCTGTGCCCTCTGCTATTCATGCACACACATTTCTGAAAGCATATAGCATACAGCCAAACACCTATTTTCTCTCTTACATGAGTAAATATTTGGTTACCCATAGCTATACCTCATACGGTAGAAAAGGAACTTCACTTCAAATTTTCACCTCCAAGTTTATATATTCACCTGCTACTGACATTGAAAACTCCTGAAAAAGAATGCCGATAAAAGCAGAGCAGACTCTAACATGCACTCAAATTCATATTTGTCCTATCTGCAAACTGGAATCATAACTTTAAACCAAGTGGGTTGTTTCTTACAAAAACTGACCTTACCAAGAGTGACTCAGGAAGGATATTGTGCGTGATAGGAATTCAGCCCTGAGTAGGATGTCAGTTGTAATAAAACTGTTCTGTATTGAAGTGCTCATAAAAGACCTACTTTCTTCACACGCCATGTAACGCCAGTACAAAGCATTATTCATTTGTCACACTATCCAGGATTGATAGTCCCAATTTACTACTGTGATATTTTTGACTTTTACTTCTGTTAACTAAATGTAAACACCATTTGACAGTAGATTTGAAATTATATCAACAACATATTATAGCTGTTTAAAAACATGAATACAGGGATGTATTGTAGCAGTGAAATGCTAAGTTGCATTTACTCAGACAAAATGCAATAGCATGCCGGACTGTTATTTTCCATGTGAGATAAATAATCATACTGAGAATGCTAAAAACAGTATTCAGCTGATTGGCATTTGGTATGAGTTTGGTTTTTAATGTATTTTTCTCTTGAATTTAATGTTCAATAAAGTAAACATTGTATAGACCTAAAACTGCATCTCAAAGAAGAAAAAAACCTAAGTATTACAAAAATCGCTGAATCCCGATCTCCTGTTTTTCTAGACTAAAATGATTTGTAGCATTTTCCAGGTTCAATTTTTAAGGTGGCTATATATAAATATTTATGTATATTTATATATTTATTTATTTATTGGGTTTATAACAATATTTTATTCCATCCTCATTTTTGGTGGTTCCACCTTTAAAGTTTAGGTTTTCATACCTACCAAAATGTCACCCATGCGAGCCATGTCATGCACAGAGCTGAGTAAGGCTGCTCAGTAACTCTGTGATCTTCAGCTGCAGTTTTAACTTCTCTTTGAAAATAACCATGCGGAAACCTGGGCGTCCTCAGGGAACTGTGCCACACAGATCAGCGCAGGTGGAGACTGTGGACCACTCCCTTCACTTAGCCAGAAAATGTATTTATCCATGCTATAATGATCCTGAATTCAAGATCTAGAGACCTTG
Organism: Netta rufina; assembly: GCF_964035555.1. NCBI lineage: Eukaryota > Metazoa > Chordata > Aves > Anseriformes > Anatidae > Netta > Netta rufina. The sequence continues at coordinate 4,439,613 of NC_140124.1, forward strand.
GCTTATATCCACAGCACTTACCAACCAAGTATATCTCATCAAAAGGTATGTTTGCGGAATGCAACTTTTGACCTCATATTTTTTTGTGTATTTTACAGAGAGGAGCTAAACAGTATATATATATTTGTTTTTGTTACACATTCTTTGCTACTGTTTTGTCAATGAATAAATATTTGCTGAATTCCAGAGCATTGGAGTATTTTTATAAATGCCCAGAATACTTCTTAGATTAATCTGGAAGTCCTTGCCAAGTGATAAGATAATGATAAAAAAGTAAGGAGAACACCCACACAAGGTATGGATTTATTTATTTATTTATTTATTTATTTATTTATTTAAAAATCAGGATTTAGGATTGTAACACAATCTTAGTGCTGTTGTACAACAAATCTGTGCTTGGAAGACCTCACATCCAGGACACCTTCCAGGTATCAACTTTGAGATACAAAATATATTCTCCAATCACTGGCAAAATCCTGCTGCTAACTCCTATGATTTCTTTCAAAAAGAGATGTTTCTCTAGTTCACAGCTAAAACCCGCACAGTAAGACAGAGGTAAGAACAGTGCAGCAGCCAGGAGGAATCTCTAACCATTCATCTTATTCACACATTTTGTCAATTATATGGATCTGTAAACACATTCTTCTTTCCTGTCTTTATCATTCACACACAGTGGGATTAATTTGACCTAGTCATACTAGCCTCTGTAGTCAGTTTAATCCATGGAGATCCAGCCAGAAGCAGTCAAGGAAGTGAAAACTGAAATTAATTTCATCCTACAGTAGGCTCCTAAAAGAAGTCAGGTGACTCATGCTCATACAGTGCCTATGTCTCACCAGTGACTGTAAAAATAGTCCTGGGTCATGAGCTTACAAGGAGAGATATCTACCCTGTAGACACCTCTGACTAGATTAGATGGATCCTACCTGAGATTCACAGATGAGACTAAACATTCTACAGCAGGAAGTCACTTCAGGAGAATAGCTATTGCCAAAAATAATTGGCAATGTTGGAAGATTTTGGTTTGGGATGACCACTATCAAACACATCAAATACCTTTATTTTGAGATTGTGGATGCTTATCACCTTTATAGGCACTAGTACATCAAGCAACCAAAACATGCTACAAATATCTTCAAGTAAGCAATACATGGATCAGCTGCAGAAATTAAATGTGTTACATCTGAGCCCATTAGCTTTGTTGCATCTCTACCAATTAGCTTCCACAATAGAAAGCATTTAGCTTCAGAACCATATTAATGTCACGATCCTGTTCCCTGATTTACTAGTTCTGGGTGTGTGGATCTGGTCCATGCACAGGACTGCCTCTTGTCAAGCTGTCTACAGCTAACTCACTGTACTCTATTTTTTCCATAAATGATCTCATGTTTCTCAAATGGGCCTTGAAAATAAAGGCATTCAGATCGATGAGATGTTATAAGACATTTTAACCTGTGTAGACCAAGGATCTGCTATGTAAAGCATGCTGAATAGCATAGTATACAGTGCCATGGAAACCACACGTGAGCTGAAATTCACCTTGATGCCAAGAGCCAGAGCTCAAAGAAAAAATGCTTTACTTTTTTAGTCTAGCAAAAATCTCAATGCCATCAATTCTTCTCAGTACTGAAGAGCAGTGCCTTTAAATATTGAGTTGTGCCTGTTTAAAACTGCTGCAATTTAACATAATTCATTTAAGTAGAACAACAATAACAAACAGATGGAAGTTGAAATTTTGGACTGCTGGTAAATATTTATCTTAGTAAAAAGTCACTTTACATTCTTAAGAGGGTTCTTCATTTTAAAATCTATGCTTGCTTCAATGTTGATACAGTCAACAACTGTTGTTAACGAGGGACATCACAAAAATAGGTTGTGTTCCACTCTAACAACAATCCCTTCCCACCCTGGTTGAAATGACAAATAAAATACCTGGTTGAAAATGCCCTTTTTCCTTCTCTAGTTTTATAAACAAAGCTGCTAAGGGGAAACTATTTCCTTATTTCAGAGCTAATGTTGGATTTATTATATTTGAGCCAATGAAAACAAATAAATGAAGAGTGCTAGTATATACAAAGTGTTCTTAATGAATTTTCCTTAGGTTATGCAGCAGACTGGGCCCTGGATCATAAGGACAAGCAGGAACAGTCATTTTCTTTCCATGAGTAAACCTCTCTGTTTCCTCCATAATCTTACAGATCAACAGTAAAACAAGATAATGCACATCAGTCATAAAGGCTTTGGTGCTTGGTTTTTAAGATTTAAGTTTCTATAAGGATGAGCTGAATAGGCAAATTCTTAAAAGACAAACTTGGGTTCTGGGTTTAGTTTTTAACACCTATTCCACAATAGTTGTCCTTATACCATATCTGGTAAATGTGAAATAATTGAAGGCAGTTTCCTCCATAGTAAACTTACCCTAGGGCAGGAAAATTACACAGACTTACCAGCAAATTTGTATACCTATATTTTGTGTGAAATTGTTTCCATAATCATACCCCAAATCATATAGGTGCTGTGAAGAACTATTTTACTTTCTTAAAAAAAAAGTCTCCAGCAATTTCTGAATCAATCAGTGATTTGGGGCCCTTGTACTTTAAAGAAGATCCCAATCACAGCCAGAAAACTGGGCTTCCTTCAAGTATCTCAGGTGCAGCAACTGAATCATTAGAGCCCCTCGCTTATCACTTCTGACTAAACTTGGCTTATGGCTGTGTCATTTTTCCAAGCTCTTCAGCTTTCCTCTGATTTCTAAAGTGACTATTTCCTGTCATTATATATTAGTCCATTAGATATATTAACAACAAAAACAAAAAGAAATCTGCCTCAGAAAAGTGAAGAACTAAAACCAGCAGACTCAAGTTACCATTTTTGCGCTACCTGGGACAAACCACAGTGATAATAGAGATTCGTTTGTGATAATAAATATATCATCATAATAAAATACTTTTTCTAGTCTAATGTAGACCTGCATACATACAAGAAACCTACTCAGTGTCTGCACATACCCACCCTGCCACAAACTTCCCCAAACAACTCTTACTTGTCTACACCTCCCCTGATTTTGATCAGGATGATGTGATTTATCTGAGACTGAGATGATAAAAAGCCATGAGGAGTAATGAGATCTTTGCAGTTTCCACTCTCAGCATTGGGTAGGTTTCGAACAGAAGATGGTGGACTTATTCACGGAGGCAGATAGTACCTCGTGCTATAAATTAGCTTCACACTAGTTAGTTTAAGCACTAAGTAGCTGCCTAGGTGTGAATCCTGTGAGATGAGGAAGGGTTACTCCATCCTGCTGCACCAACTGTGCTACAGTTCTGCTCAGAAAGAGGGAAGCTTAACATTTTGTTATTATTCCACTGACATGATGAGGCCCATGAAACATTCATAATCTAATCTCTCAGATTAAATTCCACTAGCAAATGAATTATTAAAAAAAATGCAGAGGAAATCTGGGATGTTACTATTATCTTTGCTTTAAATGTTTTATTTGTATGAGACATTCTGTACAAGACAAAATTAAATATACATTTTGCACAAATGCGATATATATGACACCTTACCAAAATAGCACTTCTGATTAAACATTCTGCATATACAATATGCCATCTTTGTTGTTAGCTAAGGCATCACATTTCAGCAGAGGGTGCATTTTTTATATCACAGAAGGAAAGAGAATGAATTTAAGATATACATAGAGGCCAAGTGCCAGTGTCTTTTAATGTACAATTAGCAACTCCTTGCTTTGTTCACTTCAGGAAGTCACGTTTATCAGGCAATGAAAAAGAAAATGGGAAACAATGAAAAGGAAAAAGTAATTGAAAAAACTAGATGTAAGCTGCTACAACAGGATATGAATTCGCACAGGTCTGTACAAAGGTTTTTGTATTGCCATATGACATTTTGTATCATCTTGCCTGATCATTTGATTGAAAAAGATCTGTGATATCTTAAATAACCTCCTGTGTTTTGCTATCAAATTGAAATATATGAGTCTTGATGCAGAAGGTGAGAGATGCAATACTCAGATTTCTTTTTTTTTTTCCTTTTTTTTTTTTTTTTAATGTGGTTTGGTTTGTTGGTTGTTTTTTTTTGTTTTGTTTTAGTTTTAGGATTGGTTGATTAGTTTGTTTCTGCAGAAGAGGTAGCTCTACATAAGTAATTTTGTTACTCATTTCCTCTTTACTGAAAGATGCCTTAGTAAATCTCAAGAGCCATCTCTCTTGCCTAGTAAGGGCAGCATCGTTGAGCCCTGGAGAAGGCAGGTACTGCCTGTAGGCTCCAGGAGCAAAGATGGTGGAAGGGGCTTAGCAATGCTGTGCTCAAGCTTGATGGAATTACCCTACAGTGGTGGTAGTTTTGGTCCAAGTGTTTTGTTTCTGCCTTTGTGAGTGAGGGCACAGGTGAATCTTGAGTTAGACCATCTTAAACAGATGGCAGACAGTGGACTTTGCATAACAAATATATGGGGACTTAATTACAGATAATGAATATGAAAGATCTGTCTCACTGGGATTCTGCTGGAATAGAAATTAATATTCAACAAATTATCCATAACCAGTGAGGATGGAGCCTCAAAAGTCTTTGAAGACTGTTTTAAAAAGAGAAACAGAGTTCAGGGCTCCCTCTGATCTTCATTTATGCTTCAAAATAAGAAAAAATATATATATATAATCCATTTCCATGCCTATTTATTAATCTTGAACTCTTTGTTATGTCCTGAAAAATCCTTAAGGATTTAAAGATTAAAGATTAAATCTTCAAGGGTGAAGTTGATCCAAGGCTATCCCCTTGGGCTCCAGCTATACTCAGTTTATAATCCTATAGTCTGGATCATAATTCTTCTTGCCCAAAAGCAAAGATATATCACACCTTACTATCTGTTTCAACTCTAAAGGTAGCCCAGAGAAACAGTTCCTCCAAGCACATCTGCACTGGAGACATCCATATTTTAATCAGATGAAATCAGGGCTGTAACAAGGCAGCTCCCTTCCTCCCCAGGGGAACACTTATGTTCACTGCTCTTCCATCTGGGAGTGGAAAGTCATCTCCTCCAAACTGACATAGTTTAAAGCAGTGCTTTAAAGCAAACTGTGTAGGTTTAATACATTGAAAAATTCAGAAAGGAATTTTCATCTCTACACTATTTTCTGTCCAAATGCATTCTGTGAAAAGTCTTATGTTATAGCTGCCCTGTGGGGCAGCTGGGAAAATCAGACTATATTCACACCATGAAACAAAGTGTGGACTATAGATTATAAAAAAAAAAAAAAAAAAAAAAAAAAAAGTAAATAAATAAAGGAGCAAAGGTTTTATGCAGGCTGGTAGACTGCCTGACAACACACTCAGCCACCATTATGTCTGTGATTTTTCAAGCTGTATTATTGAAACGTCTGGATCTGGGATCCTTGAACATTTGGGATCTCCAACTCCTAGAAATACTGAAGCTCACTGAGGCAATGTCTTACCAAGGAACTGGTGTGCTTGAAGTTTAGATGAATGCATCCTAAAGGCAGTCTTGAGTCCACCTACAGCTGACAGTACAAACATATCCCTAAATACACTGAGATGAAGGGGGCAATGTAATATTCCTGTAGGAGAGTCAGGAATGGGCTCTGAGTAAGGAATCTGATGCTGTCTATGGCTTCAAGGCTGAATGGGAGATCTTCATCTCACAAAGTGTAAAGAAGGAAGTTTGCCTATCTGATCTAAAACAAATTACACTGAAACAAATAAAATTGAAATAACTGCAACTCTGATATGCTTTACTGCACATAGATATCTTGATGTAAATGAGAAGCAAAGGGGGAGACAGATGTACATTCACAGACTAAACTTTTCTGGTAGTATGTTATGGTTTATACTCAAGTCAGTTTCCAAATCTATATCAAGTGCTAATTCCCTAAAATTTGTATTTGCACAGACTGTTTTATATCTCAAGGCTACACACAGTAGGATATTTAATTTTTGTTAGAAATTGATTTTGAAAATAGCACCTAGTTTATCTGGACTCAAAGTTTTCATATTGACCAGGAAGAAGGTGCTATGATAAATATCAGCAAGTAAAAGTCTTGTATTAAACTCTCATGAAATACTTACTTTTAAGTGAGACAAATTATTCCAGAAACACCATTTACCTGCAGCTTTTCTGCTGGCAAATATTTTTTTCAAAAGCATTTTTTCTAGTCTTCAGTAGCTTGTTCCAATTTTAGTAAAATGTTGCCAAAATAAAGAATTCATTTAATAATACAAACTGTTCTTTTAGTACCTCATGGTACATCTCCACAGTACACCATTTTCACACATGCATTTTATTTAATCATGAAAAACAGTATCTATCACAGATCCTCTATCTTTACATTTCAAACCTAACAGCATTTCTGTTTTCTTGTAATAATGAAGAAGCAAACCACAAATTTTATCTAGCACTTCAGTGTAAATAAAACCTAGAGTATAAGCAGTTACACTGATATAAAAGATATTTAAACATCTTTCTCCTGTCCAGAAAGGAAATGAACTACATCAGTGTGAGGCACTGTGCACCACAGAATTTCACCCAGAACATACCAGTATGTTCTGTTAACAGAATACCGAAGCTTTACTGCAAATTTTATAACACAAGAACTTTGTGTAGGTCTGGCTCTATCTGAAAAGTCCATGTGATCACCAATACATTCAGTGCAAAATGAGACTTACTAATATAAGGTAACAAGGTGAATATATATATTTCTTGGATGACATTTTATACTTGCGCTGTAGTGTTGTAGGTGAATAATTAGGCAACACAGAGAAAGCAGGTACAGTGACAGAAATGGATTCAGCTTCTTTCATCAGATTTTTGGAAACAATTGCAGGATACAGAGTAGATCCAGAAAGAGACCTCAAGGGGACATTGACAACTTCACTGCTTCGTCTGTAACCATCATTTGGCACGGGAAACTCAGTCAACACTCAGAAACTGTATGTTATAATCAGTCTCAAAGAATTTATGTAAGTGTTGTTTATATTATTGAGCAAAATATCCGAAGCATGAGGTGAATGAGGTGAAACAGCCTGCACACAACCATGTCATTCTTCCTCATCATAAACGGCATAACTCTTGTCCTATTTCCTGTATTGGTGGGAATAGGAATGTGCTAGTTCTGTCATTTCCCTTTTTTCTCTTTACAAATAAAGTGTGGGTCAGGTCAGTCACAAGATTGGTTCTGTGCCATTCCAGTCAATAACAGCTCCTTGCCACCTAGGAATAAAAGCAATATTTTACTCCTGTAATTTAATCAGGGCATTAGAAAGGTAAGCCAACACCTCTCAACCACCCACCCAACCTTAGAGAGTTCAGGATAGACTCACTTGGGGTAGTGACATCTTCTCCAAGGGAAAGAAAGGGAAATGTGCCCGCTAATTTTAGGTGCCCAACAAAGAGTCCTCAGCAACAGCTGATTCAGAATTAGAACCTTGGTTTTGCAAAGACTTTAGGCAGTCCCCAGGATTGGGTACAAGAATTGACCATGTATAATTGACCATGTATAACCAGAATGATCAGTCTCTAAGCTGTTACAAGGCAATTTGCACATTCCTATACAGCCAAGTTTCTGATTGAAGCTGTGTGACTGTAAAATCCCAAGACAAGATAATTTAATTTATCAGCTATCATTGCTCCTGTCCTTGGTTCCTTTGAAATATTCTGTGGCTTGCTCTGATGGTAATGTTTTGATATTAATGTGAAGATCCTTTGCTTTTTCTCTGTCTCATCACTTCATCAGAATACCACTAAAGATGTATACTGAGAACAATGTTTTTAAATAAGCCCACAGGCATACACACACAAAATCTTCAATCTTTTAAATTACTGGCTTTGTATCAGCTGCTACTGCTCAGCTGTCCACTCCAGGAATGTGACCAGTACAGTGAGTGCTAAGAAGGTACCAGTCCTGAATTTGTCACCAAATGTGTCTTCAAAGCAGGGCAGAATACAAAGGGGTGAACCAAGAGGTGAACTTGTGAAACCAGGATAAGTCTCTCCAATGACAGCACTAAATTGAAGTGAGTTATTACATGAATAGCACCCTTGGCACTTCTCGTATTTACAAATTCATGATCTATATGTGAAAATTAAACTACTGCATTCCCAATGTCCAATATATGACCTGGTCCAACTGTCCAATATATGATGTCCAATATATGATCTGGTTAAAAAATCTGTCTCAAAGAGCAGGAGCACAGTGGTAAGACATGGGTGAGGGGATGGGGACAACAATGACTTGACAGTCTGCAAGCCACATTTTTTTTGTCACAGAGGAAAGGATATGTCAGAAAGGGTATGACAGCTCAGTCCTTTCATTTGTCAAGTCAATTAAGTGTAAAACAAAACCAAAAGCTGAATCCATGCAGTATTCAGCTCAAGGTCTCAAAGAAAGTGACCACCTGAGGGATTTTTTTTCAGTACACAATTAACCCCAGTGAAAGTGCAAGTAAACTGACACTGAAAATTGGACTGCTGTGAAATTTTTCTTTCCTTCCTTTTTTTTTTTTTTTTCTTTGAACTTGCTGAGAAGATGAAAAAAAAATGCAGAATGAAGACTGAATTTAGTAGTAATAGGCAACAGCAATGCCTCACATTTAAGCTAATAATTGATTGGGAACAGTTGACACAGTTTGGCATCTGCCAGTGCAGAAAGTTGTTTCTGCCAGAGGTTCAGAACATCACCTTTTCCCCATGAATAAGTAAATAAATAAATAAAGGTAAGTGGGAAGTGCAATTGCCCACTGTATTTTTCTGGTAATGCCACCAAATCATCCTTTATCTTTGTGTACAGTCTTTCCAATGCAGCACCTTCCATCTCACCAGGATGATTAAAGCTTTGAGAGGGATTTGCAGGGGCCAAATGATGCCGAATGAAACCTGATGTGAGGACACACTGCACTCTGTGAAAATATTAACAAGTTCTGATACCATTTTTGCTGTTACAGCTTAAGATATTGCTAATCTTTATGCAGTGAAGAACTGGACATTTTTAAAATAGGCTTTCAATAAAAAGTTTAAACAGCAAAACATATTCTGAAGCAGGACTCAAGGTAACTTTCATAACAAGCCTTATCTCCTGTATTTATTTTCCAACTATTTTTCTTGGGCTGTTTGTGAACTGAAAAGCAGTCCTTGCCAGTTTGCTCAGTCCTTTTGGAGAGGACTTTGAAACTTTTTCATCTATTGAATCTGCACAAGAAAAGGTGTCAAATAATGCTCATTCACAGGTGCTGAACAAGTAATTTCTTTATAGAAACAAAAACAGTTATTTCTTTATAGAAACAAAATGAACCAGACAATGCAGTGCCATCATTTCCCCAAACTGTCCTGCTGGAATGTAATTCAAATGGAACCCACATTCTAGCTGCTGATTCAATTATAACTTATCAAATTAGCAATGTGAAAACAACACTAATTTGGTTCGACTACAACCTCATCCAAGAAGCTAATGGGAATACATCCATTGAACGTAAGAGGAACTGGTTCAAACCCTGAACAATGCTCAGCCTGGAATAACATTTAGAGAGTATCTCCTGTACTAATCATTTGACACTGTTTTAGAGTATACCAATCATTTATGGTGAAATACTCACACTCTCTTCTTCTCTATCAAATTTCTACCAAATGTCTCACTTTGAAGGAATACAAATCAACTATGTGTACCACAAAAGAAAGCTGCCACTAGAGGGTTAACAAAATGCATTGCTGGATTTGGATTATAATATCAGATCAAAGTTTTATTCCCCTCAGGCAGAGCTAACAGATGTTATTTCCGCCAGTGCAGACAGCCGCTGAGGATCGTGACTGTGATATAAGAGTATTCAGGGGAGAACGGAATCAGACATCTGCATGGCATCTCCCAAACAACCCAGGGATGCACATTCCAGACATCTCTTGGTCAGAATCTGTCTACTTCCACAGATGTCTAGGGATGAAAACCACAATAAAAGTGCATTTAATAGCACTGACTCTTTAGCTGCGAGCCTGCAGGTTGAAGCAATATCTGTTGATGACTATTTGTTTTAGCCATGTGAAGTGTTACCTGCTTTAAACTCAAATCTCTCTTTTCCAACATTGTGTATGATAGGGAATAAAAACATGAGCCTCCTCCTTCTGTAGAAGCAAAACAACTCTTCTCCTCTCATAATAATCATAATGAAAAAAACTAAATATAGAAACAATCTTTTAAATATACAGTTCTTCCATTGGAAGAGGATAAGAGAACAAACAGCTGACAGATGTTAGGCATATAAATCAATGCACTACAGGATGGTGGTGTTCAGGTATGGGGTAAACAAGTGGTAAAACTTTTCATGGATTGAAACAGAACTAATTGGTGAAAGAAAAATCCCAATCAAAATTTGGAAACAATGTTTAATTTCAGTTCTGATTGTACAGACTGTGAAATTCTCCATGCTGTCTGAGAAATTATCCTACATTTTTTGATGAGATAGGTTTAAAAATGAGCTTCATTATGAATGCTTGGCCAAAAGGAATAATGTCTCTGTTTGTTTTGCTTGCTTTAATAAAAATATTTTATTGTTATTTTCCATAGTTGTATGATAGAAAATATTGCTTTTCTCTTTGTCAGTTTGGTAAAATGTTGGTTAGTTTGATTTGTTTTTACTTTTCCTTATATATTGTTTCATAGTTGAAAGAAAAGTTCTTAAAACAAAACCAGAAAATATAACATGAAAAACAAAAAGCAAGTGGAGAATACTGAAAACAGGGAGACAGACTGATCAGGGTAAATCAGGCAGTCCTAGGAACGGTACAAAAAAAATTAGCTGACACTGGAATTTCCTGATAATTTACTTCTCTAACAGATTAGAGCACAGAATTTAAAATAAACAAATATCACCATTACCAAAACTGTGTGCAACTTTGATGCAATGCCAGGAATGTTCTAAGTGTAACTTTAAATAGTTGCATGCATTATTCACCCCAAAGCATCAGCTATGCATTATCTTTGTAGTAATGCTTGTGTTTTACCTTGTGTCTGAGAGCAATCAATTCAATCTATGTGTATGGAGCCTGAACTAATGTCACCGCTGTCATGTCACAGGATACCTTTTCTACTTTTCTGTAACTTTATAATGGCAGCTCTCCACGAACATGCTGTTTGGCAGTCACTGTCCTTATTTGTTTCACTCTTTTTGTTTGTTTGATTGATTCTTGTTGTTGTTTGTTTGTTTGTTTGTTTGTTTGTTTTTTTGTATGTATTATTATTAACAGAAAAATGTTCCAGAGAGAGGAGAGAAATTACTAGAGAAATATGAAGCTGCTTGGCTTTTACGAGAATTAACAATGAGGCTTTTACTTCTTGCTCCAAAGACGCTCACATAACAGCTTTCAAAGTCCTACTGGTGGAAGTTGATATAAAGCTGGTACAGTGAAAGCTCGCTATTTTGCTTCATTTCTTATCTCAGTAAACTGAAAATGTTCTTTAGTATGACTTAGACAAATTCTTTAAAAATCCATCATTTAATATCATACAGACCTTAAAATGGTCATGAAATTCCTAACATGACAGTAACTGGCCTTGAATTTAAAAAGAAAATATGACCTAAGAACCATCAAGAATGACTTGAAAAGCACTCCAATTTGTGATTTTAAGAAAGTCTGCCATGGACAAATGGACAATTTGAGAGAACTAAGACTATTACGCACAGCTTCATGAATCAAAAATGTACAAATGCCCCAGTGCAATTATATTTTTCAGAAAAGACTGATGAAGATGGAAGATATTTTCTCCTTTTCTCATTATACCTCTACAATAGGAACCAATCACTTTTAGGAAATCAAATTTTGATCTGTTGAAATCAAGTTGAGCTCTTAAACTACCTTCGGTTCAGTCATTACTTGGAGATGAAATGAAAGTTCCTCTAACAGCCAAATGAATGTCTTAGACAGTTTGATGTTAACTGCAATAACATGCAAAAAAAAGGTGATATTTTCTGATTTTTAACCAGTAACTTCACAAGATTGACTGCTGTAATATTTCCTTTTAACCACACACCATCCTTACATATATTATTTGTATCAATGAGTGAAAATATCTATGAAAAAATGTAGTTTTCACTTACTTTGTTCTAATGCAGTGCTCAAGTGGAGGAGTAAGATCATTTTCTTTATCTTCAGTGAACATCTGAGTTGTGTCTGCAGAGACATAGCATACATGATTAGTGACTGGGGTATAAGTCTATTTATTTCTGCACTGCAGTGGCTTCTAGGAAGTCCACCCATGGATGTAACAGCACAGACTTTTAGCTCATAGTCTATTGCCTGTTCATGTGATGGTGGCCTAAAAGCTGAAAGGGGGTGACTGAATGCAAACTTGCTGTTGGGAATGGTCCCCAGATTTTGCCCAGTGCTTGTTGGTTTGGGCCAGAAACTTGTCCAGAACTGTGCTGACTACTTAATGGTAAGGATAATCATGGAACAGTGTTCAGACCCATGATCTGACCCCAGTTAGTTTATCAATATAGAGATGGTCTCAAGGAAAACATGGACTAGAAGATGAAAGAAAATGCTGTAGGAGAGAACTGTCATTACGATTTGATTTTGCAGTCAAAGCCACAATTACTAAGAAAGCAATTTTCTTTAATGGAATACTAAAGACAGCAGATGTCCTTCACTTGAATAAGAAATCCCAAGTTAGGTTAAGATTTCTTCACCTTTGAAAGGAAGACTGTTCCTTGACTGTTGAAAATGTGAGAAAAGACTATGGACTACCATATCCTGGGCTGCATCAAAAGTAGCATGGGCAGAAGGGTGAGGCAGGTAATTCTGCCCCTATGTTCTCGTGAAATCTTGCCTGGAGCAGTGTGTTCAGATCTGGGGTCCCCAACATAAGAAAGACATGGACTTGTTGGAGTAAGTCCAGAGGAGTGCCATGAAGCTGGAGCATCTCTGCTATGGAGCCAGGCTGAGGGAGTTGGAGTCATTCAGCCTGGAGAAGAGAAGGCTCCAAGGAGACCTTACAGCGGCTTGCCAGGGCCTAAAGGTGGCTGCTGAAAAGCTGGGGAGGGACTTAGTATGGGGGTTTAGTGATTAAGACAAGAGCGAGAATGGCCTTAAACTGAAAAAAGCTATATTTAGATTAAATATAAGGATGTTATTCTTCACTCAGAGGGTGGTGAAGCACTGGAACATAATACCCAGCGGAGCTATGGCTGCCCCGTCCCTGGAGGTGTTCAAGGCCAGGCTGAATGGGGCTTTGGGTGGCCTGATGTGGTGGGAGGTATCCCTGACCATGGCAGGGGGTTGGGACTGGATGGACTTTAAGGTCCCGTTCAACCCAAACCATTCTCTGATTCTGTGAAGACAGCGTTGTGTTGGATATAAGAGAACTACCACAGGTTCTGAGCATTCCTTTGGGATGGAGGGCAATTGCAGTGTTCTGGGGAAAACAGAGAGGTCAGTGTCTCAGACACAGGATCTGTCAACAGTGAAAGTAGCTGCTGAATTTCCCAGGGAGAAAACATCCTGTGACTAGCTTGGATGTCAGCCTACTCAGCTGTTTCCTGTTTTGTAGTAAAACATTTTAAACTAGCAGCAGACTAGTGGTTTTTTTTGTTTGTTTGTTTGTTTTCCCGCTTCTCTATCTGTCATCCAGTCCATGGGAAGGTTGTGAGCATCTAGCAATGCCAAGGCCAGGTACAGGATATGCATCTGATTAAGAGAGACTGATGTAGACAGAATGGGAGGCAATTGCTCTTATATTCACTTCTGCCAGTGTCAGATATTTCTAGCTTTTACATGTCAGGGAGAGTACCTGACTATCTCTTGTCTGATGATCTGGTTGAAGGGCTGAAAATGGTGGCTATGGCTCTGGATGAATCTTTGAAGAAATCCAGTTATATTTTTCTCAGGAATTATTCAGCTGCATTTTGAAAATACCTTCGAAAGTACAGTGAGTTCAAAGTATGCTCCAATGAGATATAAGAAGATTTATTAAAGCAGATTGTACAAAAATTCATTACATCTTCACTTGGAGACAACAAAATGTAAATGTTAACATAGGTAGGCATTAACTGTATATATTAGAAAAGAGTACTATTTCTCTAAGCAGAGTATATAAACATGCTATGTGACCTGTAACAAACATCCCAGAATCTCTACTGAGTCCTTAAACACAAAAGCACACGAGCAAAATGCGGAAAGTGATTGATTTAGATACACTGGCTAGTTTTCCTTCTCTGCCTATTAGAAATTTCTACCAAAAGGGAAAAAAGGACTGATGATCTTTTATTTAGGACAGCATGTTGTACTCACCAGCAGATGTTGCCTATTTTAGAATAGAACTTCACATTTCTTGTCTACGTTTTGGCAAATGGTTATGAGTACAAGAAATGGGACAAAGTCTCAATCCCACATAGTTTTGATGATGATTTAATACAAAGCAGCAATTGCTATTACCTACAAAAATCTAATTCTGCTCTTACCTTGTTTTTGCTTTTACTCGCCTAGTGTAATTTCTTCAAGATTTCTTGAAATGTTACCTTGATTGTAATCTTCATAATTCAAAACAATATCTACACTTTGAGGAATTCCCCTTTTTGTCAGCGAAAAGCAAATGACCTTGCTAACCAGCACCAGTGGTTGTGCATGAGCCAGGACTTCATACTACCCCTCTGCCTGATTATCTTAGCTTCCATGATGGAAATACCAGTCATACTTGGCATTGTGGTATTTCAATCTGGTACTGTATGCACAGTTTAGATTTATGACCAATGGCACCTTTAAGATGTAAAGTAATCTCAGTTTTTCTCCAGACCTAACAAGGGATTACTGTACAATAATCAAGTAAGCAAGAAATAAGAAAGCGTTTCCCTGGAATGAAGAAATTATTTGCATTTTACAGCCTTTTGCAGAATGTCATAGATAACAAAAGATTTACCAGGACACATCCCTGGAAGAGGCTTTAGCCACAACAAAAAATAGCTACCTCTCAATGCAAGTTTAATCTTTGAGAAAAAATACACAGTTAAGCCACAACAGGTTGAATAATGAAGAGAAAAATATATACAAACACTAAGCACTTTCTCATCTAGGGATCACAGAATGATGGGTACAACTGGATTTCAGAAATATCCCTGATTTATTAATTAGCAAAAGACAGAAAAGAACCACAGGTTATACAATACAACAGAATATAACGATTGTGTCTCAGTCTCTCCAGTCCTATGGTTAACTATATCATCTATGTCACTTGCAAAGAATCCCCTTACCTTAGGGGAAGACTCCCTCTTTACTTAGTCATGAGTACGTGGCAATTCTCTTGAATCATCAGACACTAGTAAGACTACAGACACCTCCAAAGCACAAAACTTCTAACAAGATCATTTTTCTCATAATGACAATATATAATTGCCAAATAAATAATGTAAAAAGTTCACCTTAAAAGGCATGCTTCAAAAAACTATGAGTCTATGAAAAAAGTGGTGGGTTTTTGGTAATTATTATTGTTTTGATTATACTGTGTTCATTTACAATATACTATTTACAATATATTGTCTCCAAGTGAAGATATAGTGATTTTTTATTATTATTATTTTTTTGTACAATCTGTTTTAATAAATCTTGTATCTGGAACACACTGTGTGGGAACCAGTTGGCAACTATATTTTGTGGAGGTTGAACAATTTCTTGAGATAATATATAATGTGATCACTGCCATAGAATGTCATGGAATTTAATTAAAATAAGAGGATAAATAACAGGGAGAAAGACTATTACATTCATTACTAAATCTTGTGAGATGGCAAAAGGCCTCCAACACTCACATCACACTAGCAGCTTTGCCACATGGCCTTAATTAGAACATACAACACCCATGTATAATTCATCCTGTCCAAGAATCAGAATGTAGACACAAACAAGGAACACCAACAGCTTATTTTTAAAGGGAAGACTACAATAGCACGGCTCCTTAAGATGGAGAAGGAATTCCATTAGATTGTATAAATATATTAGAAGAAAGAAAACAAAAGATAAGGAGGATATTATTACCAAATATGAATTTAGTGGTCAAGAATATCTAAATATGGAAACGAGTAGGAGCTTCTAAGATTCAGAATACTGCTTGTCCAATTGTCTTCCAGTTCAAGAAACATTTCTGTAAAAGGAGACCCATAATTTTACATGGTTTCCTGAAAGAATGAGCTTAACAAGTCAGATCTGTTGCATGTTTGTGTTTCTAGGTATGCTTACAGGCAGGTAAGAGATTAGTCTTTGTTGGCAAATTACTGCCATCTTCTGAAGCAACTTGGTTTGGGGGCAAGGATTTCATGCTTCCTCACCTTCTCTGCTCACTTTACCACATGCATGTAAGGCTCAGGATCAGGAGACTTGTACTTTCTACCTGTAGAAAACATGTGATTCTCTGTGGAAATGTGAGAGAGAATGGGAGTAGTTAAATACGGTTTATAGCTTTGGAAGTATGAACAGGTCAGATCACAATCTGCTCCTTGGAAACCAGTGTCACTGAAAGATTTAGTAATCTGTGTCAGTGAGCATATGCTCACTTTTAACCCTTTCAAGAGCTTGTCCTCAAAATTACATTGTGAACTCTAATTTCAAATTAATCATCAAAAATAATTATACAAAGTAGAAAGCAGGCCCACAAATAATATTTTTAATGCCTGAGACCATCATAAATTTGCTCAACTTTGTTTGTACTATTGGATTCTTCTTTTTAATGTGATGTTGTCGCCACCATCAGAGGTGAAATGTGGAGTTACTGTGTTGTACATACCAACTGTTAACCGTATTTCCTCTTCCTGGTTGGCCAAGCCATCATAATAATATAGATCAAATCTCCGTTCTGTTTTCCAGTCACTTAGTAAATCCTTTTCCAAACAAAAAAGCACACTGAAGTGGCTTTCACTGCACACCAACCAAATTGGATATTTAGGGGTCTTCAAGTAACAACCAACCTAAATAAAAAATAATAATAATAAAAAAAAAAAAAAAAGAAAAAAAAAAAGAAAGGAACAAAGCATTGGAAAAACTTGGGAGTAAAAATAAATAAATAAACAAACAAACAATGTGAAAGACAGGAGCTGTATTCTTCCCTTAAATACAGTCTGCAAATGTTAAAGAAGCTTCTTTATATATGACTAATGAAGTAGATCAGGATAGCACTGGTTGAACATTTAAACGTTTAAAGCAAGAATCTGGCCTTGAGTTATAGGCAAGTGATGAAATCCAGTTTGCTTACTGCAAACAAAATCACGTCCCATATGCTCAGCACCAGAAGAAATCCTGTCCTCTGGAACAGCTATAAACCCATAAAAAAATTGAGTCAGCACTAGTACACAGGAACACCTTTATGGAACAGTACCTGGAAGCCAGGAGAAAGACTTCCCAGGATCGCAGATGACACGAGATACCCATGTGTGGGCAAATAAACCAGGCCCAAAATCTTTTATTGGATTAAAAATATAAAACATTCCATTCATTTTAGCACCCTCTTCTAACTTCACAGTCCAGATATGTAAAATATTTTCCACTACTAGAAGAAAACAATAATAAAAGCAATAACTTGTTTTGATTTGTTATTCTTGACAAAAATTAAAAATTCTCAGGTGAAGAAAAACTCAAGTCTTTTTCAAAAGATGACTTTGTTGAGCCTCTTACTTCCTTTTGAAAGTTTGAAAGTATATTTAGTTATAAATATACTAAATATTTTGTATATAAATAATATTCATACGAATTACTGACATGAAATATTTAGTCTACCCATTATTTAAAATGTGGGCTACTATAGCAGTTCTTTGGATTAGTGAGTAGTTTTAGATATACTTTTACCTATATATGTACCCATTCACGAGTTCTATCATTTTTTTTTTGTGTTATTTCAGCCCATAGTCTTTAAGGTCAGTTCCAGCAAAGAATTGAGGGTAATTTTATGCTTACTTATGCTCATGTCTATTATTTTTCATGGTATTTACATTTTAAGGCAGATGTATATATACTTGAATACCTAGAGGTGTGTATCTATGGCTTTGAAACTTAACCTATGTAGATATAAAATGAATCATGGATGTTTCTGCATTACCTAAGGTGAGTGAGTAACTTGTAGTATTTTCTACACCTCACACTAACGTATTCACAGATAGCTACCATCCTCCTGTTGCATGCTGCTGCTTAAGAGTATAGCATCATTTAATGATTTTAACCCCTTCAGTAGTAAATAATATAGTGAAAAAATGTAACTAGATTATTTAATGAAGCAAAGAAACCCTATTTATCACAGCTGGGATTTTAATATTCAGTTACAACTGATATTTGCTATCAGCTACATGCCTGTCATTGAAAGTTACATTCTAAGTTCCAAAGAGGTTTTTTTTTTTTTTTTTTTTTTTTATCACTGTTTTTATTTGTTTGTTTTTATCTTTGATAAATTGTTGAGGAAAACTAAAAAATAAAATATATCTTTTTGCTTTCAGTGGATTGTTTCTAACTGCAGCTCTGCCTAGCATTCTTACAGTGGACAGAATCGCTGCTATACTTACTGGATACTGTGCATAACCATCTTTATTTTATCCCCAGTTTTATCTATTGTTTTCTAAGCAGCTGTGGCACTTCTGGTAAACTTAGCAATCTGCAAAGCAAGGAATGACAGGCAAGTGTGCAAAGATACACACTCAAAAATGAAAGATCAGTTTCTGTCTCCATGATACAGGCATTTGGTTCAAGAAAACTGCTGGTCCAGAGGTTCAGGAAGTTTCATAGAAGTTTGCATGGTAACATGGAAAGCGATATAGTCTACAGAAATTCTCTCTGCTTATTGATGCCTTTACATTTACTTCTATAGGACTTAAATCATGGTTCAACAAATGCATTATGTGCTAGTGGGGATTCGTATATGTTTTCTAGATACAGATTCATCGATATGGCTTCTATAGTACAGCCCCTCAGTTCTTCACTTTGAGCACACAGGTGCAAGTGTCATCAAAGATATTGCTAAAAAGCAGAAGCCAATATATACGCTGTTGTAATTAAAAGCCTAAACAGTATTGTAAGTGATAAGGAACATACATTTGTTATTATTAACAATTCAGATATAAATTCTAAATCTTATATGAGTACAAAAACAATTATCTTCCCAAATGAGAATTTCTTCTGATGTTAGATAACGAGTCTCTAGCTACTTAAGTAACTGTTCCCTGACTCATTACTTTGCTATTATCTATTTAAAACAGGCTTTTATACAACAGTTTTTTTTTTTTTTTTTTTTTTAAATGTAAATTCTTGGCTTTAAAGTACCGATTATTTTTTTTACAGGCTTTCAAAAATACTCATAACAGGAGTTATCAAGTAAGCAAGTACACAGATGCAACAAAAGATGGCAAATTAGAGGGCAGTGGATGAAAAGATTCCATTTCACAAACATGCATATTTTAGTATGCTTATAAATCACAGCCAAAAGGGAACAGTCAGTCTTCTCTTTAAAATGTTTTCTTCCCATATATAACTGCTAAAGTAACTTCTAAGCTTCATCAAACAACATTTGACAAAACAAGATTAGAGAGATACAGAACTGTTTCAAAGCACACATTTACTCCAGTTCTTACTCACATGAACAATCCCATTGAAGTCAGGACAAATTGTTCTGATGAGTAAGGTCTACAGGAACATTTTCCAAATATGTATAGTTTTCAATTACAATGCTTGAAGAAGGTGAGGGAGTAAACTTTAAGACAATAAGGAGAACATAAAAACATTGGAGGTCAAATCCTCATCTCCCATAAGAAATAAGTATTTGTTTTAGTTACATCAGCTTTACTAGTTAAGGATCAGCTGCTGCTTTTAACATCAAATTGTTTCCCAGGTGTTGCTTGGTCCCTCCAGATATGCTTTTCCCCAAACCCACTAGCCACTTTATTTTACTGTAATTACCTTCCAGGATCCTCTGGCTCTCAAGATACCTGAGGCTGTTCCTACAGCAGAGAAAACAGGCTCAGGATTTGTTCACCAGGTTTAAGGTCAAGTGATATGGAATGATGTATGACTGTATTGCTAATATTTTCTTCCCTGCTCCAAACAGGTTACTTTTTCTAGATCTCCTCAACATCCTTGTCCAAACCATGTCCAGGTTTCTTTCTTCAAAACATAACGAAATATGATAAAGACCAGACCAGATAGTTGCCAGACAAAGAACTAGAAAGAGAAGTTTGCTTTGTAATAAAGAATGCGTGGTTTGTGTTCAATCTAAGGCAGTATATGCATGTATAAACAGAGATCAAAGCATGGCAATAAGAAATAAACACACAAAAAAGTAAACAAACAATCAAAACAACAGCAGAACAGAACAAAACAATCAAACAAAAAAGCAGGAAGGAGTGGATGACATGACAAGCAAAAACTGCAAGATGTAAGAAATAAGGGTCAACATATGGTGGACTAGTCTGAACCTTGACAAAAGAAAAAACAAGTGGTTTCACATCACAATTAAGAATTCATAAAGAGTGAAAAACAAGGATATGTGAGAGAAGAAAGAAAAAAAAAAAAAAGAAAAAAAAATCTTCTGGCCTAACAACCTCAAGAAATGATGGAACTCAAAAAGCAAAGAAACAAACAAACAAAAGCCACAAAGATCTGAGAAACAACCCATGAACTTCAGAAAGAGCCTGTATACTGATATATCAGTTGGGATCAATCTCACTTAAATGTGTATATGGTTAATGAGATGATATGCAAATTCCATGTGTTCTGTAGTCTTTGCTAAAGAAAAAAAAAAAAAATAAAGCTGTATGATTGGTAATATGCTTCATCATTCCAGTTATGCTTATGTCAGCCATGGTGAGACAAAATTTCCTTTCACCCTCATTGTGAGGGTTCTTTTGCCTGTTTCAAGCATCAGTTGCTGAGTGGACTAAAAGTATGTCCTCATTTAACTGGTCTAGCTGCTGAATGGTGGATGATCTTTCAACTGCTGGGCCAGGTCCATAGGTGATAATGATTCTGGAGCATAACAGGACCTGGAAGTGGGCTATTGAAGACCAAGCATGAACACCCAGTACTCTGACTTCACAGGAACCCTGTTAAGCTAACTCAGAGTGTATATTGTCCAACGGGCACTTGCCAGAGAATGGGGCCCTTCTTTCCAGTGGTTGAATGCTGCCCTTTGAGCAGGGATAAATCAGGGACATATGACTTGAATTTGTTTTATTAATTATCATTATTTATGTTAAGGGATCAATAGTGATCTTTCTAGTTTGCTGAACATAAAAAGAATCCTATTATTTTTGCTTTTGCAGTATAATAAAGCATTAAAATAATAATAATACTTTACTATTCAATGTTGATTTTCATGCATGCTTATTACTCTTTTTCAGGCAAAAATAAGGTAAGTGGGGGAAGAATGAGTTAGGTGACTTTTCATGCTGCACGTTTCCAATTCATATGGAGAGTTCACTAACACTAATTGCCTCCCTTACAAATCTCATAAGAATGCTCATAAATTTCACAGACACAATTCTCATCTTCAGAAAACATCAACCTTTCTAAAGCAAGCACCTTCAAAGGGCTCGATTTCAATGCTACAGGTGATCTTTTTCCACATCTGACTTCGGTGTGTACTTGCACAGTGGTAAAACTAAATCTACAGAAAAAAAATATTTATTACTGAAGTATTATTTCAATAATGATTCCATTATGATTGTACAGTATTTTACCATTCAGATTTTATTTGCTCATTGAAGTAGGATATCTTTTCCAATGAGTAAACCAAATGAAGCAGACAAACAGCCTATTGTTTGTTCTGACTTTTTTTTTTCCTCAATTGCAATGACCTTTACTGCCTTGAATCAATATTAAACAATGTTCCAACAATTTTAAGACTGAAGTGTTAATGATGTAAAAACAGATACCCTCATAATAATGTTTGGGTGATAAAGAACACCACAGACTCAGTTCACCTATTCCACCAGCATTAATAAAACAGCAGGTCAACCACATTACTATTAAATTTGCACTTATATTTACATTGCTGTTATATACAATAATATTTTGCATGTTATTAAGGGACATTGTGAAGTTAAAGTTACTTCCATGAATATGTACTTGATTTCCATCAGATTAAGATATACCCAAATAATGTTCACAACTTCTGATATTCAGAGTATGCATAACTTAATCACTATGCCCAGTCGGGCAGAAATTGAAGCTGTTTTTAGCCAGATACTTATAAACAGTAGTAGGAAACACTATTGCTACATGAGAATCCTAGATAATTTCTCTGCAGCTTTGAATACTTGTTGTTGTTGAAAAGGAAGTCTATCTGATGATGAGTTGGAGGGAAAAAGTACAAAATTAATGTAGAACAACAGTAAGAGATGTGGGTTCAATCCCAGAACTACCAAAACAAATAAAAGACTCCAGGAAAGCATTGTTTTTTGACTAAGGTCCATAGAAGAACATAGCAGTTGTGGCAAAGCATAAAGATCTCAAGGTGCCAACTAGTCCCCAGATCTTTTCTTTATCCTTGTCCCATTCTGCTGATTTTCTTGTATGTCCCATTAAATGAAGAAATGTTGAGAGTGATTCAACCCTTCTTTTAGACTTCAGGACTTTGCTATTCCTTCAGTCCATGTGGAGGTGTTTATAGTTCATTTCAATAAGACTACAACAACAAGTTTCAGGCCACTTATCTCCATCATTTATTTGTAGGCCCTCTAACTTAGGTTGGCCCCTATGCTTTGGCTCTCTGTAAAATCAAACAAGGAAGGGATGGGTATTATCAGAGATGTGGACACCCCTGTTCATCATCTATAAAAGGATTTGGCTGGACTTCTTTCCTAAGCATTTTCAGCCTATGAATCCAGACCCAAATATGGGTACTTAAAATCTAAAGGGATATGTGGACAATATTTGACTTGCCATTTTCTGTTTTGTCTGTTTGCAAAGAATGAAAAATTCTTTTAAACATGTGAGGTTTATTATTCTTATTGTCTTAAATAAAAATGCTGTGATTAGATTTTATTTGGAAGAATGTTGACAAGAAATCAATGCCAATACTTCAGCAACAGTGACCCTGAGAAAAAAGAAAATGGCCAGGAGGAGCACAATAGGACCTCATTAAACAAAATTTAATTTACAAGCTAGAAAAGGAGATTTAAAAAACAGGAATGAAGAACAAAGTTTTGAAATGCCCAATGTCTTTTCAGCTTTGTTTCAGTCAAACTTGTACATATCATGTGTGTTTGCACCCGGTAGCACTCACAGAAACATAAGAAGTGTTTGAAGAAGTGTTTGGACAATGCTCTAAGACATATGATCTGATTTTATTGGGTTGGGGACCCAGGACTTGGACTTGATGATCCTTGTGGATCCCTTCCAACTTGGATATTCTATGATTCTATGAAATATCCTACATGAATAGCAGGATCATTTGCAGAAATAAGGCATCTACGAGGCACAATCTTTACTACCCATTACTGAAAAGTAATTGGAAAATAAAACTAACCATCAGTTTCCATTTTGCAAACACATATTTTTGTTGATGGTTTCTTAAACAAGATGTTTAAAAACCCTCTTTCTAACCCTCTCCCTCCACAGCACCGCCAAAGACCTGGCTTGAAGCCAGTCCAACTGACTGAGAAAGGCGCCAGTTTAGCAGACGTATTTCCCAGTGCAGAAGGTTATAGGAAGGATGTTCCACAGGGCAAATAAACAGGTGAGGTTCCACAAGACAGAGCATGTGTGCTGAATTTAATAATTCAAGTAGGTCTTGTTATAGCACAGACTGTGCTGGTTTCATCAAAGGGCCCAAAGATAATATTTCCCATCTGTGGAATTTTAATGAATAAATTCTGTTCATTTATGCTTCCTTCTCTTTTTGAAAAGACATAGGAAAAATATGTAACTTCTTTGTCAACACTGATTTCTCTTCATTTTCAGAAATGCAAAAACTAAAAAGCAATGGTCTCTTTTGAAATGCCGACAGCTGACACAGAGACTTGGATGCTGACAAGAATAAGGGTTGTGTGAGTTTGGGAGGTCAGCTGGTAGGTAGGTGGCTTAAATAATACAGCAGGACTGTCTACAAGCAGGAGGGAATCAGTGAAGACTTAGAAATCGAGTCCCCTTTCAAAAGAGATGAGTAGCCATGAACACTTCCATTATATTTTTGTACAACAGTACATATTTAAAGTGCTTTCAAAAAGCATTTCAGAAGTATAGCTAAATTCATCAACCAGTATTGTATAAACTATGAAATCAGAGATTCAGAGCACCTGTACTCTAGGTTAACTACTAGCTTGTTGGATGACCTTCAGAAAAGCACTTTGCATTTTGCTCATCTGTCAGCCACCCTCTAAAATGGCAATGCAAAGCATGGATTTATTCATAAGGATCGGTACATAAATGCTAGATGTTATTATTAATATTAGTATCTTTTAAATTCTTCCTTTGAGAATGCACAGTTTTTCTCTTTTGTCACTGTTAGTCTGTTAAACCATCTGATATAAACACAAGGAACTTCTGTTTTCATCTGTTTCTACTTTTAAGTTCACAATAACTTTTGAGAATAACATTTCATCGTTGTAAGTTTTTTGATCTGCAATTTTAATGCGTCATTTAGGCCAAAGACTCTGACCGAAAAGAAGGGACTTTCTCTTAAGACTGCTATAATTGGTCCCATCCACTTCTGTGCCTCAACCCTTTCTCTGAGGTCTCATCCCTGCTGCAGAAACCACACAGCTTCTCTGAGACTACTACTGAAATGCTGCATGCTGCCAGCCAGAAAACAGAGGGAAACTTGCACCAATTTTATGTGGGTTGAGCAATTTTTGGAAATGTTTCATCACTTTAAACTGCATTAAGTAAATCCCAGGAAACCCAAAATCTTAATTTAGTCCTCTTGGTTAAATGTGTAGGATCAGATGGAACTCATATAGCTTGAATATGGGCTTGGCACAGACAGAAGAAATCCAAAGATGTATAACTTGCATATGGAAAAGTAACAGCACTGGACCTTTAATTTTTTGCCTTAAAATGTAGAAATTCACAATGAAACTAGATGTTTGCATATGAATTACATTGAATAAATCCATCTGTCATTTTCAAAAAACAAAAAAAAAGGCAACAATTACCTTACAAAAACTATACTGAGAATGATGATATGTCAGGACTAAGAGTGATGATTAGACTTTAACAATTTTAGACAAATTACTTGAAGCACACATTTTTCCAATCAGTAAAGATAACACATTCAGCATGATCCACTGAAAGAAATTATTGGATCAGCAACAGAGGGATTCTTCAGGCAATCTTGGGGGAAAAGGGGACAGATCATTTTGGTTTTATTTGCTACTGTTGAAGTTTGACAGAAGGATTAATTTCTCATGCTCTGTAGACACGCCAATGAAACCGGATTATATACAAATACTCCACATTTTAGACAATGGAGATAAAATGATACAGTGTGGATTTACTGCATCTAGTCTGATATCTTGCATATCTCTTCCTAAACGTTTTTGTAAGTAGGAAGAAGGCTACAGAAGACCAATAAAAATAAGCTTGGAGTTTATAACAGAACAAAAATAAGCTTTGTGCTTGTAACAGCTTTCAACAGCTTTGTGCTGTTGAAAAAGGGAAGAACTGTTACATCAGCTTGCAAATGTCAAGTTGATAGGGATTAATTGTTTAGGTGGCAGGTTAGAGTACAAATAAGAGTGTTAATCAGAGGAAACTAAGTAAGTGATCAGTCAAGTTTAATGTAAGAAAGAACATCCAAAGCACAAGATGTGTAGTAGATAACATCAAAATCTTTACATTTAGTGTTACAGGTACCTGCCAATCTCTTTTTAAACTTGCTTATATTTTAAAGTAGTCATGTGAGAAAAAAATATAAGATCATAGTTATATACATTACAATCAATTGATAAACGTCTATCTGAATAGAGAGGCAAGAACTTTATGGATACAGATTTTTAAGAGAGAGCCTACTTTACATCAGGACATAAAAATATCCTGCATTATCCCCTGAGAAATTGACTGAATGTGACCTAGAGGGAGTTGTCCAGCTCTAATGTCTATGATTCACAATATATCATGCTTAGGATCTTCTTATTTCTTGGGGGGGGGGGGGGGGGGGGGGGGGGGGGGGGGAAAGATAAATGACAGTTCCAGTTCTTTTCCATTCCTGGTTTCAGTTACCATCCTCATAGCCACAATGTAATTGGATGCTGGAGCTACTTACTTAAATGTGGAGAGGAAGAAAACAGTCAGTTTGAAAGACTTGCAGGCAAATTCTATTCTCAGTTCCAACACAGCATACTATCAGTGCCATTTATTTTCTCTAAATTGCTTTAAACTAGTAAGTTTGTAACAGAAAGCAGAATCTGTCCCCTCATGCTGAAGCCACAGTAGGGACTCCCCTGACCTGTGAACAAAATCCAACAGAAAGTTTTGTCCTAGTCCTTAGACGAGCATGCTCTGAGACGTATGAACTGAAATGCAGAGCAGATGTTCTTAAAAAAAAAAAAAAAAAAAAAAAAACACAGAGAGAGAGACAATTTTCATCAGATGCTTAAGTGGTGTAGAATCAAAACCAAAACAACAACAACAAAAACACAACGTGTACCAGGGCTTCTGTAACCAATTAAGAAAACAGATCACTGCTCCTGAGTCCAGCTCCCAAGCTGGAAGGAAAGGACATCCTCCATCATATAATTTGCAGAGTAAGTGGAAGACAGTGTCTGGTTCTCTGAGTAACTTTTTATTTTGTTTTTAGAGGGCAGATGAGAAAGAAATAGCTCTTACTTACACTGACCTCACTGACCATTTTGCTATTTAGAAGTCATTTTCCTCACTGGAGAATGGAAAAAATGCTATAGTAGTGTAAAACCTTTTTTTGAGGTTTTAAGTGTTACATTCTTTATATGAAAGGGCAGAGAGCTTGAAATAGAAAAAGAAGTTAAGATATTTTTAGTTCAGTTTACTCGGAATTAATCTGATTTAAATACACTGGTACTCTCTTGACTGAATTGAAACCTTATTATGATCTTGCGAATAATGTAAAGCATTGCATTAATTAACAATAATAAAAATTAGAATTCTAAGTAGTGAGAAAATGTAACTGACTTCAGCCATATGGGAAATAGTTAAAATCAAGCTTTGCTTTCAGTCACACAATAATATTAGATCAGTACAAACAAATTCTTTGCTAATCGTTTTCAAATTTGTATAGAGGCACTGACTGCAAATCCAGATGGGACCATTGCAATTATCTAATCTAGCATCTAACACAGGCAAGAGACTTTCAAATAATATCCCAGCATCAAACACAAGATTGCCTGTTTAAGATAGAACAAGTCTTTAGGAAAGACGTCTGTTGTGTTGATAACATCTGTTGATGGAGAATCAGGGAAATCCTTATGCAATTTTTTCCAGAGGTAAATTAATAGTTGTTACTTCTTTGAAAATTTTAATCTGTCTTTTAGTTTTCATGATAAATACAACTAAAATATTAATTTCAAAGCCATATTAAAGGGAACTTTACCATTTTATAGCCAGATTCATCAATTTTCTCTTATTATTATTGCTAATACAATATTATTAATTCCACCACAGCATGGAGCAGATGATGCAATCAGTCTGGCTCCACATCACATAGCAATTCATGGGAAACTGAGTATTTAAGGTGAGCTTCAGCTCCAGATCCAGTCACTTATATTTATATGACTAAAATATGTACTCACATGCGAGCTGGGTGTCTCATGTCCACTACTATCAGTGGAGATTTAATGAATACAACCAGGGGAACTTGTTCTGCAGACACCTACGCTTAGTCGGGTCAACAGCTTTTGGCTCCAGAGACTGCACTGACTAGGTCCTAGTTCACATGACGTACGTAGTAGTGTTAGTCTGTGAGCTGACTTCCATTCCAGGAGATCAGTTACAAAAACACAAGATTTAGATGCTCTAGATTACCCAAGTCATTTACAAAGGGTTGGCAGTTGTGACACTGACCTCCATCCAGAAGGAAAACCATGCTTTACCTTCGGACATCTGAATCCTCTGAGTGAACAATTGAATTAAGCCCGTAATTTCTTAGTTGCTATATTCACTCCAAGCCAATTTTAATTTTGTTAATTGTTTTCTTTTTAATTAAAATCAGAAGAATGCAAAACATACCTGGCAAACATCGTAGTGCTCAAAGAGAGACAGCAAACCAATATCACTGCGGCTTGTGATGCCTTTCAAGATCGTAATATTTCCATTTCCAGAATTCAGCTCTATCACATCATTGAAAACATTGGACACAGCTTTGCCAGTCAAAAGCAAGTTCACTAATTCCTGTTTATGACATTAAAAAAAAAAAAAAAAAAAAAAAAAGTTAACTGTACCAGACATTAGTACAAGCTTAATTCAGTGTTGATAAAGTTACACATAAAATCACAGAATGGGTTGGGTTGGAAGGGACTTCCAGGCTGCCCCCAACTCCATCCAGCCTGGCCTTGGTCACTGCCAGGGATGGGGCAGCCACAGCTCCTCTGGGTGGCCTGGACCAGGGCCTCATCAGTCTCAGAGTGAAGAATTTCCTCCTAACATCTAATCTAAATCTCTTCTCTTTTAGTTTGAAACCATTCCCCCAGTCCTATCACTAACTGACCATGTAAGAAGTTGCTCTTCATCTTTTTTATAAGCTCTTTTTAGGTAACAAAAGGCCACTATAGGGTGTTCTCAGACCATTCTCTTCTCCAGGCTGAACAATTACAGCTCTCTCAGCCTGTCTTTGTAGGAGAGGTGCATCCTCATGGCCTTCCTCTGGATGTGCTTCAACATATCCACATCCTTCTTGTTCTAGAGCTCCCAGGCCTGGATACAAGACTCCAAGTGGATCCTCACAAGAGCAGAGCACCTACCTCCCTCCACTTGCTACCCTCTCCTCTGGTGATGTAGCCCAGGATGCAGTGGCCCTTCTGGGCTGCAAGCACACACTGCTGGCTCATGACAAGCTTTTTTCCACCAAAACCCCCAAATCCTTCTCTGCAGAGCTGCTCTCAATGTGTTCTTCACCCCTTATGTACTCATGGCTGGGATCGCCCCAACCCAGGTGCAACACCTTGCACTTGGACTTGGACCTCATTAGGTTCACATGGGCCCACTTCTCAAGCTCATCCTGGTCCCTCTGGATGGCATCCCATCCAATTTGCAGATTAGTGTTTTTGTTTAACTTAAAACGTTATGGTGTCCCTTTTTCTGTACAATGAAAGTTACAGCATGAATGATATCAATTAAAAGCTCTACACTACTATCCCAATACTTCTGCATGTGCATAGTAATGTGTTTTGCACATTGGACAAGACTTGTTAAAAGATTTTCTTGCCAGGGTGTATGTGTGTGTGTATTTGCACACATGCATGTGCATGAAGCTCAAGGAACAATGACACCAAACATTTTGCATAGCATAAGAGCCAGAAAGGGTCAGCTAGGACATAACAGCAAATAACATATGTAGCAGCATATGTTAGTCTGCTGATATGTAGCAGCAGACTGTGGTACAGCAACGAATGAATGGTTAGCTTCAGCTAACCACTAATAAATAACACATGGCAAGAAACATGAAGGAAAATAAGAATATAGTTTCCAGAAGAAAAAAATAAAAATAAAATATTATGCCCTAAAACATGACTAACACTATTATTGTCAGTTTGGACTTGATGTTTGACTTTAGAAATAAAGTTATATCCCAATGTTTCTCCTGGAGGACTCCCCAAAGTTTACAGGTTTTTACTGATGCTTATGGGACTTCCAAGACCCCAAGTGATGTTCCACCACCTGTTTGAGGAATCACCATGTAACCACAGCATAAAAGTCTTGTATTGATAGTAAAAGAGAAGAACATGAAGCTTGCCTTTTTTCAGCCAGAATGGCAGTACATTTAATGGCTGTCACCATATTCAGACCACATTACTTATGCCCATGTCACAGTTTTCAGGTAATCCATGTCCCAGAATTTTGTGATCTACATTCCACCTTCAGTGTTTTCAACCAGATGGACACCTCTGCAGGCCTAGAGCCAGGCAGTAGGAGACATTTGGTACAGGGCATGAGCTAGAATTAGACTACATAAAGTTATGAGCCTAAGTGATAGACAGCAATTCAGAATCCTTATTTTCAAGAACCACGTGTCTATCGGATACAGCTATAATCAATGAGTCTCCAGTTTGAAGCACCAGTTAGCTTTAGTCAGCATCAGCTGTTGGCTGAGCAGGGCTCGTTTATGGAGGAGCTGTACAGTGGGACATGGAACCTTGATCACTCTTCTGAAATGCAGGAAGGAAACACAGGTTTCAGTTTCAGTGGCATTACAACATTGAAACCAACTAGGGATTTCAAAGGGGCAGATGAGGGGAGTAGAGGTAGATTCAGACCAGGAAAAAAAAAAAAAAAAAAAAAAAAAGCAGAGACTCTGAAAGCAAAAACAACAGTCTGCCAAAGTGAAGTGCAAGGATAAACAATAAAGACGAAGATGCTTAACATTCTGGGGAAATGCTAAAGAAATGCTATCTCTTCCCAGAAGTCAGTTCACAGCTCTCTGTGCAGAGTCATATGATATCTCCAAGACTTCATGTTTAACTTACCTGAGTACAATAGCCATGGCTGCCGATCAAACGGTTCGTAAGCACATCAAAATCATTGCGCACCCTGAAAAGAGTAGGGAATACTTAAGCCCAATTGCTTCTTTTCATTTGACTTAAAAATCTCTAAATCTTGTGGAAAAATGCTGTTTCCCAAGTATGAATAGAACTTTACATTTTGGAATTCTTTTAAGCTGAATTTTCACACAGGGAAAAAAGACTATCAACTAGACCTGTAGCAAGCAGAATTTAATTACAGCTAGACTGAGGAACACAGCTGTAGAGGAAAGGAGAAACCGTTCTTGCATAAGGTAGAACTTTAAAAGTCAGAACTACTGACCATTTGTCTTACAGAATGAGCTAGATAAAATGTTCTCACAGATACATGCATTTGTTATTCCTGTCATTAACTCTTGGGATATATCCACAGACTGAAGACAATATTATCTATGCTTTATATTCTCAATGAAAAGGCTCCAGGTGTACACTTATTATAATACTGCCACGTGGTTCCTTCTATTTCATGACACCAAAGTCCATGAAATTGCATCACTGATAATTATGGAGTACTATCTCTCAAAGCCAAGTTCCCTCTCCTATAACTCCTGGAATAATTCAGTTAGTGATCGGTTGGTGCCCTAAAACAAAATTTGAAGAAGGAAAGCAGAAAGAAAGAGAATGCTTTGTTTTGTGATAAAGCAACAGTTGAATTGATCTGGTTACACTAGAGCTACCTTGAATTTTTCTTTCAACATGGCATGCTCTGTTAAAAAATTAATTTTTTAAGTAAAAAGCCGGGATATCTCTGCATTTACTGTCTTCATCCCAAATATTACAAAATTATTTTTCACCTGGGATTTATGTGAGTGACAAAATTGGAATGTTATGTATAACTTTCAAGATCTCCAGCCCTAATGATCCTTAGAGTCATTAAAATTTGTCATAGCCATCAAATCACACCAATTCCCCTTTTATTTTTAATTTGAAAGATAATTTACAAGTTAGTCTCAATAATAAAAAAGTTTTATAATAGCATCTCTTGCTAGTGGGAAATCAAAGAAATGGCCACAGAAAGCATGCCTGTGATATGGAAAAGTCTCTCATGCAACATTGTGAGGAATAGATGGGATAATAATAATCTTTGGATTTCAGCCATTTTTTAGTTTGAGAAACAGTTTCATCTTGAAAATGCTGTTGCCTTGTTTGAAATGAGTAGACTATACAATATGCGTCAGTTAGGGACGATGGGACATACGAGAAAGACAATAGGAGGAAGTTCTAATTTCATCTGTAGGTACAAACAATATGGGAGCTGAGGTGTATCTCAGATTTTTAAGAAGAAACACATCTGCCTTTCAAATCATCTCTGCTGATGAGGAAACAAACATCAGGCATATAGCTAGAAGATTTACACCTATTCTAAATCATTTTAAGATTATTATCCATACCTCCCAAAGACTTACAAACTTCAATGCAGGTGTATTCATTGTGTTACAATAAAAGGCATCAGCTTTTCAGAAGTGGAAGTACCCTTTGTGTATTGTAAACACACCAGGTAACTACAACAATGTGTTTTGTTTTCTGCTGGACTGTGAAGAGATTCATTGATGACAAGCAAATATGAAGCATTTGTCCATTCTGGTATCTTGGCTACCAGGTGTGAAACCAAATACAGCAAATAAATTGTTACCACTAATTCTACTTTGTCCCTGCGTGGAAATTTCCATTTATCACTTTATAATCACATTGAAACAGAAAACCCCATTAATTTTAAGCCATGAGACTTTTAAGAATCCTGGTCATCCTCAGTACATAAGTCTAAGTGGAGTGAGGTACAAGTACGTTGACTGCTGGCTCATAATGGTGGTCATTGCCTCAACTGGTAATATTGTAGTCTTTGAAACTACTCAATTAGAAAACAGGATATGATTTTGAAAATGAAGAAATATATGAAATTGAACGTATGTAAGCACTGCCTTCAATAGGAAGATGTTCTTGAGCCAGTTCTTTAGCCAGTTCATAATCAAAAGAGTGATAATGAGATCTGCTAAATTTCAGATCAGTACATAAGATCTCACATGACATTCACCTTCTCAGATTAACATAATAATGGACATAAAGGCTTGCTTTCAACTTTTACTATGTTTCAGTTTTTGCCCTGACATTCCTTCAGCTGCTGAATTCTCCACTCAGTGGTGATTGAACTGTCCAGCTTTTCTGATGCATTGACAAAAATGTAGACATATTTTATATGTTTGTAGAACCTAAAAAACACGGCAGAACTAATCTCCATGTAGTTTAATTAATTTGGTACTTTTTTTTTTTTTTTTTTTAGACTCAAATAGTGAGATATTTACATCATAGGGCATAACTTTTTCATCATTCAGTTTGCAACCAGATTTTTTCTTTTTCAGTATGTATTCAATATATAATGTAATAACTATATAAATAATAAATAACTTTATAGTAATATAGTATAATGTGTTTTCTTATATAATATTTATATTTTCGCATTATTTTTATATAAAACTAGTGTGTGTTATTATGTGGCAAAGCCAAAAATGCATAGGTGGCTTTGGAGCCAGCAGCTGGGGAAATCTTATCATGACAGAAATCAATCAAAAACACTTAATCTGAAATGTATGTATTTTTTCATGGTTTCTAATGCTGATAGTTTTAGAATGCCTGATACAGTCTTTCCAAAAATACATGTATGATCATATATTGTAAATTTCATTTTCTTCATGTTCCTGTTGATGATTCTGTGTTAATATTCAGCCCCAATGAAACTGCTAATCAGAAGTTAAAAAATCACAGAAGAAAAAAAACACTGAAAGATTTTTTATAAAAACAAAAACAACACAAAATCAACTAATGTATTTACAGAGGGTTTAAAGTACTGGAGATGTATAGATGTTCTGAGTCAACCCTTCCGCAGGTCTGAACTGTGACATAACATGCTGACATCAAGGCAGCTGTGACAGTTCCTATTAGTCAGAAATTTGCCTCATGTTTTCAACACACTCATCCATTCTGGGATATACACATTAAAAAAAAATAAATAAAATTATTCTAAGAGCTTAGGACAGGTGAAGAAAAATAGCATACTTAGATGAAACTGTAAAAGCAGTATAAGCTTTAGCACTGATAGCATGTTGATAAAATAAATTATTGTGAATTGTAGCACTCTAGTGAAGTTTTAAAGTGTATATATACAAATCCAAAACATAAACATTTTGAGCACTGTAATCAGATGAACTTTTTCT
This sequence comes from Netta rufina, assembly GCF_964035555.1. Lineage (NCBI taxonomy): Eukaryota > Metazoa > Chordata > Aves > Anseriformes > Anatidae > Netta > Netta rufina. The sequence continues at coordinate 4,473,509 of NC_140124.1, forward strand.
AAATAACACCAAGTTAGATAAATAAAACATTTTAAAAATGCTTCATACACACTAATTTACAATGTATTTCCAGGAAAACCCTTGCCAAGTCTTTAATGGAGAACATCTGAACATTGCATATTAAATACAAAAGTCAGAGACAAACTTAACAGTAGGAAGAGTTCCAGCCTATCACTAAACGAGCTGGTTAATGCTAGTTATTTTAACTTAGATATCATTCAGATTGATAGCAACTTCAGAACACAGCAAAATGAAATAATATAAAACAAAAAAATGGTGCGTTTAAGTAAGTGTTAGCTGTTTTAAAGCCTTTAACTCTGTGGCAAAGCTGTAATTGAGAATTGGTGACCTCACTTTGTTCATGGCAACAGACAGCTATATTAACAAACACACAATTACAAGTCTACTCCCAAAATAGAATTTGGGTTGGGAGGGAGAAAAACTCCTCTTCAAGCACAAGGATTTCAAGTAATTACAATGGGGATGTGGAAAATGACAGGATGGGTGACTGGCTTATTGTGTAAATGTTCCTTTTTTTTTTTTTTTTTTTTTTTTTTTTTTTTTAATACTGGCACACTGCAAAGGTTATAAACGAATGCTTAAAAAAGAAGGGAAGAGCTGCTCTGTTAAAAATAAATAAATAAATTCTGTTTGGGATGCAAACCAATAAAAGCAAGGAAGTGGTTTCAATTCTTCATTTATCACTTTTTTCACATGCCTGATAATTTCACAAAGTTCTTGAAATGTACACGTACAATCATGCGCATTTAATTCATCAGCTCTGCTGCTACAGGGTGCTTACACCCTACAAGAAGTATTTATGTTTCAGAGGGATAGGTCTAATGCAGAAAGTGATTAAGCAATTGGCATATTCAACACATCATTCAATTTTTCAGAATAAATTATCTTTCTTATTGAATGCAACACGTCCCTCTGAGCTGAGCACATTATGGAAAGATCTTAAACTAGGATCTTTTTAACCATAGTGACCTTATATTTAGCAAATGGAGCTGAACAGTACATAGTATAAAAGGAGGCTCGCTGAAATTTGGCAAAAATGTGACCATATTTTCATTACTGCTCTACTTTTTAATAGAATCAGACTTCTATTTTGCCTCTTTGGAGACTTTTTTAAAAAATACACCTTATATCCCTAAAATCAAAAGTATTCATTTCTGAAAGGATTTAATTTCCTCCAGGAAAGGGAAAAAACAAGACTGGGAAGATGACAAAGCTAATTTGTCACTTAGGGATGGGCTATTTTTTTATATCTAAAGATGAACATGTCTTCAGCTAATCATTCTTGGCTTCTTTACATTTCAGTATGTGGAAAAAAAAAAAAAAAAAGTAGTAAATCCTGAAGTAATTTACAAGACCTTCTAAATAATGTTCAGAGCAGAGGAAGAAACTACTGGGAAATGTCTTTTCCATGTCTGACGAATGTGAAGAGAGCCTACCACGATTTGGGTATGACCATCTAATTGTTACATAATGAGGTCTGGAAAGATAAATCATACTCACGAATACGTCAGCATTGCAGACAGACTCAGTATATATTTTTGGTTTACAAGCTGAGAAATACAGTTGCTATAGAAATAACGTCTCATAGCTAGCTTTGACAAAACTGTCCTTGCTCAGACAAGCCAACTAAATTCAATGCATGAACAGCCACTTTCGAATAGTAAGTTTGATTCAGGTTTTAACTTGACAATGACAGGAATTGAACATTTTGATTCTTGAGTTTACTGGAAGCACGCAAAAGATGACTTCACAGACAGAATAGATGAGTTCATCTCATGGTAAGTTGAGCTTTACAAAGATAGAGTGAAACCAGAAAGAGTTCAGAGGGCCAGAAGAAACCCTGTCAAATGGACCAGCTTCCCTATGAGAAGTGACTGTACAGACCATATACAGACAACTTACAGCCATAGCTACAAAAGGACACAACTGATGTATTACAACAGAGGATCAAACATTTCTCAATGATAAAGAAATGAATAAAGAACGCGTGCTCAGCACTTTTCATAACATGAACTAGGTAACACTCTTTAGACTTAACAGGCAAGCTGTTCAAGCTAAAAAAAGGAAAAACTCTATCACACAGCACATAACTACATTGGGGAACTCATTGCCACAGGATGTTCTGGAGGCCAAAAGAATAAAAGGGTTCAAAAAGGGTTTAGACAAATTCATGGAGGATAGGTTCATCAAGGGCTAATAAACTCGATGGTCCGGATACAACTGCCAGCTTAGGAAGTCTCTGAATTACTGACTATCGGAAACATGGAGAAAATACCAGCACAATAATTGCACTATATTCACCCCGTTTCTTATGCAGTTTCCTTCAGCAGCTACAGCTTTCCACTATCAAAGACAGACTACTAGGCTGGATGGACTTTTGCTTTAATCCTAAATGGACAGTCTTATTAAATCCACATATCCCAGATAATTGTCAGATTGATACTCTGCATTTACATAAGCCATGATGTAGACTATAGCCTGGGATAATGTTGAGCTGCAGACACAGGAAAAAGAAGATGACATGCTCTGACTGGTAAACTCTGGTCATCTTATATCTCCTTCACAGATAACCACATTTCTTAGTTCCTTCTTGGTTTCTCATACTTTTTGCAGTGGTAGCTTAGGAACCCAAAATCTAATCATAGTTTGACTAGGTTTATTGAGTCACAGACTAAGTTTACTGATGCATTTTCATTTTGTGCAAATATTGTTCTTTAAATTAAATAACTCTTCTCAGTCCTTCTTGTTTCCTTAGGCACACTTCCCTCCTATGTTGTAGAATATATTCATGTCCTGTCTCAATTTATTTTATTTTATTTTATTTTATTTGGTTAGAAAAGATAAACACTTTTTTTTGTGTCCTTTTATAAGACAAATTTCTCATTACCCTGGTCTTCTCTTCACCAACGCTTCTTCCAGCTTTAATGGGTGAGCCAATGGGTAACACAGTATTTCAATGAGGATATATCAGTACCTTGCACTATTCTGCAGTATTTCTTCACCTCCTCAAACTATTTACTGTAATACATCCTAAGAGCAGATCCAATGCTATTTTATATTGCTGGCTCAAAGACATCCTGTGCTTTTCTCAACTCTTTACCCTTCCATTTATAACTCATGGACTGTAACAGCACAGCAGTGAGTACTCTCTGTTTGCATGACCCTGTAGTTTCTGCAGTTAAAACAAATTCTTTTTTTATTGCCCTCAGCATGAAGCAAAGCCAATTCTCTGTACAGTATGATTCCTTTTCTGTATTGACAATGCCTTTCATTTTTGATTCATTAGTACATTTCATTAGCGCACCACTCCCTTCTCAACATAACTGAAGGGAATATTAAGAAGGATTAATCTCAGAGTAATCTCAGATTAATCACTGATCAACTTTATCAGTAACCTTCTCCTTGCTGATAACTCTTCTGAGCACCTTTCTTTATCACCCATACAATTTTTAAAAGATCTCTTATCTTCACATTAGTAAATGAATTCTCAGGTGGCGTGAAATCAAGTGCAAAAACATCTTATTATCTCACCCTTAACTAATTTTATTCTGACGTTATTAGTTGTTGTTGTGTTTTGTTTGTTTTTGTTTATTTTTTCCAGTTTAACTAACAATTCTCTGTTTGATTCTATAATTGCATGCTTACTGAAGTTCAGATAGAATTCATTTATTTAATTTCCCATTTTAAAAAATCTGTTCTTTATCAAAGTAGAATATTAGTTCAGTCTTGTATAACCTATCTTCATTAAAAACAGACTGCATTCTCCACCATTTTCTATTTACCTTTGCAGTTAGTTACTCTCTTTTCAGAATTTTGCTTATATCTTTTCAACATGCTGAGTTAAGGACCAGGTTGCTTGGTTTGATTTTCCATCTTTCTTAAATGTAGGCATTGTTTGTTACTACAGTTATATGGTGACCTCTACTGTGAAAAAAAGACATTAAGCATCTTTGTCATTGTATATGTTAAGTGTTAGTTTTGCCAGTATTTGGAGATGCATAGTATTCACTTCTCCAAATTTACTGCACCAGAGATACAAGGTAACTGCCTGTTTTAATGGGCCAAGCCATATAGTCTGACAGAGTAAGTAAGCTTCCAGGATCAAGCCCATTCATAAAGTCTGACAAAGCAAGAGATAGCTCAGAAAATCTTGCATTAGTTTAGAAGTGAGACCTAGGCAAAAAGACTTTTTTAACTTCTGTTCCACCTCCTACGTAATTAATACCATTTTTATGCATCGATTCCAATTAGTCATTCTGACCATTCCCTATATCATTCTCCTTAATGAAATTTAAAACAGAATATCCATTTGGATGTGGGGCATTCCTTATATTATTCCTAATGTCAGCCACATTCACCCAAAACTAAAACTTCACACTTTCCTGGTATCTTCTTATTGATGTTATAAGGGAATTGCTTGTTAATTTCCTTTACAAGTTTTGGGTCTGACCTTGTCTGAATCACATTATTCACCAAAATTCAGACTAACATTGCTAGAGCTATTTGTTGTTCGCCACACTTTTTTTCATTCATTTTAATTTTCTTTATTGTTCAGAAGATTCTCCAGAAAATGAGCTAAATTTTCTTCTCTTCAGTCATGTTCCTCAGCTTTATGATTTATCCTGATTAGTTCTAGAAGGAACTAGATGTAGCAGGGGAAACAGTATTGATTTTCCCCCTGTTGCCATGTGAAACCTTTCTGTAGCAAACATCCTACCTCCCTTCACACTGTCCAATTCACAGTTCTATGGACCTATGCTGGTTACAGGCTTCCTGAATTTTATTAACAGGGAGACAAGGGTCACATGATGCTCTATTATTTGTGTAAATACTAGCTCTCCTTCTTTCTCTTCTTTCTTCTTTCTTCTCTTTCTTTCTCAATATATCAATCTCTTACCTAGTGAGATGTCAAACGGAAAGAATGCAACAACCCAGGACATCCTCTTTGTTTCCTTGATTCTCCCCCATTTGGCTGTGTTTGGTTTCATTTTTTTCTATTTCCTTATCACTAGCTTTTCTTCTTTGTTCTTCAGTTCAGCAAACTTCTTTACATCTGATGCAATTCTTCCTCTTCTTGCCTTTGTGGTCATGTTTCCCCTTGGGTCCCATTCTGTATCTAACAGGCTCTATAGCTTGCTTATCTCTAGATCTTATTGACAGATGCATATGTTGGTGTTGAGTCACACCCTATTCTCTTTTATCTTGTCTTCAAAATCCCATTCTACCATCATCTCTAGGTTTATTCTTTAGTCCACAGATCATCTCTTCCTCAAGTGTTGTAAGGTGACAGTTCAACAGTTCATAAATCAATACATTCCACGGCTTATCCAAGTTTGAGAGAATAAAAATCATAGCTTCAGATCTGTCTCTCACCCTCCTTTGAATGTTATTGAGGCTGTCTCAGTTACTACCCCTGACTTCTTGTTTTTCTTTGAAGGAGAAATATTAACTTCTTACAAGCAAACTCCCTTGTTTACTGCCTCTTAGCAGCTGAAGCTGCAATCTGTGCTTCATTAAGATTCCACTTAATAAAAGCAATGCCTGTCCAGTGATCACTCAGCTAGAAGGGCCTCTGTCCAATTCATACAACAGAGCACCAAAGACATGAAAGATCCTGAGGACTGCATGCAACCTATCAAGCAGCAGGTATAGAAATTCACTTACCCAAACAAACAAGGACTCGATTCTTCCCTACCAAGGTCTGGATCTCACACAAACTCTCCCATTTATTGTCCTCTCACTGCTCTTGGTAAATCTAATCTTGTGCTTCCTCCATGTTGTAAAGTCACAAACGGGTCTTAGAGAGATCCGAGACTCCCAAATATGGATTAGTCTGTTAGGTCTAGTTGCTTGTTTTTTTGCACTGTAACATAATTAGCAGCTGTTTCCCCTTAAAAATAACTGCTTCCCTATCTTTTTAAAACACCAAAAGACTAAATGGTAAAATACATGATTACATGTATTTATATTAGAGAGCTGTAAACACTGAGTGAAAACTGGTCACACACGTAATTTCCCCTTGCTGATGGTCTTCCAGGCGTTCTCAAGTGGGGGGAAACTGATTATGAAAAGCCATTTTCCCAGAAAACTGGCTAATAATAAAAAGCATATTTCCATCAATAATTGAGTATGCCTCATGTGACTGTATATTTTATGTGAACTTGCAATTGCTTTTGCCATTGGACAAGCCACATGATCGTTTCACATAAAGGTTTTTTTCACCAGCCAAACAACATGAGGAGACTTTAAAATGAGAATAAGTGCACTTTAGGGGAACTCTAAATTAGCAAATGGCTCTGTGACAGGAAAAGGTGTCAGTTAAAGAAAATGGATTGAGGGTGGAGGACCCATTGTTCCACCCACGATTCATGCACCAACACAATACCACTTTCTTTTTAATGTCCTATGTGATTGAAAGAGGTTAAATGTAAAGTAACATGTCAGAATCCAGGTTATTTCACAGTAAATGATATAGCTGGGAAAGATACAGAAAAAAAAAAAAAAAAGGTTTGATAAAGATTACTACAGTGATGCTTATCTGATGTTATACCTTTCTTGATAAAAAGTTATCTTACTGAGTAAAGACCATCTTACTCTTGGGCCCCTGTCTTTCTCTCTGACAAAGGGCTTCTGATCTTTATTACAGAACATTGCTGTACTATAAATAAGTAGTGTAAATATGTAACAGTACATCTCACAGTGAAATGCTGTCCTACAGAGATAGAACAGGTCAAGACAGAACGGTCATATTGTACCAAAGCAGGAAGATTCTTGGCATATGTCTTGCAACCAAATAGTTACAGAACTACTTTGTTCATCAACCAAGTTGATGAACAAATATACATGAGCACAGTACATGGCATAATAATGACAACAGTGCAAAATTCTTCCGAGATCCTCTGAAGACCTAAAAATCAGTTTCCCCAGATGAACAACATACTCATTTAGGAAGGTATACTTTGGTTTATACATGCTGGTTCTGCAAATGCTGAATCTAGATCCTTTGAATAGCCAGAGAGGGATTGTAGCCACTGGTCCTTTAGCCTGTCTGATTAGGCTTTCCTTTCATGTGAAGTCTAAACAAGTCAAAATTTCTCTCCCCTATAACATGTCTAGTGCAGCTTTGCTTCAATTATTATGGAAAGGATATATTTTTTTTTTTTGCAATGGAATATGTCTACTGAGCAGCCATCAACATGATTTGTGGCATTTATTACATGGAAGGATTAGAAAGAAAAAGTACAGAAAAATGGTACCTGTCCTGGTTTCAGTTAGAACAGAATTAATTTTCTTCCTAGTAGCTGGAGAATGCTATGTTTTGGCTTAGGATGAGAAGAGTGCTGATAAAACACCGATGTTTTAATTGTTGCAGAGCAGTGCTTATACTAAGCCAAGGACATCTCAGCTTCTTGCTCTGTCCTGCCAACGGGCAGGCTGAGGGTGCAGCAAGAGCTGGGAGGGGACAGACCCAGGACAGGTGACCCAAACTAGCCAAAGGGGTATTCCATACCATCTGATGTCATGCTAAACAATATATAGGGGTGGCTAGCCGGGGGGAGGGGGCCGGACTGCTCGGGGTTAGGCTGGGCATCGGTCAGCGGGTGGTGAGCAATTGCATTGTGCATCACTTGTTTGTACACATTATTATTAGTAGTACTATTATCATTATTATTATTGTTGTTATTATTATTATTGTTATTATTATTTTCCTGTCTTATTAAACTGTCTTTATCTCAACTCATGGGTTTCACTTTACGTTTCTCTCCCCCATCCCAGAGAGGGAGGGGGGAGGGTGAGCGAACGGCTGTGTGGTGTTTAGCTGCCGGTCGGGTTAAACCACGACAGTACCAGAGGAATGAAGGCTAAATGCTCAATACAGAATCTACCCTTACCTGTATGATTCCCCTTAGGAAAAACAAAACAAAACAAAAAAAACAACAACAACAACAACAAAAATACTGTTAGATGGTGGAAGATTTCAGAAAACTAAGTTAGATTTCTAAATTACTAGTAACTAAGAACAGACTTAGTAGGTGTGATGAGGCCTCAATTCATAAGGAATCAAACCATTATCCCATTTAATAAAAAGGCATTAGCTTTTTATTAGCCCACAACACCAAAACCTTCTAAGCTCACAAAGGGAAAACAACACAAATCATTTTGAAAGGGGTCTGTACACTTTTCTGGAAGAGAAAAGGCTACAGCAGGGGATCACATTAAAGAAAAATGTGTGGACTCATGTTTTACTAAGCTTATTAGCAAGTGGCCTGCTTAATGAAGTGCACAGCCTCCTCTTGACTTATAAAACTTTTTTTTTTTTTTTTTTAAACAGATAGTGCCATTGTTTTCTGAATTCTCACAAAAACACTTCAGAGAAAAAAGTGAAGAGAGCCAAATGACCAGTGCTGACTGCAGCATTACACTTGCAGTCTGTTATCATTAAGTGATAAGGTATCTGTGCACGACTCAACTAAAGAGACCTGCAAACAGTGCTGATTTGATTGTACCGGTCACTGGTCAGCATATTTGTGAGTAAAACAGTGAGTCTGTCTTTCAGATGAAGCTCTCTTTAGTGTCTGCAGGTAGCTTGCAAATGGCAATATACTGCTTTTCTACAAAGGAATTTGACGTAAGGCATTTTCTTAGCTCTAATAGCTTCTAGTAATGATGGTTTTATTCAATAAAGTTATTACACAGATTAAGAAAAATATAGCAATGAAAACAGTGGGTCTGGTTGGCAAGAGGAAGAAATTTAAAAGCTTTTAGTGCTAGATGTGATGAGATGGTCCACACGGGAGCTCACAGCCTGCTTTTTAGCTTGGTCTCTCCCAGGTATATGGAAAACATCTCTTGGCTGTTAACAACATGAAGATTTTAGTACGTAGTTTGCACATTCAGGAAGATCAGTCCCCTGAGCAACTGTAACACGTCCACTATTTTTTAATTTTTCATTGGTTGTAAAAAAAAAAAAAAAAAAGAAAGAAAAAAAAAGTTACAATTGTTAGTGACTAGCATTCCTTCCTGTACCAGAAGCAACAGCACGTTCTGAGCAACTTCCTCAGGAATTCTCACTCCTCTTTGGCCATTTGTTATCAGTTCTACCAGTGATGATCATTAGCGTATGAAGTATGATAAACTCATTAGCAAAATCTACAAAGCAGTGTGAAACTCCGCATTTCCTGGCTGTGTGGGCCCATTAAATAAAAATACTTAGGGTTTTGGGGATTTAGGGTAATAGACCTAGCTGCAATCTGCAATTTCTGTTTACAAGAAAAACGTGGTAACAACATAAAAATCACGGAGCCAGACCAAAGTCAGACTAGACCAGCACCCAGCCAGCAGCAGCAGTAGCAAACATCAAGGCACAACAAAAAGTTGGGCCACATGGAGGCTACATTCAGGCAGGTGGGTTTAAAATAACTGAAGCATGCACTTTCCAGTAAATTTATGTGACTTTCTTGATACTTCTGGCCTTCTCATCTCCCAGTACCAAAAGTTTCTTATGCTACAGATGAAAAAGTAGCATTTTTTTTTAAGGTTTTTAAATCTGAGGCTTGATAATTTCCCTGACAATCATGTTTTTAAACTGTGTGAAACAACATATAATCATTCCATATTAAACCTTGTCATGGATTTCCACATTTTTATCATATCCAAGTCAATGCTGAAGATGAAAGATTTAATCTGCTCTCACAGAAAGTATTCCACACTAAAGGGAAAACTTCTAGCTTTTGTCTTCCAGTGTGTTTGGGTTCTATTGTGTCTTTACTGACCTTGGGAGACAAGACCACATAGAAGATACAGACAGGAGAAGGTCATGTATTTATGCAAAACGCTATCACCATTCTCTTATCACCGTAATTCCCAACACATTATTTCATTTTGGCTATCATAGAAAATTGGGCTGACATATTCAGAGAACTACTAGTAATGGTGCCAGAATTTCTCTCCTTTTACATAATAAACTTTTCAAAGCTCTTCGCTAGCTTAGTATCTTTGAGACTGTTTTTTCATTATGTATAATTCTTAGCAATATTAACATGTCACCTCCCATTTTATTGACCAGTCACTATAAGACAGAATTATTTGACTACATGTTGTATACAGTGTAGAGCCTCTTCATAAGTATATCTTTATATACAGGGGAGATAAGGGCATTTCAGAAGATGATTTATCTCATTCTAAGGTTGATATTTGATATGTCAAATGAATCATGACCTTTTTCTCTTTTTATAAGCATAAACAGAGCCTAGATGGAAATATCTCCATAGAATGTAAATAAAGATAAGATACAACATTATCCTCAAAATAGTAAAAATCTAAGAAATAGGAGTCTAAACTAGTCATTCCCTCTCCAAACTCAATGGAAAAAAAATAGGCACTGCCTATCAGCAATTCTCCCCATGTTTCTTGATATCTTTGGATGGGATGACTCTCTTAGAGAACGTTCTCTCTTCTCACTGATTACAGAGGGAGCTGGGAGGACTGGGCATAATTTTAGAAGGCTAAACCTAAGATGACATTCTTCCATTGCTGGCAGGATTGAGATCCTTCTGAATGGCCAGAAGTTAGTCAGAGAATAAAGAAGGTACAAATGGGTCTTTATCCTTATGAACACCACCAACTATCGCAGCTATCATTCCCAATTATTTGGCAGGATCACAACAGCATGAGGTCTTCCATCTGTACAGGTGTGGAAAGCATCTGCCTGAAGATCTGACTGCTCTAAGGCAGTCTGTATCCTTCATTTAATAAACCTCACCATTTAGTCTACATTCAGTGTTCTGTCTTTTAACCACTAATGAATGCTTCCCCACTATACAAAAGAATGTGTTATTATTTTATTCTAATTATGTCAGGAATTGCAAACTTAAGTAAATATTCATGAAACAGAAAATATTGGGAAGAATATTTCTGACAGAGAGAAACATTTCATCACTTATTAATCAGAATGTCAATGTTATATTTGTTAAATCAAATGTAAATGCTTTGTTTCCTTTTAGTTGGACGTACCTTTACATCTTACACAATTCTGTTTTATGATAACCATGGTGCAAGACTATTCTATCCTTAGGCTACAACTATCTTACAAAAAATATCAATTAATTATAAAAGAGAGATTTACCTATTTTTACCTCCTGACAGTCAACATTGTGGTCACAAACTAAAACATTTTAACATGATTTGAGAAATTAAAATATGCTGTTTTCTTAAAAAAAATTAGATAATTTATTTAGCTTTTTCAATAGAATATGCACACAAACCAGGACAATTGAAACTTGGCATTTTCAGTTTTATGTAGAAACTGATTTTCTCTTAAAAGACGGAGGTGAAAAAAGTGTCTTGGAAGGTCTACTGCTGGATAAAAATTCCATTACGTAAAAAACTTCTCATTTGTCTTCAAATATTCATCCAGAACTATGCCAGTTATGTAAATAATGACTTATAATGCCTGTAACACCCACTAAATGGTACATATTTCTTGATGATATGAGCAGCGAGTTATTTGTCTTGATATTTGTAATATCCTAAGAGAAGTACTTTGACATAGCCATTCGAATCTATTACTGAAAATTACATAAGTGAAATTTAGTTTGCACTTCTAAAACAAATCTTATGCAAAGTTTGCAAACACATTCCACTGTATCTAGTGACACAGAAAAATTCTTGTTTCTTATAAACAAAAGATAGGTACCTATGCAATGTATTACACTGTACCAAGCTAGAAGAGTAATGGTACTTTAAGATGAAGTTCTGTGAAAAAGTCATGATTCTTGCTCAGAAAATAACTACATTTTATAAACAATTCTGCCATTTTGAACTAGACTTGTAAAACTATTTAGATATCAAAAAATACAGATAGATGCTGTGAGGAATTTTTATCTTCAGTTTAGACCTGAAGTGCAATCACAGATAATTGACTGGCCTTGTCATAACATACTGTTAAAAATCGAGAAGAAAAAATAGTTTTTTTGTTTAAATTATTAAAGAATGTTTACCATTTTACAGCAAGCAAAGTAATGCAATCAATAGGAATTAGGAACACTGCTGTCTTTGATAATTCTACTAAGTGACAAGTATATTACCACTTGCTCAAATACCTTTAATAATGTAGACCTTTCTGCCTTAACTAGCTCAGAAAAAAATGAGAACGACATATGCTACAACATTATCATGTCATTCATGTCAGAGTGCAAAAGGGGAGATAAGCCAATGGTCTGTAGTGTTATTGTAAGCAAAACAAAAGAGGAAATGACAACAAAACCAAAAAATAATATATCTGTAAATGCTTTCAGGAAGTTCAGTGGGTGAGCAATTGAATGAACAAAATCAAATCAAAATCTGGACTAAGTCATTATTTCTTTTCTAGACAATGTAGAGATGCAAGAAATAAAAGCACCATTCAACTTATACAAATCAAACCCGTGCTGCTTTCAAGTGCAGCTGCTCTTTTCATGTCAGTTGTTATTGTAAGTTGTCAAGGAACATTTTTCACTTGCAGATAATTCTAGGAGATTATTACAGAAGTAGAATTTGACAAAATGAAAAAAGCTGTCATATTCTGAGCCACACTTACCTTGTGTTTATGTTCCTGTGTTCTTAACTCCATCCATATTGGTGACCCACAACTAAGTATCTATTTAAAGGTTGATCTCAAGCTCACAACAACAACAATGAAAGACAAGATTAAATGTGTAAATCTAAGTAGCAATATCCCTATATTTAACAGAGTAAGCATCAAGACAGATTAAAAAAGCCAGCAACTTCAGTACATCATGGCTGCTTTTTCGCTTTGCACACCTTGGTTGCTTTGCAGTTTATGCAAATGGATATAAAGACACTCACAGATTGATAGATCTTGATAAGATGACAGACACAGTCAGAAGAATGCACCCACAGGGGCCAATTTCAAACTGAAAAAGAAAAGAACTGTATTTACGTTGTTGTACATGTTTTTAAGCCCAATCCTAAGGAAATGTAAGCCAAACAAAGCAGAAAGAACTGTTCGCATTTATGTTAAAACAGACTTTTTCACTCTATTTGTTAAAATGTGAAGCATGTTTTTGAAACTACATTCAAAAGACATCATATCAGACTGATAAATATGGACAGAAAGACTAGCAGCTGAATACATAGTACCTGGTGAATATTCTGCTGAAGAAGTACAATCAGATCTTCATATCTTGTGGAACTATGCAGTATTAGCTGGGAAGAAATATAAGGAAAAAAAATAAAAATGAAACAATAACAATTCCTTTTTAAAACATAAAATTACATGAACATAGGGAAAACTTTAAATCTGAGTGGTTGGATTTCAACTAATATAAAATGGTTTAAAGATCTAATGAAATCTATCTCTTGATAAAAAATTGTATCTCAGCAATTCATATATTCTGAATTTATAGATGCTGCTTCTTACAGCTTTTAAGTTCATTGTGCAGCTAGCTTGCTTCACTTTTAATAGTTTATGCAAAACAACTCTTAGAACCTCAGAATAATGAAGCTTCAGAAGACACAAAAGCAGCAAGTAGCTCAGGAGCTTGTACCCATGCGGTGAGCTGTCTATAGCAGGTCTCATCAGAGCACTTCTTATTATACTTGGAGAATAGTCTCAAAAATATTCCTTTCTAACATGAAGTTCAGAGGACTTCACAGGTCCAGCCACTTACTTTCAAACTGTTTCTTTGTCTTTGTATCCTAACAGCAGTTATGGTGTTGTGGATACAGTGATGGGAAAGATCAAGCACTCTGACTTAGATTCCTGGCTCTATCAGGAGTTTCCTTTCCATCTCATTTTCACTGTGCCTATGTCCACATGATCTTTGATAAGCAGTACTTAGAGGTAGCACAGTAGTGCTAGTTGCATTCTGAAATGGCCAGCAGTTGAAAATTACTTTAACATATTAAATAATACATCTTTTCTCTTGGAAGAGCATATGATAGCCAAGTTTTTATGCTGCATTCACTCTATTTATACAGGTTTTCACTTTCAGCTGTTCCAAAAATGTCTAGTTCTGAAAAGTTGTTGACATGTTCATTCCTCCATTTGGGAGGCCAGTAATATTTCCTTAAACCACTGAAGTCTGGCTTACGGCATCAATATTTGCAAAGCCATTTGAGGGCTTCATATAGAAATAAAGGCACAACTGGAAAGTATTTTGCTATGTGAAGATACTGGGGGGGAAGGCAAAGAATTCTACATAAAACACAATAAAATACTGCTTTTTGCTGCTCACGGTTGCACTAGTTGACTTTAAAGGATCTGCTTTCATTTTTTACTGCATACCAAGAAAAGAAGGCACAGTTTATAAGCCTGAAAGGTAGATGGAACAAAAAGGACTTCACAAAGTCCAATTGCCCACAGGCAGTGGGACACTTCAGAGCCAGAAAGACTATTGGATTTTGTTATTTCCTATTGGTTTTTGGATGCCAAGTAAATAATGTGACATTAAAAGGCTTAAAAACACTTAAGAGAAACATAGGATATATGGAAATCAATTTCATTGTGCTAAAATAAGAAAAGCTACAAAAAGGATATACGGAAAATGTTACTGCAAGTTACACAGAGCCTTACAGTTTCTAAGATTCCATCTGCCTTGTATTTTCCTATGGGAGTGAACTGCTGTCTTCCTGATGGCCTAAATAGGATATTCAAACAAAACCAAAGCTCATGTTAAAAGGACCACAATCACATTAAAGAGATATCAACATTGTATATGAACTGAATGATGAACCAAAGATTTTGTACTATTATTATTTAAATTACTTAAAGCAAACAAACAAGCAAGCAAGCAAGCAAACAGACAACCTCTTGCATAATAAGCTAATGTTAGGTATTCAACACATTTATCAATAAAACATTTACTTTAGCTGTGTTCTCTCAGTCTATCTAATATGAATTACAAGTTTCTCTATAGAGAAGGAGGATAAACGTAGGTTTAAGATGTTAAAGACAGTTAGTTTTTATTGCAGAAGAATATGAGAGAAATGACATAAAAACAGAAGCAACAGAACAGATGTACAATATCATCACAGAGGAAATATTTTATAAACGGAAAACATTCAAAATATCATTGGAAATATCTTTGAATTTGTTGCTTCTATTTTAGGTTTGAAGAAGAACTTCTGGGTCCAGAAGCTTGTAAGTTATTTTTCAGCTATCTTAGTTGAGCTAATAAAAGAAATAATTTCTTCTTGCAAAACCTAGCTCAGTTAAAAATATAGTGTAGGATTCGGTACAGTCAAAGCTAGCTAGCAAAAAGCTAGATGTACTGTCTACAAACAGCCTAATTGCTTATCATTAACTAAGCAACTTAGGCAGCTGCAGGAAAATGAAATTAATTCCAGCCATAATAGAATATCCTGCAGTATAAACCTGCAGGAGTAAATTTTTGCTTCTGGATCAATAACTCTTGGTAGAGATTTTGCAGGAATTCTAGCCTTGATGAAATCCACAAGGATATTTTACAGCAATTTCAGAGAGTTTGGTGATGTCCCAGTTACTGGGACAGAAGAAATGGCATTTTCCTTTTCTCCCTAAGCCATTTTAGACTATATAAATACATCTTAAGGAAGTTCCATTTGTGCACTATGTATATGTATAACAGACTGTATAACAGACACAATTATAGCAGTGTTGTGCATTCTCCTACTTACAGTGCCACAACTGCTTTTTCATTGCCTCCTGCACGCCACAGTATGTCTGCAAGAGCCATGGTGAGGCATTTGGTCCTGTGCACTTCTGAAGGCTGAAGACAGCTGTGGTCCAGGAAATGCAAGATACAGAGATTATCAGTGTGTACTGAGAAGTTTACTTATTAGACAGCAACGTGCCCCAGTTAAAGTATGCACAGATTCATAGCAGTTTTTAACAATTGATATAAGAAAAAAAATAATAAACAAAAAAACACACTTTTTTTTTTTTTTAATAAAGAGATTATTTAGGTGTTGTAAGGCTCCAGCACGCAAACTCAGAAAATTATCATTTATGAATCTCAATTGCTTCTACAGTCAAGAAAAAGAGTTAGACAACTCTGAAGGCCAGTTCAAAAAATCATTTCAGTTGAACAGCAAGCCACTATGGTTACTGGAAAAATACACCAGGTGTATGACACAGTTGAATCCAAATTTTCTTTGAGGTTTACACATCTGAATGAGACACTATGAGAGCATTTACTGTGCACACGGCCTGAAGACTTCTCAATACTGGACTGAACAGGCGATAGGAGGGCTTGGCGCTGCTGTTCTGTATCTAAATTGCTCTAAGTGGGGAGTTATAACTGAAGTGGCCAATGGAATGTGGTCTTTCTGGAATCATTCCTTGGAGTGAACCACCTTAAATCTCATTCTAGAGAAGAAGGTACATTCTAAGAAGGTACCTTGGATCTCATTGAAAATAATTACATACAGTAAATAGAGCTGTATCTAGAATTTTCTGCTTAGATTTCCAGTAAAACAAACTCTGGGCACAGTGGGTAGGTCTCTTCTGCAGTCAGAAGCAAAATGAGAATTTGAGGGAAATGTAATTCATCTAGGTCAAGAGTTAACAGCAATCTGTTGCATTTGGGGGATCTGATTGAGTTCATGTGACTCACAGTGATCGTTAGACTGCTGCTATGGGTATTTAAGCCAAGGAAATGAAAGCTTGCTGGTCTATATGTTCTATGACAATAATCCTTTAATACAGGTGAATATTAGATGTGACACACACAATCTAAACTTGTAGAAGACTAATACTAAAAATGGTACCAGATGTACAAGTAGTGAATAATAATTAAAAAATAATTTTAAAAAATATTATAATTAAGCTCAATGGATCGAAGTTAACAAAGGACTAAATGAAGTATGAACAACAACTGGCACTGTTCATACGCAGATCTATAATCATATACCGAAAACTAATCTACTAAAAGAAATAGTAACGGCTCTTTCAGAATACATATTTATAGCTGGTTAGGCAAAAATACAGTTACATGTACTTTAGGGAACAATACTGGACATGCAAAAAAATGGACAAGATAAGTTAGTACATCATTAAATCCATTATAAAAATGTTTGAATATTCTGTTTTAGGATTGTTTTACACATTCATACATAATTTCTAGTTTATGAGGGTCTTCATAATTAATTTATTTTTTAAGCTTTGATTTCTTAACTTATTTTCAAATCTACACCATAATGTTCCTACTTAGCAATAAACTTTAACTAAAATACCTTTTGCAGTAAACATTGTTCTTTACATTTTTTAAATAAGGTAAGTAAGATTCCAAAGTGGTGACCTAAAATATTATCATAACTGACCCAGTACTGGTCTGTGGAGTCCCACTGATTCTGATTCATTTACGTGCTTGGCTTGGAACATACACAATGATGTGCAAAACTATTGAAGGCTTAGTTGTATGTTGATCCCAGACACGTAAGCAATGATGCCAGCACCACATTTCCTACAAATTGCATTTTGTGAAGTCTTCCAGTACCTCCTGTTATTCTAAATTCCAAGTTGTGAATTGAGAAATAAACAACTTTGAAACCAAAACTCAGAAAACTAGCAGAAAAGTAGCACATCGGAGAATAAAACCCAACTTATATGAGCCTTTATATATTGCATGAAGTAGACTACAGATCCATCTCCCTGTAAAACACAAAACTGAATTTTTCTCTACTGGTTTCAGGAATGGCAGTCTTTGAAATTCAGATATTATCAGTCATGGGAGATGATATCAAAACCTGTTCCCAGCATTTGAGTAAAAGATCTAATAACTGAAAGACCAAACAAGAAACACCAAAGATCAAAAAAATTAAACACCCTTTCAATTCCAATGTCTGTCTTGAATATAATATGCATTTAGAAAATGTTTCCTTTCTGAAGGATGTGAGATATGGGAAATAATAGGTGACAGTTTTCAAGTACAAGATAAAAAATAAATCACAGTTTTTTCTTATCTCTGCCTGTGTTCTAACACAGACATTGAAATTGGGATGCATAGCAATTAATTTATTTGTCTGAAGAGGTAGTAGAATAAGAAGGATACATGATAATTATTTCTAGAACTGTCAAGAAGTCTGAAGTCAAACACTTATTGTGAAGTGTCTAACACTTTGAAAATTTAGGTTAGAATTAAATAGGAATACTAATCCTCTAATTTCAAGCTCTGGGACTCCCCTTTCCTTCTTCTTGACTAAGAGTTTCTGCCCATGGCAAACACATCATAAGAAAAATATGCTTATCTTGTGAATAAAACAGTCCATCTTGCTCTTCATTTTTAGGAGCCTGAAGCCTTTCAGCATTTCTGTGCATCAAGACAAAGAGCTCAGCTGCTCACCTGAAATTCCTTGGAGACTTTTGGCATACTTTAGCAGCATTTTTCATATACAAAATATGTAAAAACAAAATACTTTAAAATCATGTGCATAATTGGAGGAGAGAAAAAGGAGAGGCAAATACTCCCAAGTACACAGGATAGGTAGTAGCTGGCATGAGCTGGGGCACTTATAGGTTAAGCAATCTGGCCTCAACCCACTTATTTGGGTGCTACATGTTTCCATGACATTTACCATTACTTCATCATGATGAAAGAGTAAAAAGTTAACAGCTTTAAGGGTGTTACTAAAGGGTGATTTGAGACTCAAGGGGCTCAAAGAGCAGATAATCAAAGGCTGTCTACTTCTGTGGAGATTCTTGGTCATAATATCTAAACGTGTATTGATTTTCTGCCTTGAAAAATCTATCATCATTATAATCTGAGTTAGAATAATTGTTGTACTGCTAGCTAATTTTTGCACCAATCAGCAGGTTATTTCTGAGTTGATATATTACTAGTTGGAAAATATTTGCAAAGTTCGAATAGTTTCTCCCTGTACTGTTAATAACTTTATTCCTCTATATCTCAAATGAATGATCTCTGTATTCCCATAAATAAATAAATAAATAAATAAATAAATAAAAATAAATGTGCAAATACTCATTGACTGAATTCTTGAGAAAATTCTCAAACTATTGTCATGACTTTTAAGATATTTTGTAAGCATTGTTAGTTAATTTTAAACATCTGCTCTTAAATGTAGGCTATGTAGGTGGATTACAGACAGATGTGATGTTCTGAAAGTACCGAATAGAAAAAGGAAGAGGAACTAAACTACATAATATTATAGAATTAACACGTTATTACACTCTGAATATGTTTCATAGCACTGAACCCATCTCTTTATCAGTCTATTCTAATTATCCGGAAGTGACTTTAAAGAACAGCTAATTTTGAAGTGAGGAATTCATAGCATCTCATTCGCTTGGACCCTTTTCTTGAGGTCCACAAGCAGTCAGTGTTGCTAATACCTAGCAACAACAACAGTAGCAGACATTGTAAAACTTTCAATATTTTATTTAGATTTTGAGCCTGATTCTCAATGTTTCTAATGCCTTACATTGAGGCATCTCATTTCAGGACTGCCTACCAACTATGACTTCTGGACTTGTGCACCTGTGCAGGCCTCTTAGGCCCTGGTAATCTTTCGATTAATTGTCACCTCTCATCCTTAGTGCTAAAACAGATAATGATTTCCACTACTGATAAAAACAGCCCAAGCAATTAATTTACATCAAGTGTCAGACACCTAAAAGTAAAGAAAAGTCAACAGAGACCCTATTAACTTTCCAAAATAGTTCCAATCAGAAAAGGTGGGCATTCAAGGCCAAATTTTTACATATGAAGGAACCTTTTACATTCCAAGGTTGCTTTATGAAGTCCAAGTGAAATATCATCACAAAAGTTTTTCTGCTGACTAAATCACTGTCACTGTGTCACCCACAAAGAACAGGAGGTAGTGGCAATGTAAACCAGTAAAATACTGTTATTCATAATGAACAAACTGTACCTGTAAAGCGCAGGAACGGTTTGTGATTTATTTATTTTTTTCTGTTTCTTAATGGACTTAATTGTTTACTGCAAAACAACAAACAAACAAACAAACAAAAAGGCAAACACAGCAGGCCTGTTCATAAAGTAATTTTTTACTATTCTCCAACTTTCCATTGAATAAGTTCTGCTTGCGTAGCAAAGTGACAAATGTAGGAATATTGTCAGAATAGCAGTATAAGCAATTTTCCTTAATGCTAACATTACTTAAAATTATTTCTACAAAGTAAATGGAAAACTCATACAGAATTTAAATTCTGTTAAGTGTTTTACTGTGAAAGACAAAACACAGCTGTAAGGAACAACAACAAAAAAAAATAATCAAACTTTTAAATTTGATCCTTATTGAGATTCTTGGTGTCAAAAATTGCATGAATTTCATGGTCTTTCAAATCTTGATTACATTTCCATTGAAATCACATCTCTATGGAATCTCAAAGTTAAATAATTTTAATTGTCCACAATTCAAGCTGTTGGTAATTTCAAAAATAAAACACAAACCTTTAAATTTCTACAGTTAAAAGAGAAGTAAATGCAAAATTCACAAGCTACCTTAATTCTCTCTCAGAGACAAAGAAAAGCTCAATAAGTTCAAATTCAAAAAGGTTCCTGGGTGGTTGCATCACAGAAAAACTTTTTTTCGCTTCTGTACAGAAAAGCCTTCTATTATCAATTGACTTACCGAGCATCTTTATTCCTGTTACTGTCTCCAAAGATAAGCTGCTGTAGGACACATGCTTGAACTGCTGCCAGCACTCCACATGGGCCACCCTGAGGGAAATAGTAGGACACTTCATGAGCAAAACACTTTGCACTGTTTGATGCTAGAGAAAACTATTTTGCAAGCCATGTGTTTGCATTCAGGTTTAATCCATCCTTTCATCCCTCTTCCTATCCATGACTTTGCAATGCTCTCTGTTGCTCTCTGTTTTTTTGCAAGCCACTGAAAATCAGTATTACTAACTGGTATTGTGTTTCCCATCTATTTTTCCTGAAAATAACTAGAACATGCCACACTGATATCTATAATATCAAAGGAAATTTTTGTGTTTTTAAGTCTGTTCTGTGATCATGCAAGCAAACAAAAGATCTCCTGATTCCTATTGAGCCAAAAACTACCTTCACTTTTAGTTAAAAAACAAAACAAAAACCACAATCTGACTGTTTTCTGAAGGGTGAAATTAAGCCTTTCCCTTTAAACTCCTCTGAGGTCCATGCCTCCCCTCAAATTCCCACTTCCATCACTAAACAAACATTTCAGTTTTATGTATAGTCCTTTGCACTGGGAAGCTGTCTCACTGCAGAAGAGGAAGAAAATGAAAGAATTTGTACCTTCAAAAAATCAATGTTGGAAAAATCACAATACCAAGACATACAATTTTAACATGAAACGTTATGGAAAACTGATTAATGGCCATTGTGACAGACTGTGGAATGGTGTAGCAATGCATCTCCTTCTCCTTTCATATTCCCTGCCACCCAGCTTATCTTATTCCACTGAATGACTGAGACCTGTTCCTATATGTTAACTGTATGGCAAGGGCAGCAGCACAAGTTGACCTGAGAAGGAAATGGTATGTCCTCTTCTCACCTAGGGTACATCATCCAACACAACTCTCCTTCCTTTGTCACTCAGTTGTCTCCCAGCCACCCTCTATTCTATTATTTGTTCCAGTAGTTTGTTGAGGAGACACAGAAAAGTCATCATTTGTCTGGAACACCTATGTGCAGATGGAGCAGGCTCAGCAGGTCATAAGACTAACATCATGGATACCACAACACCACATTTACCACATTGGTAGTGCTGTCAGTCACTGCAACTTAACAGAATCAACATAATAAATCCTACAGAAGCTCTCCCATGTGTCTGTCAGCACATGCTACCATTCCCACAAATGGGTTCATTCTTGACATTAAAGTCTATTACTTAAACTCAGGGCCGCCCTAAAATGACATCACATAGAAGCTGACATACTGATGCTAGCTTTGTCTGCCAAGGTGAAGTAAGATAAATAATGAGGATAAGAAAGCACAGAACACCCAGAAGATTCTCTGGAAAGTTTATGCTCAGATTTCAGCCCGTGTCAAATCTATGCTGCTGTTACTGTCCATAACATGACCCAGGATCACACTGCTTTCCCCGTGATTTCCTGCGTAGAGCACAGAATCACAGGCTGGTTGAGCTTGGCAGGGACCTCAAGAGGTCATACAGTTCAAGCCCCCCACTCAATAAGGGCTACATTGAGCATGTTGTCATGACACAATCACATAACAAAGGTCCTATAATCCAAAAATAAATTAGATATTGATACCTTCTATTTTCTCATTTATATTATACATATACTATTTCTCTATAGTTATCTACATATCTAATGAGCGAATTTTCTGAAATATATTAAGGAAAAAGCAAGGTTTACTTCAGCCCACCAAAAAGCCTCTCAGTCCAAATTAATAATAGTAATAATAAAAAATAAAAAATACAGGAAACATTCTATATATGTTCTTATAGAACCACAAAAACCTAATGTAAGGATAGAATTAAAAAAATCTTTCAGCTGAAATGAATTTTGGAAGTGAGGAGGAATATATTCACTATCTGAAATAAACACATTTATGCAGAACATTCTTTTTTTCCCATTTACTATTTACCAGAGCAGTATTACTGTCGTAGTTCCTTTTGGAGTTTAACTTAACATTTAATATCCTTTTTTTTTTTTTTCACTAGGTTTTATTTAAACATAAACAGTTATCTTCTAAGATCATCAGCCTAATGAAATGCTTCACTAGACTACATAAATTCATTAAACATCTAAATTATGTTTATTAGCTCTTGTCCTTGCCCCAGATCCTCTCTTCCTCTCAATTCTTTATAGTAGTAGTACATCATAGTTCCTCTCAGGCTATTTGAAGATTTTCTGCATCAGAAGCCTGATGAATGTTTTGTAATGAGGAGTTTACTCCTTCCCATGTCTCCTTTGTACTGAAGATCTCAGATCCTTGCTCTTAAGAGAACCTGTGCATGGGTATCACAGGAGCATGTGAATAGTCTCAGGGCAGGGAGGGGCATAAGCGTTAAGCTGTAAATCAGGAGGATGCATTTTTCTATGGGATCTGCACATGGAGGCAGCTACACATCACATCCCTTGCATGAGGTCCCTGGTCTGTCCCTATATATCAGTCAAATTAGAATCCAGGCTGATCAGCTGCCTGCACAGGGTAAGATCCCTTTTAAAACATGTTAAACTTTCCCCCACAATTCCTTTTTCCCTTAATCTCCACCCTGACTTTATCTTGATATATCTCCTTTTATTCTTGTACCTTCACTAGCTCTCAGCTGAAGTGGCTTGTCTTCCTCTGTACAAATAAGCCCCCCAACACACCGCACCCTTTAGTACCACTTTCTGTAGCTACTTTACATTTCCCTCAGAAATATTCTCTCCTTCTCAAGTCTCCTAACATGACCTGACAAGGTGACATCATCAGCAATAGTAAAAGCAATAATAAGCAGCAATAGTAAAAAAGAGAAGACTCTGAAAGACTTTTTTTTTTTCACTGCTGAAACACACAGTCTCTGTAAACTTGTTGTAAAAAGCAAAGATCACTTTTTTTTTTTTTTCTTTTAAGGAAGCCATTTACGTTACCTTTTTTTGCACAATGCCATATTTTAACTGAGGTATGTTATTAAATGTAAAACTCTGTATTTTCCATTCTTCACTGAAGCAACAAAGACTGGAGCCAAACAAAAGATTTTTTAATTCCTATTAAAAAAAGAAAAGAAAGAAAAAGTTCTCATTTTAAAAATAAGTCCGAAACACGCTTATGTTTTCCTGCAGTAGTTTGTAGAAAAGAAAGGAGTGTGGCGGGGTAATGACTAACTCACTATAGCCACCCTTTTCTGTTTTATACTTAACCGTAAATAGCAACTCTCAAATGAAACAGAGTAATTTTTTCCTTTTCCTGCAATATTACTTCAACTCATAATGCTATGTGTTGCTCAGCATTAGGAAACTGTTTATGCAGATTGTCTGGGCAGTTTCCCATGAAAGCATTACAGAATAATGTCTTAAAGTAAACAGCTAGAAAAGCAAGGGTTACTAACGGTTTACGTTAGGGAGAAAAGGAGCCTGCTGGGCACTGTATGGAGAAAAGGCAGACTATTTGGCTCGTCAAAGTTGTTGGTATGAGACAAATGTTATTCAAAGGTTTGATTGCTCTATGTCTGTTAGCTTATCAGCCTATGCCAAATTCAGATCTCGGCCCTGAACAACTGCAGACCACTACTATTCAGGAACAGCTAAACTAAAGAAATTGTATTCATTCTAAAGGAAGACTGAGTAAATAAGAACTCGCTGCTTGGTGTTTGCATAGTTACTCATGTCTTTGATGTAGAAATGGAGTTGGAAGAAATCCTCATTATCTTTTTTTTTTTTTTTTGTCCGAACTGGGAGAGAAAAAATTAAAAGTACATAATGTTTCCATCACTGCTCAAAACAAGGAAGATAAGCTAGGGAGGAACACTGATGAACCACTGTCAATTTAAAAGGCAGGTAAACAAGCACATGTAAAACTGACTAGGTGACTAGCGGCATTAATACAATAATACACACTTCTATAGTGAAAGCTGTTTTCCATGGTTCCAGCAGCTGATACATTCTCACATGCTCTTCTAGTATTTTTCTGAATTTTTGTTAGGCATCCCTACATTACTTTTTACATTACTACATCTGAATACCACATAAGGACTGTACTCAAGAGTGAATATAGCACATATTAAATCACACACAAGCACATAACACACATTAATCCATTGCAGCTTTGACTAACTTAGCAGAAATAATGTTTTCACACATCTATTTCTATATACCGTCAGTTAGTCTTACTTTTGCAAGCGAGATATCAATTGCCTTTGATACTGATACTTCTTGAAGCATATGCAGTGTTGAAAGATTCAGGTTCTTACTGACTTCTCCAGTTGTTGCTTCATCCTCAACATCAACTGAAAGTAAAAAAAAAAAACAACAAACAAACAATAACAACAAAAAAATACCATGTAATAAGTTGGATGAAAAACTTCATGTCTGTTTCCCCAGTAAGGCTTTGGGTCAGGGGGTTATCAAAATGACAATTAACACTTCCTGTCATCTGTTTTTAGAAAAGAGAAAGTATAGATTTAAACAGAAAAGACAGATAAAAATACATAAGCCACCTTTTGTTTGACTAATTCTTAATGACTTCTTTACACAGTCTTAGGAAGAAGTTAATTAACCCAATAAGTTAATAGCAAATGTAATTACTCTGAATCAAATAAGAATTACAAAAGAAGCACTTCTGGCTACATCTGCTCTAAAGAATAGGATGAAAGTCAAAATGAAGCTTGATGTACCTTACCTAATTCTAGGACATCTTTTGTCTGGTCTTCTTTATTCCAAGTAGGTGTTGGAGACTTCCTACATTAAAATTAACAAAAAAAAAAAAAAAAAAAAAAAAGTAAGTGTTCCCTTTAATATGAAAAGTGTTCTGGATAAACAAGGTCATATAGCTACACAAAAATACAAAGTTAAGTTTTACATATATATATATCCACACGTATAGACACATAGGAAGAGAGAGAGAGAGGTAGTAAAAGATGCAAATAAATAAAAATTTATTAATGGGTTTTTACCTTAGGTTTTAAAGTGTTCTGTACAAAAGAGCTCAGTCTCACTAACATTTTTGTATAAATAAATGATCTTAGAGCAAAAACATTTTCAATGGAAGAAAGCTGAACTTCAGGAGTTCAGAAAGGCAGCCAGCACAGCACAACACAATGCAATTGATTAAGGATTTCAGTCCTATTTCAACACTGATTTAATTTCATTTGTGTGATTTCAGTATTGGTCAGATCCTGCCAGCTCATAAATGGGCAGATTCTATACTGCCCTGAATTTCATGAAGATATTAATGTATGTGGGACCGCCTCTGAGTTCAAAAGATCTGTGCATAAATAAAATTTGCATCTCTAACGGGAACCAGAATGAGGTTCAAGCTAGTTATTAAACTACTTTAAATATCCAAATAATGTAAGTGGGAATCAGTGTTAGATTATCTTCCTTTACCAGGATAATTTTTTATCTGCTGATAGGCAACAGTTATTCAACTAACCTTGTGGTTTGTCTACTACATAAATGACAAGTTAAAAAATGATATAAACAACTACTAAAAGAACTAAGAACTTCAACTTGGCTGTGAAGCCAGAACTTAAATAGAAAGTTAGATTTTCAGAGGTAGGATGGATTTTCTCCTCCTGTGGAATTCAAACCAAAATGAATTCAGAACTGAGAAAAAGTTTCAAATGGTTGTAAAAAAAAAAAAAAAAAATGGAGCAATACTGTATCATTGGTCTTTGCTTTGGAAAAAAAAGTCTTGCAATGACAGTCCTTTCAAAAATAGTATGGAATAATTTCCTCAGCAACATTCCTTGTACGCATGATATTATTATAGCAACAACTGCTGTCATATCACATACTTTCCATTAATTAATTTCCTTTTACAGTGTGTGAAAGATGAATGAAAACAGAACACACACATATCACACTCATGACTTTTCTAGTTTAAAACCACTTTTTTTTAAGTGGTTTAAATAGTACTATTCTCACAGTCTTTGATACTATATAAAAATAAAAATCTCTTTCTCTATAAACAAGTTAAAGGATTTATACAATGAAATTTGCATGGACACGATTAACAAAAGTGAAAATAAATGAATCACCACATTACTAGGGATTCAAGGTAAAAAGAAATCAGATGCCCAACAGATTAGCATAAATGAGAGAATTGAGAGCAAATTTGTACAGTGCTATAAGTAGTACTGAAATCCTACGGAACAAAATAGTACTTTTGTTGTGTTATAGGGTTTAATAAAGTTGTCTCTGATATATCTTAAAATACAAACAGAACTCCCCTTGTTTTTTTTTCTAATGCTGGATTTCTGCTCAGATTTCTTTCTGCTAGTTACTCACTATTATTTTCATCTCTCCTGGTCAGGAGAGGGGTCTCAATGACACTGCATTTGCAAACAAAATGCTTTCAGCCAAGTACCAATGTCACTGAACTGCACAAGCAGAACAAGCAGAATCTAAATTTTTGTTTTGTCTGAGACTGAAAACTATTATCTCATGCTTCCCAGAGAATAACGTGCTTCCTCTTAGGTCAACTCATTTGGGTCTAGTTTTGCAAAAACAGATCTCTTAGCACTCAAGAATGCAGCACTACTGTTTACAGCTGCCTAACCAGGTCCAGAGGGCACAGGATTTAGCACTGACCTGTACTAATCCATACTGTTTTTAATTACCACGTTTCCTAACATGGGTCTGACCCACATCAATCAGTATTCTTCCAAGCAATGCCTAAACATAGCTCACAGAAGAGCACTCTCATTTTCAAGAGGCAATACACAGCAGGTCTGGCTCCCTCTTTGGTCCACCAAAACTATTCCAGGAGGCTCTGAGATCTCAAATATCCCACGATGCCATCAGACCATGCACCAATACAGGTCGCATGCCCCTCATTTTCATCCCAGAGGATGCATACTTTTACAGAGGATGCATCAAGTAGTTGATATTATTTCAGATCTTGAATAACCCCTCTTCAACAAGAACAACAATAAAACCAACAACAACCCACAAACTGGAAACAAAATTATATTTTACAGCAACAACAGGAGACCTGTAAGGGATCTAAAGCTAAATGCTGCATAATGTGAACAAAACCAGGATTCAATTAGAAGATTCACGAAAACTGTTCCTAGATCTATTTCATTTAGCAGTGCAGTTGTATCTATAGAGTTTCAATATAAAAGGAGGCAAAGCAAGGCGTAGTTACTCCTCTTTTTATATCAGGAACGGCTTTCCTACTGTAACACCATTATTGTTAAGGAAGACCATGACTTATTAGAGAAGTTGCTCATCCTTTATTTATTTTTTACTGCTCTTTGCTACGTAGAAAGGCCAGGATTTAAATGCAAATTTAGCCAACATGGACAGGTGTATTGCAAAGAAGTGAAAATGTTGCTCTGGCAATCACAAATGCAAGGACAGGATCTACCTTTTGCTGTTGTTGTTTCTCCTGTGCATCTTTACATTCACTTACCCTTCACCTCTCTTTCATTTTTATTGCCACCATTAGTGTACTGAGCTCCTCACCAACAATAAACTAAGCCACATAGTGAGATATAAAGCATAGATTTCCCACTTCATACATGGAAAAACTTAGGTTGATTAATTTGAAGGGATGATTTTCAAATCACCTGCCTAGGTGTTGCTATAATTATTCTGTCATAGTTGAAAAGAGCCATAAGCGACTCATGTATCTTTCTCCAGAATTAAACTCTGTCACATTAAGTAGTTAATAGGGAGACATCATGTCATACCTGTTAGGTACTTAAAACAGACAGTTGGTGTTTAGCTCTGAGTGACTTTCACAGCATTATAAGGGGTATGGGATTCAATTTGCAAATTAAGAACCCTAAATTTATTTGCCTACACACTTGGGTGTCAAAGCTTCCATGGAAATTGATGACGACCTAGTCAGTAGTCAGAGGGCTCGGGTCAAGAGCTTGGAAATCCCTTTAGGCAACTAAATGTGGGTGCCTACTTCTGGGAACATAGACACTTGGACTTTCATGCAGATACCTACATGTGGCTATGTACATTTGAGTGTCACAATCTGAGCTAAAACCAACCCGACTGGTCTCAGACAAAAACAATCAGGAAATGGTGATTTCTGAGTCTCAGTCACCACTTTTTCCACAAGACCTTCCTTTTGTCTTGGGCAAGAGAGAAGAACCTGGAATGATTTTAGGTCATACATTACACCTGGATCATATTTCTTTGGGCATAGTCTGTGCCCACAGGATGTCCATTGCCTGCCCCTATCCCACAACCTTGTCTCCAGTTTCTGCTTCCAATATTCCTCCCTGTTCCACCACACTTTGCTGATCCTTTCTGTCCCATGTCATCTTGCCTCCTCTCACTGAAGCAAAGGTGCGGGAGGAGTAGGAAAGAAGCTTGGCAGAAGGGATGCAGACTAACTTACGAATGCCAGGTCTGAGGAGGGTATCACATCAAGTAGCTATTTAGCATGGATATGGGAAGGGGAGCTGTGGGATAGCAAGCTGTGGGAAGCAGAGATGTTGAGCATGAGGAGTTGACTGAGGTGAGAGCAACGTGAAATGCTGACTGGGGTTATGGCTGGAAGCCCTCAGGTGGGTACATGTGTCTAATGAATGGTAACAGGGTGATCAGGAACACTGCTCATGAATTTACAAATCCTATTTAGCTACAAGTAACAAAAAGCCTCGCTGTCCTCAACCAGTACCCTACGGCCTTGATACCCGAGTTCTTTCTGAAACAAAACAGGAGGAGACACTTAAGAAGTCCTTAAATCTAGGTACGCCATCCCACCCAGCCTCAACTGCTGCTTCAGAAGGAGTTGGGCCTCCTCTAGGTACTGTATCACATCTGCTAGCTTCATTAGATGTCCTGGATAACTTAGAATTTCAAATGGCCCTATATATGCATATATATATATATCATTCCCTACATTAAGTTAGCATTCTTCATTCATTATGGTCCCAAGTACTTCTGAGTAGTCTTTCATCTGAAAAGACCTATAAATGAAAATTCAGTTGACTATGGCAAAATTCATATATAGCTCACCTGGCACCACTTTTTGTAACACTATTAACTTCTGGAAAGTCTAAACGATTTTGGTTCTACACCCGTTCCTGGAAGAACCATACACTGGATGCAAAGTGCTTTGATTTCTCAAGGCACAAGGAAATTCCTGTGTTGACATGGAAAGCGCTGACATCAAAGATTGATGTAGGGTGTTTTCTGGTTAAGTGGGGTATTTTTGCAGGTGGAGGTTATTCACAAGTTCCCTCCTTAAGGTTTCTCAAAACACTGTAAGGACGTTTATTGCAATTTCCATTTCAGCAGATGGTTACTGTTCCAGGAAAATTTATTGTACATGTAAAACCATACAGTTAGAATACTTAGGAAGGGGGAAGTCATCTGTCATGACAGAAAAATAGGACAGGAAGAAAATATGTTTCATTATAAACATACTATACAGTACTTTCTCTAAATATTTGTACATTCTTATCTGATCTTCATATATTGCAGAAAACAGAATTTACACAGAATAGCTGAACATGCAGAGAAAGCAGCTCTTTTCACAATAATGCATGTGCATTCCACTATTTCCTATTTATACTACCCTACAGAGAGGTCAAATAAACAAAGGGGCTTAAAATATAAACATTGGTTGTCAGTAGCTTTAAGGTTACTACGTTGGGAAACCTTATGTTCACTGCCTGATTACAACAGCTTTTCTTCTGGACATATATATTTTCTTCACAGTAATTTACAGAGTCAGAAGGATGCGTTGAAGTCGCAATGCAATCCTGTGGTCTTGTGATGTTAGGGCATACACAGACATACATGACATTCTTGGTATAGTGAGTAAGGTCTGGAGAATAACTAAGAGACAAATTAGACTGTGTTACTATTTGCAAAAAGATAAAAAAAAAAAAAGGCCACTATAGGCAATGAAGCTTGCCACTGCTTTAGGGCAAAATTTTGAATACAGAATTATTAAAAGAAATTCTAAAGATGCAAAGGAAAGGATCATGATCAATACCAGGCAACATATTTTTCTGGAAAAAGACCTTTTCAAGATTTAATATAAATTCTACCATGTTTGCAGGTCTGGTTGACAAAGGTAACAGAGCTTCTACATGTAATTTGTCCAAGCTTCCTTTCTAGTTAAGCACTGCATCTGATTTGAATGGCACATTAATTCATAAACAGATGGCTCATTGATAAATGAGGCAAAAAAGGTAAATGAAAAAAACCTCTTATTGAAAGGGTCATTTCTAATAAACTTATACATGAGTCTGCTTTTGTGCTGTTGAATTTTTAATAACTGTAGTGACAATTCAGGAGAAAACAACATCTCTGCTGGAAAAGTTTGTACATTAAAAAAAAAAAAAAATAATGCTTATGATGGGTCCAGCTACAAGATAGTTTGAACTGGGCTTACATCAACAGAATGTCCCCTCAAAGGTGATGAAGGAATATTTATCTCCAATTATAAAACCAGACTTAGTATAATAAACTTGTAGCTCAGTTATTCATACTGTATTCCATCAGATTTTTCAGCGTGATGCCCCCACACTGAATTTTGAAGTTTACATTACTCATGTAAACTGACCATGACAGTAACCAATCCAAAACAAACACTTATCAGTAAAATAAGACAGATAAAACTCCATTAAATAAAGATGCTTCCAAGACACTACAGCTAAGACACAATACATAAAGCACTGAGATGGGTACCCAGCCTTCAGTACTCAATTCATTCACTTCAACTAAGGTGAATATGTCCCCCCATTTTGCTTTTCCTATAAAGTCGCTGCTCTTTCTGCTTTTGGCCTTCAAATTTTAGGCTATTTATTTTCAAGGATGTGAAAAGTTCCTGGCCTTACATTTCCTGTCAAATACCTTGGATTTGTAACAGTCCAAAATACCACAACCTAACAGATTTTAGCAAGATAAATTATCTTCCAGAAAGCTAATGTTAAATTGGAAGAAGACAAGAGCTTACACTGAAGACTGGGCTAGTTCTCGTATCTTATTTTGCTGTGAAGAAAGATGAATATAGATAACAGCCTATTGGTAAACATGTACTACAGGGAGAGCTTTTATGTCCTGTTTCAGCAGTCTGAGGGAGAATAACACACAGGTAGAAACAAATTCCTTGTGCTACTCGTAATCAAGTGATTGTTTTTAAGGGGTAGGTGATTTCTTGTGCTGCTTCCAGTGGCGTGAAGTTCTGCCAGCAAAAGAGGATGTACACTGTCTGTTCTTGCTTTAAATTTGAGAAGACCTAGAGTCCTGGTATGTACACATGAACAAGGCAAATTCTCAATGACTGAACACATTTTAGGCAATGGGCTGGACACTTCCAGTTTTACGTCCTTTCCAAAAATAAAATTAAAAAAATGATACAGAAGCCATTTGCCATTTCCAGTAATTGCACAGTGCTCCTTCCTATGGAGTGCTGGAAAAATACTAAAAGGGCAAATGGCAGTACACACAGATGTTATGTCGACGGCTCTGATGCCATAAATCCATTGGCATAAAATAAGAGTCACAATAGTTTCTAACATTTATTTTAGGCTCTTTTTTCCTGTCCAATCATTATGTTATAAAAGGTGTTATGCAACTCCAGCTACTTGAAGGTTTTTACTGCTGAGTGATTTGGCAACTGCAATTTCTGTCTCTCTCTGTTTCTCTGTCTTTGTACATAGGCTAATTAAATCCACAGTCCCCAAATACGACCCCATTTTGTTTGACAGCCATTCTTCTGATTGCTAGTTGCAGGAATCAAATAAAGACATATTCCCAGCTGGCAGCTGAGCACACTCCAAGGAGGGTTGTGGTTAGTCTCTCAGGGAAGGTGCCGACTGCACTATTCTTACTGGGCTTCCTGTCTACAAAGCCACACCGAAGCATTGACGAAAGCTTGGGATGATGCCATGTGCTTCTTCGTGTGCCTTAAGGACAATGCCTGGTGCTACGCACAGATCACAAACAGACAAAGATGGAAGGAAATATGCAAAGGTAATTTACTATTAGACTGCTCCGGCTCTGCATTTTTTTTCTGTTCTCTTATCTAAAAGACTGCAGTCTGACTAAACTCGCATTTCCTAGAAATGCCACCATTGCCCAGTACATCCTCTTCCTCTTTTAGTGGGAGAAATTTAATTAATTCCTACAGCATTGCTCATACACACTGCATGTCACTGAGTACACTGATATATACTAAATACCAACTGAAATTAGTTGGTGTTTTCTGACAGATTTAAAACAGTCTCCTGTATATTAAAATACAGTGATCTGAATTCAGACCCCATGTCATAGAATCACATATTGATGTGATGAGTACCTTCAGGAAATGCTCAACCTCTCACAGGACCAAAACTTAATTACTTAACAAAATGCCACATGTCATTTTAGACAAATCCATCTCATATGACACTCCAATTTTACAAGTAGCAGTGAAATATTACAGCCCACTGGGCAAACAGAACAGATTTAAAAACATTGATTATGCCCAGACAAGCTGGTTTTATGCTAAAATACCCAGCAGGAAAGACTGGAGCCAGCCATAACTGAGTTCACAATCACTGAATAGCTGAGATTGGAGGGGAACTCTACACCTCCCTCAGCCCAACCCCTCTGCTCAGAGCACGTTCAGCCAGGGCAGGTTGCTCAGGGCCCTCTCCAGTCATGGTCTGAGTGTATCCAAGGATGGAGACACCACAGCCTCCCTAAAAAATCTGTTCCAGCATTTCCAGTCTCAGAGGATTTTTCTTCCCTTATGTTTAAATGGAATTTCCTGTATTTCAATTGGTTTCCATTGCCTCCTGTCCCGCCACTGGGCACCACTGAGAAAAGTCTGACCCTACCATCTTTACTCCCTCCCAAACCCCATCAGATATTTCTTACATTAGTAAGACTTCTGTAAGCTTCCCCTTTTCCAGGCTGAGCAGCCTCTCATATGTCAAACAGTCCATTCCATAAATCATCTTTGTGCTGCTGTGCTGGACTCACTCCAGTATGTCCACACCTCTCTTGTACTGTGTAGCTCAGCACTAGACTCACCATTTCAAGACGCATCTCAGCAGGGTTGAGCAGTGGGGAAAGATCACTTCCAAGATCTGATGGCAACGCTTTTATAAAGATAACTGAGGATGCTGTTGGCCTTCTGTGCCACAAAGGCACATTGCTGGCTCATGGTCAATTTGGTGCCCACCAGGACTCCTGGGTCCTTCTCTGCAGAGTTAGGCAGCCCCCAGCCTGTGTTGTTGCATAGGGTTATTCTTCATAACCTTTCTTTGCATTCGTCCTTTGCATTTGCCTTTTTTGAACCTCATAAGATACCTGTCAGCACATTCTCCATACCATCAAATTCTCTCTGAATGGCAGCATAACCACTTAGTCTGCCAGTCACTCCCAAATTTGTTCCACCTGTAAACTTGCTGAGGATGTATTCGGACCCACCATCCAGGTCATTAATGAGAATCTTGAACAGTATTGACATCAGTATCAGCTGCTTGTGGAACACAAATGCTGACTGGCAGCCAGCTGGACTTCATCCTGCTAATCACAACCATCTGAGTCAGCAGTTTTGACTATTCTCAGTTTTGACTATTCTAGCCCACACTTCATCAGTTAGTCTGCAAGGATGTTACGGGAGACAGCATTGAAAGCCTTAGTAAAGTTGAGATTAGCAATGCCCATTGGTCTGTCCTCACCCACTAAACTAGCCATCCCATCAGAGAAAGCTATCAGGTTGGTTAAGCATGATTTTCTCTTCACAAATCCATGCTGACTTCCCAGTCACCTTCCTATCTTTAATATGCTTGGAACTGACTTCCAGGAAGATGTGCTTTGTTACCATTCCAGGGATTAAAATGAAGCCAATCAGCATATTGTTCTCCAGTCACTCCTTCTTACAGATAGCAGTGACGATGTATTTCTTCCAGTCTTCAGGAACCTTTCCCAATTGCCACAACCTTTCAGTGATAATACAGGTCGCTGTCTCATTGACATTAGCCAGCTCCCTCAGCACTTGCAGATACTTCCCATCAGGTTCCATGGACTTCTGGATGCACAGTCTATTTAAATCTTTCCTAACCTGATCTTCCTTCTTCGTTTAAAAACAAAATATTGTTTTTAAAGTCTCATGTATCTAAAAGAATACAAAGAAATGACATATATTCTTAAAGGACTTAGAGGAATTATTTGAAGGAAATTTTTTTTCCTATTTTTTTTCTCTAAATATCTCCTACCTCCACAAAAGTGACTCTTCAGGGACTTTTTATTGGGATAAATGACAGGGAGAAGCCACGGCTTATTATCACCTCTGAAAAAAAAAAAATCAGTAATACAATGAATTTACCAGTACCGATCTCTTTTCAGGATAAAGTCAAAAAGCCACAGGTGGTTCAAAAGGCAAAGTAAAGTAATTCACTCCTTCCTGTCAGTCCCACACACAAATGCAGGGAATAGAAGGGAGGTACCTTTTCTACCAGTAAATAGGAACACATATTGCCTTACCACAGATGATTAGACTATCTTCGCGATATTATAAGGCCATTTTGAGGAAAAACATAGTAAATTACAAAGGAGAAATTATGCATTCAATGAGCTTGAAACTTAAAGTAAGTAAGTATATGTTTGTGGTATGCTGAAGTGACAAATGTGCTAATGGGATTTTGTAATGCTGGGAATCATGTCACAAGCAGAGGGTGACTATTCTTGTCCCTGCTGAGAGGCACAGTGCTTCTACAGAGTTATAGCACCCTTTAAGTACATGGAATAAATACATATAAAACAAATCAATAAAACCTAACAGAAAAACAACAGCAAAATTTCAGAGTATGAAAGATAAAAATACAAACAGATGATACAAGCTTTAGAAAAAAAATGGCAAAGGGGGCATGAAATTATTTGAAAGCACTTTAAAAGAGATTAATATCTGTAGAAGGGAACAGAAAGATCAGAAAAAAAAATAAATCAATTTCAGCTATGGATAACAGGGCAGAAAAAAAAAATGCAGGGAAAAACTCTAAAGATTAAGGGCTACTAGACATTGGAATATATTCTCAGGGGAGAGGTGTTACTTGAGTCATTTAAGGATGGACTAGACAAAGCCATGGAAAAAAGTATTGCATCAAATTATATATATACAGTAATGAATAATCTGCCATAGAAACAAATGACCTTAGAAGGTCTTTTCCATCTGTAATTTCTAAGGCTCTATGAAATATGAGTAATGTTCCACTAAAGAACTTGGTATCTATGGCAATTCACTAACCCTACTCTATTTGTGTTAGAATGCAGAGCACTGCTAGAAAAAGGTTTATTACCAAATAACCAGTGATTTTGAGGGAACCACTAAGGAGTGCCCAGCTAAAGCAAACTTGTTTGAGAAAGTACCACAGGAAGAGAAATTCTGGCTCTGGACTCACTGGCACTTGGTCTGCTGGTGCTAGATTTGAAGTGCATCAGAGATACTTAGGTTTTGGTTGGAAATGACAACTGAAGCCAAGCCACGCTCTCATAAAACAGTCCCTACTGTCTGAAATATCCATCTGCATTGGCAGACTCCTGAAAGGAAACCACTAGTTCGCGTTCAGTTTGTAGCCAAGACTGATGGCAAGGCAAAGGAGGGTACGGCAGAAGTAATTAGAAGAACCGGATAAGTAGGGCGATTGTTCACAATGAAAGGATGAGTGGAGAATCAATTATCCTCCTTACTCCCGAAAGTGTATTATAGATCTTTCCCTTTGGACAATGGGATCCACTGCTATACGCTTTTGATTGCTAATGGCAGGAGGAAATTTTTGTTCTGATGTTAAGATATTATCATTTATTTTTGCCTTTCTGATAGCCATTCCATTTCTGCTTCTATGAAATTAACAACATGTCCTTAACTTCAGGTCCTGATTGCTAATTCATTTTGTTCCCTTTGGTCTTTGATTCCAGTTTTACAATATTTTTTTTTCTTCTTCTTTCATTACTGTGAGTCTACTTTCTATGCTATTTTTCTCAGTACTGTGGAAGGGAGGGTGATTTGCTTTATACATGACAATGAGAAGTTCAAACATCTCCATGTGCAGTTCTTTTTAACTACTAGAATTGACACTGAGGTCTACAGATAGTATTTGCCCATTTAACAGGTGATGGTGCCAGTAGCATCCATTAAGAACACAGCTGGACAGCTCAGATCTACTCATTTAGAAACTGTTCAGCTAAGTGGGAGGGTTCCCACATCACCACCAAGCCTTACATTTGTAGAATTAAGGGGAATGGAAAATTAGGAGAGTGCTTCAACTTCAGAGGCTGCATGAACAACAGTAGTTGTAGCTGAGACAAAAGAATTGTTTCCCAACTGCTGTGAAGTGCTTTTACTTCCTTTCTTCTAACACCATTCAACCTTCCCAAACAACTCATTATTCATTAAGGTTTTTTTTTTTTTTTTTTTTTTTTTTTTCTCTATAAAAGCAGTAGAGTGATTTCAACCCAAGGTCAGGCATCAAACTCAACAGCTGTTCTTTTTTCACACTTCCCGAAGATCTCAATTTCCATTCCACCGCGTACACTAATTCTTTATTCTGTGCATTCAGTTTAAGGGTCAATATTTCCTTCCCTTAGGGGATTCAGCATTAAGAAGAAAACATTACAGGTGGCAGAGTCTTTTGTCACTGCCATTCAAGGTTCTGCCCTGGTTAAAAAACCTAGGGGAGGTCTTTAACAGGTTGCTGCCTTTGATCTGAATATGTTCCTTCAACATCATCTGTCCCAAATTCCTGTGGAACTTGAAGATTCGTACCTACAGGTATGGCAAATTTTTAGATGGAAGCTTGGATTTTTTGCTTACACTGTGTATTTTTCCAAAATATATATTTTTTTTTTATTCCTGTGAAAACCTCAGAATCAAAAATAAAAAAGAGGTCGGTCATCCAAATTTTAGTTGTGCCTTGCACACAACTAACACTTCTGAGAGGAACAAGTACTCAGTGACCTGGAGTGTAATGAGAAATACTGATTTGAGAATGAGGATAAACAGCTTCAAAATGACCTGAAAGGGTAGATGGGGTTTCAAATTCTCCTCTGAAGTGAAACAGAGATAAAATGTCATTTTTAGTTTGTTAAGTTTAATTTGTTAAGAACGGCCATAGAGGAATCATCGATATAATTCTGTATACATGTCAGAATTTAGCTTGATGTCAATATACAAATATTGGAGAAATATTTTTAATGTCCTTAAAATGGCAGGTTCTTCAGTCAAATAATAGGAGTGCTGTACACATGATAATAGTTTATAAAAGATGAAAACTCAAAGTCTACCCTTGCGTGATCAAGTCACATGGGAAAGTACCACAAACTTATTCACTGTTAATTACTTCTCCATTAAAGCAAAACTTTACTTCTCCTTATTTAATTAATATATTTCTGTAGTTTAGGCAGAAAAGAAAAAATGTACTGTGGCCACTGAAGCACTATATCTAAGCTATTAAAAAATAAAGCCTTGGAATATGAAAAGTCAGACATCCGACTCCTGAGGAAAATAAGTTTAAAACTCATATTGAAATACTGTCCTCATGATAACCTCCAGTGCCTACAGCTTCCAGGGACCAACACAGTTACCATCATCACCACCACAACATACACAGTACAAAAAACAAGGCTGGATGAATCGAGAAATCGAATTAGCTGCTGTTTGTTTATAGGCGAGGACACATGAAGATTTGCTGCCACCTACATACTGCTCTTTTCTGGGTTAATTAAAAATAAGGAATTCTAAAATAAAGGCATTTACAACAATTACACCTGAGCTGGTATGCAAACTAATAATAT
This sequence comes from Netta rufina, assembly GCF_964035555.1. Taxonomy (NCBI): domain Eukaryota; kingdom Metazoa; phylum Chordata; class Aves; order Anseriformes; family Anatidae; genus Netta; species Netta rufina. The sequence goes on from NC_140124.1 coordinate 4,511,916, forward strand.
GTACAGCATATTATTAAGTATGTTAAGCATTGTTAGGTATTTTTAAGTATTGCTAAGTAGTATAACAGTAAAACAGACTGTCTTTATGGAATAACTCCTACTAACATGAAACAGAATACAGTAATGTCACAGAGAACTATTATTGACCCAACAGCACAAAAGCTTCTGTTCCTCTGTAAAACAAGGAAGAAAATAAACCCTTTGCTTTTAATGAGTTGCAATCATTATTCCCCCTTTTATGTAGTGGAATTCAGACATTATACTGTGATGTACAATGTAGATAAATGAAGATGAAAGTGAACAAATTGTTCTTCACATCTGTCTTTCTGTAATTAAAGGAGTGTGGTGCACTTGCTATATAACAACAATGTTCCCACGAAGTGATCAACATTAAATCCAGACTATAGCTGAAAAAGTAACAAGTACTTTCCTACAAGCAGTCAGTATTTTATCACAGTTATAAGTAATTGGGTAACATTTGCTGTTAAACACTGAACTTTTAAATGGTCATTACAGTTACCTGAATCTGAAAGCAAATGCATTCAGCAGTAGCAGTTCAAAACACAAACAGACTGTATCTGCATCTTTAGTCCCTAATTGACTTCACTAACTTGATTTTTTTTTTTTTTTCTAAAAAGAAACAAGGAGTTGCATCAATAGCAAGGCAAGCAATTTATTTCTTTTATTTTTTCATATCTCTGGAAGATATGATAGTGTTTAGTGCCTCCTCACTGACAAGATAGCAAAATTTTATCTATTAGAAAAAAGAAAGAATGTCCAAATCTTATTTAAGACAAACATGCAAACTACGGTACTCAGAGGGCTACTTTCATGTTGATACTGCAAGACTGAAATACAAAGTCACAAATCTGGCCTCTCAGCACAGTTGCCCACTTCACGAGAGTTAAGATAGCTGATGGAATAACAAGCAAGATGTTATGTCCATCATTTCTTTCATTAAAATGTGTGAGTCAAAATACTGTGGGATCTGTATTTCTCCAGGGTATTTTTATAGCTAGGTATTTCTGCCCACTCAGTTTGTAAGCATTTATTCAATAATATTCAGCTTGTCTTTTGAAGCATGGCAGCATTTTTGCTTTGGTGTTTTTGTCTCATATGCAGACAATGGATGCCTGCAGCCTGTGTGCAACAATAGCACATTTTGCATATAACAAAAGAGAATGAAGAGATACATCAAAATGGAAGGAAAAATAAGATTTGTAGGTCTTTACTTTGCTTTCAGATGCCTGGAAATGAACTAGCTGGGTTTAATCCTAAATAGATTTTCAGCTACTCATCTAAACAGATTAGCACTTATGATAAAAACCTTGCAAGTTCCAGTCCTTACATTGTAATAGTTGACGCTTATTTGGAGTCTCACTTCCACTCTCTGTTACTTCCACTTAACTTCGGGAATATCAGCAGTCCTGCTGATTTCACTGAGAGTTTTCAGGAGCTCAGAGCTCAGCATGAATTCAAATGCTTTACTGGCCTTAGCTCAAGATATCTGGCAGAAATGTCCCAGTTTTGCTTTGAAAACATATTAAATGGAAATAGCTCCCTCTTCTGTTCTTACTGAGACCAAGTCAGTCCCCTAAAGTAATCCAGCTACTGCAAACTACTGACTACAGCAGTGGAGCACAGTACTGCAGTACAGCGCACAGAATGGTGCCCTGGGGATGTCCCCTTTTAGACCAGCTTCTCTTTTTCTGCTGACTCCACAAGCACTACACAAGACTGGGAAATGTCAGCACGTCCAGCTACAGATGAGTGAAGTCAGTACAAGTGATTTCTTGATCAGAGAGTCTTCCCAAAGAATTTTATCCAGTCCAACATGTAAATAATGCTCATAAATAACCAACAGTATATTAATTGCTTAACAAATACCAGGAGTACACCTACTCTTATCAGCTTTGTTTGGGAGCTGTCAAAAGCCCACTGAAGCTGTATTCTCTACTTCTGTTAATCCTAAAGCATTTTGAAACTGGAAAGGATCGAGTGGTGGGTTAGCACTACCTTATATGCTCAGTCAAACTATATGGAACAAAAGCCATATGGAGTCAGACCCCAGTGTTTCTGATTTCTGAGTCCCTTATGAGCTGGCTTTGTGCACTTCCAGGAATCTGCAGGCACCATTTCCAGTTCAGCAGCAGTCACACTTTTATTGTCTAGCTTCAGCTTTTATTTGACACATCTCAGGGTGCCAATACTGTACATAAAGGAGAACTGACCTCTTGTGGATTTTAAGACTTCAGATTGTAGTACTTTGGCCCATCATTCAATAGTCTTTTTCAAATAAGGTATGCTAACACAGGTAAATAACTACATAATGTTGGTTGCTGTTTTCAGTTGCTTTTTGGTCCCAGACAGGAAGCAAGTGCCACTCTGACCCATTTGTACCTTCAGCAGACATGAAGTTTGTTAACTCCCACAACCCCTAACACAAATGAGGACAGACCCACTATATAATCATTTCCTCAAGATCTCAACAGGGCCTTGTCACTCTGTTTCCCAAGATTAAAAAGAAATTAAACTGGAAAAAATAAATAAATAATAATCTGTGGTTGGAGTTTCACCATATCAGTGAGGGTTTTTTTTTAGCACTTAAAAAACCACCAAACTAGCCATCAACATGGATCAAGTTACATTTAATAAGACAGATATACTACTTCATGGCCCACATCATATGATGTTGGCATCATGTGCCTTAGTTTATGAAGCAGGAGGTGGTATAAACCACACATTTCTACTGAATATAACACATTCTCACCTCTAGCACTTAGAGTGCAGTACAAGAGCAACTTGCAGGGTGCCTGAGCCCTGTGTATGATTTTACTGACTTTCTGTGTGAGCTGCTGCATACAAGTTTCTCTATACCTGCTATAGTGTTTCCATCTGTACTATGGGCAAAGAGATAGCAATGCCTTTCTTAAAGTTTGAGAGCTGAAGATGAAAAGCACTAGGTATGAGGCAATTGCTTTTACTATGATGATTTTCTATAGGCACAGACATGGCACTGTTGGCTTGCACTGCTCAAACTCAGTGCATCTTCAGCAGTTCAGAATTTTAGACTGGTTTAGCTCTGGTGGATGACTGAGCCTGAAGCTTTTCAAAACCCACACCAACTCACAGACCCACTGTGAAGCCAGCTTTGTGATGTTGCTGTCTGGAGACAGAAAAAAAAGCCCGAACTATGTATTTGGAGCTCATAGAAAGAGTCTCTCTAAACCTTTTATAACAATGTGAAGCAATGCAGTCCAAAATAAATAAATAAATAAATAAATAAATAATCTGAGTGAACTTTGAATAAAATACTTTGAGACACAGGAGCAGTGTGGATGCAGCATCGTGGTGCATGGGGATGCTAATTGGGCTCAGTCTAAACACTCTAATGATATGGGATATCCTGCTTCAAAAACTCACCACAGTGTCTCGTTGTGGTACATCACTGTGCTGGTAGCTAAACCAGTTTGTTTGGGCATAGCTTGGATAGCTCGACACAGAACTGCACTGAGCCACGTGGATATGCCTATGCCCTTGGCTGGTGTTCCTTCATTTTATCTTCTGAGGCTTTTCTGGATGTACCACTACAGTGCTGAGAGTGGTAATTAACACTGTTTCCTAAGATGTAGGTGACATCTGCAGGTGGGAGTCACTTGTACTGCATGTATGTCTGAGGTTTAGTGGTCTGAGTCTGAACTAGTAACGCTCAGCTCCCTTTATAGGCAGCTAAAGGAAACCAGAACCTATGGGGTCTCTCCACTGACCAAGAAAGGAGTCCTAAATGGTTTGGGATTTCAAAAGTAGTAATTTAAATCTTAAAACTTCTCTGCCTTTCAGCACTTTCACCTCTGCTTCTCATCAATGAAACCAGAATGCATATCTCAGTCTCTTTTAGTCCTTCATCATATTTCCTTGACTTTCTAGTACAATATTCATACAAATATTCTTACCTGAGGCCTGATAACCAATTCTCACTTTTCTTGAGGGACCTTTCTTTCTTCTCTTTTCCAGTCCCTGAATGTCTGTGAGAGGCACTCACTTTAAGGCTTTTTTCATTGCTTTCTGTACAAAAGCTTGGAACCAATTTTCTTTCTTCTGTCTTCGTCCTCCCTCTTTCAGAGAACAGTTTGGCAAAAAAGTCATCTGTATCTTTGGGGATGTTTCTTAGTTTTTCAGAAGCTGAAATCATGTGTGAGCTTGATAAAGTCCTTGATGAAAACTCAGTATTTACTTGTGTTGAAGATTCTTTACTTTCTTGAGAATCAGTGCTTGGGACACTCAGGTCATTTCCTTCCTCTTTTTCACCTTTGAGCTGTGCTGCGCTGCTTATGCTAGTGGAGCGTTTTGAAAGCCTCCTTTTCTGCAGATCCTAGAAATAAGTTCCATTAAAACTATAGATTTGAATTTGAGTATCTTTACACAAACATGGAAAGCAAAGGAAAGCTCTATCACTAACACTGGGCTAAACAATTTATGATTAGAAACCAGCTAAAGAGTAAATTAGGTTATTTCTTTTGTATAATAAACAGAGAAAGACATACACTTTTACTTACAATTTGAACAGTATTAAAGATGCTATATACTTTAACAACTGTTTTCTTTTACCCAAGAACATCAATTAAGTAGCTTATAAAAGCTTAGTTTGGGGGTTGTACTCAGAGAACCCAGATTTACATGCCATTTTCCTGTTAAAGATATCTAGTCTTTTTTTCTGAACCAAAACTCTTTAGAAAAAATCCAAGTAATTTATTTAACTTTCATATTTACTTCAGTATTAGCAAAATTAAATGTTTAAAATCCTTCAATTTTTATAAGCTTAATTTTACTTTAGAATTGTGTTTTAAAAGCAATTATTGACAGAATATGGTCTATTTGGACCAATTTAGAAACATAACTTTAATGAAAGTTATGTTTTAATTCCATACTGCTACTGATTAAATGTGGGGCTTCAGAAAAACCTGTGGAGATCAGACACCCATAGCTAAGAAAACTTTAAGATCTAAAGTAAAGAAGCAATTTCCTAAGGCTGAAAATCCCAGCTGTCAAGAGAGATGAGATATCAAAAGTGGAAAACATTTATAAATAAGTGCTGCAACCAAAGATCACAGATCTGTGTGCAGTGGTTGTTCCTGAAACAGTCTGACTTTCTGAATTAACCACAACCACTGCCCTAACCTGCCACATCTTTTCAGAGCACAGATTTCATATTAGCATGCAGAAGCTACTTGAATATTATTTGCAAATTACTTCGTTGCAGAAAGTTACATATAAAATCTCTGGTCATGCCCAATATTTTATAAGCACTGGAAATCACCTCTGGTGAACTTGCTACTGGTCCAGCCATCATTCCTCTGACAATAAGACCAGACCTGGGCCTGTTCTTGTCCTTCACTGTTGCTTGAAGCTCTTCAGAAATCATTGTTGCTTTTAAATCTTCTTGACTATCTTTTAACTTCTTATCCCCATCAGAGGTTGATTGGCTATTGCATATTGTCTCCGTATGGCATTTTTCACTTTTGTGCTGGTGTTTTCTGGATGAAAGGATTTTATCTAGTGGATTCTCAACATGGTATCTACAAGAAAGAAAAAGAAACAAAAATTCAAACAGCCAAGTGATACTAAATGAAATCAATGAAAACAGCACCTTGGCAAATTAAATCACTGCTGTCAAGTTAAGTTGCATGCAGTGGTACTCAAATACAATCACTTTTCACTTAACATCTTTATGTAGGTCTTCAGCAGATTATTTCAATATTATTACTCTGTGTCACAATATGTTTAAGAGTTTATTTTAATCTTATGTTTACTTATTTTGATATGTACCATATTAAAATAAATAAATAAAGCCTAAATAAATAAATAAAGTAAGTCATATATTTCAAATGAGATAGCTCCTAGTGATAGGACTAGAGGGAATGGCCTCAAGTTACGCCAGGGGAGGTTCATGTTGGAAATGAAGAGACATTTTTTCTCAGAAAGAGAAGTCAGGCGTTGGGATGGGTTGCCCAGGGAGGTGGTGGAGTCACTGTCCCTGGGGGTGTCCAAAGAAAGGTTGGACGTGGTGCTTGGGGACATGGTTTAGTGGTGACATTGGTGGTAGGAATGAAGAGCAGAAATGTCTCCTCATTTCCAACCTGAACCTCCCCTGGTGGAACTTGAGGCTATTCCCTCATGGAGATCAGAGCCTGTGGTGCGATGGGGGGGTCCTTCCTCACAGACCTGTGCTGCCCCTCACCCCTCACCCCCACTGATCTGCAAGTGTGGCTTTAACATTGCCCCTTGACGTGTGTATGTATGTACAGTATGCTTGCTGTGAGGGGTACGTGTAAATGTGGGTATTTAGGCGAACTCAAGACCCCCCTGCTCACAACTTTAACCCCCAGTGGAGGACTACAACCATAGAGTGCCCTCCAGCGCAAGGCGGAGCGTCCCCTTAACGCCCCACTTCCTTAGCAACCACGGCCGCTCTGGAACTCTATCGCGGTGCCGTTGCGCGGCGGGCGGGGGAGGAAAGCGCTCCGCTGCCAATGCGCATGCGCTGAAAGGGCTATAAGTAACGGGGAAGGGAGGGCAGCGCCATTTTGTGGAGGTTGGGGGGGCGGGAGCGCGCGTCGCCGTGCCTCGGTCTCAGGGTGTTTCCTCATTAGGAAAAGCTTTTTGCTGTAATAAAAGGATCTTAAGACACTCAAGAGGCTTACAAAGAGATTAGGGTGTCTCGTAGAGTGGGGAGAAAGTGCAGGTCTGAGGCAACTGAGCTGGGGTAGTGTCACACAGGGGAGTGAGGACTGCTCTGTATATGACACAAACCCCTCCATATGAAAAAATACATATATATTTGTTTATTTTTCCTCCCTGCACTGCATTCTCAGCAAGTATCAATTCCTGAGTGGTCACATCCACTCAACATCTTGGTTTTCTTCCCCAGTGAGTGTGGACTTGCTGGGGTTTTGGAAGTGCTAACAGCACAAGTGCAGCTAGCTTGAGCGTGCTGTATTCAGGATGAGTAATAAAATGGGATTAATACCCTAGGAATTGGGGTGGAGAAGGTCAATTACTTCTACGTGCCCATTTTAAAAGCTTTCTGTGAAAGCACAATTGGGGTTGGTCCTCCCATTTTGAGACACTAACAAAAATTGAAAGACTTTGCTATGTGCTATTTTCAAATACTTTCAATGATAAAAATGACTAAGCCTATACTGTATGCAACGGTAACGAATGTAAGAATGTAGGCCTTGCTTTTGACTGTCTAAAGCAACGGTATATTCATAGTCTGAGTGCAGGTGGTTAGTTACCCATCAGACTATATAATTCAGTTTGAATACTTTCCAGTTTACCACGCATAGAAGCTTAAATTTGTATGTGCTTCATTGACTGGAAGTTGTAGTTGAGATTATCAAGTCTTTGTAGTCTCTAGGGAGTATAAAAGAGGGCGGCTTACTTGAGAGATGTTAATAATTTGGAATTTCACGTTTTGTGTTATTAAGTTAACTAATACAAGGTGCTGTAGCTGAAGGTATAAATGACAAACCACTTCACACGATTTCACTTAAAAAAAAAAAATAAATAAAAATTAAATAGGGCAAAGAGAAATCAGGACTGTACCTGGAGGTTTGAGTTTTGCTCTCATCAGGCATACTGGCACTCCCAAATGCATGATCTTCATCTGAGAAGTCAGGTGGATGAGATGTTGAGCTCTTACTTTGAGGAGCTGACAGAGTAGAACTTGAACTGGTGATTTTGGAGGTCCCACGGTGCTCAAGGAAGTAATTAGTAATAATTTCAAGAAGTGTTTTAAGTGGGTTCTCCTTTGCCTATTCAAGAAGAAAAACAAAGTTCTTTGTGACTATTGGAAATCTTTATTAGTCTTGCTGCAACCTAAGATGGGATGGGGTTTTGTAGAGTAGCTGAACATGTGAACTATATTCCAGAGTCAGCTGTGGCTCTACAAACAATAAAGGGAGAAGCTGCAGGGAGTATCAAGACCTCCCAAGATTTTGATGTGTTAAATGAAGTAAGCATCACACAAGTAACAACCTGTCTTCAGCTAAATATTGAGAAGTATGGTAGCTATACCAGAGTACACTTCTAATCACAGAATTGTAGGGGTTGGAAGGGACCACAAGAGATCATCGGGTCCACTCCCCCTGCCAAAGCAGGTTCCCTAGAGCAGGTTGCCCAGGTAGGCGTCCAGACGGGCCTTGAATATCTCCAGAGACTCTATAACATCCCTGGGCTCCAGTGCTCCACCGCCCTCACCATGAAGAAGTTCTTTCGCATGTTGGTGCAGAAGTTCCTGTGCTCCATTTTGTGGCCATTGCCGCTTGTCCTGTCCCCACAAACCACTGAAAAGAGGTTGGCCAAATCCCTCTGCCTCCCACGCTTCAGGTGTTTGTAAGCATTGATAAGGTCCCGTCTCAGTCTTTTCTCCAGGCTGAACGGACCCAGGTCTCAGCTGTTCCTCACAGGGTAGACGCTCCAGGCCTCGTATCATCTCTGTGGCCCTCCACTGGGCTCTTTCCAGGAGATCCCTGTCTTTTTTGTACCGGGGAGCCCAGACCTGGACACAGTACTCCATGTGAGGCCTGACCAGGGCATAGTAGAGGGGAAGGATCACCTCCCTTGACCTGCTGGCCATGCTCCTTTTAATGCATGCCAGGATCCCGTTGGCCTTCTTGGCCACCAAGGCACACTGCTGGATCATGGCCAACCTGTCGTCCACCAGGACCCCCAGGTGTTGCCTGGGCAACTTCTGAAGAATTTAGAATGAACTGCAAATAATACCTGACACACAAACTCTTATTTAACTGTGGTGTGTTTTTTTTTTCTTTTTTTGTTTTGCTTTGTTTTGTTTTGTGTGTGTGTTTTTTGTTTGTGTTTGTTTTAGTAATCATGAAAGATGGATGATATATATATTGCCTTTTCATTAAAAAAAAAAGTCTATGGCTTAAAAAATATAATGTCTGCTATAGTAGTACAGTTACTAGGTAGTATAGTATAGTATAGTAGTACAGTTACTAGGGAGATTTGTTTTTTTTTAAAGTGACCTAGTAGTCCCACCATTAACACTATTCAAAAAGCATCATGATGCTTTGAGCTAACAATGAGCAGAATTGGGTCTAGGGACTAATTGGGAATTACCTACTGATGTCCCTGACATCAAACATTGTGGTCTATATTATATTTCAAAGAACAGTAAATGCGAAGAGTATAATTCTGTCTGTCAGATCTTACATAAAGATGTAAATAGAAATGGGCATAAAGAGAGAGTTCCAAAATTGAATAGCCATAATAATGGAAAAGGTGTTGAAGTGAATAACTGCTCCTAGTTTATTGGAGGATTTGTAACAAGGATTCATTAACTGCCTGGTTCTCGGCTTAGTCCCATGAGCTTTAATGCAATCTCAATTAAACGTTGTGCTCTCCATTACTTCAGAGAATTATAAGTGTGTCCACAGCAATGCAGCAGCAGGCACAGGCTGTGGTGTGGACATAACGCTGCAGTCTTGATTTATCTGACCTAGTTCCATAGGTCTGAGACCAGATTCTGGGGAGCACCGTCTCTTTCCTTACCTTGTTCTGTTTGTACAAGGAGTGCAAATGTAGGACATTTCGAAGTTCATTCCTGTTATTGATGCTAAGCGCAGAGCGTGGAAGCTCTCGGTCCATGGTACTGATAGTTTTCTTCAATCCCTGAAAAGTCCAAGCAGGACATACTAGAGTACCTGAGACAGTACAACCAACCAAAGCTTTCATTATTCACTTTGTTGCATGCAATATGAAATTTCTGGGTACATTAAAATGGTAGAAATTAATAACATTCTAAGTGCTACAACCTGTACTTTAATGAGACAATTTAGCATTACTACAGCTGACATAAAAAATACTAAAGATGATACTGCTGTCAGTGAGGTGGAAATAACCAAACGTGGGAAGAAAAAATTAAAAAAAAAAAAAAAAAAAAGACCCCCATGCGTCTGACTTCAGCTACGTAACAGCTTCTCCTAAGATCTGAGTGGTCTGTGTGAAGGCCTCTGCCTTCCTGGGCTTCTGGTTCAAATAATTCCAGGAATACCAAGTTGGCTTTTTCTATCAAGGTGTGATACAGCTTCTGAATGGGATTCTGACCTATGTAATTACAAAGTCTGAACATCAAGCGTAGTCTATGTTTTGGCAGGTTCAGAAAAAAATTCAGGGCCTTTATCCTGATCACATTGTTCTGATCAGTGTCTATGTTGGAAATCAGTCTGATCCTCATGGCATCAACTGGTTCAGGGTCTTCATGTGGTTCAGTACATGGTGGTGGTTTATAGGATCATATGGACATCATACTAAAATTGTTACAGGTGAATCCAATTATAGCTTTCATTCTATTAAAAAAAAAAAAAAAAAAAAAAAAAAAAAACTAAATCCCTTGGATGATTTTTTTTAAAACTGAAATTAAAAATTAGCATCTCCAAGCCTATTCCACTTGTTCACCACACTTCAGACTTCCTCAGGTGCTTTGAATTTATAGTCAGCATACATGGGTATGATCATGGGTATCATACAGAGACAAAATGTATGGGCATCACACTTTATAGAGGGGAAAGGATTTATCATGTAATACCGGAATGAGCTTCTGAGCTAACTTTAGTAGTACAACATCAGACAATTTTTGAGAAACAAAGCCCCAGTGAATGATTATTATTACAAGAAGGAATTTTCTGCTTTTTTTCTGCAGATTAGTGTTAGTGTGCTGTGAATAAGTGGTGGCAAATAGGATGGTTCTCACAGCTGGTTCTGAGGAAGATTTGGGGAAAGGGGAAGGAACACTTGTGCAGAAACAGAAAAGTTTGACAGCACAGTGTGTAATATGAAACAGCTGCTGCAACTAAAGCATAAAGTATTAATGGATATGGTATGGTCTGTTTTACCAGCAGGGCATTCTCTTTCCTTTTCTGATTTTCTTCAATTTTACTTTTAAAAGTATGTCAGAAGTGTGACAGTGTTTCATTTGAAAAATCTTCCCAGTCAGATATTGTAAGGTACTGTTCTCTCATACTTCTGGAAGTAAACGGCAGGTAATGAATTCTGCACTGGAAATTCTGTTGGCAAACGTTTCACCTTTGTTCACTAACATTGAGAATGTGCCTTAGTAGGCTGGATGCAAAACAGATGAAGGAAAGCAAAGTTTCTCTAGCAGCACTTCACCGCACAGTGGTTGCTTAGGTTCTGGTACAACCAACTCATTCCTGACACGGGAGGGTAGGGGATGGGGATGGGGGGGAAAGGGGGGGGGGTGTTTCTGCAGTGTTTCCTTTGGATTGAGCATAAATGCAAGCAGGTAATTTTACCTGGAAATGTGAAGGTGTCTTTTCCTCTGCTCAGTCCCAGTCTACCCACACCCAAATGATTTCTATTATGAAGTTTTGTTGGTGGTGCCTTTTTATTAAAAAAAAAAAAAAAAAAGTACAGTGGCCGCTTGCTTCCCCTTCTCCCTTTCCTGCCAGATAAATCTGCTGTCTGCCAAACTAATACAGAACACCACGAAAAGACACATGTGACCATTTTCTTTAGCACCAGTACCTCTTGTTTTGTTTTGTTTTAGTATTCATCTGGGAAGCTGTGTGCATCTCTTGTAAAAAGAAGAAGGGTAGAAATAGGACAAAGCGAGGACAATAGATAAGCAATTAAGGGGGAAAACAAAAGCTGGAATCAGCATGTCTTGACTTGTTTTCTTTTGCAGGCGCCTGTGGGTATGAATCAGGTTTTCTCAAACAAGCAGGAAGCTGCCTTCCATGATCAGAAATAGAAGGCATTGTGGGAGATGTAGTGCAGACACTCACCCTAGCAGCTTGTTGCGGTTCAAGTCTGGCTGCTTTAAGGCTGGAAGAATCCCCCCCCCCTCCCATTATTCCTTAATCTTTAACATTTGTCGTGTGTCATTCCCATTTTTTCCTAATGAGAAAATCGAGAGAAAGTTACCTTTCTACTGAGAAATTCCCTCACCAGTGATGCAGCCACTTCTTCCACAAAGGAGTTGTCCATTTTTTAGCCCAAAGCGCGCTCGGGGGGCGTATCCTTTACTTCATCCGACAAATCATTCAAGCCCGACAAAACATCCGAGCCCGCCGGCATGGCAGCTCCTTGGTGCCATGGAGCAGCAGCAGGGCCGTGTTGCTGCAGAGAGCCGGTGTCATCGGAAGCAGGGAGAACTCCTCCCCCGGGAGCAGTTCTTGGTGCTGGGAGAGCTCGCAGGGTAACGCCGCTGCAGGCATCTCAGTAATTGCTTGAAAAACCCAGGAGCTGCTCAGTAATAAAATTTGAGAAAGGAGTGTTTAAATCTTAGAGTCATCAAATTTTAAAGTCATAGAATCATTGAATATTCTGAGTTGGAAGGGAGACACAAAGATCACTGAGTCCAACTCTTAACTCACTTAAAGAAGCATAGTTACATGCAAGCTATCACTCCCGTGCTAATGCTACTTCCAAACGTTGTGTTTCTTCTCCTTGAATTATCCTCTTGTTTAATACAACAAAAATGCAGCTGTTAAATTAAGCCTTGTCGCTCATATTAGTGAGATGTTACCCTCAATTCAGTCTTTCCTTTCAGGCTGAACCTACCAGCTCTACAACATGATTGTGGCACGTCACACTTGGGGACCTGATTTAGTTTGGAGAGGACCTCCAGAGGTCATTGTAGTCCAACACCCTGCTCAAAGCAGGGTTAAATTAGATTTGATTGCTCAGGGTAGCAGTGTCCAAGGATGGAGATTTCGATAAAACAGGCTTGGGGAACATTAATTTATTGCCCATAAAAAAAAAAAAAAAAAAAAAAAAAAAAAAAAAAAAAAGCAGGATGGTGCAAAACAAAGCCAAAAACTTCAACAGGCTCAACTTCAGTCCTTCATTTCTGGCCCTTCCATCCCCACCAAGTGGCATGGGGAATTGCGGTCAGTCCATACCAGCACCTCTCTGCTGTTCCTTCCTCATCACTTTTCCCCAGCTCCAACATGGGCCCTCCACAGGCTGCAGTTCCAAAGCAAACCAACCAACCAAAAACAAAACAAAATAAACAAACAAAAAACTTAGAGGTGTATGAAACCAGTTTTGATCAGGTGCCTGTAGGGAGGTCCTCCAGGTGGAAGCTGCAGGAGACCTGTGGAGAAAGCAAACCTGGATGGTGCTCAGGGAAGAAAAAACTCTAAAAATGCTCTAGGCATTGGTCACAGATACATTAGGAAACTATAAACAATGGGTCAGACAGGAAGATAAAAGTCTTGGTTGGGAGAAGTATTTTGGTTCTTCATGTTAAATTAAGCATGCTTCCTCTCCTGCTTACCAGACAATGTTGTAGAGAAAAAATAATGGGTTTGTGGAATCAGAGTCATCTATATATGAGGTTTTTGAGAAGCAAAGTGTGACTTTGTACCTTACAAAAGCAGGAGCTGCAAGAGCAAGCCCTTGGTCCTGACCAGAGGGCAGTGGTTGGTTTCTTGGGTGAGACCTCAAGATTAAAGCAGGCCTCTGCTGCACAGGGGTAAATCACATGGTGTGGGTGAAGCAATTTACATACACAAGAAGTGAAGTTGTTTATGGAAAACTTGTCGGGGGAAAATGAAATCAGAGAGAAGAGAGAAATGAACCAGAAGTTGAGATGTGTTACCACAGAGCAGATGGGAGCTGGGAGGTAGAAGGGGCTGTGTGAGCCCAGCACAGCACTCAATGCAGGAATTGAAATGCAGGAGCATTTTGTGACACCGACTTCAGTAAAGCCTTGTGCTTTTTCAGAAAGCTGCAAGACAAGATTGAGTTGTGTGGTGCTTGGAAACATATTTAGAAGGAGCTTTTAAGTAGGTATTGGTATAAAATTACAATGAGGGCTGTAAAACATATTGCAAATGAATTAACTCAATGGAGAGAGTTGGGCTTGCAGAATATAGCTATTTCCAAAGAGAATGAGCAGTAATCAAGAGCTTGCAAAAGTCAGAAGGGAGAAAGAGCAAATATTTCTTTTCATAGGAATGACTTTTATCCCCAGAAAGATAAAAGTCCCCAGTGTGGCAGCAGTTGGTGCAGATGGATGTGCAGGTTTAGTGCTTCTTTACAGACAGGAATGGAGGAGACACTTGTAGGAACAGGATGTAAATGCAATGCCTGAAAAAGTCTTCTGCGCCTGTTCTGTTCTTAGAGTCTGCTTTCCTCTAAGAGAGAAATGCAAAGATACTGTGACAAAATACAACGACAAAGCATGGGTCTTAAGAGCTTTTACTTCTGAATAATCAAATATCTAACAGTCTTTTTAAAAGACGGATGCTTTTATGCATGTACACACAGCAGTACAGCGCTATTAACCTGTAGTCAGCTTTTGTGTCTCTGTTTACTTAGAAGAGCAGTAACTGCTCTAGGTTGTTTTCAATTTTCTCAAGTTGAAATGTAAATGGCTGGAATGCCCTCTTGCGTTTAGAGGTCAGTATTACAACAGCAGGAAAAGCTCTGCTGGCTACAGCTACCAATTCTGTACAGAGGGTGACTTCGGTACCTTCTGTACCATCTGGTTTTCTGTGACGGTTCGTAGCAGTAATGTTCTCAAGGTTTGATTTAACGCTTACTAGCAAAAATAGGTTGAGTAGAACCTGAGGAGAAAATTAAGTGAGGTGATGTTGTGGGACTGGTTTTCCCTGAAGTAGCTCTTAGGGCACTCCAAACAGGGGGTACTTGCAGGTGCTGTGACACAAGGTCTCACAAGAGCACAGAAAGCAATCTCTGATGGGATGCAAACAGAAAGAAATGAGGAAACTGCATGTCAAATCTGGTGAATGTGTACTACTGAGCCATGACAAAGACCAGTGGGCTCCTGAAACAGAATGTCTCTAACAACCTGATTATAGTACTGATTTCTGAGTTTTACCTTTAACTAAGCTACACGCAGTGTCTCATTCTCAGTGTGTCTCTCTTGGGTGGTTATAATACACAGTGAATAGAACTGTTACAGGACCTGGGTAGTTATTAGGCATGTGGGACAATGTCTCTCCAGTACTTACACATACTATACTAAGTACTTACACATACTATACTAAGTACTTACACACACTATACTAAGTCCCATAGAAGGGGACATTTTTCTATACAAAATCCTTTTGCTAGTTTGCTTTAGATATTTGGTGCTATTAACATTGTTAGCAGTCACCAAAATGTGTATGTTCAACTGGTCTGGCCAGCATTACGTACCTGCAGCCTGGAGGGACAAGGGGAACTGGCTGTCAAGCCCTCATTGTGTCCTTTGGGTTCTTAATCAGCAATGACGGGCACTTCTGGCCATGTGTATCTTACACTCAGCACAAGCACAGTTGGGAAAATGTTTAAGTGGAAGCCTCTGTTGCTGTTATCCATTTTCCCCATGTCGGAGAAGAACAGCAGCAGATCTGCTCCACAAAGGAAGGGGAGCTTGATGACCGCCCCAGCAAGGTGCAGGCCGGCATTTCCTGAGCAAGGGAGCAGGTGAGGGCTGCTGGCAGCAATGGCCTTCATCAGCACTCCAGTGACCACCAGATGTGAAGTGAGGAGTTGTGTCTGAGACCCATCTGGGAGGCCAGACCATCAAACTGGGACAGGACTGGGCACAGGACTGCCAGTGCCATTGCTCAAGGGAGTACCAAAGGCCTAGGCCTGAAATCAAGTGGAGCTCCTGGATTCATGTGCAGTGTGCTTAGGGTGAAGGCCTCAGCAACAGCTGTGGCAGGGGCAGTTTCCTGACACTTAACAGATGCATCTTGGAGAGTGTGGAAAAGAACATCCAAAATGTCTGCCACAAGCTTCAATTCAGCCTGCCACAGCCAGAGCCCTGGTGTAATGGCCGCTTTCTTTACAACTGAAACTGTTGGTTTAAGAGCTGTGTTTCATGGCACTGAAGTCACAGCGACAGCTTGTTAACATTTTAATAACACTTTAAAAATTGTCCTTCTCCTTCTGCAGTTGTGTATCTACTGCTGCTTGTTTTCTCCAGCCCCATGAATCTGCACTAGCTTGTCTTGGTCAGACTTACCTGGAAAATGTACTATTAATGGATGGATAGTCCAGACACTGGGAAGTCCTGTTCCCAAATGCTACACTTAATTAATGAAGAGTATTACTTAAAAGCACTGGCGAGACTATTTTTACTGTGTTCCTCCAAAACTTGGTGCCATGTCTAGAGTACAGTAGCCACAGCCTCCTGGACTTCTGTAACTGCATATGATGGTCACGGGAGTTAGTAGTGATAGTGCCAAGAAGTTTCTTTGCAAGCCACAAGGCAAGCTGAGTCATCCATGGTGCTCCCAGTCTAGTATTTTGTGTAACCACTACTCACAGTGTGCTCTAAAGTCCAGTCTGATCAAAGAACAGGGCTTACAGCTCTACATGGCCAATGCTCTTTGGGTTGAAGAAACAGAATGTCGCAGAGAAGCAGCAGTCTGTAGTTGGGGTATTTTACTTGAGTTGCTTTGTTATCCACCAACCTTTGACCGTGATTTGGGCATAGGCTAAAACAAATAATAAAAAAAAAAAGCGGGAAAAAGAAAAAAGAAAAAAAAACTCACAACTGATTATTAAAGAAATGTTTACAAGAACATCCATCTTCCCTTTTTCCTTATTTTTACTACGATACATTCAGTCCATCAAAATTCCTGTGACAAACAGTAGGACAACGTGGGAGTTTGAGGTGATAAGCATAGTGATTCCTGCTCCAGCATGGTGTCAGTCACAGGCTGGAGCTCTCTCAGCAACATACCTGAACTAGCATGGTATGTTCTGTTCCCTTGAGAGTCTCTTGAACATTTCCAGATGTTTCCTGAAATATATTTGAGCTAGAGTACTTCTCTGATTTGATTAAGTTTTGGCACACAGTGTTTTTTTCCACTGCTATTTCATTTGTCTGAAGACTGCCTGGAAGTGTTTTTTTTGTTGTTGTTTGTTTTTTACTTCTTTGCCCAGAGGAGCTGTGGCTGCCCCGTCCCAGGCAGTGCCCAAGGCCAGGCTGGATGGGGCTGGGGGCAGCCTGGGCTGGTGGGAGGTGTCCCTGCCCATGGCAGGGGGTTGGAATTAGATGAGCTTTGAGGACCCTTCCAACCCAAACCACCCTTTGATTCGATGATTTTCACTGTCATATGAAGATTTGTGATAGCCTCCCCTACTGGTCACTGCTGTGGCCCATTGTTCCTTACAACCTACAGCATTACAAATTCCATCCCTCCCACTGTGAACTACACACTGAAAACTAGATTGCAAATATTATCGTCCTAACAGTTTGAGTCATAACCAAATGGTTATAGTAGCAATGTACGGCAAAGTAAATAATACACAGGCCAAGAGCAGCACCACTATGGGTACTGTAGGTTTATAAGCCTAACAGCTCTGGGGCTCCATGTGAAACCAAAGTGTGTGGTGAACAATATAAACTCATTATAGCATAGGCATTTCACCATGAGTAGTTTCCCTTCTTTGTCAACATAACTTTATGCATACTCCATTCTACTTGTTCTATGTAATGGTACTCATTTCAGTGCTGTCAGCTGCCACCCTGTAGGTAAACCTTGGTCCTCAGGTTGTAAGGACTCCCTCCTCAGGGATTTCTACTGCTGCAGCAGGGATTTCTACTGCTGCAGATTGAGATGCGGCATCACCTCCTGGTCCAAGCACCCTCAGGGCTGGCTGGTAGCATATCACCTAATTGGGTCTGGAGTGTTTGGTCTTCTACAGAGCTGCAGGCATTGCGTTAACTTACTGCATAGCTTCTTGGAGCTGAGATTCTCACTGCCTGAGGTTCCTTTTCCCCAGGATCTTCCACACGACTTTTGGTTGCACTGGCTGACAGTGTCTGGCCAGGGTGCAGTGCTGTTTAGGCACAGGGGTGCTTGGCTGCCTTGTGTGAATAGTCCCAGAACCTGGATTATCCTGATGAGCTGCCAGGTCAGTGGCAGGCCCCCCTTAATTCAGCAAGTCCAGTTTGATAGCATGTTGCTGTGTAACCTGTAGGTCAGGGCACCAGCTTCTGATGCTTTAATTGATCTCTGACCTTTCCCCTATGCACTTAACTCCTTCTTTCTTAAACCATCAACTGCATCCCAGCTGCTCCAGTTTCCCAGCATCTCCACAGATGTTGCAGAGGGTTTTCCAGAGGCGATTACCTGCAGATTTCCCACATATCCTTTATCTCACTCTGAGCTGAGTGGTCATGCTCTGGGGAAATGGCACTCCTGTCTGTGTAGGTCTGTTAACCAACAATAACTGAGGCTACCTTCTGTTTTTAATTAATTATCAAACTCACAAGTATCACCGCCCCAGATTTCAGGATCCCAGTTAGTGACAGTCGTGGCAGACACCTTGATCTCACTGACCATTCACATAGCAGCTGGGATAGCATTGTGGGTAGTGAAATTTGGCCCGTTCAGCATCACCAATTGCTGAATATTTGTGGTCTAGAAATATTCTTCCAGTTAAGGGCTAAAGGCAAATGTTGTCAGTAATTTGAGTGACAGTCCCAGCAACCCAGCAAAATGTGAGGTCTGGAATGGCTTCTTAAAATATTTTTTGAAAATTGTGGAGTCTGTAAGTACTGTTATTTTCCAGAATGAGTAATGCACAATGAATAGAATTTGGCTTTTAAAAAGCACCTGGAGTTAGTTGTCATCTTTTTGACAGTTTGAACTACAATAAAATCTAACCAATGCAAAGTAATTAGAACAAGTTATGTATTGCTTGTATAATTGTGCACAATTATGTATGCGTTGCAGTTTGTTGGCTGCCCTTGTTGCTCTCTGCTCTATGCTATAGAGAACATAATTGCACATAATCCTGAGGTTTTATATGCTGTTTAAAATGACCTTTATTTGTCTAGTTAATGTTCCTGAATTTTGTTTTGTTGTTGGTGGTGGTTTTATTTTTGTTGGAAAATGAAGAATATTTCTTTGTTTGTTAAAGGAAAAAATGGAATGTACATGTATGAAGAGTTTTCTAAATGTAAAATGCCAACCTTTTGTGAACAAAAATGGATGAAGCTAATGCTGAACTTTTGAAATAAGGTTTTATAAGAGCTTTGAACAGTGACTGATTTGTACTGGAAGGGACTTGACTGGGTGCTGTGTAGGGTGCTGAACAAGAAACCTGGTTGAACTCCTTGTTGCCAGTACATTTTTTCATGTCTATTGTTATTTCTTCACCTGCTTGCCTCTTTTTCAGTCCTTAGCCTTGTCAAAGGTGGGGGAAAGATGGCTGGGTTCAAAGCAGAAGGAAGCAGATGACTCAGCCCTCCATACACACATGCCCACAGAATAGTGTCACTCACCCAGGACAGTAGTTAGAAATTACGTTTATGAAAAGACAGGACTAACCATGCTGATTAGGACACAGAACACGTGTACTGTATCTTTCAGTTTTCCTGTATCTAATCCATCATAAATCACCTTGATCCCTACCTTTCCCTACCTTTGTTTCCTTCCCTAAGCATCCTTTTAATTCCATGATGTTCTTCCCGGCCTCGCGTTCCCTCTCAGCCTCAAAGCTGTGCTGGAGAGCCTCCTCATTGTCCCATCCTCTGTGACAGCCCCCTTTTTCTCTGGGGAGGTTTCTGGGGCTCCCTTGCCTGTTCCTCTGTTTTCCACTAAGCAGATGACTCTCCTGGGATAGCCCAGAATAGCCAGGGCAGGGTGTTATTCAGGTTCCCCCACCTACTGTTGTCCCCAGTCCTTTGTTTTGCTGGGGATGAACCTTTTCTCACATAATTAATATCCTTTTCTCCTTGAAGCCTTGTCCAGGCTGAACAAGCCCAGTTGCCTCAGCCACCTTGTACAGGCCATGTGCTCCAGACCCTGACCATCTCAGTGACCTCTACTGAACTCAATCCAGTTGACCAATGTCTTGTACCAGCAGTCCCCAAACTGTATGTGATCATGTAGATATGATTTAATGAGCCTTGAGTAAAAGGGATAATCATTTCTCTTGATCAGTTTTCCTCAGTTAGTAGGCCATGCGCCTGTCAATACAGCCAAGGATGTTGCCAGCCACCTTCGCTACCAGGCCCCACTGCTGGCTTGCTGACTACCAAGACCTCTGTGTGCTTTCCACAGTGCTTCTGTTTCATGCACTCAGAGATGTGTTCCAGGAACACTCCAGCATCTCAGTTATTTAGTTACTATCACTGTCTGGGCTTTCTGATCGAAAAAGTCAAGTGTCTGGTCCTCTTCCTACTGAAAACAGAGGTCCTATCCCTGAAACCTACCCTCCTTGGTTTTGCTATGGGATGAAGTTTTGTCTTAATGGTACTGGTAAGGTCACTGGGGCCTTTGTGGAACTACCAAGTATTTGTGTGTGTTCTCCATTGTTCAAGGCCTTTCGAAGGAAGAGTCCAGAGTATATTGGCAGTGCAGTTGTACCAGGATGGGTTTAAAGCTTTTTTTTTTTTTCTCGACGGCATAGTAGCACCTCAACTGACTTGACCAGAAGCTGTGGTGAACCACGTGCTTTTTTGCTTAAAAAAAAAAACAAAAAAAAAACCTGCATATAGCTATAATTTTACCCTACAATTTATATCTCCTTTCTTTGTGTTGCCTGGCATAATGGATTGATCTTTGCATGTCTGCATTATATAGATATAATTTGCTCTCTTTTGTAATTCACGTTTTATTCGCATGAATAATCGTCTTCCGTTGTTCTCTGTGTTTTTCCAAGATGAATTATTTCATGCAACAGTACTTGAAATGCTACATTTTAAGCATTAAATTAACCTTGGATGTGAGACATAGATCAGCAACATTGTGTTAAGAAAGAATTTCTATTAAATAATTGACAGATTCTTTTAAAGTAGTGCTTAAGCTCCTCAAGGCTATGACACCCACTTCAATTTACAGAATTTGTGTTTGAGTAAAATGATGCATTTAATTTGAACTTGGCTCATTAGTGTGGATATTCATTAGAAATAATTTCATTTCAGTGCTGCAGTTGTACATTTTATTTAAAAATGTAAAGTAGTTTGTGTTGACTATTCTACTCTAGAGCTGCTGAGAACAGGAACATTGGAAATCACTGATAAGCTGGAAAAGTATTAAAATACTTAGTAGGAAACAATACTGTGGAGGGAAACTTGACGAGCTTTTGAACTGTCCCTAGATTCCCTTTACCCAAACTCCCCTTTGCCCAAATTCTTTACCTAAATACTGACTAATATCACTCACACTTAAGGCCAACAGCCTGGTGGGGCTCAATTTCCCATTATGAATCTATACTATTCTTTTCCAAAGAGACTGTAGTTCTCAGTTATTCTTTTTTATGGGCTCTGTCCCCTTGGCAAGGAGGTCATTTACAAGCCTTACATAATTCTTAGATACTTTCTGGAGCCCTTCTTGTAGATGGGATTATGTTGGGAGGCCTCTGGCAGAGCAGCTCTTTATACAGGTGGCTAGCACACGTGTGCTGTGTGCTGGCAGTTCTGCCACTTCACATTTGAGAGAATGCTGCCCAGTTTTGGTGATTTATTAGCATAATCTTTTTGGTCTGATACTTCTCGTGTATTGAAGTTGGTTCACTATAAATACCAGTGCAATAAATTCACTTGATGTTTTTGTTTATCCCCAAGTGCCCCTTTTATGTTCTTCATCAAGCAGTCCCACTAATTCCTTGTCTGGCTTCTTGCTTTTGATGTTTTAAAGGACTTTTTGCTATGAAGTTGAGTATCCATTATAAAGTGCTGTTCAAATTCATTTCCACCCTCTTAATTTCTTTTTTTACATTTGATCTGTCATGCTGCATGGCTTTTCTGTTTTCTGCATGTGGGCAAGCTTTCAATTTCTTTAAATTCTGTCCTTTCCGAGATCCTTCTTAACTCCCTATTGAGCCAAATAGGAATTATTATTTTTTTTCCTTTTTTTATTTCCTTTTGGTTGATGTTTTAGCTGTGCTACTAATACAGTGTTCTGTCTTCTAGATCGTTTGTAGGCTTCCTGGTTTTGGGGCTGTTCTTTTCAGCTTTTTCTTGACTAATAGTGTTGTTTTTATATTGTTCCATTTCTTCACATTTTTATTTTATTTTATTTTATTTTATTTTATTTTATTTTATTTTATTTTATTTTATTTTATTTTATTTTATTTTATTTTATTTTATTTTATTTTATTTTATTTTATTTTATTTTATTTTTATCTAGGGCTCTTTTCAGTCACCCGCTCTTTTCTCTAGCAACTTAATCATTACCACTGCTAAAGAATAGCTCTTCTACTGGTTCCACTTGAGCTGGTTCCCGAGCATCACGTGAGTGTCTCATGTGGATTCCTGTGCAGGTTCTTCCAGGAGTTTTGTTTCCACATATCCTTATGAATAGCTGACCCATTCTGTATGGAGGTAGTTGAACTCCTCCCCTTACTGCCTGTCCAAAATTTGTAGTTTCTGTGCTCAGCATTTCATACTCACTGTCATGGGCCTGACAGGGCTCAGTAGTGTCTAGTTCCAGTGCTAAACTGGAATTAGATTATGGGATTTCCAACCTCAGAGTTTCTGCCATGCCCCTGTTTTCACTGGATCTTTAGGATATCTGTTGCTATGGGGGTGGACGCTAGATACCAGGCATTTCACTCCACCACAGCAGGTCTCTAGATTCAGGGATTTGACCAGGGCACACCTGCCTTAGTGAGGCTACTGAAGTCCCAGCCCTGGCCCTAGGAAAAGGAACCCAGTGCTCCACAGCTGCACCTTCCCTCATGGGCTCGCATCCAGGTCAAGACCTTGCACTGGCCTCTCCTGGGCATCACTTCTAGGCCACCCCCTATGCTTATGCTTAGTCCCTTTTTGCACACACCAGCCATTTTGTATCTGGAGGAGAAATTTAAATACCAGATCTCATTGGAGTCTGCTCTGTCATCTCCCTCCAGGCAGCTGAATATCTGTCATTTAAAGAGGAGACTTGAAACAAGTTTCATCTTGTTGCCTCTGTTTAGCAGAACTATATTCATTTAAGCATTACAAATCAAAGGTAACAATGACTGGAAGAGTACAACAACAGCAAGAAATTTTGGGAAGCTTTTCAAGGATGAGATGTTAAATTCTGATGTTTAAAGGTTGTTATGCTGTTTTTCTGTTCAACTCTACTGCTGTAAATGGTGCTGTAAGAATTAGCTTGTCAAAAATGATGCATGAAGAACACACTGTTATGAAAAAAACATGCTGAAATACCACCCTCTGAACACTTCACTCTCAAGGTCGTTTTCTGCTGTTTCATTGATGCAAATAAGCAGAATCTGTCTGGTCCACTCTTTATGTTGTTAAATATTGTTTTAAAAGTACATTAAATCAAAAGATTTGCTTTAATAACTGTCTTGTTGGAGATGGTTTGGATTCTTCCAATACTGTTTGGCTAACGTTTTCTTTAAAACTTTGTTTGATGTGGGATTGAAAATTTATTTCATTTTGTAAAACTAAAAGTCATAGCACCATTCCTTTTTTTTTTTTTTTTTTTTTCTTTCTTGCCAGTTATTCTTGACTCCATCAGTTTCAGTAGGACTGGGAACAAAGGATTAGGGCTTCAACCTTTGTTTCTGTACCACATGGTAGCTTTGACTGTTTTTCTAATCGTCTGTACCGTTTTGTGTATTTCAGACTTACAAACACAGAGCAAGTAATCACAGAGATGCCAGACACAGTTTGAAACACAATAATGTAATCCTTTGTATAACTCATAAAGCATGAGTTATGGTGTTGTTTCAACCTGGAACTTCATCCATCTTTTTGTCTTGCTTCTCTGAAAAAGGAGTGCTGGTTTAATGGGTACCTCAGCTTTGTGTTATAGAAAAGATATGAAACATAGGTAAGAATTAAATTTCTTAGAAACCAGTGAAACACCAACAAAAGCAAACAATATGTACTCGTCTACCACTGAGTTTTATAATTTCATCTAAAGCCTTGAGAGTAAGCAGCTGTGTAATTTTTAATATTATTGCAATATTTCATATAGGAATGTGATGGATGCCTTGTTCTTCATCAGCCCTGCTTCTAAGAGACTGCTGGATATCCTGAAGCATAGTTCACTGTTAACTATCCATATGTGTGTAATGACATTTCTATCTTTTGGGTATGATGCAGCTATTAGTTTCCTAATATCAGGTTGTCGTACTCCTATGAATATTTCATTTTAAATAGTTAAAAACTAATTCACTGGGACTATTTGCTAATGCAAGTTGTTAAGCAGCAGGAGTCAGACAGTAGTCTTACCTTAATGCTCAGAAAATAATTATATACAAATGTTCATCATTATCTTGTTGGAAATATGGAAGCAGTGCAACTTAACAGCAGGACTGTACTTGGAGAATTCATACTTCTCTAAAAAAGGAGCATCTGATAACACCCAACTATGTTGTTCCTTCTTTGTGTGATTCTTACATGGTAGCTGATAGCCTATTTTTCTTGTTTTCTCCCCTTTTTACTTCATCCTGTCTTACTGAATAAATGTTCTGATGTCTGCTGTAATCCATACAGAACTATCTTTTCCCATAATTAATAAAGCTGGAGACAAGAGAGAACACAGAAGCTATGGATGGATGCCCTTCATATCAGTCAACATCTGGCCACTGCAGTCTGTTGTTTATTACTATACTATACTTAAACTTTATTATTACTATTATTTTGTTTTGTTTTATTATTTTTTACGGTATGCATTCTTTGTTTGCTGGAGCAGTCGTATGGTCATAGAAGTGCTCATAAGCCCACACTGCCATGGAAACAAGCTCCATTGGCTTGACACTGTCACTTTGGATGGTCTGTTTAGTATCCTGAAAGCATGGAGCTCTTGTGCAGTGCTTATGAGCACCCTTTGTAAAGTGCATTATTGCCCATTTTCTTGGCTATGTAAACAACATTTATAAAGACAGCAATTCATCTGGTCCACATAAAGGGGTATTCCTCTAGGTGGCTACTGCACTCCCAATCTTCCCTACATCTTTGCAAAGCTCCTATGTAGAAATACTTTGGTAATACTCGTTCTTCCTTTTCTGAGTTCACCTGTCACCATCCCAACTCAGATCATATAAATAAGGCAACTCTGTGTGTCCAAAATGAGCAGATGTATCCTCTCGTAGCAGTTCATGCAGCGCTGTAAAGGGAGTTGCTGGTACCTGTTCTGGACAGGAGTTAAGGGGCTGCTGTGACCAACATGCCATTCTGAACTCAAATCACTCCAGAGCACGGAGGACACCAGATCTGCTAAACAAGTCTGTACAATCTTCCTGGGACTCAGCAACTAAGCAGTGAGGGTGATCTTCCTTCCAAGGCATACTCAAGAAGTCAGAGGAAGGGATTTCCTCTTCTGGGATACCCTTGAGAGAAGAACAGGAGGGAAAAAGGTAGCTAATGGAAGGTCATAGCACAGAGCATCTTTGGGAACCCTAAGGCAGCACACATGGTCTCCTAGCAGCACTCATCTGAACAGTAACAACACTCACTTAAATATGAACATGGATGGCCCAGTGTTTTTACCCTTCTCCTGTTAGGATTAAAGTTCACCAGTGAAAACACATTCACATGCCTTTCTTATTAGAGACTCACATTGGCAGATCCCAAATATTATCACAGGCTTTAATTTCATCAACTATCTAAGCCTGGGCTTTTCCTAAGGATCTTAAGGAACTGTCAGCTGAGACTTCGGTCTTTACTGTGTATCACCTCATACTCACCAGCTGATCCAGACTGACATGTGTAGGCACATCTCACATGCATGCATGCACATGGAATCGAAGTCCCCTGGTAAAAGATCCCCAGTCCTGGTGCCTCCAGTTGCTGGCACTGAGACCTACAGACCCCCATGACCAAGTCTGCTCTTCAGTTGCTGGCACTTAGATCTTCCACAAACACAGAGAACAGAGATCTCACACAATGGTTAAGATTGGGATTTAATAAGGAGATAGGACAGACTATTGTGGTCAGGCACAAGGGCTGTCAGAGAAGGGTACTGACCTGCTTGCATGATTAACTCCATTTATTCCCCTTTCTCTCTGTTTCCCCATGTTTCCCCTTTCCCATTCACCTCGACCTATTCCTTTCACCACTCCCACGTCCTCCTAAATAAACAACCCATCCTTAGTAACTTTTACCCCACGGTTCACAGTTTTGCTACATCTGCACTTGGTATTTCTGATTCTGTTACTTAGGTCACCTGGGCCTCACGAGGCATCACATTGCCTTGTACGATCCCAATCCTGAAATGGTCCCCAATACTCCCCTCTAATTATCCCTGGGAAGTGGTTGCCTGTCACATAACTCCCTCTTTGTCATGTGTGAAATCCAGGCATCCCTCACAGAGGGATAATTTTTCATAATGTATATGTATAAATTTATTTTTTCAGCTTTTCTCTCTGTTATTTATAGTCAGCAGCTTCTGGCGTTGTGTCTGGTAATTGTTCATGGTCTGTTCCAGTAGCTAAACCCAGGCACCTGGCTGCAGACCTTGGCTGAAGCACCTGCCATTTCATCAGTTCACACTGCTTTCTTTGTCAGTGTTTTGCATCTGAAAGACCACAAGAAATTTTGCATCTGAAAGACCATGAGAAATTGGTACAGTTTGTGGGAAGACTCAACAATTTTTGAATTATCTCCAGTAATAACAATGTGACAGTGCGGAAAATCAGGAGCATATTTTCTTATTTATATAGTAATTGGTGATGTTGTCAGGAAAACAATTAACGCAGGACCAGTAGTAAACAATAATGTGCTTTGGCACATAGACTGAGAAATAAACAAAATGCAATATCGGAGAATAAGATTAGCAAAACAAAATACGTGCTCTGACTGTTAAGTCACTTTTCAAACATCCTTTTTCCTCTTTTAAGATTTTTTTTTTTCCCTTCAGACACAACATGTGTTTAGTGCAAGAATATAAACCAAAAGAATAGAGAGGGATGTTTCATTTTTCTCTGCATAACATTGTCAGCAAAATAAATTGCTGCCTTGACTCCATCATGCTTTTGCTCAATTCTATGGATTCTATAGGGCTTCCTCTCCAGGCTAGCTGTGCTCTTACAGCTCCCCTCCAAGGCCTCTACCTTTGAGCAGTCACTCCTTTCTACTTGCTGAACCCAGTTACTCTGATTGAGATCAATATAAGACATTTTTGATTTGTGATTGAGATCCCATGTCTTTTTTTTTTTTTTTCCCCTTTTTCTTTTTTCTTTGTTTTCTTTTTATTTTTTTGGGGGGAGGACTTTTTTGAGAAAGAGGTGAAGAAGATGGAGCAACCAGAAAGCTCTGCCTTAGCATCCTTTCGGACACTTCAACAGCTGTTAAGAAAAAGCATGAAATGCTCTTCTTCCTTTAGTTTCACCCCTGTGTTCCTCTGTGAGTCTCAGGCTTTTCTTTCTCTCGTGTATTTGCAGTGGTTTTGACTTCAGGTATGAATCGATCGCTGCCATCTCATACCAAATTACTGCTATTCTTCATCCTTTACACACAGTACCACTGATGCAGCTGCATAAACGACTTGTTTTCTTCTTGTTGTCATCCCATTGTCCTTTTTCTTAAGGCAAATATCATAAATAACTGCATATCTTTGGAGCACATTTCTGTCTCAGGGAAATCTCAGTGGCTTCCCCCAGTCCATCTCTGTAGGGGACCTGCTGGACAACAATACTCAGCATGCTGCAAAACACTCTTTTCTTCCCCTGAAATGTGCAACCATCTTCTAAGTTGATTTCACCTGCTGTGGGCAACACACTCACTGTGTGTTTTTTTTTTTTTTTTTTTTTTTTTTTCTCAGCACTGAGCAAACTGCAGAAGGTTTCTCATCCGTCCTTGAAAACCTCAGTAGTATTCAAAGGCTTGTTTTGTACTTTTCAAAGACTTGAAGCCTCCTTCCTTTCCTTCTCTCCCACAGTTTGCAGCCCACAGCTCACTCCTGTTAAATGCGATGTGTATTTCATCCCACTCCTCTTGATATTTGCCATCTTCCTGTTTGAGGGCAGACTGAAGAGAGTTGCTTTGCGGCAAGAATTAGAGAGATGTGGCTGAATGCAGGGTGTATTCATGCAAATTCATGTCATTTTCTAGAAAACCAGGTCACAAATGAATTGGGAATTTCTTATAAATCCCACATGAAATGCTTCTGATTTTTAGCTATTGCTTTTCTTTCCTCATCTTTCTTCTGTCTTGTACCTTGTGCTGACAACCTAGAGAAAAATCTCAACAATAAAAATTTGCTAGGGATTTTCCATAATAAATTTTCCAATGCTTATAGTCAGCAAAGTAAACAGTAATTACTGCTTTGACCTTAATTGATGAATTGGCTTTAAACTGCACATTAAAACATGTATGTTCAATTTGTTACGAAATGGGACATCCAAATGAGTAAACATTTCTAAATACTAAGCACAGAAATCAGAATTTCAGCAATGAAGCTATGGTTATAATATAC
Source organism: Netta rufina (assembly GCF_964035555.1). Classification (NCBI taxonomy): domain Eukaryota; kingdom Metazoa; phylum Chordata; class Aves; order Anseriformes; family Anatidae; genus Netta; species Netta rufina. The sequence continues at coordinate 4,540,313 of NC_140124.1, forward strand.
ATAAATAATTAAAAAAAAAAAAAAGTATATAATTAAAAATATTTATGAAGGATTTTCTAATGCCTCACTGCAGTTTTACTTTAAAACACTAGGGTATGCTCATGTTTCATAGTTTCTATTTTTCCAGAAGCTTGATTGTTGAGCCTCCTCATGGTCTGCTACACATAAATAAAAGAAACTTTAAACAAAATGCTGCCTTTTACTCCATATTGCCCCAATTTTCTTTGGTTAAGTGAAGCTGAAGTGTAATTAAATATTGGACTTAAATAATTTTCTCAACAAGGAATTAGCAAAGCTGTAATTTTTGCAGATCCTCACGCACTAAACTAAACTTTTTGTTTGTTCGGGTTTTGGTTGGTTGGTTTTGTTTTTTGTTTGTTTGTTTTTGTTTTTGTTTTGTTTTGCTTTGCTTTGCTTTTGACATTTCCAGGTGGTTTTGAAGTCATTTCACACAGGATTTTATTTTTATTTTTTTTCCCAGACAGTGGTATAGGAATTTTAGTGTAATGTTAGAATTTTTATCATGCATTTTTCGAATATTTTCACTGTCATAGTGGTCCCAACTATTCTAAATTTCCGTTGTGGTATTCTGGAGCATTTGGGTAAATGAACCACAAGCAGTAGTAGCATTTCCGTTCCTTGATTGGATGAGCAGTTCTGGCATGAATAACATACTTGTGTGTGTACAGATATAGTCTTTGGAGTCTCAAATATGCACCCATGAGATCTTGAAACTAATTTCTTATGAGTATTTCTGCTAAAAAAGGAATGTTTGGATATTTGCTGAGACTCGATGCAAAAGGATCTGGCTGTTCTGAGTTCCTGCAGGAATTCAAGCCTAGTTACATTTGTTACACTGTAATTTGAATCAGTTCCAGTCCAGCAGCTTACAAAGTTGTTTGGGCTTTGTACCCAAACTGAAAAAATAAGTTTATTGAGATCTGCAGAAACTACACAATAACTGAAAATGGTTGATGATCTCATTGGAAAACAAGGCTGAAATTGGTCATACTTTTGCAGGCTTATACTTCCAGTCGTGTACTTGCGTATGTTGAGAACAATCATCAGTGGCTGCAGTCCTAGGTATTTCCCCAGTCCTCAGCATTGCCACCATCAGATACAAGGCAGCAGACCTCAGTTCGACTGGACTGTCTCATGTATTAACAACAGCTCTGATTGTGGGAAATCCATCCATGCCTAAAAGAGCTTAGAAAAAAAGGCTCAACAGGAGTAAGGGGTGAGTCTAGTGAAGCCCATGAATGGTGTCTGGAGTAACAGAATGAGCACAGGGACTTAGCGGAAGAAACACATTGTAGCTCATCTGTATCTCATGTGCCTGGTTCATGCAGGCTTTGCCACACAAGTGAGCCTCAAGAAGAGATGCTTTTAGATTTTACCAAAAACTTTCCGCACCTTTTAAATCAGACCGAGAGAGAAAGTCTTGTGGCGCTTAAGCTTTTAATGACAGGGACCTCACATAAGTGCTCTATAAGCTCAAGAGGCCACAGCACAACGCAGCATACTTGCATACAAAGAGGTGTTTATAGTCTTTTTATTTAGTCCTGTTGTTTGTGGATGTTCTCAGACTTTAATACTTCATTTATTGAGACCTAAGCCATTCTTATATTTATTCATGAGTAGTTATCTATTTACTCCAGCATGGAGAAGAGGCTATAAGGTTACAGTTGTTTCTAACATCTCTCTGAATATCAGTTCTTTTGATTGCTCTGCTTTTCAGGACATTTGGTTCACTCTAACAATGATGTTCCTGTGTTGAACAACTGTTCTCATTACAGTTATTACAATAATGTCTAATTGTTATAGCCTCTGCTTCCCCCAGCATTTATCTAGATGTGTTGGGAGGCTTTGTCTGTGCTACAGGATTGTTTAAGGAAAACATCCATAGAATGGCATTGGGTTGGAAAGGTGCAGTAGGGGTTAAACAAGTGATTAAAACAAGAACATTCAATTGCAATTGTGCACAGTGCAATTCAGGAAATCATGGGGGAAATAAAAAAGAGTCTCAATTTTTAATTGAGATTCTTTAGTAAAAGTAAGTCCAAATCTTTCTACTTCAGGCAGTCTGCAATTTAGTGTTAACCTACTATTAAAAATTTCAGATTTTCTCTTCCATAATATCAAACTTGTATGTTGATTCTGATATCAGTTTTGTTCTTCCCTCCTGCAATAGATAGTCCCTGAACCTTGAATCTCTTTCAAAATTCAGGGGTATTTAAAATTTGGATTTAAAATGTTTTGTGCCTGAGGACTGTTCCTACTTTACATGTTCATCTAATTTGAATGAAGACCTCGAGGTCTGTCCAACAATCAAAGGTATTGGAATTTGCTGTTTTGGAGAAATATTAAAATTTTTCATTGGGGGAAGGAAAAGGTAAAATTCCAATGGAGATTGTACCCTGCCTTTCCAGCAGCCCTAGCAAGCATTTATCATTTCATTTCTGTTCTTATTAAAGGCATATCTCTGATATTTGAAGCTTGTTATAAATTACAAACATGCATAAAGTAGCTCTGAACATTTGTGGCTCTGAAATATTCCTGTTCTCACTTTAGGACCAGAGCTCAAACTTTATCAAAAATATCACAGTCTTATGTTCATGTTTTTGAAAGAAGCTAATTATAGACTCTAAAAAGAAACTAGCTGAAGTGGAGGGCTGTTTTTTTGGTGGAGGCATAAAGCCAAGATCATCATTGCAAGGTTGCACAGTTTGCTGCCTGCGTAGGCCTGGCGAGCAGATGGAGGGAGGTACAGGGACTCTCTCAAGTAGAACTGGCTGGGAAATCGTGCATCTGCTTTGTGAAAAACGGGGAGGCTCTGAAATATGTGTGGATGTTCATGTGGAGCGAGGCGTGGTGCCTCCATGAAGGATTGGAAGAGTGAGCAGCCTTCCTGTGACAGCAGGCCTCACTGTTGAAGGCCTCTCTCAGTGGGGTCAGGTTCTATATTCACAACAAGATTTGAGCCTGGGTGTTGTCTTCTCATGATTATACAATGCCAGGGGGAGAATAGGGAGAAGCATATGTGTGTGTGCAGAATTTGCTTTCAAGCTCTTTTAGTTTTTCTTTCTCTAGGAAGAGGACACTGCTTTTAAGCCTAAAATGGCACTGGAGGACTGCACTATTCTGTCGCTTCCCATGTTTGTAATCAATTTATTTCAGTGTTAGCTTTGACTCAGTTGTACCCAGTTGATGATGAATGGAACTTCTGTGATCCCAGCTCTAAAGAGATTGTGTTCATGTGGTTTCAGTTCAGGTGATCTCACATGAGTCAAATTCACCTCTACTTGGTAAGGTAGTTAGAAATACAAAATTACAGAATTATAACTCTGTTTGTTAGAATTATAGAACAACTTAGGTAGGTTGGAAGGGATTTTTGGAGGCCTTTACTCCAACCTCTGCCCCAAGCAGGATTGACTTCACAGTCATATCCCATGGCTGATTGCTGAAAATACCCAAGGACAGAGATTCTACAAACATTCAAGGCACCTGTCCCAGTGGTACCCCAGTCTTATGTTGGAAAAAGCTTTTCCTTCATGTCCTCCTGAAATTTTCCTTGCTGCACTTTGTGTCCTTTTCTTCTTCTTTCAGAGTGCACCTCTTGGAAAAGTTGGGCTTCTTCTCTGTTGCCTCCCATTTGATACCTGAAGTGAGAAATTTGATTGCTTGCAGTAAACATCCTTACTTGATACAATTGGAACAGAAAAAGAGAATGAATGCAACGAAAAGAAAAATTCGTGTTAAGATGTTCACAGACATTTTTGAGTGCCGACCCAACTCACCTAATGCAATAGACTTTATTAGGATGTCTCTATCCCCCAGTCTAATTACTCTAAGCAACACATGCAAGAGAGTGGAATTTTCCTGCCTTTTATTTTAAGTGTTCTAAATTAGATAATTACTTAGAGCCCTGACAGATTTACAAAAGTAATTACCTAATTTTATGATGCAGCACTACTGAAAACAAAGATTACTTGATCTAAATCATGTCTTGAAAAGGAACGTCTTGCTGACTGTGTTTGAATAACAGTTGAGAAATACACCATCTAAAGTCCAGCCAGCCACTGGGGAAGAGCTAGTTTAGCATCATAGAATCACAGAATAACATCTGGCCATGCCAGCTCCTGGGAAGAAGCTCAGAGAAGCTGGAGATGCATGAAGTGAGTTTCCTTCATATGTAAAGAGAGGAAGAGAAGGGTGGTTGTGGGAGACACATAAGAGGGTTCAGGAAAATTATTTAAATGACATGATGAATCCTTTATGATATTCAGCAAGCTCAGTTCAATTTAAATCAGTCTTTTTCCTTCTTTGTGTTTTTCTCCACTTATAGTAATTCAAAACAACAACAATATTGACCTTGAGATGAATTTGATCTGCTGTAGCTGGTGCAAGACATCCTGTCCTCTCTCTAGTTGACTGGCAGCAGTTTTGGACTGTTAAAGTGCCAGAGTACTCTAGAAGGAGAGCCTGTATTGGAAAAATAAAATAATAAAATACAATGAATAAAATAAAATAAAATAAAATAAAATAAAATAAAATAAAATAAAATAAAATAAAATAAAATAAAATGAAATAAAACACAAAATTATGGGAAGTGTCACTCTTGCCATTACCACAGTCTGTTTAAGCATTTTTTCTGGCTCTCTTCCTAAACTTACAAGGTCATACTAGCAGCTGAAAATCAAATGGCATTCTTTTGGTCCCTATGCCTCTTTGTGGGAAACCTGATGTGCAAGTTAGCAGTCCAGGCTACACCTTATATGTGGAGTTCCTCCTCACCCCACCACCCTGCATTGATGATAACCCAGACTAGCATCCACCTAAATTTCTTGCTGTCTTTGGTATTGAAGAGCTAACCTGAGAGAAGGCCTGCACATATCAACATTAAGTAAGGATGTGGTTAACTGCTACATACAGAAAGACAAGATGTGGAACAGGAAGATCCTCTTTTCTTCCTAGCAGAAATACTTTCAAGTCACTGCCTTTCAGGGCTGCACACTGTAGCATTTTTTCAGTACCAGCTTCAACACTGGAACCAGGCAGTTTTTGCTTTGTCAGTATTATTATAGTTTCATTGTATTCTATCAATTTTAAATATCTTTATTTTATATATTTTTTTTCATGTTACATGCAGCTTGGAGATGCTAGGAGAATTAATAATGGGCTCTTCTGCAAGTCCACTAAACCTGCACCAAACACAACCTGTTTCCAAAATAAGATAGGGCTTTTATAAGAACTTCTGTCTTGTAGGTAAGGTCATGTACTAACTCTACGAGTGCTGCAGTCTCTCTGCAAAGTCCATCCAGTGGACTGAGGTCCCCACAATACATTGGACAACTTAAAGAGATGGATGGATTTCTTCATGCAACAAGGGTCATCTGACTTTGGACCTGGTGCCAAATGTCTGAGTGGCTCACCAGGTTGCCTTGCCAGTGCATGAGGAACGTGGCTTTTAGTGAGTGATTTCTGCCATCTTTTTCAAATATGTATCTGAATTAGATGGATTGATTCATCTGCTTGCTGTGTCTCCATTTACTAATAGGGAAGTCTAGAAAACTAGCCGGGGCCCAATAGGTAGACTCAGCACACCAGCTGTGCAGCTGGTGGTTAGTGCCCAGTGTTAGTGGTGCTTAGGAGAAGAGAAAATCAGTGAAAATATTTCTGCATGGGTCTCGTTTCATTTTATTTAGCAAACTTTGTTCAGACCATGTAATTAAATAAATGGTGTATTCCACTGAAGGTTAAAGAAAAAAATGTAAGATTGTTGTAGAAGAACAGCTGTCTTAGTCAAAGAAGAAGTTGTCTTTATGTGGAAATAATGATTAGTGGCACTTACAGTGACAAGACTCAGAAATAGAAAGGTCTGCAGTGTCTGTTGGTACCATACTTATTACTGTACTACTAGTGAATTCAAAGACAGCTTACCATAAAAAAGAACTACATGTTGGTTAGATGACGATGATTATTATTATTTATTATTCCTATTCCTATTGTGGCTCTCTAGTTCAAGTCTTTTTTCTCTGTTGCGACCAAACAGTAGGTCTAAAAACTTACACAATTTTCAAAAGTATGTGGAAGGAAGAAAACCTGAGCTCTGTTCAGTCCTGGCTCTGGAAGGTGAGGACAGCTGAGAAACATTGGCAGAGCGCCCTCTTTGTGGGGAAAGGTGAGGAGACAAGCACTAGTTCACAACTTTGATTTTTCAGTTCCAATTTACAAACTCATATGTCTTCTCTGCATTGCTCTGATATGTGTGTTGATATGTCTAGACATTAAGGTTGCTGCTCATTTAATACTGCTTCTTGCTGCAGTTCCCCTACTGAACTATTTTTCTTTTTTTTTTTTTTTTCTTCAGTACCAATCATCCCACTGCAGATTGCTATGGCGATATAAATCAAGCACAAAAACAAGCCTTCCCAGACATGTAAAGGTTTATTTACCCACATTAATTCAACTGCATACTTTCTCATGAACATTTTTGGGGTATTGGTCTCAGAACAGAATGAACCGAAAAAGATTGCATTTATTATGAAAAATGTGGTGACAAAATGACAGATCCTGGATGCCCAGTTCTCCTGGGGGAATTGACTTGCAGAATGTAGGTATTCCTCATCTTTTAGAAACCAAGGACCCTTCCAGCAATATCGTGCCTCTCGGTCCCTGATGGGCTAATTTACTTTTTTTGAAAATATATCGCTACAGACTCTGCTGTACTAATATAGGACAAGACTACACTGTCAGCTAACTTGGCTCCTTACTTTCTTGGGTCTGTGATTTTCCATGTTAGTTAATTCCCAGGCCCTTTACAGGAGTAAAACATTATTTCCTTCAGGAGCGAGGCTTGGGATTGGTTTGTTCCAGGATTTCTGTGGGCAGCGGAAACAAGACTGAGATAGATTTGGCTCCTCTTGTCCTCCAGTGCTCCCCAGAAAGCTCTGCATTCTCAACCATGTGTTGTGTGTCCTCCAATTTACATCTTAAAAGCCTCTGGTTGGCTGTGGTGTAGTCCATTACCATCAGTATGTTGAGTACAGAAAGGATGTTCTCTACAACAAGAATTGTGAAACAGCTCCAGTAGTGTCCCAAAGTGAACCTATCAATTCAGCAGGAGCTTCTCTAAGACCTTGGGGTTGCTCCCTGGTGTATGCGTATTTAAATGGAAGACTTGCTTTGTATAAATTCTGTGCTATTGCCTAAATGATAAACTTTCAAAATACACTACTACATTTCTATGTTCTTCTTCAGCACTACGTTAAGTCCTTTAAATCACTGCATCTTGTCTGAATGCCACTAGAAAATCATAAACTAGGCTTTCTGTTTCCTTAATAGTTTTAACAGAGGTACAGATACATGCTTGTAAATGTATAAATGTTTACAAGAGGAAGATGAAGAAGAAGAAGAAGAAGAAGGAGAAGGAATAGGAGAAGGAGAAGGAGAACGAGAACGAGAAGAAGAATGAGGAGGAGAACGAGGAGGAGAATGAGGAGGAGAAGGAGGAGGAGGAGGAGGAGGAGGAGGAGGAGGAGGAGGAGGAAGAAGAGGAGTGGGAGAAGAAGGAACTTACAGAAAAGTAAGTGTAAATGTTCCATATGAAAAGAAACAGAAGAACGGACTTTACGGTGGTAAAGCACTTCCTCTCGAATTAAATCCACCATGTAATTTATCGCTGTTTTATTAACCAACTCATATCTCATCAAGTGATTTTTGATATCATCATTTAATTAAAGCTGATTTGTTTCTCTGTGGAAATTCTTAAAATGAACTATCATTATCATAAGTCCATAATCAATCACTTGCAGCATGTAAACAGGCCAATAACTGCATTTTCTTTTCTTTTCTTTTCTTTTCAAATACTTAATAAAAAACATTTGTTAAATTTCCTTGTTTACAAGTCAATCTCTTCTGACAATGCATCCCAGAAACAAGTCTGAGTCTAAACTCTTGCAGTCTACAGCCCGATCAGTAGAGCAATGAGAGTGGCCCATATGTTTACTGGACAGTGAATTTATAGCATACCTAAATACAGTCTGGTACAAATAAAAGAATAATTCTGTGATTTGATTTTACAGGGCTTTTTCTGGTATAAAAATGTCTTCTGGGAGGAAAGGGAGGAACTCTCCATGATGCTTTGAAGATGGATGGAAAGTAGAAAAAGCAGCTGTTCCTGAGGTGCAGTATAGAAAGAACTGACCCCTTCATCCAAAATTACATATGCCTATCAAGGAGTGTTGTAAATCTGAATGGCAACATCAAATGCATGCCATTGGGGTTGTAGCAAAGCTCCATCCATCAAAAACAGAAAGACTTTTTAATGAGGCATTTACTACAAAAGAACATTCAAGTTCAAGTTCAATTGCTTCCTTGCTAGTGTATCCTAAGAGAGTGCTGCTTCACCTGGCTGCTGGGTTGCTGATAAATACCTGCTGGTCCACCGAAATGATTATGATGTTGCTCCATCCAGCAATGGAAATTCATCAAATATAAATTGATGACGTATTTATAGCACGTGTGTTTATGGAGAGGCACTGAAGCTGGTTCCCTAATGCAACTGACTTACTGGCTGGAGTGGCTGACATTCCTTTGTGCTGCTCTTCAGGTGTTCTCCTGCTAAGCTCTGCTCCTTTTCCTATCTCTGGGTCTTAATAAACTACAAAATTATTGCTTCTATATTGTTTTCTGGATCATCTAACCACTCTGCTGCTAGGGCTCTTGATAAGAATATATCTGCTTTGTAGGCAAGATGCAGTTAAGTAATATTTCTCTTTCATTTTAGTCCAGATATACAACATTTCTGGCTATTGCTCATTTCAGTGATGCGTTTTATATTGCAGTGGCATTGACTGAATTTCTTTTTGTTACTTTTTTGTCATCACAATAAACCAACAGTAAATGGAGGATGGATGAATGAGTGTGGTTCCAGGAGGAGAGCTCATCTGAACATATACACCAGAGATTGTCAAGTGTTCCAAGGGGATTTTGTTTCTTATAGTGATAGAAGTAGTCTATGTCAATGTTTTGGATGTAATTGGGGAAAGGGTCTTTTTTGTTTGTTTTTGTTTTGTTTTGTTTTTAGTGGGTGGGGTGGGTTCCTCCCTGGTAGGATTAGATGATTTAGAACAAAATGTGGAATTAATGATTTGGAATGTAAAGACCTCAGAAATCCTTAATGTTCCTGAAAGTTTTGTGAAAATCTCTGGCAAGGACCTAGCTCACACCAATTGCCATCCCCAGTATTGGTGCAGGAGATCAGCTCCATGACTAGCATCCAGACAGTGTGAGAGAGGAAAGTTATGAATGCCCTGAATGCAGATGAGCATTGGTCAGTGCTGAACCTTGCTCGGAGCAAGATAACCTGAACAGAACATGGGAAATCCTACAGACTGAGTTTTCCTGAAACCCTCTACTTGCAAACTACTGCTTTTTCTTTTTGGGGATGAAGTTTGCCCTGAAGACACTGTAGAGACTGTGCATTAACTTTCCCTTCCCATCCCCAAAATGAAAAAAAAAAAAAAAGTGAGAGCAGTATCTAACCAGTGACCGGTACCTGCAATTTTTTCAGCTGCTGTAGAAATGTGCCAAAAAGACGCAGTGCTGCCTAATTGAAGGGCAATTCATTTAAAATGAGCAAATAGATCTTCCCATGCTGTCAGCTGTGTAGATTTAGAAGTCTGTAGCTGGACAGAAACTGGCATCTGTGTTGCAGCTTTCTTTGGATGTTTGCATAATCTAATGAATTAAATAATGTAGTCATAGACAGTGATTGTAAGTTGTTGAATGACAGTATGCCAAGCATATTGTAACAGCAATTAAGACACAAAAGGTAATAAAAATGTGGGTGGGTAATGACATAATGTGCAGCATGGCTTAGCTGTTCTCTGCAAGAGCCAGAGGAACTTTCTTCCCTCAGGAAGCATTGTTTTCTCATATGGGAGGTCTGGTTAGATATCCTGTTTGTCTTTTCTTTTTACAAGAGGTGACGTATCAGCAAGCAATGAATCCTCTTTGGCAAATCATATTTTTAACAGGTATTTCTGTGTCCTGGTGAGCAAAGAGAATGTGATGAGCTCTGAAAATGACCACCAACCCCTGTTCTGAAGCCTCTGCAATGAAGCGTCCTTTTCAAATATTGTAATAGGGTCAATCATTGGCACATCTTGCTTTGGCTGAGGGTGAAAACACCAGAAAAATGGTTTTCCCCCTTGAACCATGTACTTATGTGCAATGTATTTGCTGTGACTGGTTTACTGGTTTGTGTTGACCTTGGCAGTTTGAAAGCAAACAGCAACTTTGTTTTGCTACTGCAAATCCCATAGCTGGTCTAGTCAGTTAAAGCTGTGTAAGCAGTTGGTTTATTATTTAGATAACACGATAAAGAAATTGCTAATGGAGAGTCCCAGGAGCTGAGCACTTACTGCTACAGATAAGGAGGTACATTATGTCTTGTAGCTTCTTTGTGGGTCCTTGTTTTATAGTGAGTGATAGAAGAATATGAATGTCTAATTCCTGACTGTTGAGATAAAACCCTGCGGAGTGCTCTACAAGTAAGGGAGAAGTTTGGTTCTTGAAACCCTTTCCAGAATTCAGCCTGTGTCTCTGAGATGCTACTTCTCTTTTTATTATTATTATTTTAAAAAATTAAAAAAAAAAAAAAAAAGCTTTACATGCATCCCAAATGTCAGAGGAAAATTGCTGACTCTACAAAGCATTTTTATCCAAACCAAATGCTGGACCTGGTCACTAGAACTTGACCTCGGACTAACTATGTGCTAATAATAATATGTTCACATACCCGCTGGTGCTAGACCACAAACAAGTGGACAGGAGCCAGGACACCACTTCTTTACAAATGAGATAATGCAATTCCAAGTGAGGCTGTGTGAGAAGTGCAGCAGAAGTTTCTCAAGCACTGCTTCTCCCAGGCAGTCTGAGGTCAATGAGGGGGAATATGTACAGAGAGATTAGGATGCTCAAGACTGTAATCCAGTCTTGTTTCACTCTAAGCCAACCAATATGTTACAGGGCTAGTAATTAAGCATTTTATGATATAACCCTAGTGTTGCATCAGTAGCAAACCTTTCATCGTCTGCCCATCTTTAGAGAGAGATCTTATCCAGTCACCATTGCTGAGTGAAACTTGGAACTGTAAGTGATCGGCTCAGGAGAGGGAGTTATTTTTAATTAGCTGTAATTGAATTTGGAAGGGATTATACCACTGGTGCAAAATAAATTACTCAGAGAAGCTAATTTTTTCTTCTCTTCAGACTCAGTTATCAGAATTGGCCTTCCTCTCTCTGCCACTTTTTTATAATAATTGGGACTGAGATGAAGGAGAATTTCCAATCTATGCCCCGTTGAGAAGCTCCAGGAGGGCCTGGCACAGAAAACAGTCGCTGCCTTAGGAGCTATGTTCTCATTCTTTATGTGTTGTTATTTGGTGTGAAAACTGCCCAGACTCAGGGCTGTCTGCCCCACGGAGCTGACAGCTGAGCACATCGATTGCAAAGGGAACTGGAGGAGGTGAAAGCAAGTGGGTTGGAAAGAATAAATAAAAGCAAGAAAAAGACACCGTCAGATGCACTATCTTAGACAAAAGTCTCTCTCATTGAGACCTGCACTTATTTATCACTCTCCCAAACTGTGATGTGGCACAGTGGACTGGAAATTGTAAGATTAAGTTTCACTGGTGGAGCAGTTCTCAGGCCTGCATGAAGCAGTTGTACTCTGGCTTATGCTCGCTTGCCCTTCCTATGACTTCTTAGAGGGAGCAAAGAGGAAAAGACAAGTGTGAAAATACAAATCTGTTGGAGGAAGTTTCTGCTAGCTTGCAGCTTTGTGGAGTGATACAGAACAGATGCTGCATTGCCACTTTTCCCATAGCTAGGGCAAGATCTGGAAAGATGCTCCTCAGCCCTGTTCAGGAGCTTCAGGGACCACGGGCTACCAAAGTACATCCTGTTTCTCTCTCCCCATTTGCTATCCTGCTCTAGAATGGGGATTTTCTGCCCGCTTCCACACTGCTGTTCTCTCAACCAAGCTGAGGATGTTTTTGTCACTTGGGTGATGGGTGCCTCCATTACCCCCAACCCCATCAGTGCTCTGTGTCATGCAGAATCTCTGCAAGGCTGTGCAGGCCACAGGAGGCTGCAGAAACATCATTGTTCATCCCAAGTGACAGTGCATGGGTGAGCAAGTTCATTGCTTTTCACACCAGCTAAAGTGTGGATGCATCCATGTGCAGTGGAAATGGGGGAGAAGAATCAGCCACCTCAGCTGGCCTCTGCATGCTTTGTGCTAAAATAAACAGTCTTCAAGCTGAGGTTATCACTCACGTGGGTATACGGCAGGCATGGGGCTGCGATGGTTTGCTGGATGGAGCAAATATCTCCCAGGGCATGCTTTTCTTTGGGGTGTCCCTACCATGAGGGTATGCATGCATGGGCTGTGACACACTTAATGTGGTGCCAAGGCTGGGCTGAGCCCTTGGAGGGGGTGGGTGATCTCTGATGTAGAATGTTGTCTCTCATGTTGCTGCCCTGGTGGCTCGCTGTGGTACACACACACCTTCCATGTGGTCCCTGAGACTTGGTGATTCTCAGTTTCTCAATTCTTGGTGATTTTTTTTTTTTTTTTTTTAACTTGATCCAGTTCTCCTTGCTGGTTCTCTCATCCTTGTCAACTCTCATGCCCAGAGGCAGGTTTGTAAGCTGCAGTATCACTACTTTTTCACTGTGCTGCCTCTTGCCAAAGACATGGAAAGCCTCCTCCCAGCTCACAAATTAGCTGTTTCCTTTAGAAATGTGTTGCTAGATAAAGGCAAGGAGTAACCAAGTGTGCTTGAAAAGAGCTAGGGAACTGAAGGAGTAAAATGAGAGCTCTGCAAAAAGAGACAGGAGCAAAGAGAGTAGATAAAGTTGAAAAAGGATTTAACACCCCAGAAGAGGTGTTAAATAAAATGAATGAAGTGAGGGCGAAAGAAGGAGGTGCATGTAGCATTTGGCCATTTGTACAGCACATGAAGCCAGCCTTAACCCTGCGTGTGGACCCAGTGGTGAACATGGTGGTTCCATCACGGTGCAGCCCCCACATATCTGCTAGCCCTCCCTTCCTCATTAGCACGGAGCACATTTGGGGAAGGGGTTGAGGTTCAGCTTTCTCTGAGAAAGTATTTACTTTTGTACTCTGAAACCTTCTGGTCTGTCTGTTGCTTTGTCACTCATCTAGCGTATAGCACGCCCATCTCACTCATCCTGAATTTAACTTTTTTTTTTTTTTTTTCTGTAATTAGTATTGAAGTTTTTAATAATTAGTAACCACACAGGTACATTTTTATTGCACTGTAATGATTTTTATTCTTTTTGTCTCAATGGATCTGCTCTCATTTTCAAGCACTCCACTGAAAGCAATGACTTGGAGTAAAACCCTGTCATCCTATCTATTATTTTTTTTAGTGAGATGTAACCACCACCAATTTTGTCATAAAAAACATGTTCCTTGGAACTTATTAATCATTAAAAATACATTTTTAATGTTTCAAGAACACCAGGCTCCACCAGAATTGCAGCAATTTTCTCTTGCTGTAAAGTTTTTCTGTCAATACCATTCACGTACAATGGTGCATGCCCCTTTCCGAGAGGGACAAAGGCCTTTTAGGCAAGGGATAATTTTTGTGGGTTTGACTTCTTGACATATCCCAAATGATTACCTCATCAGAACAGTGATCAAAAGTGTGGGTGAAAATATATTTGAATATAGGCATAAGTGTCTGAAAAACTACCCAGGGTGACTATCAAGGGAGAACTGTTGGAGCTGGGTAGGTGGCAGGAAACATTGAGATGAGACAGCTGGACACAGCACTTCAGATGTGTTTTCCTCATAATAAGTAAAGAGGAAGGTTCATATCCCTGACCTCCTTGATGCTGGTGGCCTTCTCTTCTGCAATTGCTGGCACGTTTGGCTTGGTGTCACCCAGGACCCTCAGGACCTTTTCTGTGAAGCTGCTTTCCAGACGGACAGCTGCCAGCCCATCCTGGTAGGTGGAGTTTTTCCTCCCCAGGTGCAGGACTTTGCATTTCCCTTGGAAAAGTTCATGAGACTCTTTTCTGCCCATTTCTCCAGCCTGTCGAAGCCCCTCTGAATGGCCGCACAACCAACCATCTGGTATATCAATCACACTTGCCAGTTTTGTACCATCTCCAAACTTGCTGAAAGTGTACTATGACCACACATGCTGGTCACTAATAAATAAATTAAATGGAGTTGACCTCAGTATCAACAGTAGCAACTGGCCTCCAGGTGAGCTTCATGCCACTGATAACAACTCTTTGAGCTCAGCAGTTCTGCCAATTTTCAGTCCACTGGACTGAGATTCCTGTCATCCTGATGGTGGCTTCTTTTTATGCAAATGGACATGTTTGGTCTGATTTTCTGGTTGTTGACACAGGTGCCTAAATTGGAGATCTAAGCTCAATCTGCATGGTCAACAGACGGCTATGCCAGGAGGTGCCGGTATCTCTACATTGCATAGAAGGAGAGAAGATAATGTTGCTAATTAAGAGTCTGATGTTATATGGGGTCAGTCTGGCCTGTTCCCTCTGGCATTTTCTCATTCATCTGTTTTTCATTTCCCCAGCTTGAAACATAAGCTCCTGGAGAAACTGGGGGCAGGCTCATAGTTCTGCAGTGCAAAATGCACTGCCTGCTTCTGCTTTTCCCTTATTTTGTCACCTGGTCACTGGGTTGACTCCATTGACTTCACTGGTGTATTCCTGATGTACTTCTTTAAGGGAGGGATTTGCAGCTCAAAACTAGGGTATGATTCTTTTTTTTTTTTTTTTTTAAAAAAAAAAAAGTAAGTTTTTAAAAGCCCAGAACATACCTGTCTGTTACCAAGGGCATGACTCTCTTGTAAAGCAAAGCACATCTTCATCATTCATTTAAGGCAGAGTTAGTGTAGGAGACTTAATGACATCAGGGAGAGAAGTGACTCTCTTTAGCTGCCAGCAGTAAATTTTTTCATCCCCAGGTGTGACATTGCGGTTTGTGAAATACCCATTTCCTGCATATTTTGTTTCTCAATTAAATATGAATAGAAAGTTATATGATAAATATGAACTACTTGTGATATTAGTTTTAAAAAAAAAAAAAAAAAAAGTTAATTATGTTTGATATGGGATCTAGCCCAGTGAGATATTATCATTTGGTCAAGTACACTTTGTTTGGTACCACGTGGGCCTTCATTCTGCTGTAGGTCTTGTGTATTAATTTTGAGTACATGTAGAGAATGTAGATGTAGAAAATGACTGGATATGCATCAAGGGTTAGATGTTCTAGATGTTCGCCTGTGAAGGCCCTAACTATGATTCCTTAAAACATTCTGATAAGGGAGAAAAGAAACTAATTTTTCCACATGGTTCAGTGGAAATAGGCTGTTACAACTGAAATTTCAGTAAAATTTTGCAGCAGTGAAATGTGGTAAATATCAGGTTATGTTAAAAATAAAATAAAATAAAAAAGCAGTAATTCCTGCAAAGATGATTTGCTGTCCAACTTATGAACAAATCTGGAAGGTCAAATTTCAGGCTGCCCTGGGAAGAATGACTATACAAAGAGGAGACAAAATTGCTGGTACTAATTCCATTGCAGTTCACATTTACCGGCACTAAACCTGTTATAAACAATTCCTTTGCTACTCCAGTCCTCCTTATCACTTAGATGGTTATCCCTGATGGTTATCAGTGGGTGGTGGCCTTTCCTTTTTGCAAAAGTCTTTTCCATGAGGCTGCTTCTGGTCTGGCAGTAGGGCTGGTGCGATAATGCTGTTGTGGCTGTGATGGTGAGCAGTCCATATGTTGTGGCTGAAGCACTGGTTTTGGACACATTCATGTGATGTTATGAAAGCTTCAGGCTGCCATGTGGAGGCGAGATGGGGTTTTCTGTCTGATTTGAGGAAAAATACTCTATAAAGCTTTACCAGCTTGGTATCATGGACAAATATAGCCTGGGCTGTGCTCCAGAGAGACCAAAGACACTCAGCTTGAAGACAGATTTCTTGTGACCTGTTACAAAAGCCCTTTAATCATCTTCCCTTCTAGTCCTCCAGTATAAAACAAGAATTACTGTTCCTTTCTCACTCTCCTTCACTCTTTTCTCCTTAGCTGTCGAGCTTTTGGCACGAAACTGTTCTTGCAGCAGTGTTACAGCAGTTAACCTGTCAGGGCCCATCTCACTGGGACCCCTGGCGCAAACACAGCTAATAGAAATAACTGATATGAGGAGCAATCATCATACCAATTAAACACTTGCCTGGAAGTGCACTTTGCAGGGCACTTTGGAAAGTACCTTCAAATAGCATCAGTGGCAGAGGGGAATCCTTCATCACTTCTTTTTGTAGTTTTTGCTGTGACCAAGTTTTTCCACTCAGAAAAAGTTTTGTCAAGTCATGCAGCTTGAGGCACCAGTGTTGCTTGGTATAAAACCTTCAGGTTTCTGTTGAATGAACATGAAAATGGAGAATATTTGTCTCATAAGGAATATATTATATTTATTGCATATAAATTTCTAAGCAGCTCTAACAGTGCTTGTTGAAGCACTCTTGGAAAAACCAACGTTAACTTCCATGTTCTCTATGCTGTTAAAACAACCATTTTACCAGGAATGTTACTGGGCAGCAACAGAAATGGCAGAAGTAATACAAATTCCAAGGAAGATAAGGAAGATGGAAGTTGCTAAATGCCTAGAAATTATGATAAGAATCAATACATTGACATTATGTCTTCAGTGGATGCATATAATTTTGCCTTACTAAAAGAACTCATCGCTGCACTTCTCTGAAATTCATTCCTTTCACAAGTAGGTACTTGAATATACATGTATATATATCTAAGATGTTGCTCATGCTCTGGGAATGAATGCATTCATTGCTTGAAGTTCACATGTGGGGAGAGTGTAATTTCTTGTCCTTATTTCTAAATTATTTGGAGAGAAGAAATTAACTGCCTTCCAGGGGAAAAAATAAAAATAAATAAAATTAAATTAAAAAAAAAAAAAAAAGCAAACCAGGTTGCTTTTATTATTCTTCCTACAGAAGTACACTGGCACTGAAGCATACAACTAGACAGATGTGGAACCCCTAGGACCAAGAGCAGCTAGCTGCAGATACAAAAGTGGCAGCTTTCAACTAGAAACCAGAAGTTAAGCTTCCTCGTGGTTAAGATGTGCCAGCTCACAGTCTTTCACAGTCCCATTGTAGAGTCCTTGTGGCTGACTGATATTTATTAATATCTCCAGAAGGTTGTGTTTTTTGTTTGTTTGTTTGTTTGTTTTAGGGGGGTGGAATAGAACTGATAGAATGGCTCAGCTTACTTATCCTTTGGAGATTTTTCATCCTTCTAGCATATGCTTCTTCCCTGTTAGGAAGGAACAAGCTTACTTCTTATAAGTATTTGAGTACTTTTGCATGTCACAGCTATGGTTGTTTGGCTATTTTTGGATCAGCTGGAGTCCATATTCAGATGTTCACTCAACCTTATCCTAATTCTGTGCATAAATTTGAGCCCATGTACACCTCCAGGTGATTCCTCACAATGCGACATTTATGTCAGATGTAGGCTCTTGAACGTCTATTGTGCATTATTCTTTTACTTTGCACATGTTTCTCATCTATTTCTCTTTTTTAAAAAATAATACTGTGCACTTATAGCTCATCACCAAAACCATATGTAGAGCTGGAGTTCATGAACTTCAACTGAAAGTAAAAGGAGGAAGGAAAGTTAAGAATTTGGATGAGAATGGGGAAGTTGCTGGAATGAAACTTGGGAAACGGAGATAATTGCTGTTGCTGCCAGGAATGAGTGTAGAAAAATCACCTAACTCATTTTGTGGTTTTCAAAGCAATAAAAAGAGCACTTATTTTCTTTTAGCTGGTGTCTGTCTTGTGTAATGCACTTTTACATTTGTAAAGCAGTGCCCAGTATTGCTGGAGCCTTGACACATCTGTGATGTTTAACTTTAAAATCACAAAACTATTTAGGTTGGAAATGACCTGTGAAATCCCTGTTTCCAACTCCTACTCAGAAAAGCTCCAGCTCCTATCAGGGTTTCAGTGGAGTTCTGAAAATCTCTGGTGATGGAGCCTCATGAAGTTCATCAGAGGCAAATGCAAATTCCTGCCCTGGGAGAGGAACAACCCCAAGCACCAGTACATCTGGAGGCTGGATGGTTGGAAAGCAGCTTTGCAAAGAAGCCCTGTTGGACAATGAGTTCAACATGAGCCAACAATGTGACTTTGCAACAAAGAGGACCAATGGTTTCCTGGGTGGCATTAGGAAGACCATTTCTCCTGAGAGAGCGGGGAGTGCTTAGCCTGGAGAAGGTGCCAGTGCGGGGAGGCTCTTATAAATATCTGTAAACAGCTGATGTGAAGGTGTACAGAAGATAGATCATGACTCTTTCAATGATAACCACTGACAGGGCAAGAAGCAATGGACATGAACTGAAACAAATGAAATTCTGTATGAACATTGGAAAAGCCATTTTTTATTGTGATGATGAGGTTGAACATTCAAACAACCTGCTGTGAGATTTTGAGGAGTCTCCATCCTTAGAAATATCCAAAACCAGACACAGTATTCCAGATGCATCCTTGCAAGTGGAGAGGAAGAATTACTTCCCTCAGCAACCAGAATTACACCTGAATGTTCTTTTGCTGTCAGCACAGTTGTCAAGTCTTGGTCAATAGACTAAGATGCCAGTTCAAAGACAGATGAAGTGAGGTAAAATGAATTCACATCTACATCTTGAAAGGAATGATTGATTCTGTGCTGGGTCCGGTTTCTCCTTAATCACTTGTGCATCTTTCTGGATGTGCAATGTTTAACTAGCACACACATGCAGTCAAATTTCCAAAATGAAATCCTGCTGCTGGCCTGTGACAGCTGGTAAAAAGTCTGCATGAATCCAGAAAATCTGGATATAACTCCTGCATGAGACAGAAAAGGAGATTAGCAGATAGAGCAAAATTTGTTTCCAGTTACAGCCAAGGTCACCTGTAATACATCCAGAGGGGAGGAAAGCTTTATTTTATTTTATTTTATTTTATTTTATTTTATTTTATTTTATTTTATTTTATTTTATTTTATTTTATTTTATTTTATTTTATTTTATTTTATTTTATTTTATTTTATTTTATTACTACTTATTTGACTGTGCCAGTGTGTTCATTTGCACTCTGCATACCTGAACCACTCACTGTGTTTTAACTAAAGTTCATAGTTTCATAGTTTTTTGTACAGCCCAGTTTACCTAGGGTGCATCTGCCAACTGCAGCATCCACACTCTGGGTTAAGCTCTCTGGTCCTGCTGCACAAGGGTTAGTGAGAGAGATATATAAAAAAACTGCAAAGAGGAAATAGCTGGATTTGAGAAAGTAAAGCTTGCCAGATCAGCCTGTTATATCAGTTCTGGTATTTCAGGAGGAAAAAGGAGAATAAATTTGGAAGAAATTCAGATGCTTCCAGCTGGAAAGAATAGCTGCAGAGCTCTTGCAGAAGTGAGTTAACACATACAAGTTTTCTTCTGCTACTTGCCATGCCATACATCAAGCCTGTTTAGTGATCAGCACCAACCTGAAGAGAAGTCAGGATACTAAAGGCCAGCAGATCAGGGTACATTTTCATTAGCTGATTTGGGCTTTTGTCCCTTCCCACCATCCCTAGATGGAGGACTGCTGTGTAACTCAAGGGCTCTATCCTCAGGTCGTGTATGTGGCTGCAGGCTTGCTGGCTCCATGGCTTTGGCAGATTTAGCCATACTCATCCAGAGCTGGAAATGGAGAATTGCACTGCTTCCTATATGCTGTGCTGTGGAGGGCCACATGCCTATTGGGAGGAGCTCAGGTTGGAGTGTAGGCAACTACAATCACAAGCCTTTTTTTGTGTGTCTGTAGGTTTGTTTCTTTGAGGTCTGTCATGGAGACCTTGGACTTCAGTCTCATTTATGAAAGGATGCTGTGATGCATATTCTGTAAGTGAACCTGTGCTACTCTGATAAAACAGACCATTGTCATGGTATTTTCTGTGCATGGCAGCTCAGGAGCTGGCAGTCACAAGCAATTGCCTTTCCATCCCCAGCAGGACTGTGCTTCTCTATGGGAGCTGTGGAGGAGGCACTGTGGCATCTCACTGGGTTGATGTTCTCAGACACTGTTGCAGACAAGACACCTCACTTATGGACAGTCTTAATCTCCAGGGAGGTTGCTTCCCAGAAGGGCTGACAGTGTGGTTCAGGCTTCTAGGGTCACACAAGGATTTTCTAACACATAAGGACCTTCTGAGGTCACTATCCTATTTCCCACATGTGTATCAACAGACCTGAAGTTCGGGTCTTAAGAAAGTGTCTAGTCTTAAAGATGGGGTATTCCCCTCACACAAACCTCCACTGCATAGGGGCACAAGTTCCTAACACCAGATTAAGGATCTGCTCACTTCATACATAATTCTTAGATCTAGAGCTTGAGAGAGATCTTTAAAGGTATTTGAGCAATTTCAAAGACATCTAAGTACCTGTGTGTCTCTGAATGTAGACCTCAGCTTCCAAGTAATCTAATTCCATGCCAAGCTTTTAGTAATTCTAGTAATTTCCAGTCTTAAACACCTCCAAATTCAAATGAGATTTCATTCCTACTAACTGGTAACACAAAAACAGGCTGCCAGGGATTTCGGTGGAGCTAGATTCATCTATCATTAAGTCTAGATCATGTCAGAGACATTTATGGCACTTAGCATTGCACTGCTCATTTCTGTCACAGCTGAAATATTCAGTGATTACTGCTGAATCAATAAGGCTAACTGATTAAGGATGGCTTTATACACTGATCAATTAGGAAGAAGAATTAGAATTGAATGTTACGGTGTTTTCTGATGTCTAAATTGTATAATGCTAGCAAATTCTGTCATAGAGCACAGGTCTGAGAGGCAATATTGATGGATGGTTAAAGCAGTAGGCTTTACCCTAAGGTCATCCATTCTGTAAATGGCCGTACCAAGAGGAAGGTGGGAGATCCTGCACAAAGCAACTGTGCTACAGTTTCTTATCCGTGTAAATCAAAGGGTGATGCTGTTTGTCTGCTTTAGATTGGCTTTGAGCTCTCTAGGAAACAGGACAGCACAGAAAAGTTGTCATTATAATCTATTTTAAATACCAAATGCACTTCTACAAAACTTTATGGTGCTCTTTACAAACACTGTGTATGTACCATAAACTCTTGCAGTGTTGTTTCCAAAATGTATAGTAAAGGTGGGATAAAACTGAGTGATTTTATGGATAAAAGCTCTTGTAATTGTAAATTACAAAAGATTTTAAATGTCTGACTTCATCAGAGTCTCTTCTCACATCAAACTGTCTATATTTTGTGGGGTTCCATATTTCCTGACAGTGCAAATATGACATTATATTTAAGAGGTCAGGTGAGGGGATTTTGTTTATTTATTTTTTTTTTTTTTTTTTTTGTTCATGGAGTCTGTAGCTGCTCTTACCATAATCTATTTAAACCCACTACCATATTTCTAAATGCACTGCAGCAAAATAATCCTGAAAACAATATGTTCTCCAAGCCAATTTAAAGCAAAGCTCAAGTAATCCTAGCTAAACCTGTCACCAGAATCTGCAGAGCATGTCCCTTTTGTGACTGAGCCCCAAATTTTTCTTTATAGAAGCTTCAAGTCAGCTGCCAAGAGTAACTTCAGTTCCCATCTATCAAAGGTGAAATAGCAGCTCTCTGCCCTTAGCTATTTGGCTTTTCAGCTGTGCATGGAATACAGCCAAACGTAACAAATGGAAAGACTGGAGGCAGGAAATAAACACAAAATAGACCCTGCCGTTGCTATATGGGTAGTGGCTGGGAGAAGAGGCGCTTGACAATCCTAAACATGCATGACGCAACAGCACTGTCAGTGACAGCATTCAGACTGCATGGGCAATATTTCGAACCAAGCAGTCTGCCTGGAGGAGCAAGGTTTGTGGGAGTGGACGATGAACACCAGCTTTGAAGGACAGCCATGAGCTGTCTCCATCATGCCGTCATCAATGGGCTATGTTCTATTTTTGAATTGACAGCTATTCTGATATCAGCCATCTGTCAGAAGGGAATGAAAGGAGCCGTCAGCTGCTGGGAAGGTTTTGGCTGAGGTTGGTGGTGGAGGATGTGAAAGCCACCGCTGGTGGGAGGGACAGATTCTGGCTGGGGGCCTGGGGAGAGGGTGCTGGGGTTAGTACTGATGTGCTCACAGAGAATGGGGCTCTGATACCAGGTCGGTCTGTGATGGGTGTGGGAAGGGAGCTCTGCCCATGATGGTGATGCATGTTGCTCATTAAACAGCAGGTTTTTTCCACTGTGGAAAGAAACATTGACACACAAGTGCCCTGCTGGTGGGAATTAAAAGACCAAAAAGAAAAAAAAAAAAAACAAATGAAAACAAAACAAAAAAAGAACAACAACAAAACATACACAAGAAAAAAAGAAAAAAAAAAAGAAAAAACAACAACAACAAAAAACAGGTGACCTATTTTTTATCACAGAATCACAGAATCACAGAATTTCTAGGTTGAAAGAGACCTCAAGATCATCAAGTCCAACCTCTGACCTAACACTAACAAGTCCTCCACTAAACCGTATCACTAAGCTCTACATCTAAACGTCTTTTAAAGACCTCCAGGGATGTGACACAACCACTTCCCTGGGCAGCCCGTTCCAATGCCTAACAACCCTTTCGGTAAAGAAGGTCTTCCTAACATCCAACCTAAACTGCTGGATAGTGGTTTTAAATGCTGACATATATCAACACTTAGTCTTGTGGCATTGCTTCATTCAGTTAGGCTCCTCTCCTAATTTTCTATGACATCTTTTCCTCATCCTCTCCCTCTCTTCTCAAGTGATACTTCACTTGGTCTTGTTGCCAGGCAGAGAAGGACCTGGGAGTGATGGTGGATAGTCGGCTGAATATGAGCCAGCAGTGTGCTCAGGTGGCCAAGAAGGCCAACGGCATCCTGGCTTGTATCAGGAACAGTGTGACCAGCAGGGCTAGGGAGGTGATCGTCCCCCTGTACTCAGCTCTGGTGAGGCCGCACCTCGAGTACTGTGTTCAGTTTTGGGCCCCTCGCTACAAGAAGGACATCGAGGTGCTTGAG
This sequence comes from Netta rufina, assembly GCF_964035555.1. NCBI lineage: Eukaryota > Metazoa > Chordata > Aves > Anseriformes > Anatidae > Netta > Netta rufina. Next base: position 4,563,509 of record NC_140124.1, read on the forward strand.
CGGGTGCAGAGAAGGGCGACGAAGCTGGTGAGGGGCCTGGAGAACAAGTCCTACGAGGAGCGGCTGAGGGAGCTGGGCTTGTTCAGCCTGGAGAAGAGGAGGCTCAGGGGCGACCTTATTGCTCTCTATAGGTACCTCAAGGGAGGCTGTAGTGAGGTGGGGGTTGGCCTGTTCTCCCACGTGCCTGGTGACAGGACGAGGGGGAATGGGCTTAAGTTGAGCCAGGGGAGTTTTAGGTTAGATGTTAGGAAGAACTTCTTCACTGAAAGGGTTGTGAGGCGCTGGAACAGGCTGCCCAGGGAAGTGGTGGAGTCACCATCCCTGGAAGTCTTCAAAAGACGTTTAGATGTAGAGCTTAGGGAAATGGTTTAGTGGGGACTGTTAGCGTTAGGTCAGAGGTTGGACTCGATGATCTTGAGGTCTCTTCCAACCTAGAAAATTCTGTGATTCTGTGATTCTGTTCTAGGTAGGATGCGTTCATTTTTCACTTCTGTTGTTTTCCCATTATTGCACACTGTCATCCTTTGTAGTGTTATTGGTAGTGTAGTATCCGGTTGTAACAGTGACTAATTATGGATTTTGTTGAAGAAAAACATGTACTGGAAAACCTGGGGTCACAATACACCTATTGTGGAAGTCTCTTTTCAAGTGCAAGAAGGACTTGGAGTAACTGTCTATCCAACCCAAAGTACTGTAGAAGGCTGAAACTGCTGGATGTCTAATTTTGGCTACAGTTAAAGTGTTCAGAACTGTAATTTGTAGTTGCAGTAGTTCAAAAGAAATAAACCAAACCTATTAACTAGCTTTTAATCTGACTTTTTTGCTGTTCTCCAACATCTGCTGTTTCCAAGTCAGGCTGATTTTCCAGGACAATCTTTGAGAGGAGATGACAAGTTTTGGAGGGGTTGTGGAGCCAGCAGTTTGCACAGAAGACAAAATCCAGATCAAAGTGCATTGTGTCTGTCCTCACAAGGACTGATGCAAAGAGATAACATCTTGTCTTGACTCCTAACCTTATGGATCCATTTTTCTCCTGAAGCCCTCCATCTAAAAAGTGTATTACGCCTACATATTTTCTAGCTACTTCAACTTCAGAATTTTTTTCACCTTTCTCATGGCTCTGCTTATGCACCAAGTATGACTCTTAAACATCTTTTCTAGGCCCAGATTACAATAGTTGAAGGGCTTCTCTTTCAGCTTAATATTTTAGTGCTCTAAAGCCAATTAAGCTTATCTATTATGTCTGTTCCTTGTACTAAAGGCTTCTGTGTTTTCTTCCTCCTCTGTATAATTATGCAGTCATGTAGCTTAACATTTATTTATATAACTGCTAGATGAAATGGTAATAACAACAGGATCAAAGGCTACAGAAAATAAGCTTGAATATAGAACATGGTGTCTCCAGGACATGGTACAAAGCCTGCCTAACCCTCTGAGCTTTGTTATACAGCATGTAAGTCTCTCTATCCACATTCTAGAGATAGCAAAAATTGAGTATCAAACACTTTCTCTCTACCATGAATTGCCTTGACCAAGAACACACAGGGAAATATTGTCTTGGCTGGGTTAAGGATTTATTTTCTCTTCTTGCTGGATCTGGGTGGGATGTTTGTCTCTTGACTGGAACATAGCTGAGAGGATGACTTCAGTTTTGCCTGTTTATGTAGCAGCAAATGTGTACCCTAATGTTTGATAGAGAGGACTGTAGTGACCACACTATATGTAATTTCTGAGCCTTTCCCAGATAAAGACTCTCAGCCTTGCTATGACCACAGTGATATGTATGCTTTTTGCTTTCAGGAATTAGATTTCTTTAAAGTTTCCAAAAAGTTATCTACTGATTTTTATACTTTCCTCTTCAATGAGCTCTGAGACCACACTGAAAACTTCACTGTTTATGATTTGAAATGGGGAGTTTAGAAAAAAAACATACATTCTACAGATTTTTCCCCTGCTTTTTCCTAAGACTTGTGGTAGGATTTTGACAGCTTTTTTTTTTTTTTTTTTTTTCTCCATGTGGGTTTTTAGGACAAAGTCTTGTCAAGATATGCAGTTCTTAAATTTTGACCATAAATACTTGGGGATGTGATAATCTGTGATAACCTTGGCAGTAGTAAACATGAAATAGTAGAGTTCAGGACCCCAAAAGGAGCAGAACACAAACCCTAGATTTAAGGAGAACGGAATTCAGTTTTATTTGTATACTACTGCTTTTAAATATCCCTAGATCTAGGCCCTATCTGAAGATCTGAAACTTTTCTGTTAAAAGAGAAAGAGAGAGAGAAAGAAGGTCACAAATAGTTTTCAGTGTCTGAGAAGTGTTTCTGCTCTCATGAGAGAGGGAGTGTAAGTCTTGAGTTGTGAGCAGAGCTCCCTAAAGCAGTAAGCCAAACTGTTCACAGTGAAAGAAGCAGGCTAACTCATCCATAAATTCAAGTGGTAAGTTTCAGACTTTTCTTGAAACTCCTTCATGGTTATGAGTTCACACATTTGTGCTTGCTTGGGTTTGCAGCTATAGTGTGAAATGAGGAGCTGTGGGGATTAATGCAGAGCAAAGCAGAGACATAGATGAAAGATTAATTCCAAATGCAGTCACTTAAGTTGTAAGGTTATTCTTAGAGTATAGTATTTTGGTCACTATGGCAATGAAAAGGCTATATAATTACATAGGGAGCTAAAGGAAATTAAGTTTATGTAAAGATGCTTACATGGCTGAGGTGCTGAGAGCACCTTTTATTCAACCTCACTGGCTTCATTGCAGCTAAGTCTGCCAGAACCCATGTGCTGGGGCCCTGTGTTGTGTTTTTGAAAGTGGATTAACCCCAAACAATCGGAAATGTTTCAGCATTTCATCTTATCTAGATTCAATGGGATGTGTCATGGTATTTTTGAAAACTCAGCAAGGAACTAATTTTAGATGTCTAAGTATCAGATAATCCAGTTAACTACATGCCAGTTTATTGGATTTTGAGCCCTGGGGAAAATTATGGAAAAGCTGATATGGGATTTGATTAGCAAAGACTCACAGGATAGCAATGCAATTATAATGTTTGTCATCATGGCTTTATTGACCATAGGTCTTGTTGGACACTTGATAAAGGGAAATTGGAAATCTTTGTGCATAAATAGATGAAAGAATCTTTGAGATGCTTTTAATTAGTATTGAGCAATATTTTGGACAATGAGATCATATGAGTAGATATTCTTTTCTGTAGAAACACTTTCAAGTGATTAAGAGCAAGGGAAATAGTATTCCTACAGTTAACAAAATGACTTTTTGAGATACTATACTGGCATTTTACAAAATTGGCACTGAGCCCAGCACTAGTCAACAGTGTCATTAATGATCCAAAAGTAAATATGCAATCACAGCTGATAAAATTTGTGGGTGTCAAAATGATGAAGCACCTATAAATAATAACGAAGACAAGACATTTAGAGAGGGGAATTTTGGCTGCTTTTCAGCTAGGTCTGTGCTAATGGTCTTGTTATTACAGACATATGCAATCCGCTGCATGTTGGAATACAGGTAATTCTTTAAGAATAGATTACAGTCTTTTGAAAACACTGAAGATTTAATAAGTACAGGTCTGAGCAGTCCAGTCTGCACTTGTAGTCACATACAGAGACCTGGTGGAAGGGCAAGTAGGCAGGACGAAGGCACTGATCAACCCTTCATGTGTACTGGGAGAGGAGCAGTTTATATGAAAAAACAGCTTAGCTGGGAGCATTGAACAGACCCACACTGGCATGTTTTGGTGTCAGGACATGAATAAACCAATCAGGCAGGAGAAGAGGCAACACATGAAATGTTTTGAAGACTGGGGAAAACACTTTTGATAAGTGATTTAATGAGCTCAGTCTCTTCAGTTTGTCAGGAAGATGATTGAGAGGTGACATGATTGCACCCTAGAAGTACTTTCTCCAAAAAATAAAAATAAAAAGGGAAAGTAGTTAAGAGGCTCTTCAAACTAAGAGCAACATAGTAAGAACCAGTGCTGACTTGCAAAGAAAAACTCAGGCAGCAAGACCCCTGTTTTTATCAGAAGCAATTATCTTTGCAGCCAAGGATATGAAGGACTGAGCTCTTGATGTCTCCAAACAAATTCCAAATCATCTCTCTGAGAAATGCTGTTACCAGAAGCTGCTGGGCTTTCACCAGGCATAGCAGGAAAATGACAGATGCTGATGATGCGTGACAAACCTCTTCTGCCATTCACACTTCCAGAACCCTACTTTTAGGCCTGGCCCAGGATCCTAAGACTACACGGGTATTTTGGTAAACATCTTCACTACTGTAGCTGCAGCCTGTACAAAAAGCCTCCATAGGTCATTCAAGATATTTAAGAGAATGAAGTAACAGTTATCTGATTACATTTCTCCCTGTGATATTCTGAAAGAGCTTCCAAACCACTGGGGAAAGCCACTTATGAAGTGGCTGACCACATGGATCAAGCCAGCCCTGGGACCAGGCTACACAAGATAAACCACCTTTGCTCCATGATGCCTATGTGTACCATCTACAGGGCTGGTTTTAGGAGGCATACTGAGGACCTCGTTTTCACCACCTTTCTTCTGGACACTTCCAGTCCAGTCTCTCATCATTGTGGTGTTTATGTGCTGCTTAATGCTCCTCTCCAAGCAGAGAGGCTTTCAGACTGTATTTTATTTTATATATGTGTGTAAAGGGATTCTTTTTATAGCTGAAGCTTCTTTGCTTCACAGCAGTGGAGAGCTCTGTGCCTCTATTTCATTACTCTTTCCCCAGAGCATAGATATAAAACCTTCCTGCTAGTTGCTCTTAATGTAGTTGCAGTCTGTTGCACTGTGTTAACTTGTGAATGCATTGTCTAGCAGGCTCATTTTTATGCTAAAAGAAGACAAGAAAGAATGGGGAAAGGAGAGGAGAAAATCATGTTAATGGAAATAGCAAGATGGGAATTTGTCAGAGATAAGAATAAGCAGTCCTTAGCACTGCAACACTCTTTTGCCTAACTTCTGACAATGGTGGTTCAAAGCCTTTTCAGTGACTCCAGAGAAAAGACTCTTGGTACTGAGGTTTCATCCTAAAGTCTGGTAAGTAAATCATGTATTTGAAGCCGTCCACTCAAATGTACTTCTGCTCCCCTGTAGGACCATTGAGAATGACTCCCTCTGTCCAAAGAAACAAACCTTGAGTCTTGGAGTCTAAAACATCTACTGTTTTATGCTGGAAATAGTAAGTCACATATCCACTGGAGTAAGTTGCATTTTTTGTTGGAACTTGAACTTGAAGGTTCAACTGGCTACAGCAATGTCCATGTGTTTGAATGGCTGGTGCAACCTAGCACACAACCTGTTATTGCCACAGGATCTTGTTCAGAAAAGAGCTCCAGAATCCCATGGAGAAGAAACTGTCAGACAGGTTAGGCCCTGCTGAATTACCTAAGCTATTTGATATATCTGGTTGGATACTCTTTCTTGGAGAGACTGGTTTCCCCTACAAGTTCACTGCATTTTATCTGGCATTCCAGTCTTTCCTCTGCATTGGAACACCAGGTTTTTAGGCTGTCTTTTTTGGCTTCCTAGTAGATTTCCAATTACAACTCTTCTGGAAGATCACTATGACTCTGTTATTCAGAGGACAAGAACTCCTCTTTTAAAACATGTTTCTTGTCTAAAATAATACCCCAAAAGAGCCTTGTGATATATGATTTAGCTCTTGGAAGCATTTTTCCTTCCATTTTTTTCTTTCCTTTCCCTTCCGTTCCCTTCCCTTTTCTTTTTGGCTGACACAAGAATGAATCAGTTACAGTCACTACCCAGGAACTGCAGGTACAGGAAGGGATGTTTTCATATATTTCTGTGGCCTCTGTTGAGTCACAATTTTTCAGTTTGTTATAAATAATATGTCAGCAACACAGGTAAACATTAACGTCACACAAAGTATTACACTTTACCTGATTTCTCTTTACCGGTCCTTGTGAGGGGGAACCTGGTCATTGAGTGCTCCTGAACCGGGAACAGGCTGGAGGAAAAAGAGTCAAGGAGGAGAAATAATTATGGGCACAACCAAAGAAGAGAAAAGGGAAAGGGTGTAAGGGTCAAGGGCTCAAACACGGGTAGAGAAAGCATAACAGTAGGATGGTAAGTGAGACATCCCTGACAATGCCTGTTGCTCCCCAGAGGCATCCAGAGAGCTAGGAGATGCCAACCACAAGTGCTTGTATTGCTGAGAGGCTGGAGGCCCTGTCATCACCTCCATCTTCTTCATCAAAGTTCCTCCTCTTGAAGGACCAGATAGGCCAGGGTTAGGAGGAGCTCAGTGAGGTAACACCACAACTTTGTGGGGCCTTGAGTGTGGGGGGGGAGTACATGGAGGGGGCCAGGGATCAGTAGAGCTGGGATCAGGAGCTGTGGCGAGGAGCATTCAGGGTTGCTGCCTGCACCAGAAACCCTCAGGATCTTCAAGTTAACACTTGAGCTGTCTGTCACAGGCACCCTCAAGTGTGGGAGTAAAAGGACAGTGAAAGTTCAGAGAAGGCCAAATCATTCCCTCTCTCTCCTGAGGAGATTCCGGGGCATGTGTTTACAGCTTAAAAAAGGGGATGGAGGAAATGGAAAAAGCTTTGAGTGATTTCAGTGAATCAGACCCAAAGGCAGTTTTAGAGACACATCAAATGCAAAGACTTCAAAGAGGAGCATTTAGGAGGTGCACATTAAGCACAGCTTTGGCCCCGAGCTCTTTGCAGTATGTTCCAGCAGCTTTATTGACTCTATGGACTCTCAGGCAAGGCTGTATATCGTTATACGCCAACACATGGTGGACTTTTATGCACACCTTGTTGGGAAGAAGCCATTTTTCTTAGAACAGACCCAAGATCCTAGTCCCTTCTGAGAAAACTTGGCTCCTATCACTTTGTTACTTTTTATTGGTCTCCTAAAATACTGAGAACTTTGGAGGAGAAACAGATGGGCAAAGATGCCCCCCACTACAGGTTCTCATTTTAACATTAAATATAAAGCAGTTTTTGGCGAATGAGTAGAATAGACACCTTGGAGATTACCAAGGATGACTTTGCAGGAGCATAACAACATCTGTGTGTTGCTGCTGCAGCAGCATCATTTTATCTGTTTAACTACCTGGCTTGTGTTTTTTTAATTTACTTTAAGCCAAAAACTACAGGATTTTACATTGAAGGCTTAAAGGTCAGAGACCTACAAACAGACAAAGGCAATTTATACCCTATAAATATGACCTCAACATGGGAGCTTTAAAACAGGATGCAGTTTAGCCTTTAGGCACCCAATTTTCCCCAGAAATCTTTCTAAAGCTGGTATGGTTATAAAGGTATTACAAAGGTTCATGACCTTTCCTGAGAAATCTGCATCCAATTTGAAGCAAACCTGGACTGTTCAACGGGTTTGCAAGAATCTGGAGCTAAACTTAAGAGAAAGTTCATGATTCTTAATAAAATCACTTTTTTTTTGGCAAGCTTATCTCTGAAGAAAATTGTAGCAATTTTTGTTCTAAAAATCAAAGAAAGTGGCAACACTAAAAACAGATGAGTTTAACTTATATGTTCCAGATTTCCTGTTTTTAACTTTGGTTTCCTGTGAAGTTTGAAAATTTGATATTATTACTCATTAATCTGCTGCAGTAACATGTGTGTAACAGTTCAAGCAAATTATATTCTGTGCAGCACGGAGAGCTGACAACTATTTCCAGACCATTCAAGCAACAGTTAAGGTGTTACCTCTGTTGAAATAGAGGGCACACAAAGATGAAGTGAAGTCTCACAGGGGTCTCACAGCACATCTGCCATAGAGATGGGAGTTAACTCCTCATCTGGTGTGTTACATCCACTGGGCTGCCGTCTGCTTGGGTGTTTGTGGGCAGGCCAATGTGTGGGGCTGTTGTCAGTGTGTGCAATGAAGGAAATCTGGCATTTGAAGAGAGTATTGGGTTTAATTCTCACCTGGTGAAGATAATACCAGCATTTCTGGATGTGCTGCAGTCTCAGACTGAGCTTAGCCAAATCCACTCAAATTCCACTCAGTCAAAATATCCAGGAAGAAGAGATGGCAATATCCAGTGAAACCTGGGTTTTGTGATGGCCCCATCAAACCTGGAGTATCTTTGCTTGCTACAGCAAACATAGCAAGACATTGTGCAGGCTCAGAGGCTATGTTAGCCACATTCAGACATCTCTCCCTTACTTCATCACCAGTTATTTCAAGTGGATGCTGAAATTCAAAGTGCCTGAAGCTGTCAGAGCATTCAATGTGCTTTGAGGACCAACTGTGTTGGGCTCTTCTCCTCAACTAGCTTTGTGATACATTTTTAAAAAGTGATTTTGTGTCTTCCCAGCTGTCCTGCCTCTGAGGTGGAAGTTCAGCTTTTGCAGACAAAGCCAGCAGCATTATCCTCTCATTCACACAGTGCTCTGTCATGTCACTAGACAATTTCAGTGATTGGCAGGCAGCAACAAAAATGCGCGGCTTGGCTTCATGCAAGCAAAGCAAGTGGCTGCTGATAGCTTTGTTCTGTTCCTGGCTCTGCCAGGAGCTACTGCACGCCAGCAGTGGATTTCACTTTCCTTCCTAACTCAATTAAAAACTCCCTGTGCTGGACACCAAAGAACAGAACTAGGAGAGTGCAGGTGCCTAGCACAGGTTCTTAGAGATGTTATTTCCTATTTAGGCATCTATTGCCACCTGATGAGCCTTAGGCATTTATGACTTTCCTCCTGGGTTGACAGACATGCCATATAGATCAGTCCTTTTCTGGAGGTTGGAGAAGATGCTCTAGAACATCATAAATAACATGACACCTATATGGGAACAAGCAAGTGGAGCCACTCATGCCCATGTCCGCAATTGCAGCCCAGCATCCTTTTGTTGGGCTGCCTATTTACTCTGGAGGCACTTTTGTGGTTCTGCCCTCTCTGGATGTCATCAGTCCTGCTTTTGCATGTGCGAACAACTGATCCTCAAATGACTGAGGCTGTGGGAAAACGGCAGCTTTGGCTCAAGGTGTAATTAACACTTACGAGATGATGCCCTGTGCAGAGCTGGGGAGGAAGATGTGCGCGTGCTTTTTGTTTAATGCTTTTTAGTGATTGAGGTCTTATTCTAGGAAGGAAATCTAGGAAGAAATCTAGAAAGCCACAGAATGTGAACATTTGTCCTGATTAGGGAAAATCTCACCCTGTCTTTGTCTTGAACTCAGGACAGCACAGGTTACTTAGGCATGGTCTGAAGACACTTAACCCATTCATCTCACTTCTCTCCTGGCTACGTGAATGATGCAGAATTGGTACCCAAGTGATGTTAGAAAAATAGTGGCCTGGTTCACCTGTTAAACATGTATCCCTCTGCTTAGGTACCAAAATAAACCTGAGCTCCAGATCTGTATTACCTGATTTTAAAGGTGAGGCCTGTTTCAAGATCTGGGCACCTGAACATCTGAGCTGGTTTTGTGGTCAGGGAAAATCTAGTAAATAAAGCCCTTGAAGCCCAAAAAGAGTTCAGATGGGCAGATTTAAACACCTAATTTAGGGTGAGCTGAGCAGGTCTGTAGGCTTCAGCAAGTATAATTCCATTACAGTCAGTACAACCAGATCCCAAAGTTCTGATTGTGGGACCCGACTGGCAACACAAAATCTTCAGGGAAGAAGTGGTGATAAAGAAGAAATGTCTCAAAAACCTCCCTCTAATCTAGGTGTGTAATACCCCTTTGGGATGGAATCTAAAAAGACTAAATAAGGGCTGTTTGAGGGTCAGGAATGCCTTTTAGCACTTACATAGTCAACACATGGTAAATTTAAGTCTGAACTCTCTTGAGAGCTTCTGGACCAGGTCTAATACAAGTAGCCATTCTCACAGCATCACTTTCTGATGTGAGCAAGGCAGCTCCATGCTTATTCAAGTGAAAACATAAGCATCCCAGAAGTGACAGTGAGCTGAATTGCATTCAATTCTGGGATTGATTTTTCACACATCTCAGTGCTGCTGCTCCCAAGTTCCCTGCACCCTCTTTCTGCACACAAAAATTGACGCTCTGCTCTTTTTTAGCACCTGTGTGCCAAAACCCTGTGAAAGCATTGGGTGTGGGAAGGAGCTAAACAATGCTCTGTAATGTTTTCTATCGTGCTGTTTAACCGTTACCTTTTATAATGCTTTTTTTTTTCTTTTTTTTTTTTTTCTTTTTTTCCAGACTGTGGCTCTGCTAAAGCTATGTGCTGTTTTGTTTGTACTCTAAAAGCTGTTTCTCTCTCAAATACTTTTCCTTCTTTTGCACTGTTGTTTTAGTTTTGTGCCATTTCAGCAGCAGTAGTGTTGTTATTGGAGTGTGTAATTTAGTGCCTTGTGACTGAGGTAGATTTGGAACGGGTGAAGTCTTGGAACAGCAGTCCTGAAATCTATAGATCTGTCCTTGATCAGCAGCTTTATGAGAAAGAAATGCATTTTGTTGTCATATATATGCCCTGCAAAGGCTTGACCTCCCATGACTTTTACAGATTTTATGTATTCCTGTGCCGGTTAAGAATTTCTAGCATCCTTGTGTCTGACAATGATGACATGTACTCACACAAGCTTGTTTCAGTTTATCATTGCAATTTACAGTGCACCTCACAGAGAGGATAAGGGAATCTACAAGTCACCCTTATATCCAGAGGCTCTGTAGGAGAGAGGTGTGTGTACAGGACCAGCAAGAAATCAGTTGTCCCTGAAAGAAAAGCAAAAGTTTTGAAGTTTTTCAACTATGGATGTAATGCTAATGGGAAGAGAAAGGCTAATACACAGTAATCTGATATCTCTGTACATACCCAGATTTCTTTTGCTTTTTAGATCTGGCTTTAAGGAATATTATTTCCCTCAGTGTAATGCTGTAACACACCTTTTGGACAAAGGTAGTTTGGAGTAAAAATAAGAAAACTCTACTTGAGATGGAGTATGAGTAACTTTATGGCAAACACTCTGATGTTACAGCACTCTCCATTTTCAAAAGAGCTATGTGATGCTGATTTGTCCTGCCAAATTCAGCCTTTTAGTCACTTTTGGCTCACTCAGACAAGGATGTTTTTGTGAGGTTCATGAAGATAAATGTGTAAGTACAAATGTTATTTTACTGCAAGACACATTTAGGGGAAAAAAGACAGGTTGTTTTCAGGATCTTATGGCAAGTGAAATTCCCAGTTGAGTAAGTGAGATTTAATTGTATGTTGCATGCCAGAGTAACAATGGGTTTACACTCAAAAATAAATGCATTGTCTTGAGGGATTAGAGAAACCAAGCTGAGGGCGAGGGCACACTGGTCCTCCCACCATGGCTTTCTGACAGTAATGCATGAAGTAACAGTGATTTAATCCCTTTTGCTCTTTTTCCTCTTCTTGTTCCACTGACCTGACCAAAAGATATGCAAATATGTGTTTAATCCAGCACCCATAATGACTGAAGTCTGTGCATTGCATAGGCATAGAGAGATGACATATGGTTCCCATCTGGCTTTATGATCTTTGTGAAGCTATATGCTTTGCCCATGCATCTTTCAGTCAATGTATTACAATCACATTTTATCAGTGCAAAACCCAATATGAGATCAACCCAACACAAGATCATTGTAACAGGTTGCCCAGGGAGGTGGTAGAGTCACCATCCCTGGGGATGTTTAAGGAAAGGTTGGACACGGTGCTTAGGGACGTGGTTTAGTGTGTGACAAGGGTGATAGGGGGACAGTTGGACCAGATGATCTTGGAGGTCAACCTTAATGATTCTATGATTCTATTCTATGATTCTATGATTATATTCTATTCTATAGTTAAAATGCTTGAATAAAATAGCTAGTATTGATTTCCACAAAGGAGAATCTCCAAACATATTACAAAAATAAACGTGTGTGTGTCCCACCCCAAAGTGCTTGCAATGGAAGAACTCACTTAACAAGTACATAATGGTGGAGTTTAGATTGATTTGTATATTAAAGATCCAACAAAACTGCAATTGCTATTGTCAGTACTAATGTTGGAACTCCCTTTCTCCCTGTCTGCCATGTCACCTGTTTCAGGAATGTGTTACAATCAGAAAGAAGGTTAAATACTCAACATCAGTTTTGCTGGAATTTACCGTGGATCCTGACACATGCTACTAAGGATCACTGAATTCTTTTGGGAATGTGTTTTCTTTGATATAGAGGTCTTGTTATGGCCACCCATTGTTCCTGCAGTGGTTGCAGGCATTTCGGGGCTATCTCAACCTTTGGTTCAAAACAGAAGAAATCAAGACAATCTTAATATTTTGTTGTGTCATGTCCTCTGGTGGAAAATAAATAAATAAAAAAATAAATCATTGAAAGAAAGTTAGTCATGGGCAGACAGGTTCTGAAACTCAGTTTTTGCCCGTTACAAGATGGGCAAAACTTTCTTAACTACCATCTTGTATGGCACCAATTGCTTCTTCTTGGGAACCTGATCACCTAACAGGTGAGCTTTTCACATTGTTATCTTTCTACATGGCCTTTCCAGAAATGTTCAATTCTGTCTCTAAAAGGTTGTTATGAGGGACACGTCATAAATAATGTGCTTTCTCCTAAGGGAGGTATTGTGAACCCATACTGTGAAAGGGCTGCTCTACCCCATGTCATAGTGTGCAGCTTTGGCTTTGGTTCCACTTAGAAAAATTGACTTAATTTCACCCATGGCAGTGCTTTCTGCCTAGCTCCAAATATGGATACAGGCAAAGCGACACCCAAGAGAAAGCCTGTTGAAATTTAAATCACTAATTTGGATGCAACCTAACTGTTCAGAAACCTGGAGTTAATTTATGACAAGAGTAAATTATGAGTGTGCCTGCTCTTCTGAAGATAGCTTTTTACCCTATGTGTCTTTTTACCCTATGTCTTAAACTTGAGGCAATATTGCTTAAGTGAAAAATGTTGATTCAGTGAAATTTGGTATCCAGCCGAAATGTATCTACTTGATGAAACACTTCAAAAATAAATTAACAGTTTATCTTTGTCTCTCATGTTGATGTTTCCTGTTCAGTAATAACAATATTAAACCAATAATATTACATGTTGTCAGAGTGAAGTATTTGGCACCAGTGCAGGCTACAAAAAAAAATTTGGAAGTGTTTCTCTTAGGATGAAAATTCTAATTTTCAGTAACCTCATTCATTCACGTTTTTTAATAACTTGAATGAAAATCAGAATGGTGCAACTAGCCTTACAAGCAAAATCTCTGTTTACCTAGTGGATATGAATGTATTTGAATGCCATAATGGAATCTGGCTTCATTAATCACTCTGTAGAGAATATGATAAATGCTGAAGTCTAGCCAACTTCTGTTGGTACTGATAGGCTTATCTGTGCTTAGGTTGATCAGTGTCTTAAATGTGCAAGAGAGATGCATAGAATTAGAATCTTTGACCTAATTTGGTGTATTCCATGTGGACTCTGTTATACACAATTGAACTTAGGGAAAGATCTAAGCATTTATCAGAGTGACAACTAGCGATGGTTTTTCAGTACTTATTTCCATCATTTTGGATCGAAATGTTGTGAAATTTGCACAACTTTGAACCTCAATGCTAGCTTTAATTCAGCTTTGAGTGAGATTTCACAGTCTGCTTCAAGGCCCAGATGCTTTCCTCTTTGTTTGGCACTATGAAACTCTTCCATTGCTTAAAATACTCAGTGTATTCCCAAAGATACTTGCAACTTTCTAAAAGTTTATAGAAATCTGAGTATCCCAAAATGTTCATTACTGACTGTACAGTGCCCTTCCTTAGATAGTCCATAAATACTCCCCATTTAACTCAAAGAGCAGTTTTCCATGAGCTCCAGGGAGCTTTAGGACAGGATTCAGTTGCCTGAATGCAGCCATTGGTGCCCTACATGGGTATTTGTGGGTGGCTACCAGAAGTGATACAGTATTTGTGAGAAGCAGCAGAAATTCTAAGGCTGGGCAGGATACTCCCACGGTGTCTGAAATGACAATAGCTGCTAAGATGTTAAGGCAGCTGGACTGGGAGTTGAATAGGGCTGCACATTGCAGTTCTTGCTACATTTGCTTCTTAAAAATGGTTTAGTAAAGGTCTTTTCCCTCCCATCTCATCTTGTCTCCTAATTTGTTCACGCACTGATCAGGCAGAGCTAGTGCAGCTAAATTTTATTCTATGCATTCTATAGTAAAAAAGACTTATTTTCATAGCCTGTAACTAGATCTGGCTGGGAACAAGGATGTTTGGGAGCAAGTTTACATCAAAAGGTTTCCCTTCCCTTCCCTTCCCTTCCCTTCCCTTCCCTTCCCTTCCCTTCCCTTCCCTTCCCTTCCCTTCCCTTCCCTTCCCTTCCCTTCCCTTCCCTTCCCTTCCCTTCCCTTCCCTTCCCTTCCCTTCCCTTCCCTTCCCTTCCCTTCCCTTCCCTTCCCTTCCCTTCCCTTCCCTTCCCTTCCCTTCCCTTCCCTTCCCTTCCCTTCCCTTCCCTTCCCTTCCCACTAAATCTGTTTTTCATATAAAAATAGAATCACAGAATGGTTTGGGTTGGAAGGGACCTCAAATCCCATCTAATCCCACCCCCTGCCATGGGCAGGGACCCCTCCCACCAGCCCAGGCTGCCCCCAGCCCCATCCAGCCTGGTCTTGGCCACTGCCAGGGTTGGAGCACCCACAGCTCCCCTGGATAGCTTGGGCCAAGGCTTCACCACCCTCTAAGGTGCCCATGTAACAAGTCACGCTCCATCTTTCTATAAACCCTTTTTAAGTACTAAAAGGACTTCACTCATAAGTGGATGATTCAAACATAATTCTGTTTAAGAGCAAACGAGATGATGGCTCTTTCACCTCTTGTAGCTTACTCAGGTAGTTTGTCTTATTTCTTTTATTGGTTGCTATGTTAATTTAGGGAGAGAGGCTCTTCCAGCAAGTCATTAATTCCCCTCCTCCCATTTTAGCATCAACTGAATCACCCTCTGGAGATAACTCTTTCCATTGCCAGGGAAGCTCATTTAGACCAGAGGCTAAACTTAGGGTAGAAGAATGTCCTCTAAGTGACTTACTTGGTACTTCTTGGAGGGTCAATGGCAGAGGAAGGAGTGAAATCTCCTGCTATCCAATGCACTTTACCATCTACTTCCCTTGAGAGCAACCTAATTTATATGTGCAGCAAGAACAAGTCTTAAGAAATATCATTCCCACAGTAATTCTTATCTGTACGGTGAAAATCAGAGATATTTTTTGTTTGTTTGTATAATATTTATTTAACTTGCAAAGATCATATAGAATCATAGAAGGGATTGGGTTGGAAATGAACTTAAAGGTCATCTAGTTCCAATATATAACGTTATATAATATTTTACATTATCTATATATGTAAAGCAAACAAGTAATTTACAAAACACTGAGGGAGGCTGAATTCAATTCAAAGAAATGAATTTGATTCACTGTGATATCATTACCTAGCGAAAAGATGACTTATCAGATACAAGGCTATTTCAATTCATTAAAAATGTATGTGCACTCTCTAAAACACATCACCATGGGAAAATAAATAAATATGAATACAAACTTATCAGGACCATTGTTGTAATTGAGTAAAGGAAGCTGATTGTTAATTTGAAATACATAACTTAATTCAAAAAACACACATTATAGTCAGACACTCTGGATAATATGATTAACCCATATATATGTGCTCTCAGACTCATTACTGTGCTGACTCTCAATTTAAACACAGAGTTATCACCCCATTCCTCAAAGGTAATATTCACACCATTCTTAATTATGTGTGGTTAAACAAGAGTCAACATTAAGGTGATTCATCAAAGTTATAAGGCAGGAAAAGTGATTATTTTTATCACTTGCTGCAGTTTTCCCAGCCTGACCCTACAGCCCATCTCAACACTAATGGATAAATCTTATCATGGTTTGGGTACTGGGACCACTGATGTGCCCTTTCAGTTGTAAAATTCTAGGCTCCAATTCTGAAGTGATTTATATCTTCCTGGGGCCATTGAAAGGTTTTTGGGCAGGCTGGGTGACTTGCTCCCACTGAAACCATTGAATCACAGAATCACTTAGCTTGGAAAAGACCCTTAAGGTCATCAAGTCCACCCATCAGCCTAACACCCTAAGTCTAACTCTAAACCATGTCCCTAAGAACCACGTCCACACAACTTTTAAATATCTTCAGGGAAGGCAACACCACCACTTCCTTGGACAGACTGTTCCAATGTCCAGCTGCCCTCTTCATGGAGAAATTCTTTCCGATATCCAATCTAAACTGCCCCTGGTGCAACCTGAGGCTATCTCCTCACATTGCAGTCCCATGAGCATGAATGAGTGTTTACGTTTGAAACCACATCATCTGTGTTACCTGGTACCTCGATGCATAGGGTCCATCCCTGACTGGCCTCCAGGTGCTCACATCTCTTTTTCTGACCAGAACTACTGTACAGCCATGACCTATCAATTCATAGTGGCAAACTCAATTTCTCTAACTATGGGGCTGCTGTGGGAAACCAACCTCTGCTACCCAGAGTGTTTTAAGATGGTGCCTTTTTTTTTCCTCAGTGACTACATTTGGGAGTCATACTCTAAGGTGAGCCATTGTAAGAACCATCCTGAAGAATGAGGAGATCTTTTACATGTTTTTTATTGCTGGCTTAAATATCTATTGCAATATAACTCTCCCCAGGTCCAGAGAGAGAGGGTTCTAGATTTTATTGGAGGAAGGCTGTAAACTGTACTCTTGAAGTTGCTTATTGGATGCAGCCCTGAGCTTTTAGAGGTGCCTGGTGGGATTTTTCCAGTCTGTCTTTCTCTGAAGCTCCGAAATAGATCTGTGCAGTCTATAACCAAGGTCTAAATCATGTCTAGTCTAAATTCTTCCCAATTATAACAAGAAAGAAATAACTGATTGCTGCCCATGTACCTCCAGGTGAGTGCTGTCCCTATGAGAAACAGCAAAAAGTCCTAAAAAAAAAAAAAAAAAAAGTCCTAAGAAGACATTGGATATTGTTAAGGTCACATCTTTTGCTGCTGGAAATTAGCACAGCTTGATTATTACCTACATGCCTCGAGCATCAAATACCAGCTGAAAACCTGACAATGCAGTTGATAGATCCCTGTTCTGCTTGCTTTTTCTGTGCTATTAGCTGTGTTTGAGCGTCAAGCTGTGAAAAGTCAGATAATGAAAGAGCCATTCTCCAGAGGGGGTTATGCCTTTTCTGTTGAACGAAGTATGTTCCTGTGCAAGTCTCACAAGGCAGTTCAGAGGTAACCATCCTCTTTGCTTCCTGATGTCTGGATGAAATGGGTTCATCTGCCTTAGGGCACACCACTTCCTAAACCACTCATGCATTTGCAAATGCTGCAGGTGGAGGGACAACAATAAAATGCAGCCAGAAGCAGTCAGTGGGAAGGAAATGACTTGCATCACTCTGCGTGCTCTGCATAAAGTGGGACACCTGGGCATTTCTGTGTCCCCAGAGATGAGAAGTTACAATACAGCCAGCTGTTCCCCAGGGAATTCTTTTTTCTTTTTCTTTTCTTTTGTTCTTTTTTTTTTTTTTTTTTCTTTCATTTTTTTCCCTGTTGCAATTTACTGAACCAGAAATAACAGAAGACCTGTTTGCATCCACAGCCCTTGACCTTGTGATATCTTCCCATCAACCTTATTTATTCATGATGCTGATTCAACATGTGGAGAAAGGTCAAAAAATTGCCTGCCACTGATATCTGTAGCTTAAAACAATCTCATCTCCTGCATATGGCAGATCTGAGCCACTGGCTTTAACACCTATCTGAGAGAAACTCCTGCCTTAATTTGTCAGTTTATTTTATTGACATCAACCTAATTAATTACATCAGTAATTACATCATGCCACCAGGTGAAAAATGCTAAGAGATGCAACTATAACATTTCTCAAGTATTAACGTATACAGGTAGCTAAAAAAGCCAAAACATGGCCCTGTCCACCTGAAGTTGCTCCTCCAATCTTGCAATGGCCTTGCAATATATTTTTCCTTGCTTCTGCTCTAGGCTAATATTGTGCATAGTTCCACATCTACTCTTATGATGTATTTAAAATCAATCAAATGTCACGTGGGCAAATAATCAGGTATTTGATAAGTCATACTTCCCATTGATTGGGAATTGCTGGAGCAATATGTAATTGATGGTGTTTGAAAGGAGTGAAATGCCACCTGGTGACCATCACAATTACAGTACCACTGGAACCACAGTAATTAGGAGGTGGCATACAGCAACACAGCACTGTTATCCAAATGGCTTCTGGTTTAATTTCACAAGTGGTTCCATTCTGTCATTTCAGCAGAGCAGCTCAGAGAATTGGGAAGGGATTATATAATTATTCCCTATCCCTTTCTTCTCTCCTTCCCTCACCCTCTCTGCTAGTAAAACAAATTAAAAGTGGGCCAGAAGAGAATGACAGGAGAAGTCCAATTTATTTGTTTATTTTTAACTTCCAGTGTTGAATATCCAAGGCTCTCAATGTAACTCAGAGCTACGTTCTGGATTATTTTGTTGTTGTTGTTGTTTAAGGATTGATTAGTATTCTTATTATTGCATAGGGTGGTTATTGTTTGTGGGTCTTTGCAATCTTCGTAATTACGTAAGACCACCAAATATTGCAGAGAATGAGTCCTGGTCACTCTGTGTCTTGGCAATGGGTACAGTTTTGTTCAAATGTTTTCAAATCCTTCCCAGTTTTCCAGATACGACTTTCCAGAAGCCACCTTTTGTGTGTATGTGTGTGTGTTTTCCCTCTGGAAAGAGGGAAGACCAGGGTGATCATAATCTCTAACTCCAGTTGGCATCATCCCTATGGCTCTTCCACAGAAGTGATCAGTCCCTTTTTTAACTACCAGGAGTTTTTCCTATACAATTTTTTACATCCCTAATTCTGGCTTATGGTTTTGAGCTGTCACCTTGCTGCTGTGAGAAGGGAACAGAAATTCATGAAGTGATCTGTTAATCTGTGGCCACACACATTTTTCCTGGTTGCTTCATGCACAGAAAAATAATAATAATAAAATAAAAAAAAAAATCAGGACATTTGAACTGTTAATTTAAGTTATCGTTAAAATTTGTGACTGCTCAATTCCTTCATTTTCCAGGACTTTTGGTAATCTTGAGCTCATAGAGTTCACAGGCATATTTTGCTGATTGCATCTTCCCATAGTCCCCATGGTGCATCTTCTCTTTGAAGCTAGGAGGGAATAGCAGCAGCAGGCATATAAGGAAGCTGTGAAACCTTTCCTGAGCTCAGCAGCTTCCCTGAAATTCTGCTTTCTAGCAGTCACCTAGAAGGAAGAAAAAATACATTTGGTGACTCACCATGAAGAGGCTCTCAAGAAATCTCAGGAAATAGTATTTGAAGAGCTGGGTGTATCAAACAGCTGCAACAGAAAATGAACACATTTAGCTTTGATGTTTTTGATGCAAGGCCGGTAATTTCATTGTTGGCCTTATTAGGGCAGCAAAGCATGAATTAACAGGGCATAATTTGCTTTAAAAAGGAGAGCAAAAATGTTTACTTTCTTCCTGGTAATGCAATTGGACTGCTACGTGATCATCTATCAAGCATGACAGCATCTTCTGTTTCTATGCAGATTTGTTATTTAAGCAAATTTTATGTAGGTGCAGTAGGGGAGGAGCTGTTCTTTCTTTTAATGTACACCTATAATTTATTTAGATCAGAGCTTCCCTGCAGGGAAGTAAAAATACAATCTTCATTTTTACTGTGTTGCAAGAATAGAGATTGCAGAAACGGACTTGTTCCTTGTCTCCTTAGAGACAGCATTGGCAGTGTGGGACTTTCTGTGCCCCTCTGAGCATTACTAAAATTGCCACACATTAAGGCTGTTTGATCAGTGGAGCCGTAAATTGTGTTTTGAAGGATTTTCTCTAGATCTAAAATTTTAACAAAATCTATTCTATTTTATGTCATTTCTTTCCCATGGGAGGAATGATGAGGGGTGGCAGAAGGCTTAGGAACCCTTTAGCCTTTCATTCCCTATTTAGACCAATTTCTGCCAGTGGAGTGCTGCATACTCTTAGCTTTAGTAGCATATGTAGGTCAGGGATCACCCTTAGCTCCATTTCTCATCAATGGAATAAGAAAAACAACTCTCAGGGGTGAGCTATGGCTTTGACAGACCTGTTTGTCTCCTGAAGGCACATATTTTGTTCAACCTTGCGGTGATTTTCTTCTTTGGATAGGGATCCTGTTTGGCTGGGATGAGCTGGGTCCAGTGTGCCCATAGTGTGGAGGTGGTCCTAGGTCAGACACCACATCATAAAGGTTGTGCTCTTTGTAGGATCTGATATAGTGACACTAATTCCGTGCAGAGCTGCCCAGTTTGGTGCTAGGTGAGATCTCTTTACCAAGCAGTGCATCAGTCACTTTGCATGGCTGTGCTGCATGCCTAAAGCCCCTGCAGGCCCTTTGTTATACGAAGCAAACATTTCACACATGGCTTTCAACCAGCAAATATGTACTTAGGCTGCAAGATGTGGTAGACTTTAAAAATTTACATTGATTCCAAATGGGGCTGGAAAGTTTGTGAGAAAAAAAAAATCCATCAAGTGCTATTAAATTTTAAGACAACATCCCTAATGCAGGTACTCTTAAAGATGCAAAGTGATAGAGAGGACCTGGCTAAGTGTTTTCCTGTTCTTTCAGCCTTCCTTGAGCATATGCTGTTAGGGATGAGAGGGAAGGTAAATGGACCTGTGGTCTAACTCAGCAGAGTTGTATAATGAAGGTCTCAAGGCAGAAGTTATTATTTTTTGATAGGGGGTGGATATGAGAATTATAAGTGTCCAGAATACTGCCTGCCTTTCTTATACCAATCATCTGGTGAAAGGAACTGAATCACCTTAAGTAGACATGGATTAGGTTGGATAGAGATCCCACAGACATCTCAATTCCCTGCTAGGAAATTGATGCTCCTGGTGGCTTTTTTACGCTGCTGAGGAAGGCAACACTTGGGACACTGGTGGAGTGGGTAGGGGATCCATGCTGCCCAGCAGAGACCACCAGAGTGGCCAGGTGAGGTTTGCTTGCAGGCAGGAGCCCTTGGGAAGGCTGGAAGTGATGTCCCACCATGAAGAGGGCATTGTCACATCACTGTGCAAAGCCAAGCACAAAGGAGGTGCTTGGGTGGGTTCATTTCACATATTTTGGGGCAATTCCAAAGTTTGCAGCTAAACTATGTGCCGCTATAACTTACAGAGAGGAAGAAGCATTTTTTTCCATTTTAAGCATCAGTTTTAGGACAAGAGTGAGACTACACAGGGAGCCCAGGGAGCCCCTTCCATGGTGGAAAACCATGCTGAGGAGAACAATACTCCTGCTTATGTGCTAAAAAGGTTTTCCCTATAGATAGTGACCAATGTCTTATTTTGCAGGAAAAGGTGTCTGTTGAGGCTGCTGTTGGTCCAAATAGGTCTGGAGGCTTGATGAGATTTCGGAAGCACTGGTATGGAAGAACTGATTAATTCAGTCCAGTGGTCTGTCTGTCCCTGTTGCCATCTGCTTATTTAGAAGGGGATTCAGAATTACATTTTGGTAGAGAAATAGAACATTCTTGTGCAGGTATGTCAAGCAGAAGGGTGAAGAGCAAGTCCACTTACGTGGGTTGTGGGAGCTCACCTCCCTGCTCTGCAAGCTACCCCCAAATCCTTCTCACTTAACCTTTCTTAACAGGATAAATTCACATAAAATCCAATAAGACTTGATCAGATTTCTCTACTGCTTCTCACATTCCCAGCAGCTCTGTGCAAAGGCAGGGAGTGAAATCTCCTTTGCAATTAGTGGCAAAATTCCCACTGACTTCAGCGGGGCCAGGATTTCATTTTAGGCCTAATATCGCCTGTAATTTCCCTCCTGATTAAGTTAGTGTGCTGAACCGATCTCAGTGGCGTATTGAGAAAGAACAGTTCTTTCCATCGCAGGAAATGGCAAGCTCAGCCTACATCCTGTACTATATATAGGAGACCCACATCCTCCATCTCGCCAGCAGAGCTCCTTTAATGCTGGTGAACTTCCATGACTTCTTACCAATGGAAACCTCTCCCTGCTGGGCTCTTGAGCTGCTGGAAAGAGTTGGCCCAGGGTTAGATCTCCCTCTTCAGTAAAATTCTTCTACGTTTCTTCAGTGTATGAAGCACTTCTTTGAGAACTGATCATTTCACTGCTCCATTGCCATCGATCTACTGATGCTAAATCAGAATAATTATATAACAATGTACATAGCTATATTCTTTGCCAGCATCTGCTTTAAAGAACAATGTGAATTAACAGGTTTAATTTTCTTTGGTGGCACCCAGTTAGGCTGGTTGATGTTATCTGGGATCCTTGCCCAGAGGTACTGTGTAAGACATTTGGTGGCTGTCAAATGCAAATACCTAAGAAGAGATTCATCCCTCTCAGTTTTCTTTCTCCAGGCTCATGAAGGAGTGTGCTTAGAGCAAGCAGACAGAAATCTTACAAAGTACTTGAGATTTCTTTTATATTTAAAAGTTTTGAAGCCTGAGCACTAGCTGGTAAAAACAGGGGAAATCCACAGATTTCTTCCTACATTTTTTTCCCTTCCAGTAAGTAAAATATTTGTTGCTCAGCAATTGCAGAAAAGGTAAGCTTGTTGCATCTCTAACTTCAAATTCCCTTGGCATAGATTAGGAAAGCAGCAGAATTACCAGACGATCTTAATGAAGCAAAAGGTCATAATATATAGCTGCTCTGAGACATGCAGACTCACCATCTGTGGTACACTTCACTGAGTATGAAACAATTCGGGAAACCTGATTTCACACCACTTAAAGGGAGACATTTCCCTGTGCTACCCTGTGGCACCAAGTCATCTTGATCCTTCATCTGTTGCTATCATGTGCTGCCTTTGGAGCAACACCTGTATCACAGCCAGTCTCTGGGACTGGGCATGAATTTTCCATGTATGTTTAACAGCATCCACTGTGTTTAATCTGTACGTGAAGACAGAAGTGGAGATCCAGTGCTCACCCAAGTGGCAAATGGCCCTGAAAATTTATCCAGTCTTTCTGGATTCTCAAAGACACTGCTGGGGACAGAGAGCAAATGTTGCATTTCTCCAGGTTAAGTTCTGTTTTAGCTTTTCATGGATGAAAGATTCACCAGTTTGCAGTTTATCAGAGTGCTGTGTCTCTTCATAGCATCCATTAAAACTTTGTTTGCCAAAGATGTCATCCAAGTTGCCAGAACCTGAGCAGAGAGGTCAGAAACCTCCCAGTAGATGCTCTGTAGACTCTGCTGATGTCATTGCAACTTCTTTGTATGACCATGCGTTTCCCAGGTCCTAGGTATATGCTAACACTGAGCTCTGCCATACGTGCAAGTACCAAAGAACCCTTCCTCTCAAAATTCTCTGAGATCCTTGTAGACTCATCTAATTTCCAAGGGAAATAACTGTTCTAACTTCCCTCTAAAGGAGTATGCATCATTCCTATTCCCTCACACTGTGCCCCAGTCTGTGTGCAAGGAGAGGGTGTGCTGAGATCAGGCATGGAGGTAAATGTTTTTAATGATTTCTCTTCCAGCAATCGCAGACTAGAAAGTCATTGTGTGATGTTCTCTATTATCCCAATCACAATGCATTTTATTTCTCCAAAAGTATTACAACCTTTAAGATGTGCTCTCTCTTTCTGTTTAGCACTGGAGGGAGATGGTACTCTTTTACCAATCTGCTCTTTTAAAAAAAGTTTTCCATGAGCTTTGTGGAGCTTTTGCATGTTTTCATTTTTTTTGTATTTATTTATCATTTCTGCCTGCAGCTTAAACAATGGATAATTGCTATTTCTTTGCTACAGTGCAAGGTGAGCTGGTTCCCCAGTGTGCTTGAGGACCTTCAGAACCTGCCCAGTTATTCCAGCAGTGATACAAAACACACTGTAAAATGGTTGCCCATCACCTGCAGCAGAATTTAAACACAGGAAATATAAACTGTCAGATTATTCAACCCCTAGGTAGGCCAATTACAGAGGGAAAAAAAAAAAAAAAAAAAAAAAAAGCTTGGCAGGAAAGGCTGTGCATATGCTGCTGTAACTGGGAAAGGGTCACTTGAAAAAAAAAAAAAAAAAAAAACAAAAAACAAAGAGTTCAGCTTCATCTATTTTTTAGAAATTAATAGGTACAGTGGGACTGGCTTAGAACAATGCCCTTTTCTCAAAGGGAAACTTTAGTCTCACTAGAATTACAGTTTGCGTATGCTAACACAAGGAAGCTATGGGGGAATCATCCTGCTTTGCACCTAGCCAGGTTTCATCCATCAACTCAAAATCCTGATGCCAGTCAGTGTCAGATCTGGGTACAGCTGGGGATGAGACATCCCTTGATCATATGGGTAAAGGTACCCCAGGATCAGGCTGAGTTAATTGGATTTTGCAAGTAACGCCAAAACACTGCTTCGAGAATTTCATGAGATGATTAAAGATGTGTATTGCACAATGCAGAATTGCAGATGCAAGCTGAATTTTCAGATTTGCCATCAGACAGTTTAACACTCTATGGGAAATGGTTCATCTGCTACCCTGTGGTCTGTCTGCCAAGATCTTAGCAATGAAAAGGACACTTATTTCAGATCTGAGAAGAAAAAGTGCAAAGGTCAGCTCTGACGGAAATTGCCATAGTCCTGCATACTTCAAGAAAGAGAACTACTCCTCCAAAGATGCTGCGTTGGGTCCTGGGATGTAGTTGGGCCCCATTCTGCTCACTCACAGTCCTTAATCTCCAGAAAAACACCACGTCACCAGTTGCAGAAGTGTGTTGTAATAAGTCACCAAGCAGAGCAGCTAATAAAAGGGAAAACATTCTGCAGTCATAAAAAACAGTTATAACTAAAACACAAAGCAACTGAAGCTGGTTCAACTTTACTACAGCTCTATAAAACTAGGAGTCACACAGAGATTTGGAAAAAGCTTTTTTTTCCCCAACCTGGCAAGTGTCATCTCAAGCAGTAAATCACAGAGGCAGTATTCCTACGGGAACTGTTTTGGGAGCACAGAGCTTTAACTACAGTAATCCAGAAAAGAGCAAGTCTCTCAGTCTTTTAGTTAATACAGAAGGTCTTCTGGACTACATTGCTTGGTCATCTCTCAGAGAAGTCAAAGGTCAGAGCAATTGCATATGCATTTGTCTTGCAAGTCACCAGAGGTGACCAGCTGCTGATCTAATTTTTTCTTACTTCCATTGTATCACTGCCCTCCAGCTCTCATCTGCTACATATAAAAGTTCTTACTGGACCTCAGAGACACTCTGGCTTTTTCCTTTTTAGGTGAAAGCAAACAAACAAACAAAATATTCAGCTCTGGGTCTGCATGATTTCTTTGTGGTTTTGAAGAGGAATGGGAGTGGGGGTATTTTTCCAGTCCCTGACTTGAAAATTTTGTTTTATTTGCTACTCCCAAAGTACTTGTGACTTGAGTCAAGAACAAAAATTATTAAAAAGTGCTGATCTGATCTTTAAGCCAGAATATCTGATAGTTACATGAAAGACGTTGTTCAAAGGGACATGCCTTTATCTGTTACGATGACAATTCCAGCTCCTAGTGTGGTATTGATCTTTGTTTTGCAAGTACTGGCATGACAAACAGACAAAACATGACAAAAAATAAAAATAAAAATACAGCCTGTGTATTAGTTTTTAAAACCAAAGGCAAAGCACTGAGAAAAGGTATAAAAGGGGGACCTGTGTTTTTCCTGCTGTGCTCCAGAGAAAGGCAGTGCACTCATTTCTCATGGTCTCTGTTATTGACTCCATGGCTTACATTAAAATGTGTCAGTGTTCCACATCTTTAACATGGATGTCACATTTTTCAGAAGGAAAATTAATGCCCTTGAGCCATTGCCCTCCATGAATGTGAAAGCCCTCCATGAATGTGAAAGTCCTAGCTGAAGATCTAAAAAGACTGCTAGGGTTCGAGATGTCTGAAACACTTGTACTTTAGCAAGCAGATATAACACAGGACATATGGGAAACTTGAACCCTTCCACTGTAGCTGTTGTCAGGGTTTTCCAGCTCACCTTTGATGGCACTAAGTGTCTTTTCAAGCAACTGAACTCTGCTATTATGTAGGACTCAATCTGCAGATTAATACCTGCAAGTGCTAACTGGTAGTGGACCATTATGCCCAGTACCACAAGAACTTTGCATCCTTAGAAGTAAGATGGAGAGTTGCTGTTAAGCCTCCTGGTATTGCACTATACAAGCCCATTTCCTACCAAACCTGCATTCCTTCCAAAATTTCCACCAGTTAACAATTTACAGTAATCAAAATGGCAGACTACTGCAAAACATCTTTGAAGTGGATGGTTTTTCTTCATGTCTTCTGAGGTAAATCCTACAACTAGGTCCTTTTCTTAGGGAAGTTTTTGTACTGTGTTATCTCCTCATATGAATGAATCATGGTACACATTTCTTACCTACAGATTTTTGAAGATGTGATTTCGTTTCCTCAAACAGGCAGAAGAGAGACAATATTGAAAAGAAAAGCAATGCAGGAAAGTTTGCTGAGAAAGTTTCCCAAATATATATATATATATATATATATAGGCATAACACAGAAATGAATCTTACCCGCAGCTGACATCTAAAGATCGCTGGCACTGAATCAGTCTGATAAATGTATTTAAGCCTTGGATAAAACTTTGAAGAGCAAAGACCTCATTTTTAATTATGATATCACCACTTAGCCTGAGAGCTCCTATACAAATGGGCTTCTTTATCAACTGAAGAGTAACTGCCTACATGTTTGCTTTTACCTTTAAGAAGACAACAGTAAACAGGAAATTACTTGAATCTCGTTTCCTAAGGGATAAACTGCCTTCTGCTTACCATGCAGTATTTTGCCCAGGAATATAAACAGCTGCCGTAGAGCAGCTGATGTGCAGTGTCTTGCTGATGGTCAAAGCCCTGGAATATCGATACTTGCAAGACCAGGATCTTCAAAGGGACTTAACTCCTACCAATGGCACTGGCTATTTGGGACCTGGCACATTTACGTTGTTGATGTTCTGGATCTATTTTCATAAGTCACAAGTGAAAAATTGATTTAGGTCTTATAAAAGATGACTTCTTTTAAAAATGTTACCACTTAGAAACATGACTTATCTCAGCTAAGCAGCCTTCAGAAATGATCGTGCTCTGGCTCTGTGCCTGGAACCAAAATGAAAGACTATTTGTTGGACTAGACAAACCTTGCAAGGTTAATTTGCAGCCATTTACATCTGCTGTGTAAAGAGAAGATAAAGAAAAGCATGGAATCAAAACTAATAAAAAATTGTTCTTTATTGACTCTCATAATCTTCCTGTTAAGTCAATTAATTTATATGTATAGGAATGTATAACAAAGGAATGAATTTGCAATTACACATAATGCTTTGCTGCTAAGGGCAATGCTGAAACAGATGTTTTTGTTCATTATTATGGTTTTAATTATACTTATGTCTCAGGCAAGACTATCTGCAAAAAGTGGGTGAGGGAGACAGTTTAGCCTTTCCTCCAGAAGAAAGGGAAGAATTAGGCTTTTTGGAGTAGGTATGCAGTGGGTGGGATCACATGAGTGTACACAGTCTTCCCTAGTAGAAGCTAAGGTTTTGTTTATAAGCTGCAGAGCATCTCTCTAGCATCGCTCATCTTCATAATGAAGTAATTTCTAAGTTGGGAACTAAAACCAGATTTTAGCTCACAGAAGATATCCTAACACCTTCACCCAGTTCTCACAGGAACCTCTTCAAAGTCCAGTGTGAATACTGTTGCTTGTCTCTCCCATGCCCTTAATGTTGCATTCCTCTGTTGGTGGTTACTGCCTGTGGTTAGAACTCCAAATTGCTATATCCTGCTTGATTTCAAACTTTTCTCCATTTTAAACTGCTTTTTAGCAGAAGTGTTTTCACACTACATGCACAAAAAACAAGTCTCAGAGCTGCCCATTTGTCCTTTCCATTTAGTTTATCATCACTACACCAGATAATCAAATGGTTTTCTGCTCTTCTGGTTTTGGGGCAGGAGTATGGGAACTTTGCACTCATTTTCAGTGTCAGCCACCAGGCTTACAGATAGCCACTGCAGTAGTGTCCCATACTGTGTTTCCTGATATTCTGTACTGAATTCCCTTTCTGAGTTTTATTCTATGACTTGAGACACTCAGAATAATTTTTTCCCCCCCTCCTTTGGAGGAGGAAGGGACTAGAGATGTCCCTGCTGTACCCAGGCTAGAGTCACGCTTCCATCACAGCCGTGACACAGCCAAGCTGTACATATTTAGTTTGATAGTTTTGGTAACTAGCTTGGCTGCTTTCACCTACATTACCACCTCTCTTCTTGTAATACCAGTCCTGAGATCCGATTTTGTTTTTCCTCACCATCTTCCTTCAGATCTGCTTATTGTGCAAACATTGGGTTTTGTTTCCCTAAGAAAAAGCCCATTTTGCTCACTTTAGTGACAGGACACACGCATGCAAAATTACTTTAAGTGTTCTAACAATAGCCATCTATATCAGATGGCAGCTATAGCTACTCTTATACTGCCTTTATTATATTCCATTTACAATATGTTCCTCATTTTCCTTCCATCTTTCAGGGGATGAGATGACCACCAAAAGGAGTGTCATCCTTTTGAAGATGTAAGTACTTTACAGTAGACTTCACATGACTTCAGTGTGAAATCTTCTTGTACATCTTCCAGGGAGGAGCCCTGGAGTCCAGACACTGATAGATCAGTACTCAGACACTGTTTCTATCATTGCATTGTTGTCCCTTTACACAGCTCTTTAATTACAGTTTCCTTGCTGGGATCTCATTTGCCAACTTACTGATGTGACCCACAAGTAGCTTCACCAAGAACAAGACATAATTTAATTGATAAGACGTACAGAACAATAGAAGTTAAAAAGTGAAAGTGATGGGAAATGTACTCAAAAGATTGTGTTATCTCTTGTTAAATTCATACCAGTGTGGAAGGTTGCCCTGGTGCTCTTTCTTCTCTTCTGAAGACTCTTCTCCACAATTCCCTCTGCCAGAAATCCAGTGTTTGCCCTCAGTACAGTCTTCCTCTGTTTTCATGGAAGAGCTTTTCAGACATCCTTAGT
The DNA here is from genome assembly GCF_964035555.1 of Netta rufina. Classification (NCBI taxonomy): domain Eukaryota; kingdom Metazoa; phylum Chordata; class Aves; order Anseriformes; family Anatidae; genus Netta; species Netta rufina. The sequence continues at coordinate 4,592,637 of NC_140124.1, forward strand.
GTCCAGAGCTTGGACCCGATGATCTTTTGAGGTCCCTTCCAACCTCTACAGTTCTGTGATTCCTAAATTCCTAGACTTCAACTTGTTAATTCAGCCTAATGCCCCCCAAATATTCTCCCAGTCTGCGACCTCCATTAATGCACTGATAACATCTCACAGGAACAACTGCTGGGCACCCTAACATGTATGTACCAATCAGATGTAACACAGTGCTGCCCTTCATTTTTTCTGCCACCCTAGTGGAACAGCCACCAGCTTTGTGGCACACTGAAGCCATTTTTGCTAAGCAGTCCTTTAGAAGCACCTTGTGCATTTGAGATATAATCTTCACATGTGGTGGTGAATCCCAGGCAGTTTTTCTGCTCCTGATGCTCTTTGTGATACTGCCCATCACCTGCTGTTTATAATCAGAGCCTGATTATACAGTTCACACCTGGTGGAGATAGCTAGTTATTCTGCAGTGTTTAAATGGTCCCATGACACCACATAAACCTGACCTATTGACAGTGCTTTCCTTACAACCTTTCAGCTGGGTCTTCAGAACACAGGGTAAAACCTGAGATCAGGCCAATTCAAATACAAGTTGTTTTTAGGGCACCATTATGTGGATCACAAATACTCTGCTGAAGTGCTTGTACATTATACCTGCTCCACTTTCTTCTAGTGTTCATATTATTATTATGTATTGAAAAGTAATCACATTTTCAAATGGCTTTGCATTTAAGAAACCTGTCTGACAGCCTTTATTCTACTTCATTATGTATCTGAGCACACCCTGCATGAATAGCATTTCAGTGTAATCTAAAAGGTAAAATGTATAAAGCCTTCCCCAAAAAATAATGAGATAGCCTATTCTTCAGGGTAGCAATAAAGAACTTAAGTTGCTACTTACAAATCAATTTTAAATGTTCTTTTCTTCTTTTTGAGTGTTTATTCATGGCGGATATTTGAGTGAAGGAGCTCATAGAAGAAATGGCCTGGTGTGCTGAACGATTTAGCTAACACTGTGCAGAGCTCAGCCTAGCCTTGCTGTGGCAGATTGCTCTCATGCTTAATCACCTGAACCCCTCAAGCAAAACAGCTGTTTGGGTGTTATGTTTTAGTGGAAGCTTTTGCCAACATCCAGCCTTCCACAGAGAAAAGATCAGTGATCCTGGCAAGCAGGATTTGTGCCACCCTTGTAAGCAGCTTGCAGCCTGGGTGCTTACCAACCACAGGCATAAGCCAAGGCCTCTCTCATGTGTTCACGTTTGAAAAAAACAACACAGTACCTTTGAAAAAAAATGATCTAAGTAGCCTTAGATACCTAAACCAATGTCCTTATCCTCCTTTTAGAGTGGACGGAAGGAATTTCTAAAGAAATATTTAGCTGACCTGTTTTAGATGTGTATATTAATATAATTAATAAATTAAATAAATAAAATAATAAATTAATTAATTAATATAAGCCAAGCTATGCTTGTGACAAGGGGAAGAGCACGTAGCTGTATGTTTATGCTCTTTGCAATTGCCTGTCAGTCATCAAGTAAGCCATCTCATCACAGATGAGGTGAGACTGCTGAGGAGGCTAGTCCAGCCCAAATTTGAGGTCCTTCACATGAGTACTTCACTGTCAACTGACTTCACTGTCAATTGTTTTGCCCATGATGGTAATTGCTGAGTGATCTCCCTGTCCTTATCTCAACCCTTGAGTCCTTTCTATCATATTTTCTCCCTCTTTCCCTTTGAGGAGTGGGAGTGAAAGAGTGGTTGTTCTGGAGTTCAGCTGCCCAGCTGGGTAAAAACACCACACCAGGGCCTCATCTAACGTGGTCTTGAACACCTCCAGGGATGGGGCACCAACAACTTCCCTGGGCAACCTGTGCCAGTGCCTCATCACCGTCTGAGTGAAGAATTTCCTCTTAATATCTAATCTAAATCTTTCCTCTTTTAGTTTAAAACTATTCTCCCTTGTCTCAGCATGGTCTCTAGTATGAAGACTTGGCTCGTGGGCACACATATCAGTGACACCAGAGAGTGCAGTCAGATATCACTGTGACATCTGGATCATGATGGGAGGCGAGGGGAGCCCCCACTTATCCTACTTGAGGCCATACCATAAGTTGCCTCTCCATGGAGGAGCTCTGGGAGACCTGGGAAAATGCCAGATGAGACAGCAGTGTCCTGGGACACACGGATTCATGACCAGTCCCTACACTCCACAATCGAGGAAGCCCAGGAGGACTAGCTCAGAAACCTTTCTCCCTTAGAAATGTCTATATTTAGTCAGATGAATTTCTGTTTAAGAGCAAAGAGTTGTCACTAGCTGAGCTGCAAGCAAAACAGATGCTCAGCCCAGCCAGGAGGCCATTACGCTGTGATTATTATTACTGTATGCTTAATTCCCAGCTCTCTAGTGCTTGTCACTGATGGATGCTGTGGCAAAAAAAGTCTCCAATTCTGCAGATTGTTGAGAGCACACAGAAATGTAATTCTCTTGCTTTATCCCAGTAAATCTCTACCGTTCAAGTAAACTGGCTAATCATTAGTACGTATCCATGCCTAGGCCCTGAAAGCTTAAATGCAAGTTAAGATAATCCACTGCTGAGCTGACAATGAGGAGGAACATGTGGCAAAATTAATTTTTTTTTTATAGCTAGAGGTATTAAAAAGCCATTCAGAGAAATGAAGTTGTTGTTATCACAAATAAATTACAGTTCAGCAGGAAAGAATTATATTGAAAATGGATTGGCTGTAAAATTAATAATGTTTTGGGCAAAGTGCCTGCTGCTGGCATTTCAGTGGTGTGTCAGGCTGTGGCAGTGATCATGCCAGTCCCACACAGTTCTCTGCATCCCATCTTCTAAGAGGGGGCTGTTAAGTCTTGTTCCTGGGTATGCATCCACATATATTGTGGAAGAAGGCACCATGCTTGTGCACTGCCTCTGCAGATCTCTGCAGGGAACATGTGTCCAAGAGGATGGCCAGCATACTACCCCATGACTCTTCTGTTTTCTGAACGTAGAGCTGTGTAGGGTATTTTCACACCAATCTTTTCTAGTTTAATGCATGGCTGTATGTCAGGAGGAGAGGAGTATTCTTCTTACTCAGGGGTGAATTTTATCTTGAAAAGAGTCTATTTTAGTTGTAGCAGTGTCTCTGAGACAGTTATCAACAACTTTTACAGCAGTGGCCACATCTCCTTTCTGTCAGTGAGTGCCCTTATATAAACAATTACAGTAGCAAATACAAGCCAGTACAACTGTGTTCAGTTGGAGAACTGCAAGAAGCTATATCAGATCCTGTCTATCAATGATGTGGCTTCATCCAAGGAAGAGACAGGTTTCCTGTGTGGACCTTAGTCTCTTTGGAAAAACTCACACATGAATTAACAGTAGAAGAGCTATATACATCTCTTCTGAAAAGTCACGATCAGAGCTATGGCAACTGCCATATCCCTGTAGACAAAAGATGCTTTTGATTCATACTGAACCTGATTGCTTGAGGACAGCTTGTCATTACATCTTCCCTGTGCTCTAGACAGGGAACTTGTAGCATTTAGTATTATTTGATGAGGTGATAAAATCCAAATGTGTTGTGTGTGCTTGGATTTTTTGTCCCCCTGCTCCATCTGCATGTGCCCATTTAGGATAATGTGAGCAGAAGTTTTTGTAAGAAAAGTTATATCCATGGTAAATTCACACTCCCCAGGACTGACAATGGCTATGGGGTCAGCAAAGGACAACAGTTTTGTTAGGAAATGATGGGGACAATCAATATCCTGCCCCAGATTCAATGTTGATAGATTCTCTCAAAAGATTGGTTGCTTCCAGTCACTCTCTCAAGTTTATCTTGCTGCCCATCCCATTAAGCAGGAGAATTTTCAACAAAATGTCCCCAGTGGACTTTTTGATGTCAGAAAATCTTATTACTAATCTGGATTGCATGGATATAGCAGATAGATGCCATGGTTATAGCCTCATTAAAACTGTGTAGAGAATGAACGAGTTCTAACGAGACCCTTTGGAATACATGTAACTGTGTCTGTTGACTGTCTTTCAGCAAATACCAAGTCATAAAAATGTCATTGAAGATTACATATATTTAAGAAAGAAAAAGTAAGTACCTCCTGAGATAAGAAATACTGTCCTTCACAATACAAGTCTTATCTGTAGCAGACACTCATTTTTAGATTAGCCTAAATCTAAAGTTGAAGTTACTGCTTTCAGCCTCAGAACCAACTGGGAGAGATTTATCTACTTCAAGAAAGAAATTCAAAGTATCAGTCTCAAAAGGCAGCTAAGTTAAAGTCAAGTTAGATATGATGACATAAAAATAATAATTAGAACACACATGCTGGAAATAAATAATTAAAACAAAACAAAACAAAAAAGTTTCCTGTCAAAATGTGTCTCTCTTTAGAGATGCACTGCAGCAGCAGAGCTGAACTGTTGAACTCCACTTGTGATATTCTGATGAAAATATCACAGTGTGAGGTAATATTGTGATGGGTAGGTGGTAGTTGATCTCGTAGTTTGCAATACCTCTATCCTTAACATGTCTTCTTAGTGAATCAAGAGGCAGCTTCTCCAGGGCTGCAGCTCTCAGGGAAACTTCTCTCCCTCCACTGGCAGCTGAGGGACACAGGGGAGAGGAGTCTTGGGTGTCACTCCTCTAATACCAAACAGAGTCTAAAGCAGGGACTTAGCATGAGGGAAGTGGTGCAAAAAAATTGCTTTGCAATGGCAGTCGTTTCAGAGGTATCAAGGAACTTCTTTTTGGAATCACTGTTTCATTTTGGAGGGAGATTTGCAATTTTACTTCAGAAATGTGAATGAAGAAAAAAATAAAGCATCAAGCTGTTGTAGTGGTTCCCAAGCTACTCCAAGAACAACTCACTCATATGACGTTTCCTGCTCATCGCTTTCAATGTTATTGTACAGAGCAGAGCACACAGCTGAACAAGGAGTGGACTCTAAGCCTGTGAGTCCTTTCCTGGTGTGTTATCCACTGAGATGGACCTCCCTCAGACACTGTCTAAATTAAACCCATGATACTAAATGATGCAGAGCTAGCCTGAAACTGCATTCCCTACTGCTTACTTTGGTGCCATAGGTAAGCCTATAAATATAGGCTATATCTCTGACTTATTACATCTGGAGGTGGCATGCATCTTCTCAGCTTCTTTCAAAAGGACACAGCCTCCCCTGGTTCTAGTCACGTTAAAGAACTGTGAGAAAACCAAAACTCAATAGGCTTTCCAAATGTTCTATAAATATATATATACATAAACAGTCATGTTGTATGTGGTGAATGTGCATATGTTGTGTGTGACTAGACACAAATTTTTAAGCAGTTGATGCCATTATATAAAATTCAATCCAGACTATTTTAGCTGCTGACAGCATGGGCAATTTGCTTTTCCCACAGCCTACTGATTTTAGGTCCAGCCTTCTCAGCAGGCACCTGCTTTTGATAAGAAAATGTGAAATTATGAGAATGTGTGCATGTCTAAAAGGTGAAGACAGCATGATGTGTGCCCTTGAATGGGTCAGACTGGATTATATTGTTGAGAATATTGTTTTTTTTCTCACCCTTATTTCAGACTCACCATGAGTGCAGATTTAGGCAGGTCCGACAGAGACTAGAGCGAGCGTCTGCCTTAGTATGGTGCATGCATTTGCACAGTGATGGAAAATTACCTCAGCAAAATGTGTTGCCACTTAGCAGCAGACCGTCAATGTCAAAATAGCGATAAATGCCCACTAACATCAGAAGTGTGCCTGCCTCTCCCAGCATTTTCATTGTCCTTGTACCCATGCCGAAGCCAACAAGCAAATCTTTCTGATGCATCTCTGTGGCTGTAGTGGGGCCTGGAACAGCACGCACAAGTGATGTGGGAGGAGCAGCGACCATTAGGGCTGACATCACACCATTGTTCTCGTGACATATTGTCCCCACCAAACGAGGCGTATGCCCTACTTTTATGAAATCCCCAGAGCTGTTCCTCCCCAGAAGTGGCTCTTTCAGTGGGACAAGAGGGATTCGTGCAAGGACTAAGTCTTTTGAGATGACTTAACACCAGCGAGTAGTGAAAATAATAACGACTGATATATGTTTCAATTTGCATGTGATACCTGGTCCCTAGAGCCTTATGCATTTATAGCAAGAGGAAGGGTGTTCTGTTGGCAAAGACGGTGTAAAATACCACAGGCTGCTGCACTTTCAGCAACGTGCTTAGACTGCTTTGTGTAGGGCCATTGCACATGCCAGAGTCCTATCTATTCACGTGCTTTCCTGAAGTTAGCAGTCAGTGTCATCCCTTACTCAACCCCTAATTTTGAACACGTTTTGGAACAACACAAACCAGACAGGCACAATGTCAGGCCCAGGCTATCTGCTTTGCTCACTCTTTCTGGACCTGTGTGTTCCTTTCTCTCTTGTGCTGATTGATGAAGAGATCTCTCAGATCTCACACCGTGGAGTTCAAGGCTCTCAGCACTGTCTCGTTCTTCCCTCCAGATATGCCATGGCTCACACTTTGCCTTTCAACTTATGGGCCTGTAGCCTGCATGATTTCTGCATGTTCCCATCCACCCTCAGGGTCTTTGTTTTCTCTTTTTTTCCCTAATTTATCCTTGATATAAAAATTTAGAATGATTAAAGAACCCCAGCCTTGTGAAGCATGCAGACAGCTAGCTCTGAATTTACTTTGGTTCAATTCCCCTTTCATGAGTCTAGCAAATAGATTTTTTACTCAACTTTGATTTAGTAGCAATTTAAGATTTATTAATATTTTTTATGGTAAATCACAAGATTAGATTATGTGATTCTTAACAGAACTTAATCATCCATCAATTTAACGCAATGATTCAACAAAATTTACTACAATTGAAACAGAGACTTAAAGATTTGAGAATGGCGAGGCTCACATAAGACTTACTGCAGGCTATTGGCGGGGGTCTAAACTCAGTCATGTGCTCACAAACTTCTCCGCTTTTTTTTTGATTTATTCACCGTTCTCCTTCATCAGCATTTGTCACCTCGATCCTTGTGAAATCTACCCTGACAGGCATCCCAGCTCAGGGGGAGATTGACTGTCACAGTCCACTGGAATCTCTGGAGAGCTCAAGGGGGCTCTTAGGACCATGAGGTGTTAACTGTTAGTCAGTACTTTTCTATCTTGGCTATAGTTCAGATAAGGCAATTTTGATATTTTCCACCAGCCATGTCATTCTGGTACCTTCCAGAACGTACAGTTCTGGTACATCCCAGACTGGGCTACACTATCTTGAACCATAGCTGAGTTTGGAGAAAGAGCTATTCCACCACAGTCCACCCCATGACTGAAGTCAGTTTGTCTCTTTTGCAGAGTAGTGGTGTGATCTCCTCTTGCCTATAAATGGATGGAGCCTCATTTCAATTAAAGTTTGAGGGAACAATTTCATGTTTGATGAATCTCTATAATTAATAAAGAATGTTTCATGTAGTGGGGCTAGATGGTAGAACATTCAGGGGAAAGCTCTTGCGGTAATGTAACCTTTAGCCTTCCTCCTATCATATACCTTGATGTGTAACATAATGTTTAATAATAAAAATGAATAAGCAAGATCATGATGGCCTGTTAGGTTAAATACTTTAGTTGTTGTACATGACCATCCAAGCAAGACTTCCGACCATTTATGTTCTCCATCCTTTTTAACTCTCCCCAGTATTTGAGATATTTCTTACCTATCATGATGGATGGTGATTACAGGTTTGTGTCCATTGTTCTGGGTGCATTTTAGCAGCTGATGACAGTCATCATGTTGTAGTAGCTTCTTTCCTAATGTAAGGTTCATTCTGTTGGGGATAGGCAATAAATCTTGACTCATTAAATAGCTAGATTGTAAAAACTGATAAGATGTAACAGGAGTTGAATAATTAACATTGCAACCTATAGTTTTAAATTTTAGCAGATTTGAAAACATGTATATTTGAGTGCTTGTAACTAAAATAGTATTATCTACAAATATAAAGTCACAAGGTGTTCTCATACAAACACATCCTTTTCCAATATATACAAGCACCATCTCAAGGAGTTCATCAGGATGTATTTCAAAATGACAAACATTTGTTTGGTGTCAAGAAAAATGTCTTGGTCTTTAATTGTTATTCTTCACAAATAAATCCTTGTTCTTCCTGTACAATGCACATGTTAACTTCAACAGTTTGCCATTTATTTCTATTTTGTTGGGCCCACACTGTATGCTCCACTGGATAGAGTATAGTCTTGTTGTGATTTAATCCTATCACAATGATTGGGTATGATATATAATGAAGCATTGTGTATTGTAAAAACAAAAGCTATGGCCTTATTGTTGATTGGGTCATAAATGAAACTGACTAAATACAACCAGAATTAGAATTTCTTTTCAAATTTGGTTGCATTCAACTCACAATATTTCAGCTCCATTGATTTTTGTAAGTATATTTCATTTCTGTGCATGACTACAGTTGAAAAGTTCATTATTAGAATTTGTTTTCGTACAGATGCTCTAAGGTTTTATAAAAGTAGTAGCGTTATTAGAGTGTGGCATATTAGCCTGAAGACAGAATTTCTGTTTGCCATCCTGCAGTAAGAGAAAATAATGATTCATTTCAACAGGAAAATTCTGAACAGGTCACTCCATTAAAAAGAAAGATTAACTCATTATGCACTAATTTTATGTTTAGATTTCCTAGTAGAAGGAGTACTAAACTCATACCGTTTTAGCATAACTTCACTTCTCTCTTTTGGAAGGTGTTTTCTTAACTGTATTTAGTAATAATTGCTAGATTTCCTTCTACAGACTGGGCATTATTTATTTCTCTACTTAAGGTTTCCATTGATAGAGCCATTTTGCTCCGTTCTGTGCTGGTAAAGTAAATGCTCTTATTTGAAAACTATTATATATATATATTTTAGTTTGCATAGGTTGTTCTTAATGGATTTTTTTAACTTATTTGACTACACAGATGAAAGGTCTTTTGTCTATTCACAATACTGTAGTTATGTTTCTTTAAATGCAGTTAAGTTATGCATGCAGCTGCTGTTATTTCTGCTCTTTCTGATTCCCCCACCCTTTTAAGGGCAGTTCCTTTAATTAAAGTGTTATTTTATATTGGCACAATAACACATCTTTATGGAGTGCAGTTGTTTTAATATTCAGTACATACAGCATGAACGATTGTAGTTGAAAGAGATAATTTGTTATTTTTCCAAATTCAATTTATTTTAGAAATTCCACCCTATGCCACAAGAGAAAATGAATATTGGATATACAAATATTTTTGAATTAAAATTCCGGGGCTGTGTGAAATACACTCACTGTAGCCTCCTTACTTTTACTGGGGTTGGGGTGATATTTGAACTGAATGACTTGTTCAAGGCCATACATTTAAACCATCAACACCAGAAATCTTTTTTGTGACGATTTATAATTGCAAAGTGAGTAGCCAGTATGTGCTTCTTGCCCAGAAACCATAAATTACTTTAAGCAGTTTGGCGCACAACACTTGATTTGTTTACATGAATAATCTTAACCCTTTGCTGTCAAAATAGCATGCTCAACTTCTCAGCATCTGGTTGTGCTGACAATAAAATTTGCCCTCCCATACTTATTAAAAGAAAAAAAAAAAAAGGAAAAGAAAAATATCAATTGTCTTTAAGGACTAACTGGAATTAAAATATATATACCCATATAAATACATTCACTACATTCACACACATACTTACATATATATATACATATAAAATACATATGTGGCTGTTATTTACTCGTAAGCTTTTGCTCAGACATACAGTTCCAACCTCTTTCAGGCACCTCTCATTCTCACTTCAGGCCTTGCAATTCATCCTTCTGAGGGAGGAAGGTTTGTGTGTTTTTCTTTTCTTTTTTTTTAATTTCATTTCTGGACCTGGAACCAGAAGAAATAAAATACACTCTTTTCCTTCACTGTTATCTCTTTTCTGGACTGTGTTAGACTCACAAGAGTCTTAGTAGGCTGACCTTGAATCATGGCTCTGTGAATACCTAGAGTTAATGTTTCTCTCCATAATTAATTTCTCAATTTTTTGAAAATCTCTTTTGCAATTAGGTAAGATTTAAGCATTGCTGGGGCTCTTCTAATCAGTGGCTTTAATATTGTGAAATTTACATAGCTGTAGGAAATTGTGAGTTCCTCATTTGTATATTGCTTGTATGCAAATAGGTTTTGTGAAGACTGTAGAGAGGTCACAGTAAGATTTAATGGGGATTATGGAGGGTTCACCCCTCTTTATGGTGCCTGTTTCCCCAGCCCAATAAGCACCTTGGTTAGTGATAGACTGGGGCACATGTTTTGGTAAAGTATTAAATAAAAACAAACTCTTGGCCCCAGTAGTCATCCACTTCATCCTCACTTAGCATTATTTGGTCGCTGCCACTTAGGCATACTTACCACAGATAATTAGTCTCAATTTTGCTTGGTTTTCTACAATATTTTCCTTGAAGATTTACCAATTGCAATACATCCCAGGGGATGGTTTGCACAGTATGTTGCAGACCACCACCCTGAGGTCTCTCATTTTTTTCTGTTTTAATGATATCTAGCCTCATACTCAGGAGGATTTTGGTGAACCAAAGGATCGTCTTTTCCTGACCAAAAATCTATTCATACAGACGAGAAACTGTGTCATCTTTGCAAGAGGCCTTTGATGCATGGGTCTGTGCTCATGTACATAGTATGTAATGTGTATATTGTTCATCACATGAGTTGGCATGAAGGAAATACACAGGAAATTTAGCTAACTTCTCTTGGTTTAGAGCCACGTATCCTCTTGCTTTTCACCACTGCACCTAAACTGCACCCACAGATACTACGTGGATGGGAGGTTCATCTTTGGTGAAGATGTTTTATATGAACTGGGCAATTCTTCTTGCCATGCCATTTATTTTCTGTGGTGACATTATAAAACCTATTCATTTCTTACGGCAGATTTGTATTGGATTATCTGTGTTCAGGATTCTGTCCTTAGGTTGAAAAAAAGCTTTTTCAGCAGGAATGTTGCACAGCCTTTTCCATCTGTACTGTGTTCGGTGAGGAGGCTGAGCTCATATGTTACACTGAATTAAAAACTAGATCCTTCTTATAGCTATATCATCGCTGTTTCGCTGCCGCGTAGCAGGTGAGAGGGAAACAGGCTGCGGACAGCTTCTGCTCTGACAGAGACCATCTGTGTGACTGCTGACACATAATTTAAGCCCTTTTTCACTGTTCCCAAGTTATGTCGCAAGAAGAGACATGCAGAAGGCACTGAGGAACTCTAATATAGCACAGTGATGGGAAATCTACAAGCACGTGCTGTCTGAGCAAAAAAAAAATTGCATCTCCCAATTTTATAAATGGTGCTTTCATGGCTTCTTGAAATGCCCTGTCCTCTCCATAGGCCAGTTAATTTTAATGAACTGTCAGCATTTGGCACAGCAAGCAAATTGAGGATTAATAAAAACCTGGTGCTCTGGCTGGTTTGAAGAACCATGCTCAACATCAAACATCAGAAAGAGGCAATATGGAATAGAGTCAGTATGAGGGTGGGCTGCTTCCAAGCACAAAATGCTGGGCTGGTTGCACTTTCTGTGTTTCTTTAAAACACAGCTTTTAAACCCTTTCTATCCCAGTAGCCTTTTTCCCCTCCTGTGTCTTTCTCGGGATAAGGGACAGAGCCACATTCCTAAAATGCTCTTAGTGACAGATGGAGTGGTGGAGGTGTTTCTGGCAACCTTACAACTGACAAATGCCTGGAGAGAATATACAGTACCTTGCTGCTGGCCCTTATGGTAATTTTTCTTCCCCTTTCCTGGAAGCAAATGGTGGGCAAATGACACTCTCTCTTCTTGCAGAAGTCTGATGTGGAGAACCTTTCAGTGGCAATATATGCAGGACTGTGAATTTAGGGGCTCCATTCTGCAAGCTGCTCAGAACCCTGCCAGCAAGGGGCATGGAAGGAGTTTGGTGGTGCCGTGTGTCTGGGCCACACAGCAGGCTGGTGGCATAGCTGGTGTTTGCAAAGATTTTACTTGCTTCTCATACTCCTGTCAGGAAAGCTCTTCCAGTGCCCCTGGGGAGTCTGCTGTATCAGTGACATTGTGTCATCCAGATAAATGCCAAATGTTCACTTTCACCTTTTCAGTGCAATAACAGCCTTAGCCCAGGGCATCTCGAGGGATGAGTTACTGTCTAATTTGCAAGATATTAAAAGAATCCATAAATTACTGGTGGGACCCACATGAGATTGCATAAAAAGACTTTGCCCTTCAGAACAACTGGGGAGGCAGCCCTCTCCCCCAGTGTCTCCAAGCCAATCCTCACTGGCATCACCAGCTCTGCAGCAGAGTCTTGTTCTGGTAACAGCACCTTTTCCAGGATAATCCTGCCACCTCAAGCAGAAGGAACAACACAATTCACTGGCTTAAGTCCTGGGTGATGACCACCTAACAAAGCCCAACATATCAACACAGACTGGCCAACAAAACTTGATGCTTAGATATCTCAGGATGCAACCATCAAAAAAAGCCTAAGCAAGCTCTGCATCCACACTGAAGTTTGGATGATGAGCACATAAACTTTTGGATCTTCCCACTCCCTCATGCCACATCTAATGCTGAGGCATGCACTGATTGCAAAGAAAAGGTCATATATATTGACAGCCAGCTTTCGTGGGGATTTGTGGTAAAATTCTTGTTTCCATGGTGTGCAAATTGCTGTCTCAGCATACTCTTCAATTTGCGTGTCTCACAGGAGAAGGAGGTCCTAGGTGAAAAGAAGCAGCCCTCTATTTTGGCAATAAATTATCCCATTACGATGTTATGGTACTGGTCATAACAGTTCATCAGTCATATTGAGATTAAGGTTGCCCAATGCTGTGTAAAAACAAATCAAAGAAATCTTCCTCTAAAAAGTCTATGCTGATGGAGGTCCATCTCCCTGAGGAGCAACTAAGGATGTTCTGGAATATTCTCTTGTGAAATTTTACAGGCATAGGAGTGAATTGTGCATATGTAGCCAGGACCTTGATGTTGTACCTGAGTTTACAACCTCTGCATCTTCCTGGTACTGACTTCTGGCTGTGCATTGGAAGCCGTACAGCCAAAACATGTGTAGGGCTAAATCCTACACAGAGCTGTTGTGCTAGGGAACTCAATTTACAGGGTCTTTTCCCATAGTATTTTCTGCCTACCAGAGTTACAGGAATGTAGGTTAACACTGTTAACGACTACTTTGGGTATAAAGGTGGGCAGCCTGCCCTCACTTGTACATGCTACTTGTACCAAATTGTATAGACTCAATAACAAACTGACTTGGAAGTTGTGATGACAACTTAATGACAAGAACAAACTGCATCTTATAATCCTGTGATTTAAATCATCCCTAAGTAGGATTTGGATCTAATAGACTACCACTCAAGGCTGAGCTGCTCAGTAACTGCAGCAGTACCCAGAATACAATAAATTACCATGAAAACAAAAACAAACAAAAAAATAACAACAACAAAAAGAGGAAGAAAAAAAGGAAAAAAGCCTTATTCAAGACAACAGTTCCACAAGAAGTAAATGCCATTGCAGCTTGGCTGCTTCTAGGTGTTAGGTGCTTCTGTAGCAACATAAGCTCTTCCCAGCTGACTGTGCCTAGCAAAGCTAAAAATAGGAAGAACAAAGCCCAGACCAGAATAGCAATAGGAAGAAGTACCAATCCTCTTAATTCGACCCAAGCACTAGAAAACTGTGGCTAAGGCAGATTAGCACATACTTGATGACTTTGTCTGGTTGCTGTTTTGGCTTTGGAGAGGAATTTTCTGAATTGGTATTTGAAGGCGAAGACATCCAGTAGAGATGTAACTTCTCCAGTGCAAGGAGGTGACCAGCCTGACTATAACACAAGGGTCTCTGCTTTTTCTTAAGTTTCTGGTGACTAATTAGTTCAAAGATCATTTTACAGTATGGCTTATTCTCTCTAGGATTTGAAGTATTCTCCACATATTCTTACTCCAATGGTCCACAAATAAAAGTGGGTCTTGTTCTAAAGCATGTAAGCTAATTTTTCCCCCTGAGCTGAGTGCTGCACAGGTAAGGTTCAGTCCTGTTTCTTCTGAAGCTGAAGATACTTTCCTAGTTTTCCTTCAATTAGATCAATCTTTCAGTGGTTTTGAACATGCTGAGATCACTTTAATCATAACAGAGGTGCTGTATTTTAAGAAGAATCTTCTTGCTTTGGTCATAAACTTAAAACCAGCTTTCCACAGTATCATGGTTAAAAATAAAAAAAAAAAATATATTTGGGGGTTCTGCATGAAAAAGTTAATGCTTCTGATTTTCTAGATTGCTAAGAAAGGATGTGCTACATCACCCAGCCTGATCTGCTGAATGTTTTGTGCCCTTTAAGTCTAGCGCCAAGGGACACAGCAGAAAACAGCATTAACAGATTAAGGGTATGCAAGAGAGAGGCACGAAAATGAGGACACGGCAGTATTTTATATTCAGAGATGATATAGATACAGCAAGAGAAAAAAGGCTAACTGAGAAGAGCTGTTAGAACAAGAGGACTGGAGAAAGAGAAGCTTAGCAGCAACAATTGAAATGCTGAAATCAGTGAAAAGTAGGGATGGCTGTCCTGTTGTGTACCTCTGCACACATAAATACATCGGAAGCATCCCTGCTATGTTTGCCCAGCCACGAAAGAGCTCCAGAGCAACTCGGTGCCATTTATAACTTGAAAGCTTTCCTCTGAGTCATGCCTAAATGTTCACAAAGGCATTTTCCTTCCATTTTTGAGTTCAGTGAATTTGCCTTCCTCCTCTGTACTGTAGCAAAGGGTTTCACACTGATACACAGGTTGGAAAAATGCCCAAATGTATTAAAACCACTGAGTTCTACTTGGATTTGTGTGTTGAAATTTCAGACTTTGTCATCCTCTGAAGTCAGGTAAATTCAATGTATTGTTGGTCTGGAATGAAAGTAGTATTTCAGCTGCCTCTGAGCAAACTCAGCCTCTGAAGACTATATGTTCACCTGTCCTTTGGTCTGTCAGTCTCCCCCCTGATCCTTTTTGAATGTATTTGCCACAGAAACCAAGTTTAAGAGAATATTTTGTAATTTCAGAGAAAATTTCTTTCAAGTGTTGTGAAAATCAGCACTTGGCTGAGGGAGAGCAAATGAAATTAATGGTTTCTAAGAAACAGGCAGCAAGTCCTCAGCTTTATACTTTATTTGCACTGATGGTGACTCTCAGTTGGCACGTGTGTAAGTCAGAATTAACCCCAGTACTGGCATTCTTTGGGCTGGTAGGGAGGACTGGGGCGGCTGACCTTGTGGTGGTGTGTTGTGGTGGGACACTGCAAGAGATACAGACTGCAAAACTGGAAGAGCCTGGACTCCACAGACACCACTTCTTGC
The DNA here is from genome assembly GCF_964035555.1 of Netta rufina. Taxonomy (NCBI): domain Eukaryota; kingdom Metazoa; phylum Chordata; class Aves; order Anseriformes; family Anatidae; genus Netta; species Netta rufina. Next base: position 4,608,068 of record NC_140124.1, read on the forward strand.
TTTTCAGGACCTCTGTCTGCCAGAGAAGCTGGAGCATGTGGCCTCTGGAGGAGCAAATCTGCTCTGAAAAGCAAGAAGTGTAGTGAGTTTTGGAAATCAGGCGGCTGATTTCAGGAGGCAGAAAGAGCTGCTTCTCACCCTGAAACTGCTCGTGCTTCCAAGAAAACAGTGGGCAGAGGTTTGGCAAGCTCCCCTGAATGGAGACGTGAGGGTACTTTGAATGCTGTGAAATGTACATCCCTGGGCACATCTGACACACAAATCCATGCTGGGGGCAAAGGCTTATGCAGTTTGCCAAGCTGCAGGTCAGATCTGATATTTGGTCTAAAATAATCCCCTTCCTGCTCCTTCTGATGAAGGGTTTATCATCGTGGTGTTATTTTAGTCTTTTCTTTTTTTTTTTTCATCCTGTGGAAATAATGCTTCCAGCCTCCACTTGCAACTCTTAAGCATGAATTAAAAACCTGACAGCTTGTCAGGCTCTTAGCAGCACTTCCCTCTGCGTTGCCACAGTGAGGCAAAAGGAAACACAAAGGATAGTTAGGACAGTGAGAGGAGATAATTTCCTGGTAATGCACATGGAAAACTGAAACATTAAAAGTAAAGGTCATTTGGGGGGTTTCCTTAAAAAGAAATCAGTGCATTTCTAGCTCATTGACTGTCATGCCTTAATACATCCCAAAAGACCAAAGGCATTTGGAGCAAAAGGTGTACAGGAGAGCCATGGGGGTGGAGCTGGGTGGTGAAGCCACCTCTGTGCTCTGGCCAACCTGGCTTGTATTGGACGCCAAAAAATCCTCCAGAAACTTTTTTCTGCCCAGACAGCCCCCTCTGCAAGTTACATCAGAGCACCAGAATTGCCTGGATTACTCATGGCAGCAGTGACACTGTTTAACCACAGCAGTCTTGGATAATGAGAGTTTCAGGAACAGAGATTTTTCACCTATGGGGAAAAATGGACTAGATTATGGTTCAGAGTCTCTTCACTGATTCTGACAAGAAGCTGAGTCTATGCGGGGTGGCTGGAGGATGGTTTTACATTAAGCACCATGAAAGCAGCTCTGGGGACAGAAAACAATAAAGATATCAAGGTAATTGTTTAAGGGAGGAGCTGGCAAATGTCATCACACTGTGAAGAGCACTTAAATAAGTAATGAACAGATTTGGCAGTCCTGCAATGTCAATAAAAAATAGATGAGAAACTATTGCTGAAAGAAAGGAGAAGGAGAGCTTTATGAACACACACTATGCAGCATCCCTGAACAAGAGTGAGGCAATGAAGTCCTGAGCAATGAGACCAGACCCCAAAGGTGGATGGCAGTCCTGAGCAGGGGGATCTTGACCCATCAGGGTCTGTTAGAGGGGGAGGGACCCAAAAGGAAGACATACTTAGTTTGTGAGTTATTTTTATTGTATTTGGGAAGCACACCTTTAAAAAAAAAAAAAAAAAAGTCAAGCTGAGCCACAAGTGACAGATGTAGTAAAGCAACATGTAAATGGGGAACTGACTATATAGAAGCATGCCCAGATTGTGGACAACCTAGTCTAAGACCATAGTTTGCTGCATTAAGGTAAACATGGCTTGAAAACCACGGAGAGGACCCTCCACAAGATCCTCACAGGGTAGCATGGGCTGAATCTCCTCTGCATGTTGCCTTTTTAGAAGAGAAGCCAGGAAACAATGGGAAGAACTAGTGAAGTGACAGCCATGTAGGGTCAGCCATGGGCACCTCAAGCTATGATGTCAGCTGCATCTTCACTGTAGGTGAAGATGTTCATTATCTATCCAGCCGAGCTGGCTGGACAGAGGTAGAAACAGGGAACCCTGAGTGGAAGACCGAGCTACTCCAAGAAGGAGGCACAGCCAGTAGGCTGGCAGTTGCCTCACCTCAAAATGAAAGGAGAGCTTTAAAAAAAATACTATTGTACTCCAGAAAACCATTGGTCATTTTCACATACTTGCCTGTTTGTCTTCCTGCTGGCATTTTCTTCCCTTGGTGAAGCATAGCTTTGTTCAGCCATTTGAGTTAATGTTTGCAAATAGGAACAGCAGCAACCAGCATCCAGATGGCTCAGGGCAGGACTCCAGGATGGTATTTATTAGGGACAACTTAGAATTTAACCCAGGCTCTTTCTCTGTCCACCTACACTTGCCTGAAATGTATTTTATGTTAATTAAGGTCAAGCTTAAGCAGACTGCTGAGAGTAAAAATTGTCTGTTGTGTAAAAAAATATGTAGATCCTCACCTGGGTATTATTTTCTTTGTTGTGTATGAATGGCAGTGAAATTTCTTTGCATTTGTAAAGGTAAAGTGGAATCTATCTGCAGCCTGCTCCTTCTATTTCAATCTTTTTTGTCAAGGTTTCTCATTTTTATGCTCTGGAGGTTAGTGCATTTGATGCTTGCTTGGAGCAATACGCCCACACCCTTCATTTTGACCTTGCATTCTTACAAACCGAGTCCACCAGCAGCACAAGAACTTGAGCGCTGGCATTCAATGGGGAGTGTGGAACCCTTTATTTGCAACTCAGCTAAGAATTGTGGACTGTGTATGCAAGCAGGACTGGTGCTAAATTAATTGGACACATGGATTTGTTCATACAAAGCAGCATGAAGCTGCTGCCTTTCACAGCAAAGCCCAGCCTAGCCACCTCTAGGCTCCCTTCTCACCAGTGCTCCCCACCGTCACCACTCACACGATTAAAGGTTGCCTCTCTGCTAAACAAACTCCACATGCTTCCTTACACCCTCATATACAATCTGCCTAAGGCTAAAATTTGCTCACAAAACAATGTGATTTTTTTGGGCAACAGTTAAAAAAACCTGGATTAACTCTGCTGCCCTAGATACAACTGGGGAAAACGATGCTGCTGGATGGAGCTCAGCTCTGCAGTGTGCTGCTCCCTGAGACTGCTCTCCTTTGTCCAACTGTTATGTGACTGAGACCCTGCACAGTCCCAAGTGTACTCTTACCTCTATTCCCACTAAACTCTTCTTTCAGTGCAAGCACAGCAGTTGCCCCATACTTGAAGCTGGTGCTCAAGTTCGCTGCTCACCTGGGGCTCTGCCCTGCTTGCTTAGAAGGCCTTGGTGCTGGACCAGACCTGCTGTCCACTCATCCCCTAAGTACAAACTGGAAATGGTTTCTATTTAATTTTTATTTTAAATAATTTTGCCTTTTTTTTTTTTTTTTCCTGTTGAGGAAGTCATCTCTAAATGCCAAAGCTCAAAACGGTGCCAGATATCCTCCAATCACCTATATGATCTTCCTAGAGCTGCTGTGCTGTCTATGAAGGCCTTTTTGTGAATTGATCTTTTTATTTTTAGTTTGGATTGTTTCTGACTTCTTTGGCTCTTTTGAGGAAATTAAAGTAGTAGTGCTTCAAATAGGTAAATGTAAAAGATGTCCTATATATGAAGCACTTCATTATTTGTCTGCCGCTAGAGGTTCCAATCTGATAAGGAAAGAGCATGCATTAGTGTCTCACAAAGGAAGCTGCAAAAAGACTTTCATTAATATACTTCTGATATCATAAGAAAAAAAAAATCTTCTTTAATGTTGTGTTCAGCACAGTGGAAAGTATGTCTGGGCAAATACACGATATGAATAATACCAAAGAGAGATCCTTTTTATTCAGGAGAAGAAACTAACATGAGAATCTGTTTGCTAATAAACAAGTATTCTGCCCCTCTCACACAAAATACTGGACCAGTTTAAGGAAAAGAAATGCAACAAATTTCAAGAAACATTAAAATCCTCTTTAGAATTGTTCCACTTAACTGGATTTAGCTATTCTGAGGTTTAGAGAGTGTTAGGTTTTACTAAGAACATGAAACGTTGATATGGCCAGATTAGAAAGCATCACTGATTTAGAGAGCTCCAAGGCCAGGAAATGGAAAATTCAGTGCAAAATTCTGCTTATGGCTATCTGGCTAATTGTTTGCTTTCCTTGGAGGGTGCAGCTATTTCAGGCAGTCATGGCCTATTGGGAATAAAATATATAGTATTAGATACTAGCATTTAACATCTTCCTATTTTAGAAGTCTATGATAATTTCAGAGGGCTGATTAAAGGTGTTGGCTAGATGTGAAATCCATGATACTGCAGGATTTGGGATTTGAGAACATGAGAAGGGGCCAGTGCTGCAGGAGCTGAGGTGGTGCTCAGGATGGAAAGCTGTGAGGTAGGAGGTGGGATCAGGAGCATTTGTTACTGTTTTGATATTTAACTTTCTTTCACTTGCAAAAAATGCCTTGCTCCACCTTATAAGTTTGAAAGATGGGATTCCTCAAGCACCCATGGCCTCACGTTGTTACTTTAATATTTATTTTTAACCTCTTCAATTCAACTTAAGAACCTGAAGATTGAATATTTGGTCTGAAGTCCACCCTAAAACCTACTGCTATGTGTGGGTTATATATGGATAGATCTTTGAAGAAAATAGATAATCTGTTTATTAGGAAGTATATGTATTTGAAAGAGAACTCAGATTGATTGGACTTGTTTTCAGATGGTTTTATTATAATTTAACGTAAAATATTGTACTAGCACTATCCCTCACCAAAAACTGCTTAAAATATATCACGTTTATAACTCTTGGTTGTCTCTCCAAGGAGAGTTGAAAGCTCATGTAAAAAAGAAACTTGAAAGCTGTTGGTTTAAAGAGACAAAAATGGTTGTATTACATCTCTCCTGTCAGACGCTATGATTTGACCAAGAATAGCTGAGATGTGTAACTTTGTTTTAGCCCAGACTGCCTTCTCCTTGGATATCATTCTTGGTATTTCCCATCTGATTTCCCCATGGCATCCAGACTCTACAGACTGAATCATGTTCTCTTTATGCAATGGTGTTTTACATGTTAGCACAGACAAGCAGCATCTAGAAGAGAAGCCAATCCTTTTCTGTTGTTTCTGTTCCTACTCTGGTAGTGCCTTTGGCCAAAGTCTGTGTCCAAAGTGTATACAGATGAAATAACAGCAAGACTCTGGCCTGGATCATTTAAGCCTCAAACCTTAGCATTGCAGATAGTTAGACAGAGCTAACTAGGATGTGAATCCCTGAACCCTTGTTTGACTTTTTTTTTTTTTTTTTTTGGCCCATAACAGACCAGGGTAGAAGTTAGAAATGGTCTCTATCTCCGTTTCACAACTTGAAAAGTACTGTTTGTAGACATATAGACAGACAGCAGCTAAGTTAATATGTATATACATGCATATACATATATAGGTATAAATAGTTGCGTAACATACATTATTTATCTGAGGTTACAGATTATATATGTGGAAGAGATGTGGTTTGAACTTACTCAGTTTAACTCCACAGTGCTGTCTCTTCTGCACTTACTCAACCCAGGTAAGCTTTTTGATCTGGTTTGCTTAACCAGCTTTCAGTGTATATGCATCCTAGCTCCCACTAAAGCTATCTTTCATTCAGATACAGCGGTTATTTGTTTTTATACAACATTTATATTAATAACCGGAATTGTGACAAGAAAGCCTTTTGCAGCATGGGGGCTTAGGCATGTTGTACCACTTCTGTTCCCCAAAAGGATTAAGAGGTAATGGGTGGTTACTGGTTAAAAGATGTTTTTAAAACCTTATCTAGAAAAAATCTTCCCTTACATGAGTCTTGTGTGTGTGTGTTCTCCTTTTTTATCAGGAAAAATGAGACAACTTCCAAGGACCCTATATGAATAAAGATGCTAAGTTCATAGAAAAGGCTAAGGGGTAAATTACTTCTTTTCCCTGAACATGTTCCCTGTTAAAGATCTTTTTTTTTTTTTTTTTTTTTTTTTTTTTTTTTTGTCATTCACATACAATTTTCACTCTTGAATTTTATTCTCAGTGAGAATTGCCAACATTTGGGGATTGCGTTTTACATCTCATAAATCTTGAAATGTCCAAAATTGACAACAGCACACATGGGTATATGTAAGAGTACATGCACACATTATTCATGGCACTAGCTGGATAGAGAGCTTTACTTTTCACTTCCAGTAATTCTTAGCTAAGGCAGTCTTACAGCCATAAATTTACTACAGAAAATATGCTAAAGCTTAGGCGAGAAATGAGAAATGTTTAATTCTGAAAGTGAAAATGTATTCAATTTTAACTTTGTGAAGAAATGATTTTTTTTATTGTTTTTTTTTTTTTTTTCAACCCTGTCACATTTTATTATAATTACAATCAAAATTAATAGGTACTTCTGAACATGGGCTTTGTAGCTGTTGCAAGAAAGCAATACTAAAGGCTTCAGCTCTTTTGGTGGAGGATTGGCTGACCAACAGACCCCATGTAGTCATAATTGTGCCAGTGGACATTTCTGTCCCCACAACCCGTTTCTGTGCTGGTGTTTCTCTACAGAAATTTACTATTGACTCCACATCAATGCTATTTGAAAAGCCAAGTAACAGGCCAGTGACTCAGGTGAAAGAACTCCTTAGAAGAGCTCTTATTTTGATCCTCATCATGATGCTCTTCATCTTCATTTTCCTATCCTGATGTATTAACTTAATAGGTCATAACAGGGCCCTTACCTGCTGGGTGCGTCACTCTACACATATGCTTAAAATGCATAAGAATGCCATTATCGTTATTTCTACATAAAAAGTTTTATGGTTGATGGAAAAAAGCCCATTTCCATCATTATGTCATTTGCTAGATGCTTTTTATGACTTTCTTTTTAATGCTTTACTTAGGGCTTGACTGCAAAGCATATTGTTTCTTTCATTGTGTCTTTCCCAAGACCAAGACCTCCCTGCAGGTAGGCATAGTTTCAGCCTGGATAGCACTTAAATCGGAGATGCTTTTTTAAACTCAGCTGTCACCTTTACTTGCAACCAAATGCAAATGGGGAATATCTCCAGCTTCAAGGGTAGAAGTTGGAAGGTGTCTGTACCGTGTAGCAATGATATCTCAGCGCTGGCTGGTTCCCCAGCTGTAAACCCTTATCCATAGCCAAGTCTCACGCTTGACTGTGCCTTGGTTTCACTGTGAAAAAAAAAAAAAAAAAACAGCCAAGTTTAAGGTCAGAATATCTGTGCTATTCTCCGATGACAAAGGCAAGTTTTCACAGAATCACAGAATCACAGAATTTTCCAGGTTGGAAGAGACCTCAAGGTCATCAAGTCCAACCTCCAACCTAACGCTAACAGCCCTCCACTAAACCATATCCCTAAGCTCTACATCTAAACGTCTTTTGAAGACTTCCAGGGACGGTGACTCCACCACTTCCCTGGGCAGCCTGTTCCAGTGCCTCACAACCCTTTCAGTGAAGAAGTTCTTCCTAACATCTAACCTAAAACTCCCCTGGCTCAACTTAAGCCCATTCCCCCTCGTCCTGTCACCAGGCACGTGGGAGAACAGGCCAACCCCCACCTCGCTACAGCCTCCCTTGAGGTACCTAAAAAGAGCGATAAGGTCACCCCAGAGCCTCCTCTTCTCCAGGCTGAACAAGCCCAGCTCCCTCAGCCGCTCCTCGTAGGACTTGTTCTCCAGGCCCCTCACCAGCTTCGTCGCCCTTCTCTGCACCCGCTCAAGCACCTCCATGTCCTTCTTGTAGCGAGGGGCCCAAAACTGAACACAGTACTTTTCTTCCTCCCATCCCTCTGAATAGAAATCTTTAGAAGTTTAATTTAGAATCAGCTCCATCTGACATGAAAAATAGTGCTACTATACCCTGATGAGATGCATCCGTGGGTCCTGAGGGAACTGGTGGATGTAGTTGCTAAGCCATCATATTTGAGGAGTCATGGCAGTCTAGTGAAGTTCCCACTGACTGGAAGAGGGGAAACATAACCCACATTTTTAAAAAGGGAAAAAAGATAGACCTGGGGAACTACTAGCCAATCAGTCTCACCTCTGTGCCTGGGAAGATCATGCAGCAGATCCTCCTGGAAACTATGCTAAGGCACATGGAAAATAAGGAGGTGATTAGTGACAGCTAGCATAGCTTCACTAAGGGCAGATCGTGCCTGACAAATCTGGCTGGATGGTCACACTCAAAGAGTTGTGGTCAATGTCCACAATGTCCAGGCAGAGATCAGTAATAAGCGGTGTTCCTCAGGGGTCAGTATTGGGACTGGCACTATTTAACTCTTTTATCAGTGACATGAACAGTGAACCCTCAGCAAGTTTGCCGAAGACGCCAAGTTGTGTGGTGTGGTCACCACGCCAGAGGGAAGGGATGCCACCCAGAGGGACCTGGGCAGGCCTGAGAGGTGGGCCTGGGCAAACTTCAGGAGGTTCCACAAGGCCAACTGCAAGGTCCTGCATTTGGGCCGGGGCAATCCCAACCACAAATGCAGGCTGGGCGGGGAATGGACTGGAGAGAAGAAGGTTCCGGGGAGACCTCACAGCAGCCTGCCAGTGCCTAAAGGGGGCTTCAAGAAAGCTGGGGAGGAACTCTTGGTCAGGGGGTGTAGGGATAGGACATGAGGTAATGGCTTTAAAATGAAGGAGTATATGTTTAGATTAGATATTAGGAAGATGTTTTTTTATTATGAGGGTGGTGAGGCCCTGTCCCAGGCTGCCCAGAGGAGCTGTGGCTGCCCCATCCCTGGCAGTGCCCAAGGCCAGACTGGATGGGGCTTTGGGCAGCCTGGGCTGGTGGGAGGGATCTCTGCCCATGGCTGCAGCTGGAGATGGATGATCTTTAAGGTCCCTTCCAACCCAATCTATTCTATGATTCTGTGATACATGGTGTTTTTTAAGGCAAATATGCACACCTTTCCCATATGTTTTGGAGTTTGGAGGAACCCCTGAATTCTTTTGGATGGTCAAACTCCACACCAGGTTCTATGAGTCAGATGGCTGAACATCTTTCCTGGAGCAATATAGGAAACCGCTGGGACTGAACAAAGCACGAAGTAAAATGAGATAACCTGTGCAAATGTCACTGAGAACAATGTGATTTTGCAAAACACATTTTCCAGCTAGGAAAGACTGTGATGACGTGCTAGCACTTTTAATTACTTTATACGTATGAACTTATTTTGTATTTAAAGATTGAGCTTTTCTGTTTTCACTTGTTGGCATCAGGACACCTGTATACCTTCACCATGGTATAAAATGACACTCACTGTCAGATATCTTCTTCAGAGCAAATCTGCACAGTCAGTTAATTCTCTTATCAGAATAAGATGAATGGATGAACCTCATTAATCTAGGCAACCCAGCATCTTCTGCAGCCTTTGAATTTCAAATGGCCACTCTTCTTTCAGTGGAAATGTTAGATTTCAATGAGAGTTGGAACGGACCCAAGTCTCACTGAGGTTTTAAAATCACCCATGTATTGTTAAACCATCAGTAATCCCTCTGTCTTTACAGGCTTGGCAGCAATTACTGCATTTACTGATTCTGAGCAAATCACTGATATTAATTAGAAAAACCTCCATGGACAAATGTCTAATTAGACACCATTTCTATGTTCCTTACATGACTTTATGAAAGCACTGGGACAGCCTTTTCCTATTGCCCGCACTGGTGTTCATTAAAGTATATCAGGAAGGATTTGAAATATATTTCCCCACTCCATGATTGTTGTCATCAATAGCAAAAAAGACATTGTTTGGATTCCAGCACGTCACCATCAGCCATAGAAATATTCCTCTGCTATACAGAAGAAGGAGAGGGAGCAGATGGAATTAAAATATTTAAAATTGATTCTATAGGGAGTTCTCAAATGATAACAATGTTTGCTATTGCCATTCATTATAGATGCTTATTGTTGAATGTGTAAAGAGAGCCATAATTATTGATTGCTCAGCAGGCTGAAGGTGACAGCTAGTAAGAGGTATTAATACCTCATATAAAGAAGTGAATAAGAAATCATTTTTCAGAGAGTAGGCTTATTCTGGAGATAAATTGCAATTTTATAGCCCTCGAGAAAATGAAGTGTAGGAGCAAAAAGGTCTGCTCACACATTCTGCCTGAAGTAACACAGAGATACAGCACATTGCTTGTGCTTTAGCATTCATCAGTTAATGCTGAGCATTATCATAGAGCCATTTTGTTTTTTGTTTCACTTATCCCAAGCCAATGGCTTCTGTGAAACTACAGCAGATTTATGTCTTCACAAACAATTTTTAGTGCTTTTGTTACCCTCTATATAAGCTGTAATTGTTGCAAACATTGGCTTTAGTTCTTACAATATTTCAGCAAACTAGAATATTTATTGGAAAATAAAGATTAGAGAAACTAAATCTACTGGCACTGGTCAAATTCAGCAAATGTCTTTGGCCTCAAAAATGTGGAAAACCGTGTCTAGCAAAGTGCTCCATTCAGATTTGCCAAGCAAAACATTTTGCTATTTGATTTGGAGAATGGCATTTTGAATTGAAAATTGACCATAAAAAATAATTGTGTTAATCCCCTCAAATTCATGGAACATTTAATTTCAGTTCAAACAAAATGTTTCAAAATGAGCTCAAAAGATTCTTTCTTCCTGTCCATTTCCTTTTCAGTTCAGCTGGGTGGTGGAAAATAAATAAATAAATCCTATCTCTCTGTGCTCATCCCCAAACCTGAAACATCCACACTTCTACATAAACCCCTGTGCTTTATAGTATTTCACATTTAATCAGTCAAGTTGCTCTGGGACAGCTGCATGAATAGCACCACTGGGTTTACCCGTAGCATCAGCAGAAAAGATTGACTAATTACAACAGTAGAAACAATTATGAGTTTACAGTAGGATATCATGGATATAAACTGGACTAATATAATGTAATTTCAGGTCTGTGGTCTTGTGGCCAACTGGAGAAAGACCAATGCACCTCCTGAAGGCATCTCACATAGGATATCCCATCTCACATGAGATAAGATGGCTGCAAAGAAATAAGCAGATGGATAAATAGTTGCATAACATTTAGGTAGCTGATGGTAGCTGTGGCCATGGGGGGAGCCCATCCTTTATGACTGCTTTATGCTTGTCCATAGCCTCAGTGAATTCCCTAAATCTTAAACTAAGAAAGTGTGGGTCTGTACAGAATTATTGTTAGTTCTCTTCAGGTCTCACCTCTCAGCTTGTCATTACTGGATATTTGAATTATTTTTTACTGAGCCAAATTTAGACCATTATTCATATAACTTAAACATTAAGTGCTGTTGATTGGCATTCAGTGCCTTGGGGGATGCAATGTGACAAAAAAGCAAACAGCTTGCTCATCAGTAAATAAGAACTAATACAGATGGCTTTCTTACAGCTGAAGTTCCCTTTACTTTGAAAAATTAATGATTTATTCTATTAAAATATCTCTCTGGAAGTACACTTTATTGAGTTATTGGCTGACATTTTGATTTTCTTCATCAAGGGAAATGAAACACACAAACACTGTAACCTTTCCTTTTGCATTCAATGGTATGTGATGAAGGTCACAATGCAGTTACTATAGTTTTTCACTCTGGTATTACATTGTTTAAATAATGTCATAATGTTATTTTTACATAGTTGGCAGTTTATGGGTTCTCTGTATTCAAGCTGTGATTTTTGTATTTCCTGCTATGCTTGATCATTATTGTAATACTTTGATGTCAGTAATCAATTTGTATTTTTTGTTTTGTTTTGTTTTGTTTTGTTGTTTTTTTTTTAAGCACACAAATCTCAGCACATGCAGCCCAATTATCTGTACAGAATAATTCCTATTTGCTTCTATAACTGTGTCTTGCTCTGAATGCTCACCGAGCAAGGTATAACTCCAGGAATGGTAGAAGTGCAGAAGTGGTAGAATTCAAGCTATGAAGTAGGCTTTAAACTTAAGCATTTAAGTATGCTGAAGTGGTTCAGGAGTCTCATCTTTTTGAAATTCAGTGGAACTCAGATTCTTAAATGCCTGCCTGACTTTTAAAAAATGAGACTTACTCATAAGATTTCCAGAAAAATATGTATTAGCCAGTTATTCTGAAACAATTTACTGTATAATAAGGGGCCATTCTAAAGGGGAAAAAAAAGAAAGTAATTGGCACTATCAAACAAGTATGAAGGTCATGAGTTTTTCTCCTGCCACACAGCAACATCTAGTCCCCCTCCACCTCCCATCCTGGATATAAAAAAAAAGTTTGAAAAGATCAAAACTTTCTCCTGTAGGTGTTTAAAAGGTATTGTGATGCTTGAAAGCTGATTGTCAAAATGTGAAATGTATGTTTCCTTGCAGTCATTAGAGAAAACCATCCTAGCAGACTACCCTGAACTTGGGGATGGGAAGACCTAGGACCATTTCCCATCTGACTGTGAAACTGTAGCACCCAGTCAAACTGCATCTTAGACTTGTTAGTAACACAAGCAGAGCCAAGGTCTGTTTTCTCTTCTTGAAGGCAAATGGTGTGGTATGGCTTTCATCCTTAAATTAAACTCCTCCCTTCTCCTTCTCCCCAGAATGGGGAGCTGTCATCCCTGATGATTCCCAATCTGCTCTCTCTAAAAGGTGGGAGAAGGAAGAGACATCTGTACTTATCATCTTGCTGTTTAGGAGAGCAGGCAGGTCTGACCACCCACACAGAGTGACCTTACTTTGGGCTCTTTGACTCTGTTCCTTGTGGTGTGGGCTTTTATAAATTGCTGTCTGCCTCGTATTGAACACAGTGGTATCTGATTCATCCTCCTCTGGTTCAGGGCCTTCCTCAATAGAGGAGATTAATGTTCCTGTTTGCTTGATTTTTTTTTGTTTTCATTTGTGCACAATTTGCTGTGCAATGACCTGAATAATAGGAGGAGAAATCCCTCTCTGCAGAATACCCCATAGCCTGTTTGACTTTAAGAGTTTAGGATCTCCATTGTGTGTGTTTTTTGTTTGTTTGTTTTGTTTTGTTTTGTTTTTAGATGGAGAAGCTTTCAGTCCTCCATGTGATCTCTGATTGACTTCAGCAGCATTGAACCAGACATGTTTGTTTCTTCACTCCTGACAGACCCAGTGCCTCTGGGAAGGTGAAAATAAATGCCCAGGACCTTACCTGCAAAAACACCACATACAAAATGAAAATATTGATGAAAAGGCACAGGAAATTCATCCCACACAAACAACAACAAACAGACAAATAAAGACCAATTTAGGAATGTTAATGCTTGGGAGATATTTGACTTTCTATGCTCATAAAATGAAAGCTTGCTGTACTAAATACAACCAAAGCTCTTTGTCAATCAGCATGTCTTATGCCCCGCTTTAGTGAATTAACACACCTATTTTTCTCATATTCCTAGAGGAAGTTTCTTTTAGCCTTCTGCAAGGGGTGATGGTTAAATCTTGCTGTATTTTCTTCCTTCTTTAATTTGATAAAGCGAGAATAGCTCCAATCAATCATCAGAAAGGGTGTCATACATAAAAGATCAAAATGAAATGGTGGGGGAAACAGAGAAGGTGGAATATTAGATGAAACAGTTGCCTGGAAAAACAGGAGGGAACTGAGTCACACGGCTGTGCCTTGATGCATGTTGGATGCTCTCTTTGCTGTTTGGTAGCCTGTGGTTTGACACAACATCTCTTTTAAGTCCCATGCTCTACCACCACAGGAAAACCAGCACAATGGGCAGAGGGAGCACAAAGCCTTAGCAATGGATTCAAGGCTGGTGCAGGAATTTATGCTCTTCCTGCTCTCTGCCCTTGGCTGATACTGTCAAACATAGCACCTCCATCCACAATAGACTCATCACCTTGCCCCAGCTGAGCTCTCGAGATCTCTTGCTCTGACAAGTTGCTTTGCAAGGTGCCTGGCACCCTAGGAGATACGGTTTTCAGGTTTGCATTTTCCTCCCTCTGAATCATCCTCTGTGACTGACAGTTTAATTGTGCACCTAAATGAGCAATTTCAGGTTCTTGCTCAGATATGATCCTGCAAGCCGAATGACTGTGATTAGCATCTGAGAGCCTTTGGATTCTGTTAGACCCTCGAGCACCCTGGCAGACAAAGCCCAGAATTGTTATTCTATTCAGAGTCCTCTCAGACACAGATTTGCACAAAGATTTTCTGCTTCTGCTCAGCTATGGTGAGGCTTTTGGCACTAAGGTGAGCATGAAAGGGAGGGAGAAAGCTCTGTCATTGCTGCTATGTGTGTATGGATGGGGGGGATGAAGGGAACTGAGTGGTTCAGTCTATGAGCTCTCAAATCCAGAAAGCACTTTCAAAGACTATTGCCAGTTGATTTGCCAGTAAGGTCCAAGGGCTGTCCTGGGGTAAGGGGGTGTCAAATAATCTGACCACATTCTCACTACCACTTGCTTTATCTGCTTTAAAAAAAAGATTGCAATAACTACAATACTGCAGGATATCCTATCTTTGAACCTCCTTGAACATTCCTTTATTCCTGAACTGTATATGTCCTCTTGTAATTGTTTTCCTACACCTACATGTTCATCAAATGGGAAAGTGTTCCTCTACTTTGACTTTTGAATTTAATATTTTTAACTTTTCTTTTTTTTTTTTTTTCCTACTGGTCTTTTCCACTCCTCCAGAACAAGAGAGCAAGAGAGAAGTTACGTCTGAGATGTATTTCCTTTCTTTCTGGGGAAACACAATTGCATGAGGGCAACTAATCATATTTTCCACTTAACTGCTCATGTCTGGTAATGGAGATCAGTAGGTGTCCATTTTTAAAGACATGGCTCTTTTCAAGTGAATACACCATGTGCAAATTTCTGGAGGCGGAGTACAGTCCTTCTGCCTTGAACAGCATCTGGGAAACAAAGCAAAACTTCTTTCATGAAACTATATGAGTAATTGTTTGTATGATCATGGGTGAATTCAACTTCTCAACTGCAAAGCTCCAGAGCTGGAGCAGGTTCCTACTGCTGTGCTGAAACAGGGCAACTGCAAATCCTGTAACTCAGCTCTTCAGCTGCGTGTTTCCCATGCAGGGCAGTTAAACCTGGCTGGAGACAGCTGCCTTCTGATTGCAGCTGATGTTGTGGCATGGTAAATTGGGGATTCATTTGGAAATTAACTTACCTTATGTATTTTTCAGCCACCATTGAGCATGTGAAGTTGCTGTGAAGACAAAAGGGGTGACAGAAGTTAGTAGGTCAAGCATAGAGAAAGGGCCCATGCATATAACAGATGCTGCTTAAGAAGTCTCCTGAGAATCCCCCCATGCTCACAGCCATCAGAAAGCCAGGCCCACCCAGCCTAACCAGCCTGGGGATGCCCGACATCTCACCTCTGTAAGTTCTCTGCAACAGCAGGAGTATCTGGTCTGATAATATTCAGTACACGCCATCGAAACATCAGCTTGTTAAGTAACTTGTGCCTTAATTTTATCATGTCGTGCCTGCTTCTTGGCTGAATGATGAAGTCCTGTGGTCAGGAAATAAAAAATGACAAGCGACATGTAATGAATAGCCCCACTCCAGATAACCTGTTGTTGTTTTCTTTGGTTGCTTGTTTATTTTTAGAGCTCCATGACTGCATCCCTGAAAACCGGAGGCACCTAAATTTCTGTTTGACAATTGGGTATGATCAACAATAAAGGATATTTTCAGAGACCTCTTCTAACACGCACTCTGTAAACTCTGTGTCCTGTGATGAAATAACTGCTGTGCTTCATCTCCATCTAAATAAATAATAATAATGAAGAGACTCCTCTTAGGAATAACAAGGGTGGGACAACAAAAAGACCCTCCTGTATGACGCCGGAGTTTCTTTAGAGGTCATTCTGAAGTTTTCAGGTTGCTGTAACTTCATTTTCTTCATAATTGCTGGGAAACTGCTTGTACACTGGCCTCAGAGACAGGGAGCACTGGGAAAGCTTAGCAGCTTATTATTCCATGAAATAAACTTTCAAAGGAAGTTTGAATGTATAATGAACTGTGAACATGTACAGGGATTTCTGCCCTTTCCTCATTTTCCTTGTGAATTCCCAGCATTGTGTGTTTTAAATGCAAAATATAGGCTCAAGACAAATGCAGATGCTAAACCCTGCAAGTACAATATGTGATCCCTTATAATAAGGCCATATTCCTAAACTGGGTCTACATAGCACAAAATTATTTCTGCAATAGGGTGTCCTATGACACAAACTCTGGAATATGCTATTCTTTTAAACTCCCATTTTCTTGCTTTTATTGTCTTGTTGGGTTGACGTGTCCTGAAGCTGAAATACAGGAGAACAGACATTATATATATATATATATATATATATAAAATAATTAATAAAATCGGGGGACAGGAGCACACCTGAAAACAAAAGAACTTCAGGAAAGTAGCCTGAACAGTAACTTCTCCACCAAGACTGTAAGGCATATGCCAGCGTTCTCCAACCAGATCAGAGATGGATTAATTTTTAAAATTGAAATTCATCTTCAGCTGACTTCAAGCTCCCATCCACAGTGAAAAAAGGATTATAAGCCATTGGAGGAGAAGGTAAGGAAGATTTTGAATAAACCAATTAATTCACAACAGCTTTCAGCAGGAGGGATTTTATTGAAAAATATGCTTGCTCAACCTAGCAGAGGCACTGCAAACAGTTTGCCTATGTGCAGGATCAAGTCGTATATGCACCTGCATAACTCTTTTGGAGCATTGCCTTGCAGAGATGTCCTGTAAGAAGCTTGTCTGCATAGCCCTGAGGAGGAACCTCTCCGTTGCTGTGTATTCCTGGACATTTTACATTTTGGAAAATTTCCATTGAGTGGGATGCAAACTACTCCATCCCCCTCAAAAAAAACACAGAGGCTTAGCTAAAGCATTGAACTCCAGTACTGAGGCTGAAGCCTGCTTAAAACCCACGTCTGCAGTTACAGGTTGAGGTGATTGATAAAACACAAGCAGTTTGGTGATTAGCCAACATTCTATGATCTGGAGGTAAATTCTAATAGACAATGTAAGACTTCAAGTATTCATGCAAATTAAGGAACAAAGAATGTGCATCTGATTTTAATGCTTGCAAATGCTGAAAAAACATACAAATCTATCATAACAGTATATATGTTTATGAATATGCACAGACTCACACACAGTGATCCCATATATCTTGTATGTACAGTGGTGACTGTAACACAGAATGATAAAGGAAATGTTAATTTTATTTTGTAACAAAGAAAGGCAAAATAGAAGAATATATAAATTACAGAGCTCCATTAAAGGATATAAAGCACAGATTTGTTATTGTAATGAAGAAGAGCAAATTACCTTAGGCTACCGTCCATCTGAAGCCCAATGAATCTGTAAATATGTGCATACTTGGTAAGAGCTGCAATTTTATATTGTCTTATTATTTGTACATTATAATTTATCTTTGGCTTCATTGCACCTATAGTAGAAGAAGCAATGATGTTTCCTAGACTGCACTCTTATCTGCTTTGTGACTTCACCAGCTTCATGTGTCACTAATTGAAGGAGACAAACCTCATAAATTGAACATAAAGCCAGGTTTTAATTAAACTCAGTGGTGCAGCCAACAAAAGCTAAGGAGCTCAGTCTTGGGAAGGGAGGTCTATGTCCTCCCTCGTGAGCAGTGTCAGCTCTCACTTTCAAAACAAGGTCTTTCAAACACAGTTAAGTCATTTCCCTAGCATCAAAAGAGCTAATAATGCTGCAAAATAAGTGAGTGTGTAACTCCTTTAGACTCTCTTGATGATCCTAATCTACTTGACTACTTGAAGGCTTTTGTCTTGTAGGGCCAGGTGAGACAGTGAAGAAGTTCACAATTGATATGCTGTGAAAATGCTTCAAAATCTCTCCCATGGAAAACAGACAGCACTCATTTTTCTTTTCAAGAAAGTGTTAGACAAAATGTCCAACATTGCTTTCAAATCCTCCTGCGTGTCTGAGGAAACCCCAAATGGCTTTCTACTTCTTGAGCTGTGTAACACATCTCTGAAAGAGAAATGACCCAAGGAAAAAGGCACGAGTTACTCAACCTGAGGAGAGCATCTGCACCCTTATGCTGCCAGATATCACCTTTTACTGGCCTGGAAAATTTATTTTATGTAATACAGGAATTGGTCAAGTTTCTTATCAGGGGTTGTGGCCCCATGTGATGCTGAAACCCAGTAAGAGACGGCTTCTGTCTTGCAGAGCTTGTAAGCATAGCCAACAGCGCTGATAAAGGGAAGGTTTCAAATAAAAGCTGAGACATCTGCCACACTTGAACAGCAGATCAGGAGCAGAGCTATGAGCTGATCCCAGATGGGTTTCAGTGCTGGGTCAGGCTAGTTTGATACTTTTAAAAGTAATAAATTCAAACCACATTTGCATTAACCTAGGACAGGGTGGATAGTGGAATGCATGAGGAGAAAAGTTCAAAAAGGAGGGCAAATCAAAGGCATTGGGGATCCGCAGACTGCGTAATGCAAACAGAGTAAATCCTGGCAATTTGCATCCTCTGGAATCACAGACGTTTGGTCTTTGGATGCATTTTGTGTGTCAGTAAGCTGCTATTTTTAGTTCAGTCTTGAAAAGAGCAAAGTCAGAACACCGTGTCAGCATTTTGACCTGCTGCAAATTGTTGTACAGTGGATGGCTCTGTGCAGGGGCAGGCAGCTCTGTCACCCAATTAGCCTGAGTAACACTGCTGGATCTCCATCACAAGGGCCCTACTGACCTTTTCCAGTCTGTGGGGATATTCCAGTTTAAAGCAGATGAAGTTCTGGTCCACCATCAAGTAGCCTAACAGAGAAGAGATATGGCCCCTTCTTCCCTCCCCATGATTTTCTCTACTTTAGCATCCCTTGAGCTACAGTAAGAGTTTGTGTTTGGTGGCAGTAGCTGAGGCTCAGTTTTTACAAAGAACTCATAAGGAACTGGGTGAAGAGAAGTACAAAAGCTTAAGCAGAATCACAGTGAGTCCAAGCAATGAGTTTGTTTTTATTTATAACCCCCGTTAAAGATTTAGCTGTTTGGTCGAAAGACATCCTGGAGACTGCCTTGTGTTGCATCTAGTTCATCACTTTGGTATTTGGTGGGACTATGCTGTGGGTAAGCAGCATGAAGGAGGGTTGTATATCAGACTTTGTTAAACCATTTCAAACCACCTGAGGTGGCTCATTTCAATTATCCACTTAAAAATAGAATTGTTTTTCTTTCCCTGCTCTGCTGATTCCTGCCTGGTTTATTTTAGAATTGCTTTGAGGCTCAGGGGCAGAAAGTACCTAATGAGGATTTAGCTCAACAGATGCTTATCTGGCTGCTTCTCCTCCATTCTTCAAATGCTATAAGCCATCTTACATAGGCTGATCTTTTACAAATGTGTCACTGGGTTATTAGTCAGTAGGTAAAGGATTAAAAAATAAAAAGCCAGAACATATAATAGTGCTTGGTCAAAAGTTATTTTACCAAAAGCTCATGCTCATACTCAGTCCCAAATCCTGCAGTTATATATGCCTTTTTTTTTTTTTTTTTTTTTTTTTCCAGGATCATTTCTAGATCTGCCTTCATTCAGGGAATAAAGGTCAAAGATCTCCTTGATGGTGTCTGATCCTTACAACCCCATTATTGCATCATGGATCCTCACAGCCCCTTCTACATGGTGCCTCAGCTGCCTGCTTTGTTTGCTTGCTCCCACAGTCCCGGCATCTATCAGAAAGGATTTTAGGAAGCAATGACACCATGTTGGCTTTCTGTGTGGGAAGTGAGATATCTGCATTAATTATACATTTCCCAGCCTCTTCCCACTGGCAACAGCATGTGCAAGAACTGGTGGTTATTTAGGGCCAAGGGGGATGTGAGTCTGGGGCTGTTGCAACTTAAAGAAGAGATTGCTACGATGACAATCAGGAGCTGCCTGCTTCTCCAGGGAGCAACTGGGGGGATCTCTGCAGAACACAGAAGACAAGTCAGCAAATATGTGTGTGCTGAAGGATAAAAGAATTTAAAGACTCAGCTGAAATGAAGCTTTCTGGCAACATGGAGTTCAACATGAAGGAACTTAATAATTCATTATAATAATAATATCTCTGTGGTGTTTGTCTTTGGGCCAAGGAGAATATGTGGAAAATGCTATTGTGTCTGACGGCAGCTTGGAGGTGTTTGCAGGATCTTTGCTGTTGTGGTTTTTGTTTGTTTGCTAGGTTAGTTGTTTTTAGGTTTTTCTTTTTCTTGCCTTTATTTTTTTATTTATTTATTTTTTAATTTTAGCAGCTTTCAGGCAATTCACCCAGAGAAGTCTCCAACAGAGGTATTTCAAGAGCATAAGTCCATATGAGAAATTGAACTGGGTGAATGTGCTTCTCTGGCAGTCGATAAAATGAGAGGGAGAAACATGGAGAAACTGTGATTTTGAAAACCTTCACACATCTGAAAAGCCAGGACTGTAATTTTAAGTAACTGGGGGTAGGTGAGGGGGCCGCCACTGTTAAGGGATCCCATTAGGTTATGTGGTTAGCAGTTCATTCCCCACACATGAAGGAGCACAGAGACACACAGAGAGGAGACGGACCCCGATAACCTACCCAGGGAAACAACCCCTGGCCCCTGCAGCTCCCAAGGCTGCCCCAGGAGAGCCTTAACCCCATGGTCTGGGGGTGACAAACACCTCATAAGCCAATAAATCCTAGATGTTCCCCAAATCACCTTACAGACTGGGAAAGTGTGGGGCTCCTTATGGGATGCAGGGGAAGAGCATTTGGGGATTGCACAAGAATTTTTGGGGTGTTTAGGGGAGGAACCAAAAGAGGGAAGAAGGAGAGAATTGGGTGGTTTGGAGAGAAAAAAAGCGTTGGAAAATAGAAGGATAAAGAGATAAGTGGGACCAATGACATATAAGCAGGTTGCTGGCCTGGAATTTCTTGTCCACATCAGCGCAGTCTGTCCTGTCTCCTCATTAAACTTCATTTCTACCTATGCATTCCTCATTAAACATCATTTCTACATACTTCCCTGGCGAGGGGCTACCTATTCTGTGTTCCCATGTGTCTGTGGGGACCCCGTAAGGCAACCAGAATCACCCCACAGGTGTCTCTGTGATGGCAGCAACTGGAGAGACAAGAGCATGTGCATGTTGTGTGGGTGATTGCAATTTAACAAGCCAGGATGGTTGGTGAGGAGGCTATGAGGCTTAGGAGTGGGGTGACCACAGGTCTGGGTTGAATGCTGGAGAGCCCTGAGACTGGCAAGTTGGCTGTTGGAGAGATGAGAAGGTCCAAGCCAGCTATTGCAGGGACCATGAGATCTGGGGGCCTGCTTAGAGACCTGCTTGCATGTGTACATGAAGCAATAGGAGACGAGGGGATCCAATAGACAGCTTCTGGGTAGACTGTGTCTAAAGCCAGCTACTGGAAAGATCCACATGATATATATGTATAGTTGCAGGATGATTCTTGCTCTTGGAAGTCTGTTTCATGTGCTGGAAAAACCACTCTTCCTGATTTTCTTCTCCAGTGTCACATGCCCCAGCTCCCATCACCTGAAGGTCTCCTTTCACACTAAACTCAATCATCTCTCTATTTCCTAGAATTACCTTAACACTAATGCTTTGTCTTCTGGTGCTGTTCCATACCCAGTAGTCAAGAGTCCATTCAGAAATATCACAGCAGTGATACCAGGTATCGCTGAATTATTCCTAGTAGTTGGATCATCCTGACCCTCCAAAAGGTGTTTGCCACAGTTTGTTTGATCCAAAGAAAGTTACAAACAACAAACTTTAAATGACTCCCTACAGTCATCCATCTAAAAGTAAAATTTTTGTTTCTGAACTCTGAATATCCATTTGCAATTTTTAAGGATTGTTTTGAGACTTGGAGGCAGGCACAGTTTTAGAAGGCATTAGACAGGCAGATATTTATCTGGCTGTCTCTGTCTAATTTCATTCCTGAAAGCTAATGCTCTGTGTTGTCTGGGTATGGGTCTTTTAAATAAGGAATTTAATATTTCTGTGGCTAGGTCTTTTCTTTTTTTCTTTTTTTTATTTATTTTTAATGAAGTCAAGCCAGTTATTATTTCACAGTGCATTACTAAACTACTCTGACATATTTTTCAGTTTCTTATCATAAATTAACCTTAACTGACTGTGGGTAAAGTCCAAATTCTACACAATAACACAGGATCAATTTCTTTATTATGCCAACATAGTCAGATTATTGTATGTATAATTTCAGGCTGTTACTTCTGATTCAACAAAAGTTTTAAGCACTGCTTTAAGACCTCTACCAATTGGAGTTATGATAGCTGTACATCTCCTGTATGGAAAATTACACATGGAAGTTGAGACAGCAATACAAGAGTCAAAACTGCTAGATGGGTCATCTAAGGTTCAGGGCAACTTCTGGTAAGTTGCTGTGGATGATTTCTGTCTCCCTTTTCTTATGATTCTTGCTATGGAAACAGGAAAGAAAATTGAAACACTTCCCAGGGAAAACCCATGGATGGTTAGAAAGCAATCTGTATTTATAGTCTACATATCAGTTCAGTTTTTGGAGACCTTTGGTGAGCAGCATGTAACAGAAGTTCAATCAAATATTCAGGGTGTGTGAACTTTTCCAGTTCTGAGATATAAGTTTGTCTACATCTGAGTGTCCAATGTTTCTGTTGTTGAACAAGACATTGATAAATTCTTGGCTAGGATTCCAGGAGCATCAGACATCTGCTGGGGAGAAAGGGAGCCAGCCTGAAACAATCACTGATCAGGCATGAAACATGAAAATCTCTGTCTTTGGAGATATTCAAAACTCAACTGGATGATGTTCTGGGCAGTCTCACCTAACTTTGCAGCTAGTCCTGCCTTCAGTGGCAGGTCAGACTGGAGACCTCCAGAGGTTCTTTCAGTCCAAGGTTATTCTGTGAATCTTTGTTGAAATTATCTTTACATGTTATAAATTTTGTGACATTTCTGATATTTTTCTTGTCTTATTGTGATATTTAGTATTTTGTATAATTTTAATAAACTGGGGTATACCAGTTTATACCAATCCATGTTTGCAAAGTGTAATGTCTCTAATCTAATACCATAGTCTGTAGCTATGGACGAAAAATGATCCAGATGAAAAAGAGGATCTCTTTAAGATGTCTCTCTTGGACACAAAGGTCTGGATGTAGTTTCATAATCCACAGTGCCTCCTCAGGGGAGAACAAATCTCTGAGGAACAGAAATAGCTACTAGGACTAAAGAGTGAGGATACTGATATTGCTGGGTCAAATGCAGTTTGGATGATATCTATCTACTGGTTCCAAGAGATAATAAGGGCCCAAGACTTGACGCACAAAAAAATACATATTATGGTACTGAAAAAGAGATGAAGCAGATTTCTGTTCCCCTCCAGAAATAAAGGAACAGGATTGCAAATTTTGATAGAAGTGATGTGGAAGGGGGACATGTTTATGTTGTTCGTGCTATAAACACACCGTATGCTGTTACAACACTTTCATGCTGGGTTGCAGAAGTCTGTAGGAAGATCCCTTCCCTTCCCTTCCCTTCCCTTCCCTTCCCTTCCCTTCCCTTCCCTTCCCTTCCCTTCCCTTCCCTTCCCTTCCCTTCCCTTCCCTTCCCTTCCCTTCCCTTCCCTTCCCTTCCCTTCCCTTCCCTTCCCTTCCCTTCCCTTCCCTTCCCTTCCCTTCCCTTCCCTTCCCTTCCCTTCCCTTCCCTTCCCTTCCCTTCCCTTCCCTTCCCTTCCCTTCCCTTCTCTATCCCCTTTATGAATATCTGCTTCTGCCTCAAGAAAAACATGAAAACACTAGGAATGAGGAGAGGAACACAGGGCCATGTGAAAGAGCAGTGCTGGAGGAAGAGTCTTTTAGAAACTTAAGATTCAGACACTCCATTCCTAAATGCAGGAACTGAAGAACAATTCTTATTCAGTAAGAACATTTCCTTACCCTTTGCATGCCTACTTTGCTATGCGCTTTGCCTGTCTTGTACCAGAACTGTAAGTACATGCTGGCTCTTTCTAAAAAGTCATGCCATGCTCTTTAGAGGGGCTCCAGTCCCTCATCACAGCCCTTCAGCCTCCTGCAGAAGGAATAGCAACGAGGTAAAGAATACCAGACTCTGGGAAGAAAATCTTCCCTGTAATACAGTTTTTATTCCTCAGATTTTATTTTTAGTGCTATGGGAAGATCTGCTGTTGGTTTAAAGGTCTGAGACGATTTTGTTTAAAGACTAGAAGTAAGTATTTAAGGGCTTGGGCCGGGTAATACTCAAGCAAACTGCTGGAATTGGTGAGTTCTAGGCTGGGATCATTCCTCGTGAGAGTGGAAGAGATGAATATTGTGTATGTTGGTGATGCTTTGTGGAATACAGAGGGGAGTTAAAAATGGTTTCTTGGTCTCTAAACTTACTCGCTGGAAGAAAACAACCATGAAACCTGTGACACTCAGTGAAGATGCAATGGCAAAAAGCAAGAACTACTGTTTGTTTGTTTGTTTGTTTGTTTGTTTTTTATCTCCTTTACTACTATTCTTTTAAAGGGTCTTAAAACTCTTCTCAGTCACAAGCAAAGATCTGAGATTTTAAAGGTCCGTTCTTCTGTCACTGAAGTTGAGTGTTAAGTGCATTTTGTAAAAGGTCTCTTTAGGCAGTCAAATGGAGAGCAGAAAGATTCTGGCTTCATATTTTTGTCCAGGTGACAGTTTCAGTGATTCAAAGGAGACACAAAACTCCAGAGTCAGAAGTTAGCTGATAAATATTTGTTGAAATGTTTTCACATTGGTCTGCAAAAGTCTGGGAGAATGTATATACATCTCCAACAAATAGCCCCTTACTGACAAAGGTGCTTTATTGCCCTACTAATCACCACAGAGCAAGCAATGATCTCACCTTTCATGCTAGATGAAAATACCTGGGTTTTCAAGTGAGCAGCATCATACTGCCCATCAGCATTAAATTGCAGATTAGTTTCTAAGTGTACAGTGTTCGGTAACCTCCTGTTCTCATACAGAGGCAGAAAAGTCTTATGCCCTCAAAGCTCCTTTCTTAGAGAGAAAGTATTCCACCCAGCAGAGTTTATGTTACACAGACACCACAATCCTCCAGCTGTCTTTTTTGTCTTGCCCCCCCCTCTGTTTATCACTCAGCTCCAAAGAACACTTTGTGTCTCTTGGTCATTCCTGAAGTATCTGTCAGAGGCATCTTCTCTAGCCCCACATCAAACCAGAGCATTACTTTGTAAGGTTGCCCTGACTTTGGGATTAAATGGAGATGTTCTCTGAAATGCTCAGTTGTGCATCAAAGGTGTCTGACTGGCTGGCTATAAAAAGGTGGGGAAAGCTGGAGAAATGCACTGTGTCAGGGGATAAGACTTGGCAAAAATTCTTCTTTGAGGGACTATATGGCACTCATGGAGAGGAAAGACACATAGTCTAGGAGAGGCTGCTGACCTTCCTTCTGCAGCAGAAGGGACAGTCTACCAGAGATTTAAAATAATAAATAAATAAATAAATTGTTGTGTGAAGATTTATGTATAACAACCTTGAGGAAAAATAAACAGAGCTCTTCATTTTGCTTGCTTAGAGCAAGTGCTTGGCTTCCTCCACCAACCCCCAAAGTGCATTCCTGTCCCTAAGGACGGTTCGGTGCTACCAGGACTGAATCTCAACTTCCTCATCAGCCCACACCAGCTCCAGCCTCAGCTGAATGCAGAAGCTGGAGCCAAGCAGGCTGTTGTTGGCTGCAGGGCTCAGGTGATGCAGTGCTAATGGCTCTAAGGAAAACATGCCAAAGCCAACAGCTGACTCCAAGCATCTTTCCTCACCTATGGGTCTTAGAAGAAAACACTATTCGTGATCAGAGTAGCTGTCCTTCCTCACCTTTGCTGAGACATATGGAGCACACGTTGCACAGAAAGGTCATTGTAGAAGTCTGCATACTGAAAGAGGTTTGTGCTGGTGAATTCTGTTTCCTGCATCTGAGCGCAGTGCTGAAAACCTAATACTTGCTGGGCTGGAAAATCTGATTTGTTGAGAAATTTTCTGTGACTTTGTATCAGTATAGCAGGGAAATGGGAGAAAGGAGGGAAGGAAGAAAGGGAGAAAGAGAGAACAAGAGAAAGAAAGAGAGAAAGAAAGAAAGATAAAGAAAGAAAACAAAATCTCTCAACTGTTCATGTGGCTTTCTTTGTGGAAATTTCAGCTAGGGTAATTACTGAGTAACTTAATTTATCAGCAGAGGCCATTTTGGGAATCTAATGGCATATTGCCTCCTTGTTCCAGGCAGGTGTCCTTGTCTTAAAAAGAAATTAAGTGATAAGAAGCAGAGAGGGACATAAATCCTGCAAAGTAGAACAGCAGGGACTTCAGCTAGGTGGATGTGATCAGCAGATGGAATCAGATTATCTTCAAACACATTAGGCTTCATTTTAATAGAATAAATCTGGAGAGGAGTATGGACAAAGGAACAATTCCATCAGGAGACTGAAAAATATAGTAGGTGTTCTCTTATTTGAGACAGAAAGTGATCCCAAGACACGCAGACAGAGACAATTTCATGTTGGAAGGTACTGTGCATATGGTGCAAGTACAAGGCAATTAAATATAATTGAGGTACACAATCTAACTTGGTATACTCCTGCAAGAAGAAGGTGGAATCTAGAGGTCTAGTTATATTAGCTCTCACACCTGCCATGACTTTCCACAAAGGTTATTTACAGTTGCAGATGCACAGAGATAACAGTACCAAGATATTTTTTAAAAAGATCTGGTATTTAAATTAATCCAGTGGAAATGAGTTTAATCTCATAAAGTTTAATTTAAAATTTGATCGTGGTCTATTACAGAAGGTTTATTCCTGCTACTGTACAGCATGTCCAAGTCATCTTCACAATGCCAAGTTTCTCAGACAACAGTGTTTTGTCAAACTGAATGGCAATTTAATTATTCTTAACTGTTTTTAAATTTGTTATTCTCCAGCACTGGTAACTGAAATAAAACTAGTGATCCAGAACTTCAAGTCACTGCAGAAAGACTCTCTCTGGAACCTTAATTAACATGTTTCCAGCTAACTCAGGCTCCTCTGACACTGTGGAAAGTGTAGCTTAATGTGAATGAAAGAGATAATATATATATATATATAAAGAATTATTTAAATCTATTTTTGCACATTTTTTATTTACTAATACATTATAAGCAGAAAATATATATATATTATATATATATAATTTTCATTATATATATATATATATATTGATCAAGCTAAAGGCATTAAAAATGAAGCTTTTTTCTTTCTGATGCATTTTCACAGTGTCACTCATGTAAAATGATGTCCAAAGCCCCTGTGGCTCAGAGCTGGCAAGCCTTTTTTAGGTAGTCCTCCTGTAATTTTCCTCTAAAGACAGCATAATATAAGCACCAAAAGACTCTCAAATTCTCCTTCATATATATTAAAAAAGTAACCTTCTACACAGAGAAAACAGTGATCTGGGGTGAGACATTAAAATAAAAAGGTGAAAACTAAGTCTTCCTTACTTCACTGTATGCTTTGGGGCAGTATCTGTCCTTTATACTCATTCTCAGTCAGCATTTCTGGGTTGTAACAAAAAGTCCTGACATTTCCAAGACTCTGCTGTGCATCTGCTCCCAGCTCTTCCCAGTCACCTCCCAGGTGCATTGCAGCTGCAGGCTTCCTGCGTTACCGTTATTTCTATTGACTGCAATTAACCATCCAAGAATTAGCTGGGAATGTTTGGTTGTTCTCAGGGATGGAGCAGGAAATTCAGCCTGGCCCAGGGAGTTGCACACAGCAAATAAAAATTACTTTGTCTAAGTTTAAAGAGTCTTGTTATATTCATTTATTTTTTATTTTGCCTTCAGCAGTTGGCTCTTCATTGTCCACCTATGTAATTCTCTATAGTGGTAAGGAACAGTTTGGGTCTGTCTCCTTTCTTTGTTGCAGACCAGTTGTCTTGAATATTCATTTCTCTTCCATTTTCATTTTCATTTTTGCCATATGTAAAAGAGGAAATAGCATGAAGATTGTCATGTACAGTCCTACGTAATGAGAGGCTGAACTTTGGATGGACCTGTTGAATTTGGACTTCAATGGCTGGAAGTGAAGTGTACATCAATTCCTCAGTGTTTATTTAACTTTTTCGTTTTGTAAGGGGAGGTACTATTAGGCTATGAAATCCTCCAGGCAATATAAAGCGAGTACTTTAATGTGCTGCAGATGCCATAAGAATACCAGATTACATTTGAGGTCTGGATCAGAGCTGGTTCTTGATTGGGAATTCATGCTTTGTGAAACGCACAAGGGCACTCCAATGGTTGTAAGCACAGGGATCTTGATTCTTGGGGATCCTGACTCTTGTTGATCTTGACTCTTGGAGCTGAGGGCTTGCAATATGCTTAAAAGAGAGAGGCTTCCACACAAGAAGCAAAATGGACAATGGCCACCAGAAGTCTGAAGGATAACAGTAAATAGCGAAAGGCCAATGCAGATATCTCTCTATATATGTATGTTTCTGAAGATGTAGTGAGTTGACAGAATTATTGACATTTGAGTGGCAACTATGTCATACCTCAGGGTGAATCATTTTCAGAGGAGGGAAGGAGGACTTGTCAGAGACTTTGCCAAACCCAGCAGCCCAGGGCAGGAGAGCCACAGCTGATGTCCTGCTCTGGATGAGGCACAGTGGGAAAATGTACAACAATTACCCATGAAAATGTACTACATCGAGTCAATTTTTTTTTTTCAGATGAATTTAGGTGGACATGTATTTGAAAAGGATTCTTGCAGGTTTTCAGATCTGGATTGGACAAAGCTGTAGGCAACCTGCCATTACTTCAAAATTATTCCTGCTCTCAGCAGCCAGTTCAGAAACGTCAAGAGGTGTCTTCCAACATAAATTGTTGATTCTAGAATTGCAGATTACTTTTTTTCTAAAGGCTTTTATAAAGCCTTTTTTGAACTGGAACAGGATTTTTATTCATTTATTTATTTTTCCTAAAAAGCTGGTAATCTTCTCTGCAATTTGCCTGAAAGAAAGAAAAAAAAAAAAAAAAAAAAAAGGGTTAAGCATTTAACCAGGATCTTAAGGCCTATCTTTAGCAGCTGATACCCCAACACTGTATCATGCTGCCAAGCAGCCTTCCATTTAGATGATGGCTACTTCTGTGCCTGCTGTTGGACAGAGAAGAACTAAGTTAAGCTGTTGGCTTTGCCTGAAGTTTAAACATCTTTTCCATTAATACCTTGAATAAACCACAGAAAATTTTCTAAGTGAATTCACTCAGAAAATTACTTAGGTACATTGGAAAATGCTGTCTTCTATTTCTTCATCCTTGATAACAGATGATAATCATTTTCCATGTTGCACAAAGAATTGTGAGAATTAAGGCACCTGTGTTTACATGTCATGCAGCTTGTGGTGATAACTGTCTTTATAAGAGTGTTGATAATTTGATTAAGTCTGTTTGGTTTGGAGTGTAATGTTACATTCTGCCTGCACCATAAACTCAGCCATGTGGAGAACATCAGCATTTTAAAATATATACTCACTGCAGAAATGTATCCAGCATTACAAGTTGCTTCAAAGCTTGTTCAGAAATTCTGTGCATAGGATAAGGAAGTAATTTACTTTTTCTTTAACTTCCACCAAGATACCAGCTCTCAAAAGAAGCAGAAATATCTTTGGAACTCCACCAGAACTCACTCAAAAAATTTTGTCTTAAATAAGAAGACAGGCATGGAACAGCATATTATTTCATTACCAAAGCAGATAGAGAAAAACTGGTAACACTCATGGAGGGCTATGGAGAGACCTCATCGCCAGGTCTACGTTGGACATTAGGAAGGATTTCTTCACCAAGAGGGCGGTCAAGCATTGAGGTGGGCTGCCCAGGGAAGTGGTGGAGTCCCCATCCCTGGAGGTACTTAAGAGACGTGTGGATGTGACACTAAGGGACATGTTTGACTGACGGGACTTGGTAGGTCAGGTTGATGGTTGGAACTGTTGATTTTGAAGACCTTTTCCACCCTAGATGATTCTATGATTTGATAATTCTATCATTCTATGATCAGAAAAAAACTGCAGATTTTTCTGCTTGTCTTGCAGCCCAAGTGACACTTGGGTCCTGAGGGAGAAAGGCCTCAACAAGTATAAAATCGATCACATTAAAGACCTGTATGGAAATGTCAGCATTATATGGAACCGTGGCAAGATTACACAGAACTGATTAACATCTAGGTCATGGTCAGCCAAGGAAAACAAATGTCATTGCTTCTATTTAATCTGGCAAACAAGCTTCTAATCTGCATGCCGAGTCAGGTGGCAGCTGTGACTAGCAGAGTAAAACAAATCACCTCAAA
Organism: Netta rufina; assembly: GCF_964035555.1. NCBI lineage: Eukaryota > Metazoa > Chordata > Aves > Anseriformes > Anatidae > Netta > Netta rufina. Next base: position 4,638,229 of record NC_140124.1, read on the forward strand.
GGCATTTGCAGAAAGTCTGGTCCTGTTCAGTGACTCTGGAGAAGGAAGGAGTAGGAGCATCTGGATCAGGGCGTCATTCCATAAATTTATGGACCAGAAGAGTCAGATTGAATAGTGTCACAGGTTTCAGGTCACGCTCAGACAGTGACTGTGAGGCCTGGGAAGGATGCACTGAAAGTCTGTGGTCACTCCTGGTGAGATGAGCTGGCAGAAAAGATGGGGCCCTCTGTCACAACACCAAGGCCAGATCCAGCAGAAAAAAATAAGACATGGCTTACCAGAATCAGAATGTCATGTTAATAAACATTGTAATTTATGTAGAAATTCTGTTCATTGCATTCTCTTTGCCAAGCCTCACATTTAGCAGAGAAGTCAAACCTGAAGGAAACCTACCACTGCAGCTAAGATGCCAGCATTCAAAGGGTGATTAAGGATGCTTCTTTTCTTCCTTTCACATGCAACAGTTCTCTATCCACCAGTACTAGAGGTGGATTTCTGGGTATAACGAGATTTGCGAACTTCATCCCTGTATGCAAGTTTGCTGTCTGCACAGGATAACCTTCTCAGTAACATCAGTCTGCCAGATTTCCTTGATGAGGGAGTAGAGAAAAACCTTGAGATGATGTGTATGGCAGCAATAAAAATAAATTAATTAATTATGGGCAAGAAAAATCAGCTGCTAATCTATTCTTTTATCTTGCTGGCTGACACTATTTCCTTTCCCTTCCCACACAGCTTGTATAGTGATGAGAGTCTTCTTGGAGAGAATACAGAATTTGTCACCTTTGTTCATATTCCTTTCTTATGACTATCCTGAGGACATACAAATTCAATCACCTTTCCAGGGCCTAACAGGTTATGAGTTGTCTGTGTGGTTATTCTTATCCCAAGGCAAATGGCAGCTAATACAAATTGTTCTGGATCCCCTTCATTGACAGCTGTGCCCCAAAATAAATTACTGTTTATTTCCCATGGGCTGTAAGCATGTACCATCACCTCAGCTCAGTTAACGTAATCAAATTTGTGGATATCTACAGCTGAACATGTTACATGAGGTTTCATTTCTTGGTGTAGGGGATTTTAGAAAATAGGAAATTTTAGGGCACAAGTCACCTGTAAGGTTTCCAAAGTCTAGTTTCCAAAGTTTAGGGTAAGAGGAATGTAACCTCTAAAGCACTTATTTCTTCCTGTTATCACTGTGAATCTAGTCAAAATCAACAATGTGGCACTTTGGTCATCAGTACCTCACCTGGTGAATTCCACCCACTGTCACTTTTAAAATCATCTCAGTTGTGTGCCTGGTGTCTAACCCTGGGAAGGAAGAGTAGAAAAAGAAGTAAAACACCTACTGTACCCTGTCTGATACCCCTGTGAGGACTGGGAAGACAGCCCAAATGTTTTCATCATCAAATTATCATTCAAATTTGGCTTATAAATACAGCTATATGGTACAGTGCATTTCAAGGTGCTGAGCTGATACTGCATGACAATCTGAATGGCACTGTACACTATCACAGAACACGTCTTATGAATGAAGGAGAAGCTAAATGTCAGAACTTGGATGTGCCTGTCAGTAGAGAGTCATTATTATTTATAGGGATACTTGTAAAGTTCTTCAGGAATTGATGTTGGTCCTTGTGCTGTTGAAAGCTTCCTGCCACTTTCTGGAAATACATAAAATGATGGTTTATTATAAGGAAAGATGAAGGCAGGATACCAGCACCCAGGCTTGTCATTTTGATGCTTGTGACAAATCATTTTCCCTCCCACCCCCAGGCCCATGCTCTGCCACCAAATCCTGGGCTCTGTGGCCACGCACTACAGCTCCCTTCATCTGACGTAGGGAGAAGGAGAACACATTTAGCCCATTTCCTTCAGCCTTTCACTAAAGTAGATCCCATGAACACAGTCCAGCAAACCAGGACACTGCTGGCTGCTGTAATAGGAATAGCCCACATCTGGTCCAACACTGATGGCTTCTTGGCAGGGCAATAAAAAGAGACAATTTTGCACAATGGTCAAAAAATATACTTGGGGCCTTTTCCTCCACTCTTCAGCTGAAGAAAAAATCACTGCCAACTGAAAGAAACTGTTTCTTTGGTAAAAAAATTGTCAGCAATTAAATCTTAACGCTACTAATATATCAGCTCGTCTCTTGTATCCAGTTGGAGGACCATCTTATCTATTCCATCCTGGTGCAGACAAGCCTTAGGAAAAGCAGATATTTATGTCAGTTCTGCAAGCCTTGTCCCTAGGCCTTTTTAGTCCACTTCTAGTTATTTTAGAGACACACACACACACAAAAAACAAACAAACAACAAAAAAAAAACTATTCCAGTGTAGTGTAACTGTGAAAAAGGAAGAGTTAATTGTACAGGCCAATGTCAGAGAGTAAGGTAAAATCATCTGCTGTTTTTGTGGGAATTAAACGATTTAGGCTACTAATCAAGTGTATTTCCAGAGAGTGTAAATTTGTAATCACAATTATTCCTTGGAAAAATGCAATTCTAATACCTCTGTTCCCTATGCAAGGAACCAAAATGCAGAGAAACTACCCAGCACATCCTGAACTTTCAATCCCTGTGTTCAAACCTATGTAATAACTAGATTGTAAAGAAAATAACAGACCAAGAATCATTCACACATGAGATCTGACGAATAAACTATTTCTCTGAACTGTTGCACAAAACAAACATGGTGGGAATATCAGGATAAGGCAAAGTTTTTTTGAAACCAGCAGCAAACATTTGCTGAACATCTCTTGCAAATTGGTAGTTTAAATGACCAATAAATAAACAAATAAATATATTAATATCCATCCGTCTGTGCTGTTTGCATTTAAATGTTCTTCAGTTTAACAAGTGTACTGTATATTTGGTATTGCTTAAAAACTTGATTTACATTACAGTCAGTCATAGCAATAGCTTTATCTGTCCTGAAATAAAATAGTGTTAGCCACTGGCTTATGCATCATTCCTGCAGGGGAGTAAAGCTTTTCTCAACATAATGGGCTCAATTTTTCCATTATTCCCAAAGCACTTTACAGTTTAGGCTTGGCTGCTGTTGACACTGAGGCAGCAAAATGCTACCACTGTGGGTGGGTGTGGAATTTGAGCCAGCTGTCTCCCACATCTAGTTTTTAAAATGATGTCCAGAGGAAAACACCTCCAACAGAGCTGCAGAGCCTATGGATCCCTACACCCACTCCTGCTCAACACAAGTTGGAGTTTGTGAGGTGCCGTGGGACCTTCTATAGCTCTGCACTTGCTGAATGAGTTCCCAGGCTGTTGGGATGTATTGGTACAGGGGCTTTGTTTAAAGCCTTGTTTTCAGACGTCAGCACTGGATTACAGGATGGAGTTATGAGAAACACTGCCTCGGAGCATTACCAGAAACACAGTAATTCAATAAACATAAGAGCCCCCAGATTTAAGTACAAGATATATCCTTTCATGTTAAAGGCCACTGGCTGCACATGCAATAGTTAGATGACTGGGAACTGTAACTTCCCTTCGATTCAGTTTTTTACATGGTCTCTTTTGTATTTTTGTCACGAGAGTGTAAATGCCTTTGGGTTCTTCGGTAGTGCCCCATATCCCAGCACCACACCTCACACCCCTCTGTACCTGTGCTATCCCAGACACCACCAGCATCACTAAATCGATTCTCATGAGTACACATTACAATCTTTATCCTGGATTTTATGGTGTCCCAGAAGTTTCATTAACCTGTCAGTAGAAAGTTCAGAGAGATCGATGGATTGCATATGCAAATTACCTCTTCACTGCAGGAAACAAGCGGTTTCTGGTGTATTTCCATATCTATTTGTAGAACTCTGGTTTGTGCTGCAGCTTTGCTAATGCTTACATATGGGACCAAATCAAATCAGAACCCTCCTCATTTGTTAACTAATACCAGAAAATAAATTAGATAGAGAAAAGGTCTATAAAATATATTATTCTGATAAAGGCTAATGGGATCCTAAGAAGGTCTGGTTAAGAAATTCCTGGCAATATATATATAACCTTCAAAATTAACCATTTTTTATGGAAATGAGAATAAAATTTCAACAGGGTTGTAATTAAGGAAGGGTCTGACTGAAGGGGCACTAGTTTATTGTTTATTCCAGGAGCCCTGAGATTAAAATTCAAATCTACCTCCTCTAGGATTTAGGCCAGGGACTTGCAATCAGACTTTTGTATCACAGGTGGGTGTTGGTGCCAAGTGTAAGATTCAACCTTTAATCAATCAGTACCATCCAAGAGCACACAGAAATAGTAATTCCCTGTTCTCCAATCCATTTGCTGTCTTCTAGACAATATCTGCTTGAGATTTATGCCTACATTCGATCACCCAGTTTTCATGTTAGCTCGGTAGCAGTAATAAAACAACCAACAGAAATAAAAGATCAGCTGTAGTGTTGCCCAGGAGATGTGTGGGGATGTGTGTGTCTAAACAGGCTTGCAGAACTGGGGAGATGACAGCTCTTCTCCCAGTCAGTGGCAGTTCTTAGAAATATAAAGGCTCAACGCACAGAAAGCAACATACTGGCTTCATAAATGCATACATACAATATACAAGAGTTCTCTGGGAGGAAGCAGAGTCAGATTGCCACGGGGAGTTACATATGAACTAGCTGCTGCCATTTGTATTATTACTGTAGGACCTTGTCGGTACCTGAAAATCCCTGGGGGGAAATTTGTCAGGAGATACACTGCAGTAATAACACTTGAATAATGGTCAGGTTTGATTACCAGTCACTCTGGTCTGTGCAGTAAGGCCAAAAATTGCCAGATCTGTAAATTGCATAGCAATCCTGTTTTCCTGAATGTAAGGAAAAACACAGCAGGAGTTGCCCCTGCTCAGGTGCCATTTACACTCCACAAACATGTGGGGCAGGAGAAGGATTGGCTATGGCAGAGCAAAACCCCTTGTCTGATGCTGACAGCTTGCAGTCACCAATGTTTCAAATCCCTTCATTGCAGTTACAAATCCCTTAGCCAGCACAACTCAGCACGAAGCTCATGGGGTCCCCCTGTAGTTGCTGGTCCCCCTGTAGTTGCTGGATGGTACAGCATCCATTGTGGTGGCCAAATTTGTCCCTTCATTCCACTCACATCTCTGTACCCCTGGTTGTCCAATGCTGTAGTGGAGAGAGGAATTATCTAGAGGTGCCTGAACAACTCTATTTTTTTTTCTCTGAGGTCTAGCAGTGTTACTCACTGTAGGAAGGGATGGAACAGTTCATTTTTAGTGAATATTGCAAAACAATCTGAAAACAACAAACCAATAAATCCATGATTGGTACTAGCCAAGTAAACACAGCTGACAGGAGACCTTACACAAGAATTGACACAAAAAAATTAAACACACAACTCCTCCTTCCTGAACAAGCTCCAGTGGCTTGGAGGACAAAACAACTGCTTGTTCTTCAATTAAGCCTAGTTCTTAGAAGCATAAAAGCTCATTACCCAGAAGAGACTATTTACTGCTAATTACTCCTTTCAGATTTGTAAACAAGGCTCTTTGCAATACAAGAATAACTCATCTGAAGAGTTATCCTCTTCCAAGGAAGACACAGAAACCTACTGCAATCTTTCTGAACAAGCTGGTTCTTTGATGTCAGATGATGTGTTCTGTCAATATACTGCTCATGACCTGCTTCGAGAGCATGGGTGACTTCCTAGAGTGTTTTGGTAGGAATTTCAGGGTGGGGGGCGGGGGATAAAGGAGTAATTACTGTTGAGCAAGGGCAAATTACAAACAGAAACAGGAGGTTAAATCAACTCATTTAGCATTATTTGTTAATTCCGGATGAGTGTGTTTCAATTGACTTTGTGCTGTCTTTCTCTGAATTGCCCAGATCATGTTATGGTTGACCTTTTTTGTCTTTTTAAAGACAGCATTGACTTTGTTTCTATTTTTATTGGACTATATAATCCCTTCTTGGACTGGTGACATTAATATCCTCAGGGGACTGTCTTGGCTCCAAGTCAGTGAGCTGTTTTGCTTTCCTTTTCCCATCTATACACAGCAAAGACATTACTACCAACAATTAACTCAATAATCCACTGGATGGATGAGCACCTTTCCAAGAATCTCATATGAAGCGTCTTTTGAAAGTGTCAGGCTTGATTAGACTTTCAAACTGAGTTTTCTGAACTGACATTAAGATTTGTGGTTTAGCAAGTATAAACAAATATGCAGATTTAATCTGCCTTAATTTTGAGTTGAAGGCTTATTATGAAACTATGAAAGAAACTAGAAAGATTTTAATCCATGCAACTGGGAAGATTATTTAGTGAAAAAAAAAGATCAGTCTACTGTACAACACATGGTGTAGTGACAAAGGGACAGATCCAAGTTTGGACAAGTGTTGGGATGCTGAGATTATCCAAACTGCCCACGCTGACTTGGGTACCAGTTGCAATTTAGACTACACACTCTCACAGACCTGGAATGAATGAGCTGGCCAGTTGGAATCACTGAAAAGAGTAATACACTAGAAATGCTTTCTCTTTCTGATTCAAGCACTTCTGGCTGTATTTAATTACCAATATAAAAGTAGGTTTCAAAGCCCAGTAGGTTTCTGGGGACAGATATCTCAATCTCATACAATGAGGGGACACAAAGAAATATTCCCTTGATATTTGCTTGGACTGTTTTTTGAATTTTCATTAAATATTGAAGGTGGAGGAGAATCCAAATTCAAGGTCTGTCATGGTTTCCATCCCAAGAACTGCAAAGTGGTTGGGTCATAAGGCATCCTAAGCAGTAGCTGGGGGAAAGCTGCATGCACAACATCCTGGCTGTTCTTTGCTTTGCTTCCATTTCTCAGAGTCGAGAGCTCTTATTTGTGTCCTTTTGTCAAGTACAGATGAAAACCACCCAACCTGACTACTGGTGAAGCCAGTGGAAGGGGTCTAACCTTCAGAACTACATCCTCATCCCTTTAGTTTCACCTACACTGAGAAATTCAAGCATGCCAGGAGCTGTTTCTAGAGTACACTCATCTCTCATGCAAGAGGGAGGGAGGGTGCTGCCGGTCACACCTCAGGCTTGAGCCAACAAGCATTTCCTGGACAGGTCAGGAGTTAATACAGACCAGCATCTGTTCCTGAGAGATTTTTTGGATGTGGGCCCCCTGTTCCAGAGGCCAAGCTGTGTTCTCTGCTGGTTATTGCCCAGGGCCAGGGGATACATTTAACTCATCTGTATAGATGTCTGCTTGGCCTCCATTGTACTGATGCAACACAGTTTTGAAACCATGACCACAAGTATCCCAAAACAAAAGGCACCAGAGGAGTGGCTGAGAGCTGCTTGCTTACCCCCTATACAACACCCAACAGCCTTGTTTAGCACTCCCTGAAGGCCATCACACATAACCATTGTTTCAGACTATGCTAACATGTTAAAGAAATTGCTTTTGAGCAACCACATGATTACAGGAATCACGCATATCCAATCCTTCTCCCCAAGTCTTCTACCCAAGTGACCTCCAATTTAAATGATATCCATTTTCAAAAGTTTTATTTTGTGATACTGTCTGAGTAATGAAATATCCTCTGTATAAAAATCAACAGCACTGGTAAAATCTATCAGACTTGAGCTAGGAAAAATTGATTGTGATGCCTGGATTGGCTGTTGCACAGCTGAAGATACTCGTTTAGTATCTGCAGCTTCCTTTACTTAGCAGAATTTATCTTGAGTTCCTCCTGGGCAATGGAGGACAGACTTAGACTCTTTAAAGCAGCCTTTCTAAAAATAAGGGACTAAAGCACTCACCATGAGGGTCGTGCCACTGCTGGGATTTCAGTGAAGAATTTAAAGTCTCACTCCACCTCCAGGGTCAAAAGCCTCACACTGACACAATAGGGAAATGCAATGTTCTATGAGTGTCCTATGGCAGGGACAGGCAGGCAGTGTTCCCAAACACACACTGCTATTTTTAAAGGAGAGTTGCCTTACAAAACATATGAGTCTGTGTTGAAGGTTTATGCAGGAGGCATGTGTGTGCACATGCATCTGTGTTTAGTTAACTGAGTGAGCTGAACTGTTGAGTCAATTATTATATTTATGTATGTTTGTCATGGAGGGACAGTGGACACAACACAAGAAGCTAGAAAAGGTTGTTAGTACAGACGAGTAACATCAAGTCAATGCACTTAGATACTAGATTAAAAAAAAAAAAAAAAAAAAAAAAAAAAAAAAAGCACCTCCCCAGTTCTCCTCAAACTTCCATGGCTGCTATATTTACCATTACAAACTCTAAACATCCAGTCAAATAAGTTTCCTGACTCTCCCAGGCTGTAGAAAGCTATCAGTGACTCATGCTTGGTTATACATGTATAAATACTTATCCAAGTGTGAGCTGCCCATCAATATGGAAGAGCACCTTAATTTCATGCCTGTCCACATGTCAGTGCTGCCAGCTCACAGCTTTCACCAAGGACTTTGCTAGTTTTTCACTTCTGCAACTTTTGCAGTGAAGCCATTGGAAAGAAACTCGCTTCAGCCAAGAAAACCTACAGAATCCTACTTTTTTTTTTTTCCTGTCCTGGCTGGTTGTGGAGAGTCTTGAAAACCTGATGCAAAGAGACCAGAGAATCCCTTCAGATTTAGGGAAAGGCTTGTAAATAAGCATCTTCAGTATCTGCCTCTCTCCAAATACGCTTTGGGTGAGAGATACTCCATATCACTTCTAAAATTTAGCATAGATAATACCAATTTTAAAAATCACTGCTGATTTGTGCACTTACCAGAGACTTCCCAAGAAGCAGGTCAGATGAGAGCGTGCTGAAGCACAGTGCTGCCTCACCTCTCTGCTAGTAGTTCTTGGTAAATTTTTCATCATGTCTAGTAATTACAGTCAAGACTGGACAGCCTTAAAAGTTAAGTCTGCAGAGTTTTTTGTTGTTGATATTTTTTATTTTTTATTTTTTTATTTTTTTTATTTTTTTTAGAAATAGTCTTTCCAAGGCTAGTCAGCAATGAGTGCAAGCCCCAATTTATGATTTGGGATGGAAGAGGGAAGAAAAAGAAGACAATAAAACCACCTATATTTCACTTTTTTGAGTTGATTCTTTACTTGCTGGCTACCTAGTAACTCCCCATGACCAGTATTTCAGAAGGGATAGATATATATAAGCAAAAACCATAATTACATATGACATTTTCTGCAGCATCAGGGCTGGTTCATGCTCCCTTGCTGTTCACTTCCATCTTCATATCAATTCACCTTCACTCTCAATGAACTGTTTTAACTCTGTGAGTCAAGCTGCAAACCAAATCACCAAGTCAGTTGGGGTTAGAAAAAGCACCAAACACAAGTAAACCCTGTAAACATTCCATGTTTCAAGAATACCTCCTAAAAGCTTCTCAGGTGCACTGTCACTCACAGGGACCATATAAATGTCTTTCTTGACCATAATTCTTACATGCTTTGTAATTTGATCTGAGAAATGCTACTATAACTGTTGTGGTCAATTTAGCAAACATTCTCCACGATACATGAAGCCTTTCCTCTGCTCCTTTTCAGGCTGTTTCACAACTTTGTTTTCAGCATTATCCGGTGGCATGGGATAACTTCTGTTTCCTTCACCTATAAAGGTTTCTGTCATTCTTCCTCCCTCCCGATGAGGTTTTGCTTGTGGTGGAATTGCTTGCCTTAGGGTTTTGGAGCTGTGAGCTGTTCAACACATGGCTGATGATTAAGCCACATCTCAAGTAATGAAAAATTGCTCACCTTCTTATGGGGGTTTGGCAGTCTTTGTGAAAAGCTGGAGCTGGTCCTGTTCCAGGTTGTAGTAGACAGCTGTCATGCAACAGCATGAGCTATAAAATGCCTTTGTCAGGGAGCAGCAAGGGCCAGCTGCTTCCCAAGGCACAGAGAGCCAAGAAGCAGGAGTGATAACACAGCTAGCAGGGCAACGGCCTCACACGCCAAGATCTTGTCCTACAACCCCAAAGATCCAGAGGTAGCATCCATATTCAGGCAAAAATCCAGATCATCAGGCAAGCTCCTGGTGATAAGGCAGGATTGCAGTTAAGCCAGGAAGTCAACATGCAGATCACAATCAGGTCTAGCAGCAGTAGCCAGACATAGTCCTATGATTATCACACAAGTCCTCAGTCACAAAGTAGCTCCAAGGCCAAGCTGAAAGGTCAGCCCATGGGTCAGAGCTTGGATCAATAGCGTCTATGATCAGACACAGCTAAGACTGAGCCTAGGACAAATATTCCTACAACATAATTCAGATTAAGGCTGAGTCAAGGCTGAAGGCCTAGGTCTAAACTTAACTGGAGCCCCTGATCCCATGAGCAGAGAATGTGGTTCCTCTCTGCTGATTATAAAGGGAACAAACACCTGCAGGTGATCAGCTGAATATCACAACAGATATAAATCAATCTCTTCCTCAGTTGGTCTTCATTTCTGATGATGCATAGCCTAAAATTAAGATCTGTTTCAAAGGAAATTTTTCATCACAGTTAAAAGCAGGGAGCTTTGAGAAACTAGAATGTCAGTTACTGAGTATTGTTTAGTTTCTGCAAGAGATGGATGCTGGTCTCTGTATGCAGCACTCAGTAGCTAAAGTAGGTAATGACTACATAAGATCTCTTGCTAATGCTTCAAGCATTGGTAACTCTTCTCTCTTTTTTTTTTTTTTTTTTTTTTTTTTTTTTTAAGATATTAGGACATTTTTAGCATAAGTAGCATCTTTTTAAGGCCCTTATCAAAGATTCTACTAAAGATCTGCATGATTGGTTCCCTTGTATATCAGCAAAATACTCTGAATTACAGCATTTGGGCTGTACATGGGGAGATATTGCTATTGTTCATACAAAGAGACCTCAGCCTAAAGATTTATCATGCCAGCAAACAGGATGCATTCTATGGAGATCAGCTGAACATTCCTTTAGATATCTGCTAACTGGTAAACCTTAATATCTGAAATTTGTTTTTATTTTCTTGATCTATACCAAGAAAATGTAGTCTGACTTTAAGTCTTTGTGAGCTGTTGAGTTTTTTTGTTCTCTTCTGTTGTTTTTCCCCCACCTCTAATCCACTCCCTACCCTGAGGTTTTGGTAGTATGATACACACAAGTGGGACTTGCTGGATTGGTAGAGAATTGAATTGTGTACAGTCTGTCACTGTCCTACAGCGTTGGCTGCGAAGAGACTCTGGGTTAGACTGCACTGATGAAGTTTAAACAACTTTTAAAAGAGACCTTTCTTGATACATGAGTATTTTTATCTCCATGGCTCTGTCAATTCAGTGGCTCTCAAACTAATGCATGGAAAGCTTGGAACAAATTCCTGTGTGCCATGGTATCTGGCTATGGGACAATCTCCTCAAGAATTTCAGGCAACTTCATTTCCTGGTTTTCCTTTGAAAAGATTTCAGCACCTCAGTCTTGGGGAAGATCCCTTCCATTTTGAAATTCTCCCACACTTTCCTTCACTACCACAAAACAACACAACAGAGCTAAAAAAACATTGTATCCTTAAATATATTCTGAATCTAGGAAGGCAGGATGCCAGAGAACCTGAACAATACTGCTGTTCCTCTTGATCGTATATGGAAAGCAATTACATATTATAATGATATCTGGCAGCATCTGTCTCCAACATGGATAGATTATAGATAAGTCCCATGGGAAATATCTACGTTCTGCAATGTGCTGCCAAAACTGAGATATTCAGTCTAGTCCCAACCAAGCTAATTCTGGACATGGAAACAATATAGTTGTGTCAGTAGGATGTTTCACACAGATAAATTTGCTGTGCTAATTGACCCATCATAGGTCCATTTTGAGAGGCGTATGGCCTGTGACAAAATGAGTTTCCATGACTGTCATCCAGATCTCCCCACAGAAAGGAGAGCACACGTTACTTTAGGAGACAATAATGGCAAGCCCTGGGGTAAGTCAAACTAGTCTCAGAAGTAAAATATGCCAAATGACACAGAGATTAGCCACGTCTTCTTTCCTCACAGCTAGAATTAACCTAAGTTTATGTTGATTTTTGCACTGGAGTGAGCCCTGATAGCGGTCCACACCTGCTGTGTTCATGACCATGAAGATTTTTGTGGAGTCAGCCAGATTCCCAAGGTCAGTTGGTATGTCTTTGTATTCAAAAACCCTTAATATTTTTTTCTTCTATGATTTTTTTCTTTTTTTTTTTTCCATATATATTCCAATATTCCATATTTAATTATATACATTTCTGCATTTTCCACATTTTCCTTTCCTTTTCTGGGAGATTATAATGATGGGGACAATATACTTCTACCTCTTCTTCCCGGGGGGAAAGAGAATCTATTTTTTCTGCCTCTTTCCTTAGATAAGAATCTCTTGTCACAGGTAAACACTGAATCCTCAACACCTCCTTGAGCAGGTACAAGAAAAGATTTGAACTTTTAGGTAATGGTGATGTGATGTAGTTCCTGAGCCCAAACACACTATTTCAGTCTTATTTTTGACCTTAACTGTGTCTATTGAGTTGCAGGTAAGGAGTTGTGTCATGTCTAGTGAGCTCAGCTTAGCGTAAACTGTTCCTGCCTTCAGCAGACTGCACAGCCAGACAGAGAGATGCAAAGTAAATGTGAAAATCCATGGCAATTACACAGTGGTGTGTTTAGGGATACAATCCAAGTGGGAAAAGGATTTGGAGGGATATGAATCCAAAGGCACAGTTCATGAAGCGAATGCTGTCATTTTTATTTGCTCTATTTATTTTCAATTTTGTTTTCATTCTTTCTATCCCTGTATTCCTACCATAACTGCATAGCACAAGTTTGTACTCAATTTATAAATACTCGAACAACTTTAACCATTTCACTTCTGATTAAATATTTGGTAAACATGTGACTTAATTAAAACTGAAGAAGGAAATAGATTTTCTTTTTCACTTGAATTTCTGACAAGTGGGAAAAAAAATCGAATTTTAAATGGGTAATAGGAAAGCAACTTTCTCCAAGAAATTAAATTAATAGTAACATCAAATGCTGTTTGTTTTGGGGGAAATCAAAGTATTTAATTATGATTTCTGCTCTCGTGCTTTCCCATGCTTTCATGGGAAATAAAGTAAAAGAAAAAGCTGTTTTAAATTGGAAAACAAACTCTGCAGCTCCTGAAAGACTAACCAGGGAATATTTATATGGATGTGTTCTATTCTGATTTTTCAATACAGTATTTTATCAAACCTGACATATTTCCATGATACGTTTTTCTTTTGACAGGTTGACATTTCCCAGTAGGAAAATACTCGCCGGGAATGTTTTTTTTTTTGTTTTTGTTTTTTTAAGATGATCTGCCATTCTTAAAGCAAAGGCACGAGTTGTGGGATGCTGAAAAGAGTTATAACAGTCTCATAAAGAAGGGAGGCAAGGTAAGGTGTGGGGAAAGGGCTTGGAAGCAGGCAGATCACTGCATTTTGCATTCTGTCTCAACAAGTCACATAAGCAAATACTAGGGCTTAATGAAGCAGGTGACCTGATGCCTCTTTATCATGAGAACACTGCCTCTGTAGAAAGCATTTAATGTGAGACTTAAGGTCTTGACTTTTAATAAGCATTCCCCTATTAATTTGTTAAGTCTCAAGACTTAAATAGCTGCTCAGAAGCTCAACAGACTGAATTTACTATTAGGGAAATGTACACTTAAAGGCATTTATTTCTTGAAAACAAATGAGTAGGACTGGGACTCAACTTTTAAGCAGAGATATCCACTGAGACGGATGAAGATTACTGCCTTTTACATATAATGATGGCAAGATCTGGCTCGGTATTTAGATCATGTTAAAAAATACAATGCCATATTCCCACTGACATTTGTATGAAAACAGAATAATTCCAATGAAGCTGACTTGTTCTGGCAGTAGCACGTTACCTTTTCTCTGCTTAATATGATTCACTATTCTTGGTATCACAAAAGTCTTTAGTTTTTCATTATTAGAAAAAAAAGAAGTTATGGGCACTTTTTTATCCTCTACAAAATGACTGCTTATTCCTGTTGTTTTAACTGACAACCTTTCTTTAGACATTAAACATTTTACTAAGGATCATGAACCTGGATATAGAATCATAGAATCATAGAATATCCTGAGTTGGAAGGGACCCTTAAGGATCATCAAGTCCAACTCTTGACACCGCACAGGTCTACCCAAAAGTTCAGACCATGTGCCTAAGTTCACAGTCCAATCTCTTCATTGTGTCATTGTGTCCTCCATTCTGAGAACAGCAAAATTATTGATCTTACACCTTGAAATGTCAGAGAAGTAGACGACATATTGTTAGCCAGTGGGCCACAAACGTTCACAGCAAATTAAATAATAATAATAATAATAAAAATAATAATAACAGGGAAAAAAAGTGGTTATTTGTAAGCAGTTCCTGCCTTGTTATCCTATTTTCATTTCCCAGCAGTATTCTTTGAATTTACTATGGACTATATTGCAAACACTATGGTATCTGAAAGATCTGGAGCCTGCAGAAGGTGGCCAGGGAATGATTATTTCCTGTTTCTTTCAAATCAAGAACTATGAGCTGCAAAACAAAACTGCCAAAGGTCTGTTTCAAAACCAGTTGTAGAAAATGATTCCTCACATTGTGTGAACTGTGAGACTCCTCAATACAGCATGTTATGAAAGGTAAGAGTTTCATGGGTGCAGAATAATGGGCATAAACAGAAATAAATGTGGAATATGGAATGTATGTGGAATAGAAAAAAAAAAAATCATATAAAATCTTTAAAAAAGGAAAATGAAAACTATTATTATTATTATTATTTTTAATGGGAAGACACACCATCTGACTCAGGAGACCACTAGGACAGAACTTGCTGGAGGATGAGTAAATACTCTAGAGACTCCAGGGATTGTCCCATTTTTATTGTAGTCATACAGTCTTAGCCCATGAAATGGAGTGAGAGTCCTTTGTTTTAACAAGACATAGCCACCCTTATAAAGTTATACAACCCTGCAATTTCAAGGAGGCTATTCCTCATTTAACCTGGGTCACTGCTGTGCTCACACAGGTGAGGAGGCAGATATGTCATATCAGACTTCAGGTCTGGAGAGAGAGTGTGTGTTTACCTGTGGAAGCTTGTGAAACTGGGGTGAGTGGAGCAGATGTGCTTGAAGGATGAATCTGAGATACAAATGGTTAATCAACATATTTATCCTTATCAGTTTTCCACTGCTGTGTTTACTCAAGCACTTGGAAAGTTTATCAATATGTTTGTCACTGAAGTTTCCACCCACTTAAAACACCGTTGCCCGTTGCTACATGAAACTAATCCAAAACTTGCAGACCTATTCACCTGACTGCAGGCCTATTAATAACATTCTTTGCATGCTTCAGTGATCACAGGCAAGCCATACATCTAATAAGTGCTTTTGAACCACTGTCAAGCTCCTTTTTAAACCTCATTAAGATTGGATTATTTGGTTATTATTAATCTTGGTTACCTCATGCCAGTGGTCCTGACTCCTACTGGTTATTGTAACATGTTGTCCATAAGAGTCCAGGAAACGGCAAATTCAAAACTGAGGTGGAAAGAAAGAGAAAAGCAAGAAGCTATCCCCAAGCCACTTCTTGTTTTGTAGCACTGTCTGCAGGACAGATGAAGTTAGGAACCAGCATCCTGTGCTTTCAGCATAAAACTATAATGTAGTGGAGACAGATAAAGAGTTGCCTTTAGTTTGCTGCCAAAAACCCACTAATCAGTGTACTCACTATGCAGCGGAGGAGAGCTTGCTGCCTGTCACTCAGGAACAAAAATACTTCACGGTGACAGAAACACCACATGCTCCATGCTTTACATACAGATGCTACATTTTGTGGTAACTACAAAAGCAATCTGGGTCTTTCCACCTCTACAGGTACAAAAAACAGAGAAGTGAAGGCTTGACTTGAGGCATAATACGTCAGCAGTGGAATGTGTGAGATTTGAATTCCTGGCTCTCAGTCTCTTGTCCAACTCAGTAGACCAAGGCGATCTTTCCTCCCTTGTTACTTTTTTTGTTTGTTTGTTTTGTTTTTCTGAACCAAGAATTTGGATATCTGATACTTGGATAATTTCCTATTATTATGGGGATGGCATGTCCTAGAAAGCCTCATAGTGTAAGTCTTGTTGTATGGAAAAATTGAGGTTAGAAGAGGCTGAAAACCAATGGGCTTCCTTCAAAGAAAGACTGGCATAGTGTGAGAACACAGAGTAAGAAAGCTCATCTGTGTCCCAATGCTTGGTGAATTTAAGGTTTTTTACCATTTTACCATTTGCATTCTGACAATGAGCCATCAAAGGCTCGGCACAGTGAGTCTCCTTTACTGAACAGAAGTAGGACCAATGGGTGCTTCTGGCTATTGCTCTGAGTCCCCTTGAATATTGCTGAGAGGATGTCTTTTCAGAAATGAGCTCTTCTTGAAGCAACACCGCAAGAGAGAGGTACTGAGGGAATGGCTTAGCTGCCACATTTGACACCTCAGTGACAAGTGAAAAAGAGGTAGGCATTACGTGCATTTAAGCTTGCTTTTTCTTGGTTTTAGGCTTTACTTCTGTAACCTGGAGTCTTATTCTGTAAAGGACATCCCCATTGGGCTCATTAGACTAAAACCTAATGTCTTTAATCTTGATTGTTGCCCAAAGTAGATGAACGTGATTACTCTGGATAGAGGGGTCAAGAAAAAGGTTCTTATTTTGTTTATTTTCCTATTTAGTGGAAGATGTTTAGTGGAAGTATGATTCTGTGCCAGAAGAAGGGCATAAATCCTTTCAAGCAGGCAGAGCTCTGTGGAGAGGCACTCAGCCATGGGAAACATCCTTTGCAACAAGTGCCTTTTCCTTTCTTTCAATAAAAGTATTTTTGTCTAGTTTTGCTCTGTGTCCCTGTGAGCCTGTTTATCTTCTCCAAAATTCTACTCACGAGTCAGATCAGACCGCCAACTCACTCAGCTTTCTCCTGATTCCATTTGGTTGATAAAACCATTGGCAGGGAGGTATGTGGAAGCATGCCTATGCAGCATCCAGCTCCTAGTATAAATCACATAATGAGAACTTAAACTGGAAATGTCCATGTTCTCCTGACAATAAGTAATCTTCACCTTTTTCCCCATTAGGAGTTCTGAAAACACTTTTCTCAAAGGAAAATTAAATGGCAATGAAATTCAGAATGGCAGAAAAACTTAATCTGGAAAAAACCTCTGCAGATCTCTAGTCTAATCGCTGCTCAAATCAGGGCTGACTTCAAAGTCAGGTTCAGGAAGTTGTCCAGTAAGGTACTGAAAATCCCCAAGCTTATTTTTTAAATAGGCTAGTTACCTGCAGCACTGATAGGCTCTCTGAATCATTTTTGATTAAATAATGTAGAATACATCAGAGCTCTTTCCAGTTTGGATCAGAAGAGATTCATTGACATGCTGAAATGATGATTTCATTCATTTCTGCTGCTTGCTGTAAGCCTCTATACAGGGTAATCTCTAGGTTTTTAATTGTTACAAAATGTTTTGGAGTTCAGTAGGTCACTGCAAAAATTAAAATTCTCATGGCCTACCTGCACTTATACGTTACCTTTAATTCAATCATTATAAGAATGATGTGATTTTGAAACCCAGCTGCATTTTTACCACAACAACTCTCAATTATTCATAGGCCAGTATGCAGGAACTGCTGTTTTCAGGGCATATTTCTATCCATACCTCCTACCTGTATAATGAATTTCTTCATGTGGATTGAAAGAAAAGTCTGGGGGGTCTGTCTACCATTCAGCCAGCACTACTGACAGCTGTATGTACTTAGAGAATATTACTTCGTCAATCCTGACATGTCTTGTCCAGCTGTTTCAAAGATTTCGAATGAGGATGAATAAAGCCTTTGTTAAGTCTGTCAACAGCCTTCTGTCTCTGTTCTTCAAATCCAAGATGAGTTGAACAATTTAATACGTGAAACTTCAGTCTTTCACAGCCTAGAACCTTTTTTGTTTTGTTTTGTTTGTTTTGTTTTCTGGGAAGAAGCTCAAGATTCAGTCAACTGCTCTCATCAGCTATTCTGGAAAAAGTATCTTGCTTACTTTCCACTTAAAAAAGAAGACAAACATCCTTGAAAAATCACACACCCTCAAGCATTTCAACTGCAGGTACGTTAGTTCAATCTCTACACCTCTGTTTTCATTATACTGTAAATTGTATTAGTCCTAGCTATAATCTTTTCCTTTCTATTTCATATCTCAATGTGTAACGCAGCATTCATTGACAAACAGCTGATACCCAGGGTACTCGATTTCTGAGAAAAATTAAATTCTTTATTACCACTTCTCTGGTAAATAAGCATGAAATGATGCATCCCTTTTCTGCTATCATAACTCATAAATCACCCTTAGACTTTGGAGGATCCATGATCCACTGCTAACTTCAGCCACGCTTCAGTGGGGAGGTTTCAGCATTTGGTATCCACACTGGCAAAGGCTGAACCATCCAAATTAAGGTAGCATAAGTAAGCCATTATTTCATTATAAAATAAGCCATTGTGAGACCTCTGGAATGACCTTTTAGTGAAAATGGAGACTGTTAGAGCTAAAGACATCCAATGCAGAAAACTCCCGTGGAAAGGGATTATGACTGCTCTTCAGCAGGGCTACAGAGAACGAGCACAAGCAGTATTGGCTGAGCCACAGTAAGCCCACCAGCATGTATTTTAATTAGGTACTGACTGAGTGCACGAAGCATTACTCTGTGAAATTTCATACCCAAAGCCATCAAGTTTGAAACTGCTGTAACTGATTACTGAAATATTTAGGAGCGAATTAACATGAATGACTAAAAGTTCCTACAGATTTCCTGCTTGTAAGAGCTCTCATATAAAATAAAGCAACGCACGCAGATTTGATTCAGATTCTGGAAGACAGATGTTCATCATAGGGGGCTATCGCCAAAGGTAGCACTAATTAATTGCTGCAAATAAGATGCCCGTTAGAAATTAAATGAGCTCTTTTGTCTAAATATGATGCCTGTAAGTGAGGATTTAAGCATGCTGGGCCAGATCTTCAATCACTGTAAACTGTCATAATACTGTAGCAATGAAGAACAGCCAAGTATATGGCAAGAAATAAAACTTGCAGCATAGGGTGTGGGTTTTTTTCAGGAAAGATTGGATGGGATTCACCTCATCTAACTTCAGATATCTAAAATGTAGATGTTCCCATCAGAACTCATGGCTCTCAGATCTTTTCGTAGTTAAGGAAAGAAACAAAACTGGGTTATGATTCAACAGACTGGCTGTAGACTTTGAGTTTAGGATGACATGAAGTGAAGCTGGACATCTCTGACTGTTTTGTTTACATGTCCAGTGATTATAATGGGAGCTTGGAGAGAGCAGAACATTTGTAAGAACATGTAAATAATGATTTTTATTGAGCCTAGTCATACTTACGGTGGCAGTTTGTTGAGCCAGAAACTTTCCTGGGAACCAATGTCTCATTTCCTGAGTCCCATTTTGAAAGTTGAATGTTCTATGCTGGACACATTATGAATGTCTCATACAGAGATTGAAATATTAATGGGATCATCTGCTTAGTATGCAATCTGTCTGCTTGCATTTATTTCTATTTATCAGCGTAACTTCTGTCCCTATTGTTTGCCAAATGGAGTATCGTGCTGCTGCTGACTCTAATAGCAAATAGCAAAACTGAGATGACTGAAGGGAGAGAAGTAACAGGAAGAACATATTATGTACAAGTTTCTTGTTTTCCTTTCCTAACACAAGATAAGTAATTTACTTGACTATCAGTTTCTTGGCAGTAAGATTTTTGCAAGCAATTTATGTACTAATGCAAATGTCACAAAAGCAAACTCTAAAGTCACATTCAGTAATTTCAGGAGAATTTACTATATGTCCAGTTTGAGGGTCCTGAGTTACAGGCATATCTAATTCTTAGTTTGTGTGGATATGTCTCATTGAAAGAAAGCTGGTCCTTACACGAATGCATGTGCTTACTGCCCAAAGTGGCTTCAAGTGGCTATCTTTAGGCACCCAGAATGGAAAAATGCAGCAAGCACAATCCAAAATAGAAGGCTATTATCCTTGGGAAAAGTCAATAGTTTTCTTTGGGAATGACACAGCACTATTAGGCTACAGAGACGAAAGAGAGAAATGCTGTTGGCAGCTGAGTTCTGGGCAAGGGGATGTACAAATCCTTATTTTATGCATTCTTCCACTCTGTAAACCCTGTTCTCCTGTACATAACTCCACTGTTACTTTACTGAAATCCTCATAGTTACAAAATGTAAAATTTCCGTATTATTGCTATGACTGACAAACCGAATGTTTGTAAAGCTGTTTCTGATTCATTTACCTGCCAACTGCTGAGTCAAATTTTAGAAGTTCTTCCACTAAAGCTGACAGTGTCAGGCAACTCCATGAAGAAATATCATGAACATTTTTTTTTGGTTTTTTTTTTTTTTTGCTATGTTGTGTTCTTGCAGAAAGGTGGAGAGCTCTTGGGGGAAAAAGCAAAAAGAGAAGTGATTTTCAAATATTTCACTACAAAAGCTAAACAAGCAGTGATGTCAGATGATGGCAAGAAATAAAACAAGCATTTCATTGGCAAAAAGGTTTTCTAAGAAAATTCCTGACATGCTGAGTATAGTGCTGTGATGGAAACCCCCATACAGAAATCCTAAATTGATTCTGGCCATAAACTGTCAACAACTCAGATACTGAAATAACTGAGACCCCCCAGAAAAATAAATAAAGAGTGCAAAAAAAAATCACAAAATATGCAGAATACATTTCTGATAAAAAAAGTAAAGGAATGCTTAAAACAGACATTCTCATTCTGCTGTGTGAAGATCAAGACCTGCTTCCGCAGAAGTAACTTGAAAGTTATTTGGAACTAATGCTTTCCTGAAATGGGACCTGTGTCATCATTTATGTAATCAATATCACCTCCTTCTCCTTTGTGATCTATGCAAAAAAGTAGCTTATCCCCAGGAATAATAAATCCCTAGGTACAGGAAAAAATTCTTGGATAACAAGGGAGAACATTGGAGGAAGCCCCCATGAGACTTTAAATAAAAATATAGCTATTAGCAATATTTACATGAACCACAGATCTCTGGATGATGGAAGTACCACCACACATTTGCCCCTTCTTTATAATCATCTTTCTGAAACAGATAATGGTCTTAATGATCTTTTTTAGACTCTTTCTGACAAGTCCACCAACTACCCTGCCATCATGACTGCTATGGAGCAGCTGAGAGTGTTATTCTTTTTGCCCTGGAGAAAGGTGAAAGGAAAAAGTGTTGTCCTGCCCCCAGGGTCAGAGACAGGGGGTACAAGTCAGTACCTTATATTAGATGTTTGCCATGAGCTGATGTCTACAGGTCAAGGACAGAACAGTGCCGGTAACAGCAGTGATTTAGTGACATCTGTGGTCTCCTCTTCCTCTTACCCCTGGGCGGAACTCCGGACCTTAAAACTCTGCTGGGACTGCCTTTGTTTTTCCTTCAGGAGGGTCTTGGGATGAAGGGAGGCTCCAAGCCTTGTCCAAACCAACTGGAAATTTGGTGCTGAAACCACTTCACCAGGAAGTTTTGAGAGCCCCACAGAGCAATGGTGCCCAGGCTGCCAATTGCACTTCCCAGCATGTTTGCTGGAACGCCTGAAAGTCTGACTGCAAGGCACCCAGATCAGCATCCTCCAGCATGGCAGCTTTGCTGTCCCCCATCTGACTCAGCAAACAGGAGCATCTGGCAGTGCCTGCAGCCACCAGAACAATTTCCCCACCCCATACAGGATCGGTGTTAGCTGAGGTTTGTGGGGCTCTAGGGAAACCCTGAGCTGATTGCATTGCCTTGGCAGTGTCATGTGCAAAGCATTGATCTGGTCATCCTGTCCCAAGGAAAAGCCCTGCATTATTCCATGAGAATATGGTGTCTACACGAGTTCCACGGTAAAGAAAGCCAGAAAATCTATTTTATGCTTAAGGGGTGATGTTTCCACCTCATTTTCCTCCTCCCTCCCTACTCCTAAGGTTTATACAACACCCCAGAGACTTCACTATTAGGAAACATTTCAAACAATGGAACTTTCTTTAAATATAACCATTTTTTCCTCCATCCCACTTACGCTACTCATTCAAGAGTAACTGCAAGTACAAAGCTGCAGAGGAAAAAGCTATGTGCCTCTACATTGTCAAAGTGATTTCTCTTATCCTGAGCTTTGCTTGTTACCAACTCTGACCCACAATTATTTCAGGAAACCACTACATTCATTATTAATAAGATCTTTCCAGCTAGCTTTCCTCTCTTGCAGGCATCATTCTGGTTTCAAATGTCATCATGTGCTCTTTTCCCCGTGGCATTTGCTCTGCTAGAAGCAGGCAGACTCTTCCCATTCCCTTTCCTAGCCTGACTTTTCTAAAGTCCAATGTACCTAGACCAACTCACCTGCCTCTTTGAAACTGATACAGTCAAAAGGGGACAGGTAGTACAACATTTCCAGAGATTTGTAACTGCTCTGAGCTGTCACAGCATCTCTAGAAATATTTTGGTTTTGTTAGCTTAGGAGTTTAATAAAACACATCTGATACATATTTAAAACTGGATCTACTCAGATGCTGCACAAGTTGTATCATAGAAAGTCCTCAGGGTTCCAAACATGGGAAGAGCTGTATTGTGTTACATGTTACACCAAGAGCTGGCCATGTTCCTCCTCCAGTGAGAATGGTTTCTATACAGTTTCACCACTAAGAGCAGTGGGAATATTCGCAGGCTTATGGTTGAAGATAGATATGTCTAAGTCCATTCAGGACTTGAGCTTTAAAAGGAACAAGAAAAAGAAATAGAAACGTAAAAACACAAAACACACAACCAAACAAGGAAAGGAGAATCATCCTTGTATGGTCAGAGTTGAAAGCAATATCTGAAAGTCATTAGAGTGAGAACTGAACAGTTGGATTCATGCCATGATCCTAAATGGAGACTCTCTCCATCCAGCTGATCAGAATTGTCACGTTCTCCTGCATTCCTAAACCTCTGTGTATTGATCTCATGGGTCTCAGTCTGTTCTCTAAAAGAATAAGGCTTGCATTTCATACACCACATCTGCATACCTCTTATGTGCATGTATCTTTGTCTGTGTATATCTCCCATCTCCATTTTAACTCTTTCACCAATTTTATACAAAGTCAAACAGTATGATGAGTGTTCCTCCAAGTTTATAAAAGGAGATGATTGAAGACTTCTCAAGAGCACCACGACTGAAGAAAAGTTGAAACATAAGCTCACCCGTTAAAGATTACAAGCAGATCTGATGAAGAGTGACCTTGTAAGCAATCCAGTCAACAGAAAGCCTTGGCTGGACTTTGCAATCAGCTGTAAGAGCAAAAGCCATAGAAATGTGGCAGAGGGAATGATTTGTTTAATCCTTAGATAGTCACAGTTAGAAGTTGTTTTGTACTGTTTCAATACAGCTTTTAGCATTATGAGACTCTGGTTCTGGACAGCACAATAAACATAGATAAATCATAACAGAAAGCCATGGAGCAGTATGCTGGAAAACCTTTCTGGTTTCAGGGCAGTGGACCTTTGTCTGTGCACACGCAGCTCCAGGCTTCCTTTACCAGTTCTCATGAGTTCACGTAATCCCATTGCGTGTAAGTTTGCAGTCCTGGAGGTGGATGTTTAAATGCAATGAAAACTTGTGCTGGATTTATTCCTCCTTTTGCATTTTCATGAAAGCATTCATATTAATTGGAAGCATGCAACTTTGGGCTATGGCTTTGTTTTCTTTTAATAATGAAAGAAAACAAATGGTGGTGTGCAACTGACAAGGGAGGAAAAACCAGGAAAGCTTAAATATTTAAATGCTTTCAAACAGTTGAATAACTAAAGCAAAAGAGAAAATAATGTGTAGGCATTTTTTTCCTTTTTTTCCTTCTGTGAAAACATTGCTGGTGTGTTAGGAGGAGGATTCCAGGTCCACTAGTCTATGTAAGAGTCCATCTCCTTGCTGTGGTACAGTGTGATACACTCCTGCATGGAATTATGTACTTAAGCCTCCTTGTAGGTGTTCTGAAGAGGGTGAGAAGCTGTTGCATTATGCCTTTTTGATTCAATTACAAAAGGCAAAATAAATCAAGGCCCCAGAGAAAGATGTCCAGGCACTTCTGACTCTAAGTAAGCCTTGCTAGGTTTATGCAAACACTGAGAATTTGTTATATAAAAGTAACTCTTTCCTCTGTGCTACCATTACCTTTAGGCCAATCAATTTTGATTGAAAAATGACAAAGGAGGGTGGCAAAAAGGCAGTGTCACAGGGAGGAAGAGGCACTGCCTCCCTGAAAGGAGCCTGTTAGCAACAGGGTAGGCTTTGCCCATCAGAGGTGCTAGGCAGTGTATGGCACTGCTCCCTGTGGAAATCCAGCAACTGGGCTGGGAAGGAGAAGGTCATAACTACTCCTGCTCCACAGTTGTGACTGATGCTTGTGTACATCGCTGGGCTTTTGGGGACAGTCCCAGCTGCAGCTGTAAGCAGGTAGGGATTGTATTCATACCACAGCTGGCTGTCCTTTGGGCAAATGGGATGAAGCAGAGGAGAAAAAAAAAATCTCAGTGCTGGCACCAGGAAACCCAGAGCTTGGCCTAGTGCCCATAGTCTAACAATACCACAAATACATCCATTGTATGGAGGGGCCTAGCTGGATGCAGAAGGCAGGGAGTAATTAGTCTCTGTTAGACCCAGGAGCTTTTGAGCCCCCATAGGGTCTGGCATCCAACTGGGTTCCCTTAGCACCAACAACCATCCTAGGGCAATAGAGCAGGGGGGCAGAAGCCCCTTGGGCAAGTGTGTCAGTGTGTGTACGATGTGAAAATATG
Organism: Netta rufina; assembly: GCF_964035555.1. Classification (NCBI taxonomy): domain Eukaryota; kingdom Metazoa; phylum Chordata; class Aves; order Anseriformes; family Anatidae; genus Netta; species Netta rufina. Next base: position 4,663,107 of record NC_140124.1, read on the forward strand.
GGATAACCTTGTTTTGTCTTTGCTTGTGTAGGGGCCCAATCTGGCAAGTATCCATTGATGAGAAGAGCAAGACAAATGTCTCTTGTTTCAGAGACCAAGAACACAAGAAACAGCCACCCAGCTGCCTTCGACTTGCCTAGCTAGGAGGATGTACATCCCCAGATGAGATAAGCTCTTGGGGAGCCTCACAGGGAATAGTACTGGGGGAGAAAGAGCAGTTGGGCAATAGCAAAGTTGATGCTTAAATACTTGGAGATTTGGGGAAAGGTGTTCTGATGGACTTGGTGACTGACAGGCTGAAGCCCTTTTGCCCCTGGGGTACCAGGAAGCCCAAGACTAGCTTCTATTTATCACAGAGGTAGAAGTCCTCACTGCACATAGTAACAGTGCATCTGAGGCATTTTGGGGGGGCTCTCCTTAGTCCTGGAGGCTTGGCACATGGTTCACATTGTACATGGTGCCAGGAACTATTGATTCCCAAGCTTGTAGGGCGGGCCACACTGCACTGTGTCTGAGCAGTGAGGGGAACCCATTGCTCCCAAAAGTTTTTGGGGAAATAGAGCTATCAATGCACCTAACAGCTTGGTAGGAGAGGTTCTCATTGCTCCTAGATGATTGTGGGGGTGTCCACATTGCACCTTATTTTGGAGGGCAGTACCTACTGCACCTACAGCCTGGTTAGGGGTGGTCCCATTGGTCATGAAGACTTAGTGTCATAGAATGACAGGATCATTAAGGCTGGAAGAGACCTTCAAGATCATCTGGTCCAACCATCCCCCTACCACCAATGTCACCACTAAGCCATGTCCCCAAGCACCACATCTAACCTCTCCCTGAACACCCCCAGGAACGGTGACTCCACCACCTCCCTGGGCAACCCGTCCCAGTGCCTGACTGCTCTTTCTGAGCAGAAATGTCTCCTCATTTCCAACCTGAACCTCCCCTGGCACAACTTGAGGCCATTCCCTCTAGTCCTATCACTAGTTACTATGAGAAGATGCTGACCCCCAGCTCCCCACACCTTCCTTTCAGGCAGTTGCAGAGAGCAATGAGGTCTCCCCTGAGCCTCCTCTTCTCCAGACCAAACAAGTTAGGGACAGCAGAACCCCCAGTAGACAGGTGTTTGAAGGGATCCTCCTTATTTCTGGAGGTTTGCACTGAAAGCATCCCTTTTGCCTGGGGAAGGGGATCACAATTGCTCTTAGTGCTTGAGGAAGGGATGACCCCATTGCACCTGGAGTACTGTGCACAGTGAAGCCCATATTGCACCCAGTGCCGGGTGACTGCCCTCTTTTCCATCCAGTGCAGGGGGAGACGGAAATCTAGAGTATATTTCTGGAGGCTTTGGGGGTCTCAATCCCCTGCCCTCACGCCCCAGCCGCCTCCATCCCCGAGGCGTCCGGGGCGGAGGGCGGGCTTGGCTCCCCCGCCCGGCTCCCTCCTTCCCTCCCTCCCGGGGGTTTGCCCTGGGACACGCCGGCGGCTCCGGGGCTGGCTCCTCGGCGGCGGGCAGGGGGGCAAGGGCAGCAACAGGGGGGGACGATGCCAGCTCCGGGGCAGCGCGGAGCCACCGGCTGAGCGGGCAGCGCCGGCCCCGGGGAGACCCCCCCCGAGCCCCGCCGCCTGCCCCTATGGCGGGGCGGGCGCCGCAGCGCAGCCTCCCGGCGGCGGCGGCCGCCGCGCTCCTGCTCTTGCCCGTAAGTGCCGGGGCCGGGGAAGGGGCGGCGCGGGGGCAGGCAGGGAGGGAAGGGAGGGCGGGGGACGCCCCACGACCGCGGGGAGCTCGCTCGGTCCGTGAGGGAGCGGGGGACGTGCCCCGTCCCCTCGCAGGTCCCTCCCGCCCGTCCCCTTCAGCGTTGAGGGATCTGTGCGGGTGGCGGCTAACGGAGCCCTCGGGGATCCCTGTCTGTTCCCTCAGTACCGACGGGACCTGTCCGGGTGGTTGCTAATGGATCACGCCCGTTCCCTCAGTGCTGAGGGACACTCCCGGGTAGCTGCTGATAGATCCCTCATGGATCCTCTCTGTTCCACTCAGCACTGAGGAACCCTTCTGGGTGGCTGCTGATGGATCCTTCACGGATCCCACCCATTCCCTCAGTAGTTAGGGACCCGTCCAGGTGACCACTAACAGATCCCTCACAGATCCCGCTTGTCTGCTCAGTGCCCAAACACCCTCTCCCCGTGGCTACCCAACTGTGGGTGACACCATCCCCTCAAAGCCCTTCTTGGCTTCCCCCTCTCTGCAAAGAACCTCCTCACCATCCCTTTTCCTTGGCTTTTTGGCAAAAAGGCCCAGCACAAGGATGCCACTGGGGTTGCAGCTCCTGCCCTGCAGGAGCCCATTCCCCAAATTAAACGAGTTTTCCTGCCACCACCCCAGTTGGATGTCCCTGGCTGCTGTCCACAGCCTCCCGCCCCACTTGCTCTCCTCGCAGCATGTGCTCAGTTTCCATCACTTCTTCACAGCTGATATCAGCAAACACTGGTGGTTCAGCCCATGCATCCATCCAAGTGTTTGCTCTGGCTTTCTCCAGAGTAAAATGAAAGAGGATTTTCCTTATGGCCCTTCATCAGCAGCTTCTCCCTGGGTGATGCTGGGATGAGGTGCGGGAAAGATTAGCCTGTTTCAGTCTGAACTTAAAACAGCTTTCCCTGCCCACGCTCCTAAGTCAGGCTGACTTTTTGGTGGCTTGTTTGTTTTAGTGATAGTTAAGTGTGTTAAGTGATACTTGCAAAGCAAATGTGAGAGGTTAAGCAGGAGACGCATTGATCTTACTGGTAATTTGCTATGGCTGTTCCCACAGCATTAAAAAAGGGGCCAGGATCCTTCTGGACTGTAGTGCACTTGGACCAAAGGAAGAAAAGTTGTTCTTCTTCTGGATGTTCTGCCTTTTTTGTTTGCTTGCTTTTTATTGTGATCTAATTTACAAAGAAAGGTAGATGTGAGGTCAGGTGTGAGATGTGAAGTCAGGTGTGAGAAAGCAAAAGGTTTCAAAAGCAAGCAACAGTTTTGTTTTAAGAACTCTGCAGTAGCTTTCTTAGAAAACAGAGAGCATTCTCTCAGATTTGTCACTGTCCTTTTTACCTGGTCAGAGATCAGTGCACATGGGACTTCTTGCTAGTGAGGTTATCAAAGATACGCAGGTACCCAGAGTTCCAGAGTTGCCAGACTAATTCTTTTTTTTTAGTGACTCAAAACTGCCACATTTCCCTTAGAGATGTAATCTGCGGCTGTTTTTTTTTTTTTTTTAATTGGGTTGTTTCTTTAAAAATAAAACAGCTGCATTGAAAGAAAAAAAAAAAAAAAAAGGAAGAAAAAAAAAAAACAACCCACAGATTAAGAATCAAAATGCCAAGTTTCCATAAAACGTGTTTATTCTGAGACAAATGTGTACTTTTGGTATAATCTGAGCGTGCTTATATGGAGGAGCTTGTTTGGATGTAGCATACGCATGTCTGCTGCAGACTCGTGTCAATGTCTGTGCATTATATGGAAATAACACGCTGGAACAGGATCTTATGTTTAAAACAGCTCTGAATGCTCCAGTTGTAGAAAGAGCAGAGTTTTTATGGTTTGGGGGAATGTTTTCACCTGCAAATGTTATTGGTAAACCTGTATCTGCTTTACAGGTGGGTAAAACTTCACCTACATGTAGGAGTTTAAGAGTAACATTTAAAAGCGTTGGCTCAAATCCAAACCTCTTAAATTCCCCTTTAACTTGAAAACACTTCAACGTTTTCTCAAAGTCAGTGGTTGTATTCACATTTGTAGACTTGACAAAAGGCACGGATGCTTGTGGGAGCCGGCCCTTATGTGATTAAGTAAAGGAAAAAAGTTTTCACAGCAGCTGAGCAATTGTGCTTTATGGGAACTGCAGGTATGAAATAATGTAACTTTCTAGTGTGGAATTAGATCTGCCAGATGAAAATGCTGGTGCAAACGGCCTGTCAGATTTCACAGGGCTGGTTAGCAAGAGGGTGAAGACTTGATAACTAGGCTCTTAGTAACCTATTAAAGGGTTTCTGTACAGATGATATACCGGAAAATGCAAATACTTGAATGTAAAAACAAAAACAAACAAACAAAATGACGCAAAGTTAAATGAATCTTTTGACATTTTGATGTAGAGCCCTTGCTGTGCTCATGTAATTTGGATGGGGGGTGGGGATTATTCATCAAAAACAAAAGCAGAGCTTGCTTAATTCATATTCTCTCCTGAAGCTGTTAAAACCAGAGCAGTTAGAGTGTATCAGCCAGTGGTGGCAAGTTAAATAATATTCCTGGTCTAAGACTGCCAGAATTCAGTGCTACTGTGAACTAATGCAGCATAAATAACCCATCATGAGCAGCCTTTGCTGGTGGAGTGCTTTGACAGGGCTGTAGCCATTGTGTGGTAATTGCGGTACATTTGAAGGAGGTGGTTGTACGCGACGAAGAACGGCTGATGTTGGCTGACGGTGGTTTTGCCAAGAAATGTTTCAGTGATACTCACAGCTGCCCTTAGCCAGAGAGAAAGCAGACTTCTGCTTCTGTTCATACAAGACATCTGCTTACATATTACTATTGTGTCAAAAGCAGAGGAGAAATAATGATTAAGTCTATGAACTCTGCAGTCCTCGTGCTGCAAACCAGACAGTCTGCAGTTGTGCCTGCCCTACTTCTTGTGTGCCACCACTGAAGCTGCTGGGGGAAGACAGTGCTGGGATCTTGTTGCAGTGTGAGGACTACCAGGTCCACACTCACTTAGTTTCACTCACAGAAGTTGTATCCCTACTAGTATGTTAAGATTGCTAGGACAGTTTTTCAACCTTGAGACCAAATGCCTGAGAGTGGCTTCCACCCATAGTGTTATACTCCTTCAGCCTCTAAAATGGGCACCATGTACAAGCTGTGCATTGAGAACAGTCCATGGTGCAGCCTCGCTCCCAGATCATTCCTGGGAACTGTTTGAGATACTGCTGGATTGCCTGGGGCAAAAACGTGGCCAGGAAGCATCCTAAAAATTTAACAGTGTAGATGATTAAGTGCTTAAAACAGACCTTTGCTCTGTTTGATTTATTAGCTTAGATGGGGCGTGCTGTACTCCCATTGCTCAGGGCTCTCCATGAGTGCCCGAGGGAGGCATTTTCCTCCAAAGCAAACTCTTCATTGCTTTGAGTCCAGCGATCAGCTTTCTTTGTGCTAGAGATTACTGCGGGATCCTGCTGGTGATGTGATGATCTGAGAGATTCACAATGAAAATAGCAGGCTAGTGGATAATACCAGCTTTTTAAGGACGTGTGTTTCCGTCTTTCTTTTTATATTTGTGTTGTCCATTATATTATTAAACAAAATATTTATAAAAATGCCATTATAACAAAAATTTGCACATTTCTGGATTTTTAAAATAGTTCTGCAGATTATTTTTTTTTAATCTTGTGGGAGGGAAGTGAGGAAATGTAGGTGGTAAAAACACATTTTGTTCGCTGCTGAACTCGATCATTTTTAGTTTATGTCACTTTCAGGTTTGCAGCACTGTAATCCCAAAAAGGAGACTTTGGGGGAAAGCTGGTTTACTTTAGAACAGAGCTGTACACAGTAAACAACACTTCCTCAGTAATTTACTTTTGTGCTCTGTGTCTATAAATTGAAATGACTAAATCAAATATTGACCATGTACACAGTCTCCTTTTCTTTTGACCTATGCCAGTTTTGATCACAAATATAGTTTGTTCTCACTTAAATTGCAGCTATTAATTCTGAGAGGTGAAGCTGGAGCTGTCCAGCGAGCCTGTGTCACCTCCTTGCCCCTCTAGATACGCAATGTTATGTATCAAAGCAATGCATAAACATCATCTTTGCCTCATTATCTTTCTATTCATAAGTGCCAGCCTTGACAGCTAAACACTTGCTGCTGGTTTGCTTTATCAATCTATTTCTTTATAATGAAATACTTTTTCTTTTTTTTTTTTTTTTTTTTTTTTAGCTAATCCCTTTATTCTTATGTAAATAGCTATATTTGGTTTGAACTGGCTAGTGTTGGGTAAAGAGCTTTATGCATTTTTTTTTCTTTCTCTGAAGTGTTTGATAAAATTCGCTGTAGCCCTTATGACAAGAGAAGACGAATAGAAACCAGTCATTTAGCACTGCGATGAGAGTCAGCTGTCAAGCACTGTCCTTCAGATAAATGGCTGCTTGAATTTCACCAGTCATGGCCAAATGCATAAAGTTTTCACTTCCAGTTTTTGGTGCCAGTGTGGAGGTGACTGTTAGATGCTCCCTATGCTGGTCTTTGCCATACATCACACTGTGGTTTTGTAAGCAGCGATCACTTCTCAGTTTGGGATGCTTTAGACTGGCTCTCAAAGCAGAAGGCTTGCCAAAGGCCAAGCTTGCCAAAGACCGAGCCATTTGGGAAGGGCTGGGGTAGTGACAGCGGGGTTCTGAGAAGGGCAGTGCACAGAGATGGTTTTCAACACCCTGTCCTGACCTCTGGCTTGCGAGTACTTTGGGGCAGTGCAAATGAGCCCATGCTATGAGTTGGGTGCTGGGAGCGTGCTGCTCGTGCCCCTGCGTGTCTCCTTCCCCACCCTGACAGCTCTGTCATGGAGCTTGGAAGCTGTCCTCTGAGAACGAGCCATTAAATGACATGTTTGTACAGAAAGGTGGCTTGTTTTCTCTAAATTTGAAAGGAAATCCACTTGGTATTTCAAGAAATGAAAAGTATTTCTTTGACAGAGCTGTAAGAAAGTGAAACTAATTAAAGCTCTAACAAGTTTTGTGTAATCCTGGCTGAATAACTATCTGCTCTGGGTTGTGTATGCCGGGAAAGTAAATAGTGAGCAATGCAGATGGAGATTAAAATACATTAGCTGTCCTCGCTACAATGCTAAGCCCTTGCCCTGGTAATAGTAGCTGAAGTGCCAGAGAACTGGAAGGGAGCCACCCGCCTCTGAGGGCTGTGGGATAATCTCTCTTGCTGTTACCCAAGTCCCTGAGACACTGGAGGCTCTCTGAGTGCTGTTATCTCCGTGCTGCCTCACTTCTGGGACTGCTGTCCTCCAGCGGGGGTGGCTTTTCCAGCGGAAGGGAAGTTCTGGGAGGAAGGAGGGAAGAAGGCAAAAGCGAGCAAAAGGAAGTGAGCTGATGAGCCCGAGCAGGTTGTTGGCAGGGCTGGCAGCCAGGCTCTGCTAGCAGACGTCTCCTGCACGGACTAAAGTATTGATTCGCGTTGAGTGGCAGTAGCAGACTCCCAGAGCCCAGCTGCAGCTTGGGTTTCAGGAGTCTCATGCCAGCAGGAGCAGAGAGGTGGCGCGTGAGCCAGCTCCCCCAGCTCTGCTTTGTGGTGTGGCCATCACAGGCGCCACTGCTCAGCTTTCTCAGTTCCATTCCCCGCCGTGCTCCTGCTCCTGCTGTTTCCTTGTCTTGGGAGCAAGCCACCAGCCTGCACCTTCTGTTGATGGCTTGACACTTTCAAATCCACGAGGAAAGCCAGCGTTACCCTCTGGCTGGCAGGTAGAGCAGAATGACGGCTCACAGCAGATGACAGCGCTTTGACCAGGTGTGCTCCAAATCAGAAGAAGTAAGGACCTTTCTTCATCCTGCCCCATGTCCCATCTGCTGGGAGATCAGCTACTTAGTCCATCTTGAACTTGAGAGACCCTCCTAACAGTAACAACCCCCAACAAGTGAATTTCATGAATATTCATTAATTACATGAATATTTTCAACTCTTCGCAGACTTTCAGTATTTATTTCTGACCAAAAAAAAAAAAAAATGTTAAAAAGAAAATTCTACTTTTAAATATATATAAAAAATAAAATAAAATACTTTTTCATGGCATTTGAGTTAATCTTTTAATTATGACTATGAGAACAGAGCCCAAAATACTAGAAATACAAGTGAAAAAAAAAGTCAAGATACAGTCTCTAAATTGTTAATTATAACACTGCCAATTAGAAGGGTTTGGAAGTTACTGGCATCTTTTTTTTTTTTTTTTTTACCATGGGGGCTATATATTCTAGAATAATAAAATTTTAAAATCTACCAACGTAAAGAAAAATAGCGTTGGATGGAAATAGCGTTGGATGGACTGCTGGAGGTCTCTTGTCCAGTCATCCAGTCACCTGCTCAAAGCAAGGCTAACTCAAAATCAGATTTTGTTGCTTGGGCCTCACTGAGTTTTCTTTCAAAACTCTGCAAAGGCAGGGATTTCACAGCATCTATGAATGCCATTTCTGGTGTTCAGGCACTGTCACAGTGCATACTTCTTTGTCATGCCTTCTGAAAAGAGTCCAGTTGTTCTGTAATTCCACTTTGGGGGGGTGAAACTATGGTTTTAGACCTTCTCTTGTTCCAGTTCTCTATGATATGCACTTTTCAAAACTAATGATGGGCTCCAGCCCAAGATCTAGCAGCTTTAGGGAAAAAGTGATGGATGGACAGAAACAGAATTAAGAATGAGCCCATGAGGTGACATTGCTCATCAGCAGTGAACTGCCATGAAGTCTTGGGCCAAAGGAACATTTTATGGGGGATATAGAGGATCCATTGCTTGAATTCCCCTTACAATGAGAGCAGATACCACTGCCTGGATAAGTCTTGATCCAGAACGGGAAATGGTAAAAAAGTTGGGAGCATGCTGGCAGAGACCCTAAAACCAAGCATGAGGAGTTCATATTTGATGAACTGGAACTGGGGGAGCCCATGAAAGGAGGCCTTGAAGTGTGAGTGGCTACTGCCATTCATCTGAGTAAGTGTCAATTGTAAATTTGAGCTACTCAGCCTGGACTCCCTGTGTGGTGTGTCCAGTGTGTAAGTCATCTCATCCTAAACTAGATCTTTGAAGCAGAGGGCATGAGTGGTGCCTCGATAGTGCTTCTGTCTTCCGCTAAAACAATGGCTTCTGAGGTAGGTGAGTGGGGTGAATCCCAGCCAAGATACTGAGAGGATTTATGATAATGTGAGCTGCGTGGAAAGAGTGGGGAAGAGTTAGTCATGATGTAAAGACTGAGGAAAAGGGCACACATGAAGCCTGGAGTGCTGTGAAGGACTTGCTCCCCTTCCAGGTACTGAACATGATATCCACAGATATAGGGAATGAGGAGCAAAACCCTGCAAGAGTATGAAACTAAAAAATCTTTCCTTTAAACGGTTTTATTTGAAGACAGCTGTAGCCCATGAGTCAAATGTTATTTTAATCCTTTTTAATATCTCATATTGCTTTGGGAGGGCATGGAGGCTTGGTCAGACCAGGCTGCCTTATGGGTGGCTTTAAGCAGTTTCTCAGTGTACCCAAAAAGGCTTGGAGCACATGCGTGCCTTGCAGCGGGTGAAGAACCTCTCCCTGACTCCTTTCCTCAGCACAGCACATAGGCAGATGCTTAGTAAAGGTATATCCTCAAGTTCCAAAGACAGTCGTGCTGATAGTTGTGGCCTCACTGTAGCAGATGCTTGAGTCTTTTTAATGTATTTCTGAATGAAGATGAATTTAATTTCACACTTAGAACAGAGCATGTGTTCAGTTGCTTTATTGAACTGAGGTCGCACTTCCCACTCCTTGCAGACTTGCATTCTGCTTTTCCAGACTTCCTGGAAGAGCTGCAAATACATGCTGGCCTGTAGGATCACAGGGCAACGTCTCCCGAATCGTTTGGGGATCACCAGCTGGTATTAGCTGGCCTCCAGGATTAACATAGAGGTAAATAGTGACAGGGAGTTGAAAGAGCTGAAGGATGACTCAAAAAGCAGAGTGTTTTTCACGAGCTGGGAAAGCAACCTTTCCTTTTACTGTAACCTCAGCTGGCTCAGGCTTCAGGTCGCAGGTTCCTGTGAAAACTTCTATTTAGACCTTCTATCACAAATGGAAATTATTTTTCTGGTGAAGCGGAGCCAAACTACTGTATACTGCCAAATGCTGCTGTGTTAAGCAAAGCTAAGTTACAGAGCTGAGAATGGCCAAAGATATCTTCAGTACAGGACTGAAATGAACAGCATGGAGCTGGGACAGGGGAGGCTGTATGTTAGGAAAAGGTTCTTCACCGAGAGATGGTCAGGCATGCCCAGGGATGCGGTCATGATACCAAGCTGCTAGAGTGTTAGAGGTGTTTGGACAACGCTTTCTGACACAGGGTCTGGGCTTTGGGTGGCCCTTTAGAGATGCAAGAGTTGGACCTGATGATCCCTGTGGGTCCCTTCCAACTCAGGACATTTTATAATTTAATGAATTCTTTTGGTTCTTCAATACGCATAATATTTCCACTGTGGTAGCTCTCTCTCACCATCCTTTAATGAGCATCTCCTTGCATAAACATTGGTCCAAAGTAACCACACTACAGGAAAGTAACCATCCTCACCACAGGAAAGACTTCCACCCCCTCCACTCACAGGCTGTCCCATTTTCCCTCTCTGAGTAACACTCTTCAGTCACTGGGTTGTGTTTATTCCTTAAAGTCATTAGCAGCCTGCAGATATTCTGGCTCTCCTTGCTCTATTGCCATCTCATGTTGGAGAGCAAGAGCTTCTCAGATGAACGGTGGCATTTGTTATACACACATTCCACTGAATACCTGGTGTTTTCCCCAAAGCATCTGTTTTCACATGCAAGTACTGATGATGGCAGGAACCCCTGGAAAACTTGCCAGATGCCCACCTGCCCTGGAAACTCCCAAGCTGTATTTGAACAGGGTCTGGGTTTTGTCAAGGAACAGTGGGATTTTCTTTGAATTTGCTGCATGAAGCTCTTCCACTAATTATATTTTCATGGTGAAGTTAGATGCATCTGTTTCCCTCAACTGAGCTTCTGTGGGCACAAACTAACATTTTTTTTACATTTAATTGGACTGCTGCTCTGAGCTACTCCTTCCCAATTCTGTTATGCAGCTCTAAAAATTACTGTGACTTGCGTTCAGATGAGTACTCAATCTCATTGTAGAAATGGTGCATTTGGAGAGCTTACCATTAATTTGGTTGCCTTTGAGCCAGAAGAATTTCTCAAATTAATTTACTCAAACTGTCTAATTGAAAGAATAAAAAAGGATAAAAAAGGATACAATTTCTCCTCTCCTCTCCTCTCCTCTCCTCTCCTCTCCTCTCCTCTCCTCTCCTCTCCTCTCCTCTCCTCTCCTCTCCTCTCCTCTCCTCTCCTCTCCTCTCCTCTCCTCTCCTCTCCTCTCCTCTCCTCTCCTCTCCTCTCCTCTCCTCTCCTCTCCTCTCCTCTCCTCTCCTCTCCTCTCCTCTCCTCTCCTCTCCTCTCCTCTCCTCTCCTCTCCTCTCCTCTCCTCTCCTCTCCTCTCCTCTCCTCTCCTCTCCTCTCCTCTCTCCTCTCCTCTCCTCTCCTCTCCTCTCCTCTCCTCTCCTCTCCTCTCCTCTCCTCTCCCTCTCCTCTCCTCTCCTCTCCTCTCCTCTCCTCTCCTCTCCTCTCCTCTCCTCTCCTCTCCTCTCCTCTCCTCTCCTCTCCTCTCCCTCTCCTCTCCTCTCCTCTCCTCTCCTCTCCTCTCCTCTCCTCTCCTCTCCTCTCCTCTCCTCTCCTCTCCTCTCCTCTCCTCTCCTCTCCTCTCTTTTCCTCGAATGTCTTTACCTATACTTTTGTATGTGGTGTCTAAAGAAAAAATAGGAGAGATTCACTTTATTAAATGTCCATACCTTCAGCAGAGATTACTACAAGTTGCACCGTTCTTACACTAGGTGAGACCCAGCTAATGAGCCACTGGAGGTCAGGGCCTGATTCATTTGACCTAGACTATGGCAGATGAACTGCACCAGAAAAATTCCTGCTTCTCTTTCTGAACTGCAAAGGGGACCCTTGGTGATCAGCTCCCAGCAGCTCTCTGTACTGGGAGTTCTGAGCTATGTGAGATGAATCCCATTGCTTTTCTGGGAGAGGACTTCTGACAAGATACTGTTATAGTTTCACAGGGTAGATTTCTTTAGGACCTCAGAAGTACAAGATCTACATATTTTGTAGGGGGAGAATACTTGTTCTGCTACTTTGCAGCTGCCTCAGATGTCAGCACCCTTTGCTTTTGTTCAGCTTGCCACCAGCTAGTGTTTTACAGGGAGTCATAACGGCTCTTTCTAAAAAGTTGTTTTTTATTAAACAGCTAGAATATGGTATCTGGGGGTTCTTACGTGAGAATGGGAAAGCAGAGTGCATGTGTCTGTCCATGTTTGGCAGCATCCAGTGCCTCCCGAACTTCGCTCTCCCATCTTGGCAGCAAATGTTGCACTGTCATGTGTCATCCTTTTCCACTTCATCTCTTTCTTTCAGTTCCCAGTCATGCTGACTTCATCCTCTCTGCTGCTTCTAGTTGCTCAATATTTAAACTTTCAAGATGCTGTCCATTGTATTTCTGTGATAGCTGCCTGGAACACAAGTTCTATGAGGAGTGGCGAGGGAACTGGAGTTGCTTAGTCTGAAGAAGAGGAGGCTCAGGGGAGACCTCATTGCTCTCTACAACTGCCTGAAAGAAAGTTGTGGGGAGCTGGGTGTTGGCCTCTTCTCACAGAGAAGTAGTGATAGGACTAGAGGGAATGGCCTCAAGTTGCACCAGGGGAGGTTCAGGTTGGAAATGAGGAGACATTTCTGCTCAGAAAGAGCAGTCAGCCATTGGGACGGGTTGCCCAGGGAGGTGGTGGTGTCACCGTCCCTGGGGGTGTTCAAGGAAAGGTTGGACATGGTGCCTGGGGACATGACTTAAGTGGTGACACTGGTGGTAGGGCGATGGTTTGGACCAGATGATCTTGAAGGTCTCTTCCAACCTTGATCCTGTGATTCTATAAACTGACAGCTTTGTCTGCTAGTCATAGGCTTTTGGGCTTGTATATATTGCTGTGGCCATTTCTTACATGTCAGAGAGAAGAAACCAACCTCTCCAATGTGGGTGAATCACAGTATCAGTGTTTGTTTTATTTCTATATATATATCACTACTTGGAAGAACACAATAATCTTTCAGATCAGGAGTCTATGCTGATTGTTTTTAAAATTAAGCTACAAATCCTCTCTAATCTGCATGAAATAACCACAAATCCTGGTAGGAATTGAGAGGAGGCATTACTATGTTGAGTCAGATATTTGTCTGTGCCCACAGCTCTCCAAGTAGATCCATTAAGGCATGTTGCATATATCATATATTGCTGTATACATGTTTTTGTGACTTCATGTTAGTAATTTATGAGAGTACTTGTGTGACAAAAACACGAATTCCGTATTAATATGTGATTCTTTTCTTTTCTTTTCTTTTCTTTTCTTTTCTTTTCTTTTCTTTTCTTTTCTTTTCTTTTCTTTTCTTTTCTTTTCTTTTCTTTTCTTTTCTTTTCTTTTCTTTTTCTTTTCTTTTCTTTTCTTCTTCTTTCCTTTCCTTTCCTTTCCTTTCCTTTCCTTTCCTTTCCTTTCCTTTCCTTTCCTTTCCTTTCCTTTCCTTTCCCTTTCCTTTCCTTTCCTTTCCTTTCCTTTCCTTTCCTTTCCTTTCCTTTCCTTTCCTTTTCTTTTTCCTTTCCTTTCCTTTCCTTTTCGTTTTCCTTTCCTTTCCTTTCCTTTCCTTTCCTTTCCTTTCCTTTCCTTTCCTTTCCTTTCCTTTCCTTTCCTTTCCTTTCCTTTCCTTTCCTTTCCTTTCCTTTCCTTTCCTTTCCTTTCCTTTCCTTTCCTTTCCTTTCCTTTCCTTTCCTTTCCTTTCCTTTTCGTTTTCCTTTCCTTTCCTTTCCTTTTCGTTTTCCTTTCCTTTCCTTTCCTTTCCTTTCCTTTCCTTTCCTTTCCTTTCCTTTCCTTTCCTTTCCTTTCTTTCCTTTCCTTTCCTTTCCTTTCCTTTCCTTTCCTTTCCTTTCCTTTCCTTTCCTTTCCTTTCCTTTCCTTTCCTTTCCTTTCCTTTCCTTTCCTTTCCTTTCCTTTCCTTTCCTTTCCTTTCCTCTTCTCTTCTCTTCTCTTCTCTTCTCTTCTCTTCTCTTCTCTTCTCTTCTCTTCTCTTCTCTTCTCTTCTCTTCTCTTCTCTTCTCTTCTCTTCTCTTCTCTTCTCTTCTCTTCTCTTCTCTTCTCTTCTCTTCTCTTCTCTTCTCTTCTCTTCTCTTCTCTTCTCTTCTCTTCATTATTTTAAATGCTTATTTTTAGCCTTTTATGGTTTGTCTGCTTTAAATATGATTTTTGGAAAGTATCATATGGAAGAAAGCAGTTCACTCTGATTAGTGGAGAGAAAATGAAAGCAAAAGTAACGTAATATGTGGAAGGCGCTTTTCCCTCTAGCCAAATGAACCCAAGTTGACCCTAAAGCAAATGTGACATTTAACCTTTCTCGTTCCTACACAAGCTGTGCTAAACTTGACCTCTGTCTGTTCTTTCCCATCATCTTATGAAGCAGACAGCTGAACACGCAGTGTATTTACAGTACATGGAGACATCTCAAGTTTCTTCTTTGAAGTGAGAGAGTGCTTTGGCCTGTGAGGTGGCAGAGGGGCAGAGGGACAGAAGGAAGAAATGCCTCCGCTATGTCAGCTCACGTGACTGGGTCTGACATGACCACTACAGAGCCTGCTTTCTGGCAGGCTCCGTTGGAGTACTGTGCCCTGCAAGATGGCATCTGCCCTGGCTGCAGAACAGGGCTGTTGCCTTTCCCCGTCTCCTTGACCTGACTGTGCATGGCCAGTAGCCTGGAAGGCTTTGCTGTAGGAGGTGAAAGTTCAAGTCTTCCTGGGTGAGAAACAGAAGCTTCATGGTGTTTATTCAAAAAGAATAAAGTTTGAGAAAGGATTTTTGTTTGCATTCCAAGACTTTCTATTTTGTGAAATAACAGCAAAGTGAGAAATATATAGAAATGGTATGGGACAAAGTTCTTTGGAGACCAAAACTGCTGATGAATTCCATTGTCATGATAATTTATTCCACTTCTTATTGAGTGATAAGGAATTCAGTAACATAAAAAGTGTTCTGCAATCATTTTAACATGCCTTAAAGCACTGAAATATAACATCAATATTCAAGGATTATGGTTGATTCTCTGAGCAAAAGCTGACTGTGTTATGTTGGAGTCATTCAGTATAAGTAGAAAAGCAAAGGCATTTTGTTTGCTACTAAGGCTTTGTGTGCCCTCAGAAGTAGTCAGGAAGACTTCATTTCACAGTTTGAAAATTGAAGGTTCTGTCATTGATGTGTGACTCCTGAATTTTCTCAGCACATTTGGTTCTGCCTTTCTTAAAGGGCTTTTTAAGAGCTTCTCTTGCTCCAAGCAGTATCCCAAATCAGCTGCACATTTACATGTACAGTCCTTTGGCCTTCTGTCCTCAGTCTGCAGTGGGCACTTCAGAAATTTCACTTTCAACTGTGAAAACGATAACATATTCTTTGGCTTCACTCAATATCTATTTCCTAAAACTTTCTTGGTGATGTACCATTATCCTACCCTGAACCTGCAGCTTTCTCAAAGTGTCTGTATTGATATTGCTACTCTCATTCTCACTATTGTTCGCCCTCAGTGGAGGGCTCAGAACTCAGAATTCTGTGGGTCAGAAGCTTGTGTACTTTTACTGGCTGTCAAAAGTAATGGATCACCTTACAGAGACGCCAACTTTTCCGATCCGGTCAGCAGAAGCACTTTTTCAAGCCTTTTGAATTGCCCTTTGGTGTTTCTTGTCTCTCTTGACTATGTAAGGTTCTTCAGCAGCCATGTAGCCTTTTAAGGGTAGTTGATAGAAATTCTACACATCCACCCATTATGTAATGGGATGTGATTCAGCTACTCTATTTTAGGTGAGAAAAACTGTACCCCGAGCTTTGTTAAGGCAATTGACTGTCTGCCACAGGAGGAGGTCCAGGACAGGTAGTTCATTTGTAGATGCCTACCTTTAGTCACATGAATGACACCTGATGTTGTGGACCTAAGCAAGTATAACCAAAAATCCTCTCTGTCATGAGGGAATGTCTGCACCTGAACCAATTGTGAATGGGAAATGCTATGAAATACTGGGGATTTTTGTAGTCATGAATAAGAAATTCTGCCCTTTGCTGCTGCTTTACTATTTGTTTGTATTGCTTCTGTCTATTCATCCAGATAGTTCTCCACTGTGAATCTTCTGTGAACCTGCCCTTGTCTGTTCTGCTGGAAAAGTACTGTGAAGCTTTATCAGCCCGCACCAATGTCACAGGTATTTATTTCTCCATTTCTCAGTGGCTTCTTGTTACTCCAGGATCTGTTTTCAAAGTGTCCTTGCTCCAGGAACATCTTTTCCTACTGAGATAAACATAGTGCTTCCAGCCTTCAGTTTTCATTGGTAACAACGTACAGTGGTGTGACATGGAAAGAAAATTTTGAAGTTTGCACACCTGGAAAGAACTTCAGGTAGACTAATAATGTCAGCCTTTATTCATGATTTAATCTGTTGAGCTGACTGTACTCACTGGCCGATATGATCGTTGAAGGTCAGTACTTCTAAGGGACCTGTATCTATATGCAGACTGGTCAAGACTCATTGTCAAAGGCTGTCTGCAATTCTCCAAGTGCCTCATGGCTTATCCAGGCTGGGCAGGCAAAGCACAGTGGATGTGGTAGTAAATTCTAGCCCTTGTATGACATTGACTGTAGAAATTGGGGTGCTCTGACCTGACTAAGGCTTATACAGGCTAGGGGTGAACCTTTTACCATTTTGGTCAGGCCAATGGACATGAAAAATACCAGTCCTCCAAATCAGAACATGTTGAACCTCAAAACTTTGCAATTTCTGTTTCCTGGTCCCACCCTCAAGTCTCCAAAACCTAAATGTAACTTTTCAGGTTAGGAGAGAATTCTTTTCTGATAGAGGACAGAGATAATCCAGGGGTACTCAGGGACACTGGTAGTGGGATGAAGGGAGAATGGAATCTTGCAGACTCTCCAGAATGTTAAGCACAAACAGCAAGGAAATTATGGGGGGAATGTGCAGCCTTTGCTTTCTTTACAGCAGCTTTTGAAAGCAGGGCAAAGCACTGATTTTTGTGTTTGACTCTTGACTAAAATGCACCAGCAAAAAAATTGATATTGTAAGAGATGTGAAACTGGATCCAATTTTGGTTCAGAAGTGGAAGAGGCATGCTCACTGGCACTGATCTGCAGGATGACCATGGTGCTGCAATGAGTGATTCAATGGGGGCAGTAGGATTGTTTTTTTCCTCTTTGTTTTCCCCACAGAAAATCCTCACGGAGGGAGTTTAAAATACCTTGTAGGCATGTAGATGTTATCATTTAAACAGTTCTCTAGCCTTAAGAAATGGCAAAGCAAATGAGGTTCAAGGAAGAAGTCTTTCCATGTATCAGATCAATTTTGGTTTACTCTGACTCTGTATATTCCATAAGGACAATAAACTGATCTAGGTAAGATGATCAGACTGAGCTCTGAAAGTTTTGTTGCCTTAACTGCCTGTTAATTTGCATATAAATGGGTGTGTTGACCTGTATTATGAATCTAGTCTGAGCTTTGTAACTTGTGGCATTGTGTTCCAGGGAGCAACTGTGCCTGATGAGGTATATTTGCTTGTATAAATTTTAATGTCAGTCTGTTCTATTTTGTAGCTGTAAACAAAGGAAAGATAGATGAGGTTTTGTGAAACTTTACATAATCTTGGACCCTTCTTTCAGGTGTTTTTTGACTTTTGAATATTTCTGAAAATACTACCATAAAATTTTCCATTAATTCATAATGTATTATTTCTTTCCCAGAGCTTTTATTGCAAAAATATTATTATTTCACACCAGACTGCCTTAAACTTTGGCAAACACTTTAATTTCTAATTGTTGGCAAAAAAAAAAAAAAAATCATTTTCTGAGCTATTTACATGATGCATGAACTCAAGGCATCTTCTCAGGCTGAGTACAACTATTATAATAGCATATTAATATGAAAACGCTAGAGAGAAGTCACAGGAGCCTCTTACACTGTATTATTATTGTAAAGTATCACTGATCAGAGAAGTAAAGCACTGCTCTAAAGTTAATGAGACTTGATTGTTATATAGAGACAATCCAACATACCTTTATAAGGTATGTTTATAGAATATACCTTTCCATGATGCTCGTGACCATAGCGCCTTCTGCAGCATACTTTGAAATCTTATCATACTTTGAAACTTTTCATTGAGCATAGGCTTATACATGTAGTAAAACCACAAGCTGCCTCATGTTCGGCAAGTTGGACATAAGTCCAGATTCGTGCATGAGCATAAAGTGAACTTCGGAACCTACTGCAGGCAAAAGTTTGTTTTTTTCTTAGTATGAGTGAATGTACTCTTCTCAACGTGGTGGATCACCAACATGGGGCTTCTTGCCACTGCATCTTTCTCTTGTTTCACATGATAAATGCAGGGTCTTTAAAAAGGTCTGGACTTTTCAGCTATGAGTCTTCTCATTAAAATGAAGGTCTGCAATGCAGTGATCTCCACCTTTATAATCAGTGAAATACAGCCAATATAGTCAAAAGTCTGGATTGTTACTTTGTCCTGAACTAAGATGTAATAGAAGAAGTCTTGCAGAGAAGTCTTGCTCTTGAAATGTTTCTTTTTTTCCTCTAAAGGGATCCAAGGATAAAAAAACTCCTGTAAATATATTGCTGTTGTCCAAAATTACCTTAGCTATGTGCATCCTGCATTTTGAACCCTCATAACTGTAAGGATATATCATGCTGAAACATTGGTGTGCTCCACCCAGCAACATGGATGTGCAGAGTCAGACCAGAACCACAGAGTCTGAAATGTCTTCGTCTTTTTTTCTGATCATAATCTTTGACACTGTGCAGATCTAGTCATTTAAAGAGGAAAAAAAAATCAATAAAATAAAAAAAACAACAACAAAAAAATCCAAAGACAGACATATTGAACAATCTTTATTTATAGCTGGGAGAAGAGAAACGTGAAAGTTTTGTAATTGGTTATATTCCATGTCTCTTTTCCAGATGATGCTGTTAATTAGTCCAAGATGTTAATTTCCTCCCCTCATAATTACTAACTTCAGCCTCCAAATATGTTCACAACAAGTATCCCAAACAGATGGCATAAAATGCTTTTGAGATATTCATTTATGTTTAAGTGCACTGAATTGCTGAGTGAATGACATTGTGAATTCAGGCTGACATGATTTAAGCCAAGCAATGCTTTTTAAGAGGTGAAAGGCAATATAATTCACTCTCTTTTGGGTTTTGTTTCCTCAGAAAATTACTGGATTACATCTTCATGATTGCTTGGGTGCAGCTTTTGATCTTGATGGGATTGTGTGTGTATCTGTGGACCTGAAGAGGGATTTTATTTAATTTTTAATTCTCACTTTGTTTTCATATATAAGAATTATTGGTTGAAATGGCAGATTTTTTTTACAGTGACTCAGCTGAACATGTTCCCGATGTCTCTCTTCGTATGGTTTGACTAGAATTACAGTAATATGCAGGATGACCAGATAACAGTAATTCAATATATGTCAGATACATGCATCAAGTTATAGCTTGGATTTTTATAGGAACTCAGAGAAAAGAGGTCCTCTATTCACAGCAATATTCAGTGAATTTCATCACGCTTCCCTTCACATACTTTGATTTTCCTATCTTACATATTTCCACTAGAGACTGCAGGTCCTGTCTTACTTCTGTTCCTACTCACTTTCGATCTCCATGGAAGTCTTTTTCTCCCATTTTTTGATCCATCGACAAGTTTCACCACAAAATCTTTAAGACTTTGATAAAGCACATTAATCAAAAAAAGGGATCTCCTTCCAAAAAATAAACTAGAAGGTGGATGGCCAGTGCTACAGTACTTAGCGTGTTAACATAAAAATTACATTTTCTGTTTTCTTTCTCTTTCTTACCCTTCACTCACTTTGAAGGTTGCAGTTTGCATTTCTGATGTTTAAGGCTATTCAAACAACTGAGTAAGTGCATGACAGTAGATCAGATGTGTCATGCATTTCATTTCATGAAGGCTTGGTATTCACTGAAAGGAAAAATTATTTATTTCCCTTGTTTCACTGGATCCTCTTGAGGCTGGGCATGGTTCCTTTCCCTTATTCTGGTCACTTTGCAGCATGGTGAAGGACTGCTGTCCCACAGAAATGGTGCAGAACTCCTGAGTCTACATGGTGCAGGATTCCACCTGTACAAACTCTGGCCTATACTTCTCAAGTTGTCTTCTCAAGTCTCCAGGGAAGCTCTTGTATGGGATATATTAGTGATGGTGGGAGGAATGTATCCAGGGTTGATTCTAACATGCAACTCTGGTGAAATCTGGAATTGCTGGTCAAGTGCCAATGAACGTGACATCATCTGGAGATTTTCATAATTTGTCCTCTTGCTGGGACAGTGAGTTATACTACAGGCTTCTTCAGGACTTAACAATATCACCAAACAGAAGATAGAAAAAGTAGTTTTCATTTCTTATCCTTTCTTGAACCACTTACAAGTCCCACAATGAATCTCATCAAACATGAGACATCAATAAGCACTCCTTACACCTCCTGCACAGGCACTGGCCAAAGCAAGGTTCGTTTGAAAGAAGGATTTATGAAATCACATGGCATTCTCAAGCATGAATCAAATTTCCTTTCTTGTCACTGTCACACTTAGATAACTCCTTAATCTGTCTGTCAGCATTGAGCTACTAAAACACCTTCTTGCCTAGAGGTCTTGTGTAAACCAACTACAGACAGTCTTAAGCTCAGCTCCCATGGTATATGTTAGTATCACTTTTCAGGATAAACTGTTCAAAAACATGTTAGACAGCAGTAACAGCTACGTGGGAAAGGGAGAAAAAGCATGTGTACTCAAAAGTGTCTTTGCAGGTTAGCATTATAATTGCATATTGAAAGATAGCAGGTGATCTCTGTGTATTTGTTGCATGATCTTTGTCCTTCCACCCTAAATTAATGACATCAAGATGCAAAAGTAAAAGTGCTTACTCTGTGATGAAAAAAATATATGTACATAACGGTTATTTCAGACCTTTGAATACTGTTCCATTTATCCTTCAGTGTCATGGATCTGATTCTGCTTCCAGTTATGATAAGTACGTATGTATAAAGTAAATGTACATATGTGTGCCTGTCTCTGTCTGACTTTTGGGGGGAGTGTATGAATGTGTGTGTTTCTGTAACTTGGTGACAAAACCATATGAACTGGGGAATGGTAGCATACTAAAGTGTGTGTTTCTTTTGAAATGAAAATTTGAAAGTTTTCTTTAGACAACCAATTAAATAAATAACTTAATTTTACTTCTATTTTTGACATTACATTTACCTTAACTTTAACTTGAAACGTTCATGTACAAAAAAAAAAAAAAAAAAAAAAAAGTATAAGACTGTAAATCTTCATTTTAAACCTTTAAAACCATCAAGTCTATTATTTGGAAAATTATTTCCTATTTGGAAAATTATTTCCTATCTCTTTGGACAGAAAAATTATGAAGACTTGATGCTATGTTGGTACAGTGTTTCTGCCATCTTGAAGCTGAGCATTAATTAAAATGCTTTTATTTCCATCATTTTTTGTTTTGATGGTATCCCTAGACAGATGCAACTCTGTGAACCAGGCACAATGCAAATGTCTAAAAACAAGGTTTTGTAAGTGTGCCTGCTTGTGAGAAAAGAGACTTTGCAGACTCTGCAAAGTTTCATTTTTAAATAATTTCTGTCTTCTTGGAACTTTATTCAAACAAAATCTGAGCTTTCTAGGTTTTGTTTAGGGAGGATTTATGTGTGCTACATTTCTGGAAAGGGTTCTCTCAACTGTAGCTAGAAGACTTTCTTTTTCATCCAGATTCTTTGTCCTGTGTTTCTTTCTAGCCCAGAATCAATGTAGCCCTTTCTCCAGGCAATCTCAATGCCTGTTATGATTTTGTGTATGGTGTGTTTGTCTGTGGTAAAGATATTTAGTGTTAAGCTGCTCAGTTCAAAACCGGGTGAACCTTTGATTCCTTCTTTATTTCTGGTTGGGACTTCTGCTGATCAGGAATCCCTGCAGGTCAGCCAAGTGTGACCATCTTATGCTGGCACAGGTTCTAGTATGGCTTTGCCTGCTGGTCATCATCATACCACCATCCTGCTTTGCTGTGAATGCAGGCTTAGCTGAGTCACTTCTGCTTAACGCATGGCGGGGGGGGGGGGGGGGGGCGTCATCTCTGTGAACCAGGAAGGTGGGACCGAACATGGGAATTTCAGAGCAAAAGGTAATAGCTGGAAGTACAAATGCTTAGGAGTCGGCATGTTCCTGGGGCTATCGTAGCCTCATGGGGTGGAACTCATCTCACAGTTTGTCATCTGAGTACTTATGATTACATGTAAAATAAGGGTCTGAGCTCCCACTGTTGGATAGGATTTACTTGCCCTCATGTCAGTGTTCAGTACCCTTTGAGGTACTTTAGGGTACCTAAGACGTGCAGGGCTGGCAGATACGGCACAGAACTCGCAGGAGGCCTGTGCCCTCTGGAATAGCGGGAGGAATATCTCAGGGATTGAGTGGCCTGGGATGCTTATGTGTCATCTGAATCCTTCCGTAGATCTCCATTGACTATTATTGCACTAGATGAACTGGATGAGATGAACTAGATGTTCCAGTCCATCCAGGTATCCTAATATAGGCACTTCTGCACAGGAGTTTCATAGAAGTCTGACATACAGGATGAAGGCTGCAAGATGGGAGTTAATAGTTTATAGCTCAAAGCACATATGAAATATCCTCTGACAAGATGATTTAATCACAGAGGCTTTGGCTACCAAAGAAAAATGTCATGAGTGGTTGTTTTTTTTTTTTTTGCCTTGATGCGCCAGCAGCTGAGTACACACAGGCTGCAGGTTTTGCTTGGCTGCCTATTGTTATTTTTTAGGAGTTAATTTCAATCAATCATTCTTTTAGTAGATGAAAGTTTCATGACAGAGAAACATATTCTATAACTTGCTTTCTATACAGAACAGCATAGGTGAGACACTCATTGCTCCAGGGGTTATTTATTTCTGTGCATTGCCCTACTCTGTTTCTTGGAAACGGAAGATTTGGCCTCATTACATCTCTAAATATCCCTCCACAGTAATGGCATGGCAGCAATTCTCACTGTTTCCCTTCTGATTTTCCCAGCAGGTCACATCAGTGAGCACTTCCATTTATAATGATACTTGGATGAGCTATTCATTTTAACGTATGCTTTGCACTCTCTTGGCGTCAGCCTGCTGGCTGAAGCTACGTACTCTGCTCCTGCAGCTGCCCGTGGGGCACTTGGGAATGTGCTTTCATCACATCCACACAACTCCATTACTGCTCACAGGCATAAAGTTAACCTTGAGCAGCAGCTTTTGCATGATCAAAGCTGGAGCTGAGGACACAGGCACTCTTCCTAGCACTTCCTATTTTCAGATGTTGCAATAACACTATTTAAATAGAGGTGATGATGGTGGTTTACTTTCTCACTGCCTCAGATAACATACCAGGCAGTCTAGCACTGCTTGCTTGTACTTCCCAAAATAAAGCTGTGTGCAGTGTTGTTGCACATTTTGTATTGTTGCCACTGGTCCTTATGATTTAAAATTCATTTCCCAAGTTTGGGGCAGTTCTAAGCTAAGGATTTGTAGAAATTCTCATGTATTAAGGAACTATGTAGACACTCCAGAAAGTTACATGTTCCACTAGGATTACCCATGAGGAATATTAATATATAAATAAATTAATAAATATATATATTTTTTGTCACTTTCTTATAGACGAGACATATAAACATATCTTATGGTTCCCACTTTTACCCTAGGTGTCCAGACACTGTGAAGTTCTTCCAAAATTCACTAACAATAAATCTCTAAGCTGTGTAAACAAGGCAATAAAGTGCTCAGATCCTACAGTGATGAGAGTCACACAGAGTGATTTATTTTCTGTTGCCGCTGTTGTTGTTCTTATATTTTTTAAAAGAGTACCTATGTCTTGCAGTCTGGCTTTTTGTTGTGACTCTGAATGTGAAATATATTTTAGAAAGAATTTACTCCAGTGCCTTGATCCCATGAGTGCATGCTTTTGCAAGACTTCAGGAAACTACTAAATGAAGTAACCTTGGCTTAGAAGAGGAACCAGCTACGCCAGGAGTGGTGTTAGTGGTTTACGATGAATTACCAACAATCTTAACATCTGCAGTCACCATCCCTGAACTTTGCATTATACAGGAAGGTAACAACATTCTGAAAACCTTCATCAGCATTCAGTATCAGCACTGAACTGGCTGAAAAGAAAATCTGTAGCACATGACTGCCTGGAGTCACAGAGGTGTTGGGTATGTGGGTCTGAGGGAGGACTGTAGAATGGGGTTGTTGATGGCATGAAGTCAGGGCAGATCCCACAATCCTATTAGGAAGCAGAGGAATGTACAGTGACCAACCTGATGGCATTGGCATGGTGGTTCCATGCTGCCAGCCTGCGATACTGTGAAGAATAAGGAAAGGAAAAGGAACAGGGCCAAATTTTTGAGGAATGCAAATGAGGCAGGCACAGCTCCTAAGCAAAAACATGTTACAGTGGGGACATGCCACCGAGTTTTATTGTTTCTTATTTCAGAAGAGTGGCACACCTAAATCCTGGATCTGTCACTTCTGCATGATATGTTCTCAGCAGACTCCTGGTAATGACTGCTACAATACCATGCTTCATCACATAGCCTTAAATCTTTGAATGTATACATTTGGTACAATAACTACCATTTGCTGAATGTGGTTTCTAAATTAGATATTTTTTGTACACTTGGCAGATAAAAATATACTTTGTAGAGCCTCTCATTTTGTTGAGTCCTACTGAGCAGATGGAGTGCTTTTTCTGTTCACATGGAATCACGTCAGTGAATCTGGTCTTAAATGAAAACACCTCCTGTCCGTTAAATCAACATTTCTCTCTGGGTTTGTGGATTGATGAGCCCTTCAAGCAGTGAAATAATGCTGTGGCCAATCCACAGAACAAAGCCATGTAACAATAAGTGATACTACAAACCGCACTATTTGGAAAGGTGGGTCGTTCGAGAGGATGCCTAAAACATCTAGTGCAGGAGAATAATTATTAGTAGTAAATGGGAGAGATGGTCTAGAATGGGAAACATGTTTTTTTGCTTGTTTCTCATTTCAGTAAAATGATCAAGACCTTATAACCCAATGACTAAGTTGGCTGTCCAGTTTAGGAATGAGCCTTTACATGTGCTTTTGTTGACAATCAGTGGTTGTCTTGCCTTTGTCTCCCTGCTTTTGACAAAAAGGATCTTTCCATACTACTTTAGGAGGAGTGTTCCCGAGCCACACATAGAACCGTGGTCACCATATAAACAGATGAAGGCAAGACAGGACTCCATCCATTTCTCCGTGCTGGTATAATCATAATCTCTGTGTGTCCAATGCCCATGTTTATAAATTCATACCAGCTAGCACCACCTTACTTCAGCAGTATCTACCAAAAGCAAAAAAGGTGGGGGACCTTTTGTACATTTTGACCAATTTACATCTGCCATCAGTACATTGCAATGCATGCTCAGAAATGCTGTCTGAGAATCCAGTGTTTCGTCTAAGGAAGAGACAGTGGTAGGATACTTCATATTTACAGATGCTGTTGTGGCCTACCATGGACTAGAATGTGAATACAGGCGATGGATTAGGGGTTCAGCTAGCATAAATCACCTAGTGTAAATTTGGAGCTGGCAGCTCATCCCTCTTTGTTTAGTTCTCTACTGCATCACTTAGATGGCCTTTTCTGAATAAACTCTGCTATGCATAGAATTAATCTGCCTTGTCCTCCAACCCTGAGATGGGGACATCTTACTGTATTGTCCCATGTATGAAAAAATCAGTAAGCACTAAAGCTAGTCCAAATGCAAAGCTGACCTGTAAAGCTCCAGCTCTATATTGTTCAATTTTGTTATTCCATTACAAAATAAGGATTGTAATTTTATTTTTTTTCCTGCAAGCATTCATCTTACTCATTAAACTGTCAAAGTGTACAAGCTGGCTGTATAAGTAAAAGATAATGGAAAATGTTAGCACAGTTTCTGTAAGCCACTAGGACCTGAACTGTTCAGCTGCTTTGCCCTGTGTATCTTTCTTTACTCATGTGAGAAGACTCGTTCACCACAGTGAAACGCTCCACTGAGTAATATTACTTTTGTGCATAAGCATTAGACAAGAAAAAAAAAAATAAAAATATGGATTCAAATATTTCAAGTGCATGTACCCATAGCTAAGAGGGGAGACAGAACCAGATTCCTAAAGGTGTAAATGTTGTGGTGTCTCATTTCCATTAATGTGCTACAGGAATTTGATCCCATGACTCTAAATGGTGCTGCTGTAATAAACCTGCTAACCTATCTGTGGATTTGTTTGTCCTTCCTAAAACCCTCTAATGAACACTGTGGGGAATGGTACCAGTGCATGGCTTTCTACCTTCACCCTCTTTAAATTCTGTCTTGTGCAGATGTCCCTGGTACATAAGGCCAGGCATTTAGAAGCTGATCTCTTCCCAGCTAACACTGTTAAACACACTGAGGTTTACCATACCAAAGAAACCTCATCACATTCAGGAAATCCTCTGTGATGAATATGATGTCTGAGAGAGTTCTTATGTGTCTCCTATTCCTGTGTTCTTCCCTAAGTATCCACTTCGGGCTGCTGTTGAAGACAGGATGCTGCAGTAGCTGGACCTTCATAAAAAAAACAAAAACAAAAAAAAAAAAACTTCTTTATTTTATTGGTTTTAGTGGCAGCCTAAGGCCCATTCAGCTGCACAAGTCTACTTTGCAATATCTAGAGTTACAGGAAATTAATCACACTGCTAAGAACCTTCTTTCTTTGAAAGTATCCCTGAGGTAATTTAGCAGCCTGTGGAAGACTATTACTTTCTGCCTTCTGTGTAAATACAGGGGAAATAGTTAATAATTGGGAGGCAGATATAGTTGCAATTTCATTATTAATCTGTTCAAGGAGACTGCTTGTGAGTTCATCACTGTGAACGTGGGTATGAAATCTTTAGATTAATCCTCAATGTGTAGACACACTTCAGTGGGTATCGGGTCTTTGAAATTTGTATTAGTGAGCTAAAACCAAGATTTCTGGCAAGGACAGATGGCTTTTTATCTGGTCAATTTGCTTTATTTTGTTTTTACATATATATATATACGCATCTATATATCTATATGATTATTTTTAGAATGAAAAGTGTCATTGTGCTGAAATTGTCCTTCCTCCAGTAGCCACTAGGTGAATTAACTTTGAAAGCTTTGAAAGCCAAGCGTTTGGAGTACGATGGGCATTTTTTTCTGTAACGCCATTGGAAAAAAATCTATCCTGTTCTCTTGTTTGAGTTACTTGAAAACTTTGCACAAATCACAATTTTCTTCATGAATGGGACACTGTCCTTAGATCCTTACAGGGATCTGATCAGAGCTGGCAACTCTTTAAGGGTATTTTCCTTAGAGTACAAGAGCTCTAGGTGGGGGCTAGGGGAGCAGAGTCCATCCCACTGTAAGCAAAGAACAAGTTTGGGACCTCCTGACCCAACTTAACAAGTGTATGGGGCCTGAGAGCACTGAGAGCAAGCCTATGGAGAAGGACCTGGGGGTTTTGGCAGATGAAAACCTCAACATGAGCCATCAGTGTATGCTCACAGCCCAGGAGGCCAACTGTGTCCTGGGCTGCATCACCAGAGGAGTCGCCAGCAGGTGGAGGGAGGTGATTGTCCCCTCTGCTCTGCTTGAGAGGCCCCACATGGAGTGCTGCATCCAGGTTTGAGGCCCCCAGGACATGAAAGACCTGGGCCTGTTAGAGCGAGTCCAGAAGAGGGCTACAAAATTGATCAGAGGACTGGAGCACCTCTCCTGCCAAGAAAGGCTGAGAGAGCTGGGGATGTTCAGCCTAAAGAGAAGGCTCTGGGAAAGCCTCATTGCAGCCTTTCAATATCTAAAAGAATCTTATAAAAAGGATGGAGAGGGACTCTTTACTCAGGTAGATAATAGAACAAGGGGTAATATTATTTTTGCTTGGGAGAGACTATCCAATTCACTCAGACCAGGCTGATGTTCTCTCATGCTGTTTTGATTAATTGCTCTTATTTTTTACTTAATTTCTTATGGAGCCTTCTCAGATCCAAATGTAAAACATGTTAACAGAAAAGATATAGTTTTCCTGGTTACTATACAATAGCTTGTTCTACTATTAAAAACACAAATCTCTGAGATAAGTGATGCAGAAAGTAACTCAGTATGTGTACTTTATAGAAAGAAATGATGATTTTTTCCTAAAATGACAATCTAAATGAATATAGTTATATATGTTATTAAACTTCTGGCTAGTACTTCCCTAACTTAGAGAGTTATATGAAGATTTTCAACAGGAAGACAGAGACCTCAGGGGCATCAGTGGAAGCATATAGTAGAAATGATTATGCCTTCTATTTTTGTATTATAATCACCAGAATTTCATCAACATCCATAAGGAAATAAATGCACCCAGTTTATTTGAGAAGACACACAGTTGAGAAAAAATGTGTGCAGCATTACACACTATCTATTACTTAGTTTTTCTGCAGTCCCACAGTCCACAGATGAAACAAGCAAAGAATACTTGATTTTTGATCTGCATTGCAGATTTTCAAGCACTTTTTAACTCTTCATCTGTTTTGAGGAAGCCTGACTCTGTTATGCAGTATTTTAGCTTAAGTCCACCTTTTCAGTTATTTCTTGTTTTCAGTGTTGCAATACATAGGAATACTTTGTTATAATTAGCTTTCCATAATTAAAATTAAAAATAATAATAATTGCAAAATCATCCTTATAAAATCCATGTAAATTGAGGAAACTTTTTTCTCTGTTTCATATATGGTGAAAAGTTATATTATTTGCCAAGGCTTCAATTCCAATCAGTAGAGGAATACTAGAACTTGAAATGTTTGGGTTCTGCAGTCTGGCTGTGGTACTTGGTTGATAAAATGAATGAATAAATAAATAAATAAATAAATAACATAAATAAAAATTTAAAGTAAGCTGATGACATTTTTGCATTGCAAAAGTTCTAAATAAAAAGTTCTAAATAGACCATAGCAGCCTTGCAAGCTCACATACATCGCAATGAGAACTTTCTAATCAACTGATGTAACTGCTCTTGCTTTTAACTGGAACTCTTATGTGTTGGTATTTTCAGGTCTTTTCTTCTTCAAAAATCTTGGAGACACAAAGGTGAACCTGACAGTTGTAGCTCTGCGGAAAAATATGGGATTAAATTTGGATTTCTGTGGTTGGTGTGAAGTTCCAGAGAATGGAAGTAATTATTTTGGGAAAGGAGTGCTGATGTGGTCGACATGAATAATAATTTGCTACCTATTGGATATACACGTAAAGGCATGGGACACAACATGTCCAAGGTCACAGATTTAGCTAGAGGTGGATTTGAAATTCCTGTCTCTCTGGCTCATGCTCTAATACCTACGCTCTTACCTTATAAAATTGTATTAGGCTTACGTGGCAAGAGTTTGGTAGCAGGGAAGCTGCAGGGGTTGCCTCTGTGAGCAGAGCCCAGCAGCTGCCCCATGTCAGGCCAGAGCCAGCTCCAGCCAGCTCCAAAAGGGCCCCACTGCTGGCCAGAGCCAAGCCATGAATGAAACTGGCTGGGCCTGTGGAAGAGCATATTTAAGAAAGGGAAAAAAACCTGCTGCACAACAGCATCTGGGAGAGAGGGGTGAGAAATGGGAGAGAAACAGCCCTGCAGCCCCCAAGGCCAGTGCAGCAGGAGGGCAGGAGGTGCTCCAGGCATGCAGCAGCAGTTCCCCTGCAGCCTGTGGAGAGGCCCCTGGTGGAGCAGGCTGTCCCCCTGCAACCCGTGGGTCCCACATGGAGCAGATCTCCACGCTGCAGCCCATGGAGAGGAGCCCACACAGGAGCAGAGGGTCTGGGGGGAGCTGTTGCCCGTGGGGGACCCGTGCTGGAGCAGTTTGCTCCTGGGGGTGGACCCCGTGGGACAGAGCCGTGTGGCACCAGTTCTTGATGTTTATGAAAAACCCACACAGGCTCAGTTCGGGAAGGACGGCATCCCATTGGAGGGACCCCGTGTGGAGCAGGGGCAGAGAGGGACCGTGAGGGAGCGGGAGCGACAAAGCCTCAGGGACTGACCTCCATTCGCAGTTCCCATGTGCTGCTCATGGGGAGGAGTGAGAAGAGGGTGGATGAGTGGGAAGGTGTTATTGGTTTGCCTTTAGTTCTCATTGCTCTAGTCTGTTGGCAATAAGCAATAAAATACATTAATTCCCTTATGCTGAGTCTGTTTTGCCTGTGTCTGTAATTGGTAGGAATCTCCCTGTCCTTATCTCAACTCACAAGCTGTTTTTTCATCCTATTTTCTCCCTCTGTTCTCTTAAGGAGCAGGAATGAAAGAGAAGCATGGTGGAGTTCAGCTGTCCATTGTTTTTAAACCACCACAGAAATGTGGCATGTGCATATTTTGATGTAGAGAAAACAGAGCACACATGTTAGCATGACACTCACAGTGTCTGGCTGAAGGAACTTCAACCGTACATGCTGTAGAAACCTATTTATGCCATACCAGCCCGCTAAACACCTGGTGGTATTTCAAGGTTTTGTACTTGTAAGTAGTCCTTAAGCAGGTTAAAGTGGAGAGGCCCCTGCATCTGTCCTCTTCACCTGTCACATGTATACAACTCATTACTGATGTGTAAATGCTACTTATGGTTGCTCTGAATTGTCATGGTTATTGGGTTGTTTACCGGATAAATATATTAGGTTAACTAATTAATGGTCTCTGTAGAAAAACTGTCATGAAACAGAAGAGCGATATGTGAAAGCCAGTGCCTACAGTTTCTTATCTGATCTTGTCCAGCCTTCATCTCATCTGCAAAGTTGACTTGAACAGTAGCTTGATATTCTCAAAGATGTGAAAATCCCCTGACAGAAAAATACCTGAAACGCAGGCCAAGTGACCCAAATTAAAGACAGCTTTTGGGTCACTTTGGTCCTGAAGGACCACAGAGAACTTCTGCAGTTCTGGCACAAAGCCTAAGAGGGGACTGACTGCGGGATTTACCTCGGGGAGATACATGGCTGAACACCACAGCACGTGCAATTAGAGAGTTTAATGAGGCAAAAAATCTGCTAGCTTTGTTACCATGACAGCCTTTGGTGTATATATAGCTCTTCCTGGAATCTCTCAGAGTATCTCTTAAAAGCATTGAAAATGCTGCATTCTTAAGCTCTTTCTTTCTTTCTCTTCATGTCAATGCAATGTTAATCAGTGGTTACCTTCACCTCTTACCCTCTGCTCTTGGCAACTCATCTGCTGTAGGCCAAGTGCTCTGTGCAAATCAGGGGCTCCATTCTGCTCCTTCATGAGCAACAACGTGAGCTAAACTCTTCTCATCAGGACTTCTCGTACCTGTGCAGCTGCCAGCAGTCTCCATCTTGGAGCACCATCGCCTCGTGCTCCAGGTTTCCAATTGTTACTTTTGATTTGCTATTACAGCAGAAGGTAGGGTAAAGCAGTCAGTGGTAGCTAATGAGATAAATGAGCAAATAAGAAGTCCCTTTGTCATAAAGATATAATATATATTTTGTGAGTGTGAACGCGTGGAAAAGATCTTACATTTAAAACTTGGCCTTTGGCCCATGATTACATCACATCTTGAAAATAACTATTCTGCTTTATAATTACTACTTTTTGCCCTCTCCAGCTGAGTTACCAGGGGGTGGAGGAAACAATGCCCCATTAGCTAAGTGCTACCAAAGACTTTGCGTGGGAAAGCAATGTTTTTCCATCCCCAGCTACATTATCTTGCTGGATAATCCTGAATCATTAACATTTTACATCCTTCTTCCTGGCACTTTTTGTTTTTTTGAAATCAGGAGTAGTTGTGAGACAGTATCTGCTTGCAGACAGCAGTCCCTATCCCTCACAACTCTGCAGCTGCCTAATGTTAGGTAGCTGTTCTTTACGGCACTAGATTGTGTGGTTGTGATTACCTATGGGGAAACATGAATTGCAAATGTGAAGGTTTCACTGAGCTGTTTCCTGCTAGAGAGTACAGAGGGTAAAGGGTCAGTGTTTATTGGGAAAATTCACTGTCTAGGAAAGGAACGAGAAGTCTGGGGTGAGGAAAGGTGGACTGTATCTCTGTCCACTTCTCCAGGCTCTTCCCCACTCTCTCTCCTCTTCCTGCTCCTTCACAGACTGCTGAGATTTAAGACATCCTATCTTTTACTCTATCCTCTTCTTTGGACACACAGACCATCCTCTACGTCTGTCATGGTATGGCAGAGTATTTAACAGCAGATACTCTTAAGAATTATCAAAAAGCATGTAAACATGATCTTATTAACAAATCAGTTTTAAAATATGGCCTAGATTAAAAATAATAACACATGGCCACAGAAAAGCAATATAAAGTAAATACTACTGTGTGAGCATGCATGTGCGTGGCTTTTCCTTTGGTTCCCTGCATTGTACTTAGGGGTTCCCAAGCACTAAATATAATTATTGTAAGAGTGTTTGCTATTCCTGGCTGTTTAGGAATTTCCAGCATAAATTCTTAAGGCAATGATAATGTAGAATTCCCCATAGGCAAAACAAATTAAAAAAACAAACAAACAAAGAAAACCCTCTGTTAATGCTTCTGATGGCAAGTAGATGTCTAAATAAGAATAAAACAAGTTTTTGCCTTTAGTAAGAGCTTTTTCTTTTTAAGACATTGAAAAGATTTTGGAAACTGCTTTCAAGCACATGAAAACCTGCAGAAAAGAAGGGGGGAAAAAGGCAAACAAACAAACAAAAAATAGACCTTAATCGGTCTATAATAAAAATAATAATAAATAAATCAACTATAAATAAATAAATAAATAAATTGAACCAGACCATTGACCTGGCAGCAGGATTTTTACTTAGGGTGCAGTCAGATAAATACCTGTTATTACACCTCCCTTTTAATCAAGTCGTTTCCCCTCTCCTCTCATCTTACATGCTGAAACTGATTTATGCAAAGACAGTATGCTTCTCATTCAAGCTGATGGCCTATTGTGAGTTCTCAAAAGAGATGAAAACTTCTCAAATTGTGCTAAACTTGACACAAATGTCCACATATCTTTTTCACTTGACTCATCCGTTGTAAGCTGAGTCCAGTGAGGGTATTAGATGTATGGAGTGAAGACCAAACTACAGAGGGATCAATAATAATTTGATGGGATCTGCATCGTGCACTGTAGAGTTCACCGCTTCCATTCTAGCTACATCCCATAGATGAAGTCTGCTGACTCCCAATACCACTGAGATCAGGGTGAATATTTTCCTTCAACATTTGTTTTATCTCCAAATCAGTTGATTTTGACTGACCTTAGGAATGTTTAATTTTCAGCAATTGCTGCCACAAGGGGAAAAAATCTGTTTTTACACACATGTAAATGTTTTATTTTGACACGGTGAAAAAACAAACAAACCTTCTAAATTTTCAGAAAATCCAAGTATTAAAAAAAAATCACATTGGATCCAAAAATGAAAGAAACATCTTTCAAATCAATTTCCTTTTGCTATGCCTAATCAGAAAGTGAGGGGTAGGACTTTTCTGAGTAAATTCAGACATTTCTACACATTAAGATAAGTAGGATAAAACTTACCCTCCACTGTGGATGCCTGAAAGTGAGATGAATTCTAGCCCACTTTGTACAATCAGTCATTTGCTTACATTGATTTCAGTGCTAATAAGGTATTATAAACATTTTCTTTCTGTAGCCTTTGGCTTATGTCTTTTTGGGTTTCTCTCAGAAACGGAATAGTAATTATCCAAGGAAAATGCTGTTCTGAAGAACTACAGGGATCAATTAAGGAAAGCGGCAAATGAATTTCTAGGAATGATATAACATTTCTTTTCCATTGCTATGGGCTTCTGTCCTGCTTCCACAATTTGTGTATCACTGAAGATCATTTTCAGTGATTCATAATGAAGGAATTTACTTTAATGTTGAAAAGATACCATTTACTTTTATCATCAACACCTTGTAGTGTAGATTATGTGGTTCAGAAACATTTACTTTCTCTTGGGGTCACTAAGGTAGGTGCTATTCATACTTCTGACTTCTGAGAATTGGAGTGGTTGTTTAAGATAGGCCAAGCAGATAGGCTTCTTTGAAAACATTACAAAATCCCTATTTTATCAGTAGAGAAAAGGACAATTGTGAATCATTATAAACACAAGGACAAATGGTTATGTTGCTACTGGCTTGGAAATCCTAATTTTCTATACCTGGTTCTTTGCAAATCCATATACACTCCGTGTACATAGATTCCCAGCTGTTTTCTAGGATAATAGTAATTCCCCTGTGTTGTTGTTGTTGATGTTTCAGCCCATCAATGTAAGCTTTTAGGAAACCAATGAATCCTCATTTGGGGGGGGAGGCACTAATCTCAGAGATGGAAAAGTCACTGTCTGTCTTTTGATTATAAATCATATTGCTATTGTTATTTATTTTCAAATTATGATGGAATCTAGAAGCTAAATCAGATCAATATGTCTCTTCAGGTAAGTGCTGTGCACATCCCAACATGCTCAGAGAAAAAAAAAAAAAAAAAAAAAAAAAAAAAAAAGAGCTTTTCTCTCTCAAACAATAAGAGTTTATCGTTGCCTACTTGCCTCCTTTCCCTTTGTATTTCAACTAGAAAGCACAAGCTACAATGAAGTTTGCTGCTGTTAACTAATGCCCTTAAAATTACATCAGTCCCAAACTGACAGGCTGTATTAACAGTAGAAGCATAAACATTGAGAAATCAAAATTTGTTTTCTATGCAAATGGAATCTATTCAGCAGAAAATCCCCTAACCCAGCACTTTTCTGTTGCTGGATATTTTTGAGTGCTTTGTGTGAATTTGGTTGGAGACATGGCCTTTGATATTAAGTGCACCCTCAGCAAGTTTGCCGAAGACACCAAGCTGTGTGGTGCGGTCACCACACCAGAGGGAAGGGATGTCACCTAGAGGGACCTGGGCAAACCTGAGAGGTGGGCCTGGGCAAACCTCAGGAGGTTCAACAAGGGCAGGCGCAAGGTCCTGCATCTGGGCTGGGGCGATCCCAATCCCAAATACAGGTTGGGCAGGGAATGGACTGAGAGCAGTCCTGAGGAGAAGGACCTGGGGTTGCTGGTGGATGAGAAGGTTGCTATGAGCCAGCAACATGCGCTAGCAGCCCAGAAAGCCAACTGTGTCCTGGGCTGCACCAACAGCAGTGTGGGCAGCAGGATGAGGGAGGGGATTGTCCCCCTCTGCTCTGATCTTGTGAGACCCCACCTGGAGCCTGTGCTCAGCTCTGGGGCCCCCAGCACAAGAAAGAGTTGGAGTGAGTCCAGAGGAGGCCATGAGACACTCAGAGGCTGGAGCACCTCTGCTGTGGAGCCAGGCTGAGGGAGTTGGGGTTGTTCAGCCTGGAGAGGAAAAGGTTCTGGGGAGACCTCACAGCAGCCTGCCAGGGCCTAAAGGGGGCTACAGGAGAGCTGGAGAGGGACTTTTAGATTAGATGTTAGGAGGAAATTCTTCACTGTGAGGGTGGTGAGGGCCTGCCCCAGGCTGCCCAGAGGACCTGTGGCTGCCCCATCCCTGGCAGTGCCCAAGGCCAGGCTGGATGGGGCTGGGGGCAGCCTGGGCTGCTGGGAGGGGGCCCTGCCCATGGAAGGGGAGTAGAATTAGATGGGCTTTGAGGTCCCTTCCAACCCAAACCATTCTGTGTTTTTATTCAATGGCATTTTCTCTACCATTTCTGCATTTCTATTTCTGGAAAGTGCAACTCCTACTTGATCTGGAGAATGGGGCAAAATGGGTGGGTTTGGTTCAGTTGTTTAGCTGGTTGGTTTCTTACAGCATCCTGCATTCTCTATCCCAGACTATGAATTTGTGTCAACAGATACAGATTATGGTCATTTAGCTCACAGTGTAGAAACCTACTGTGTAGGTCCATTTGCCTCAGGTTTAACCCTATGTCAAGATGACAGCAATTGCTTCAGCTTTCTCACAGCGTGTTTTACTGAGTGGTAGCATGAGAAAGCTTTGTTTCCAAATTCATTCGATTTTAGGCTTAAAGCTGATCACAGAAAGGTCAATCTCACATGAAGGGTTTACAGCCTGCTCTAACTCAGCGTGCAGATATTGAAAACGTTAAAGGTGCATTCACAACATCTTTTAATTCTGCCCGTCCCCAGAGCTGTGTGTGAGCAGTTGTTGGGTGGATTAAATCATTTTAATTTGGTCTCTGCAAATTGCTATGAAGAACACTGATTCTTCTGTAACATTGATGATTTATCAGCTCAAGTACTTCCTGCTTCAAAGACCACGGTAGTTATTTTGGGTGTCAAGGCACAGCTACACACACCAATGAAATGAAAAACTGCATTTGATCTTTTTCAGTAATAAACATTTATTGTGCAAGCAATCGTGTCTTGTTTAACCATCAAGAGGCCACAAATTTAATGGTGGCTAGTTTGAGAGATTAAAAACCTAAAGTCAAGCTGTTTGAATTATGCATAAGTAAAACTGTGGAATTTATTTCTAATTAATCATTAACTTTCCTCTTAGTTGGTGCTCTCTGTTGGTGAAAAACAATCAATTATTCAGTAAAAACACTGTAATTAGGAACAGGATTCCTATGTGGCCATAATAAACATCATCATGAAAAAGTTTTCAAAACGGAAAACAGAATCAAAACCCCAGCAGAAGTGTTCAACTCTCCACAAATTGAGGCTATTTTTACAGGAAACATTTCCTAGGCTTGATTTTTCTTCTATTTTCCCTACAGGTGGCATTCCTCTCCCTAACTTTAAACATTTATAGTGCAGACATGTCCCAGTGAGCAGGTCATCCCAGGTTCCTTTTATAGTTAATGGTAAGAGAGACTTTTGGAAGACAATTTGTCTTACCCAATTTAAGTATCTTCTTTATGGTGACAGAAATCATCCGGTAGAGCCCACTGACTGCACTAGCTAGATCCCTCTTGACTTTTAAGGGAGCCTGGAGATTTCTTTGCCACCAACAGCTACTCTGCAGACTTTTAAACTGAAACAAATGGTCCCAGCTGCAGCATCTGTATCTCAGAGGAGAATTGGCATGAACGGTGTCCATGTATCAGTTCTTTTATGGGCTAAGTGGTTTATATTTTCTGTGGATTTTGTCTCCAGGAAAGACTTTTAAGGAACATAAACCATACAGACTGGTACAAATCTTCTGGAGAGGAGTGGTGTTTTCTCCGAAAAAATGGAAATCGTTTCTTATTCTCAGAAATTTTGTGTAAGGATGTTATTAGTTTTCATCTGTAAGAGGGAACAATAGGCTGTTCTTCCATCTCCGTAAAATAATCATTTGTTTCAAATAAAATTATGGCTTTCTGGGTGTGGAGGAACACTCACCTATTGATTTCAGCAGGGACTGGAATTTTAACCAGAATAACCTGTGCTCATGTCCAGAGGTGGAAAAAGGCTGCATCTCACCTAACTTTAGATGTATTTAACGTAGACAACTGAAATTAAGTCAGACACCTCAAGCTCCTCATCTAGGCAATTGCAAGTGTAGTAGCATTTATACAACTATGTGATTTAAATATACACTTTATAATGAAATGAACCATGGTGAATTGTGCCATGTTCTTTCATTGACTGTTAAGGAGTCCAGGTAAGTAGCTCAGAGGCAGAGTCCACAAATCCACTCGGTCAGGGTGGTCTCACCCAGAGCTTCTAGTCTGTGTTTTCACGGGACCTATGTCAGGTCCAAGCACAGAAAAATCCTTAACTGTAAAACAGTAAAACATCCCTGACTTCACAATGGCTTTTAGGAAAAGTTAATCAACAACTCAGTTGTAAGGATCATGACCACTCATTCAGGAAACTGCAGATTTCAGAAAAGTCTATGAAACTGAAGTAAACTCCTGTTCCACATTTTACAACTTTGTTCTTCTGTCTGCATTGTCTGACAACTGGTGAACAAAAAATCCCATGTAATTGAGACCAAACAATTAAAGTGAAATTAAAATGACCCCTAGGGTGTTATAGCTCAACTCTAGCTAGTCTTGTATTCAATGAGAGAAGCAGAATCCCAGAGAATATCTATTTTCTGTTATTGTACATAGTTTTTCTATCTATGTTAAGAGTACTTTGAAGGAGCTGGGATAAAATAGTCACAGTCAGGACTGTTTATTCAAAGCCATTTCTTCTGAGGTGAGGAAAAGAAAATATTTGCTACCATGTGTGATAGGCTGGAGGGCTTATTATCTCGCTTACCACTGAACATCCAAAGCAACTCAGAGAATTAATACCAGAATAATGGCAAAATCCACATTCTTCCAGAGCTGGTAGTAAAAGATTTGTGAGAGATGGCTGGAGGGTGTTTGACCCTTTTTTGAATTTTCAGAACCTGCAGCAGACCCCCCTTTTTTTCTAATTCTGGTCTATTGCCGCATAATGAGTATTTGGGGAAATAGCAGAAAACAGGTAGTCCGGTAGCAGAAAGGTCAACAGAGAGGTTATATTCTGTCATCTGTTTTAGATGAGCAGATTCATCTCCTGGTTCTCCAAGAGGAATTACCCAGCTGGTGTCCTTCTGGAGATTTGAATCTTCCCGTGACACCCGTGGAAGCTGCTGTGCTCACTGCATACAAACGAGGTTCCCTTTAGTGGGGCAATGGAAAAGAGAAAAAAGACATCCTAAATTTAACCAGATTATACCTAAAAGTTTGGTTCAGCTGTAAATGACAAAGGTGTGGAGCCAAACTGAGTGAAACAGGGCCGTACAGCTGGTTTTCTCTCACCCAGAGGTAGTCTCTATCCCGAATGGTTATTCTGGGATGGACAAAGTTACATGTCTCATGTTGGCATTGGAAACACTTTCCTAACAAAAGGTTTAACAAACTGTTCTGTTTCCACGAGGCAATTTAGCTTTAACTAACTCAGTCCTTTTGATCAAAAAAATGGGATAAAAAGCAACATTTTGTCAGATTTTCTCAATTGGCAACAGTCTGCAAGTGCTCACAGCAGTGTGGATGTAGCATGCAGCTCCTTGCTGGGCAGTGGAAAGCCTGACATGATCTCCTCTTTCCACGGGAGCAGCATTAATGTGAAAAGGATAAAATGATTGATCCATCAGCTTTTCCATCAGGAGACAAATTGAATCGGGCAGAGGAATGGGTCTCAAGGTGGGGAAATATATTGGAAATTAGATGACAAAGGACACTTAGTTGAAAAAGTGAATTGATTTATGCAGTGATTTCAGACTGAAAGGATGTGGTGTGGGGAGGAATGGGTGATGAGGAAAAAGCTTGCTGTCCATCTCAAGCCCATAATCACTTGTGCAGTTGATAATCTTGTGTGCAAAATGAAATTTTCTGTCCAGCGAAATTCATCTCTTTTCCTATAGAGACATTTTTGCTGCTGAAGGGGAAGTAAAATACACTTTGTCCACATGCAGATCTTTGTATAACCTGATGAAATCACCTGTTTTGCTTTTGTTGTTGTTCTTGTTTGTTTGTTTGCTTGCTTGCTTTTTGTTTCTGTTTTTATATCCAGGTAACTATAAACAGCTTTTACTTTTAATGTTATTAAACTCCATCAAATGTTTTTTTATGCAGTAATGGAGAATTAGGAGAGCCCTCCAGTGGCCAAGCAAAAGAAATCACACTATGGCAGTGAGCCAAACAAGTCTAGAAACTAGGTAGAGAAATACAT
This sequence comes from Netta rufina, assembly GCF_964035555.1. Classification (NCBI taxonomy): domain Eukaryota; kingdom Metazoa; phylum Chordata; class Aves; order Anseriformes; family Anatidae; genus Netta; species Netta rufina. The sequence goes on from NC_140124.1 coordinate 4,702,763, forward strand.
GCTACATGTTTCAGAGGCAGTAAATGGTAAAACAGTACAGTTGCTTCAGTTAGGGGTGACTTATTTTCTGCTTACACTGGTGCACTTGATCCAGAAGTATTCCATAGCACCTGATCAGTTCTCTGTCTATGCCTGCATGAGATGGTATGTCTTTATTCATCGTTTCTGTCCAGGAGTGGTTATTTGAACGAAGGGGAAAATACTTTAGGGTTAAACTAATAGGTTCTATATTTAATAAGTTTGTACAGGAAATGAAAATGATGAGAACTGGGTCCTCACTTAAGTAATTCTTGGTACTGAGATTACAATAGCTGCAGAAAAATCTCTTCACAAAACAAGCAAAAAGAAATAATTATTATTTCTTCATTAAATAGCTCCCAGAGGCAAAGTTGTGATGACCAGGTGCTTGTTGCATGCAATATTGCTATAAATGGTAATTCTGATGATTTTGTTAGCTGGAGAAAAGCTGCTGAGAAAAACAAAGTCTTTTCCAGACATCAGTCCACATAGTTTGACATCTAGTTATGATAATTGCCAGTTAGCAACATCATGAATAGCTGCTCTAGTTGGAGGTAGATTTTGAAAGGTTAATGAAGAGATTTGATGAGTCCATGAGAGAAGGAGCACTCGCTTAGCAATACAACAATAAGTTATGTTCTCTTTGCAATTGAGTGTGAAAGAATGACAAAATGTTTAATCAGAATGTTACATGTTTTCCTAAAACTCTTCCTTTAATATTCATTGGGCTCGGGTGTGCAGTTTACCAAATACAAAACAGATTAACACATCATGGGAAAAGAAATCCAGTTGTGCTGTCAAATAGATTGGAAATGCCACACTTCTCAGGATTGTTTTTTCTGCACCTATTTTGAAAATATCCATCATATTTTCAGTTATTTATTTTACTTGATGACAGTTAAATGTATATTACATCTATGCTAAAATGCATCTATTTTAATGTTGGCCCTTCTTTCAGTCTTCAGCTGTTACACATTGAATCCCTGGGGACTGATCCTTGGCTTTTGTAAAAATCCAGTGTAACCAGTACTGATGTAACCACCTATAGACTAAGCTCTCTATCTAAACACCTAATTAAGAATAGAAAAACATTATTTATTATGCTCTAAACTGTATTCCAAGGTTAATTCTTTCTGTGTAAGTTCTGACCCACCAAATGGACAGAGTCAGGTTATAGGTGGCTCCAAACATATGTTTTAGAATGAAAAGCTTTATACAAAATCAGTAAAACCCAATGGAAAATATCATAGCTGAACAAACACATGTGCCTTTCAACCAAAGCAGCCTTCAAATCCTAGTTCAACAAACTACCTCTATTTACTAAGTCACTCAAGTGCCCCCATAATTCCTGAAGTCACTGAAAATTAAGTGTGGGTTTAAAGTTAAGCAGTGTTTAAACACCAGAGCTCAACAATGAAACTGTCTTTGTACATCAAGGAAACAGCCTTTACTGAAAATGTCCTCTCATGATGGACATGTATAGAAAACAAAACAAAACGAAAACAAACAAACAAACAAACAAAAGTAGTGGTAAGCATAATGCATATTTTTAGTATTTCAGTGTGTTACCATAATATGAGCAGGGCATTTTTAATACACACAGTTTCAAGCTATATATGCCCTGAATTATCTTAAAGTATTTTTTTTTAATTGCACAACGTGCAACAAGTGAATGTGATCACACCAACTACTTTTTTTTTTTTTTTTCTTTTTTCCAGAAACTCTTGTATATGAGCATGAGTATGTGTATGTACAGCAGAGTTCTAACCCTCTCTTGGGCTACATCCTACAAAGTAGAACATCTAAGAATTAGGAATTTGAAGAAAGTATTTGTCTCAAAATAAAATGAATCATCTTTTTCTGATAGTAGCCATCTCCCTGTTGACTGTAAGAGAGCCTAGATACCTTGCTTTGTCTACACACCCAAATTTTGGATGGCTGAAATTAGGTGAGATGAATCCTTCTGCTGTCATGGACCTCTCAAATACCCAGCCTACAACTATGCATGGCCTGAGTTACCCTATGGTTACAGAATCAAAAATGCTGGCTTAAGATTAAAGGGTACTGAGTCCAGTTAAGGGCAAGATCTAAGGGAGGTGGATGGATTTGTTATCCTGGGAGGTATCCAAAATTATGTAGCTAGCAAGAGTCACTGATTTCAAGCAGAAGCACAAACCAATGCTATAGACGCAGGTAATGTTCTTACATCTATTTCATTTTTTCTGGGGCTGCAATCTCATACAGTAGCAGTTAGAAAGAGCTTCTCAAATCACAAATTAGGCAGTCGTTAGGTTCCTTCTCCTCAGTTATCACAATCCAATACTAAGTTACTAAATTACTGTCGTAATACCAATATTACAATAATTCACGTTTCATGTCTAATCATTCCACCTTCTAACTAGCGGGACTGGAGCTATCTGTTACAGAATGATGCTCTTGAGAAGTACTGTCTCACTTTCTGAAGTTGGCATGACTGCTCACTACTTCTGCTTAATTTCCAGGCATTTCCTCGGCGGCTAGCTGACTGTCCTGGAATCCTTATAATAACTAGCTGGCTTGCATAGGGATACAAATCTATTTTACACAGTGTTTTACTGATATCCTCTTACACATAGCTACATTCAGTTTAAGGCATGCAATCTCTAAACATAACGATATGTGGCTGACATTGTGACTTTCCTACCATATCAGGAATTTTTTTCTCATCTTTATTCTTTATGTGTTATATTTAAGCTGTTTTTGTTTGACCTCCCATTAAATAATAAGCCCAGGCTTGTGGGATTACAGTTGCCAAACATTCCAGTGAGACTGGGTGCTGGAGGCCAGTGGGGAATGGGTCAGCAACATTTTGGCCTGTGTTCTTGGCATCTGGAGTGGGACTCCCTTGACTAAATGCAGACATCTACATCAGCCCTAGTTGCTATATATTCCACTCTCAGGCAGCAGACATCTACTTGGGAGATTGGATGGATCTGAGGGCAAAATCAATCTCATCCTAAAGCAGATGACTTCAATAGATCAGGTGAATTGCATTACCAAAGTTTCTATTTCTTTCCCTTGGCTGCGAATTAAACCCAGGTTAATTGGCTCCTCTGGAGACACCTGCACTGGAGACACCTAAAGAGATGTGACACGAAACCATTCCTGAGTTTTTTTTCCTTCATTACCTGGTGACCTTTGTGTAACTTTGAACAAACTACTATACTGTGCTGTTTTGTTTGGTTTTCTTCTTTTCTACATTTGTAGCATTTAAAAGAGTAAAGACTCTTTCTCCTTATGTTTTCATACAGAGACCATTGGAGGAAGGTCCTGGTGTTTCTTTAGAATATCAAAATACTATCAGGAGTATTGCTGGGAATTTCTATGTAACAATGCTTCTGAAATACTGTATGTGTAGCAGTTATAAAGTCTTCAAATGCCAGTCCAATTAAACTTTTACTACCTTTGTAAAGCTATTAAATACCACTAGCTCTACGTTATGGAGGAGAAAACAGAAGCACAACCAGCCTCCAAGACTGTCTGCAGATCACCCACTGCTTGTTTGCTTTCCAGCAGAACCAATTCAAAATTAGATTTAATTGTAGACTTTGGGGAAGACAGTTGGAGACAATACAGGTTTCTGTTCAACTGGAAAGTCTTCCTGGGAAGTGTAAGACTTTTTCCACATGTGGAAGATGTATTAGTTGGTATATGTAGACAGCTCTTAGCAAACCCAATAACATATTCCAGCTTTTTGATTTCTTTATTCCTAGGACACAGACTAATTTTCTTCTCCTTTCCACAGCCTATTATTTTTACTAGGTCAGATTAGATTCTTCTTGTGGCTTTCTGGCGCTATCTTGCCTGGCAACTTAGTTGATATATTACAGGCTGTTTTTTAAACATAGCTTCCTCAAGAACAAGATATTTTTGGTTTGCACTTTGTCATTCTCCTCCTGGACACTCTGGCTAATTTCACTCAGAATTAAGAGAGAGGCTGAGCTCCTGCTTATGTGAGCTGCAAAGAGGACACCCTCTCTCTGAGAGAGTGTTATAAGCTTGACAATTTAATGAAGAGGGGTAAAAATGGCAGAAAAGCTTCATTTACTCTCAAGTCTTCTTCTGCTACTCTTTGTATTTTAGGACATTTCCCACATTTATTAAGGATTCAGTTTAGGTAGCCCAAAGATTGAAAATCTTTTACACATGGTAAAGCCTAAGCAATGAAAGATGCTCCCTAGTGGCATGCTGATGGTGGGCTTCACCCCTTTTATGGAAGGTCAATACTAGGAGACCAAATGGCCTATAAGCAAATTTACTATCTGAGGCTCAATCTAGTTGCATAGATACAGGTGTCCCATGCCATTTAAGATGCCTGAGAACAAATTGTCTGGCCTTCAAATTCTGCTTCATAAGGATGGTTCTTCCCTAGGCTCTGTGTTTATGTGCCAGCCTCATATAACAATCTTGGATCAGATAGAGTATCTTAAATGGTTCTGGACATCCGTTTTTGGATACTCAAATCAAACTGTAAATCTTCCTTGGCTATAACAGCAGCATATGAAAGGCAGAGAGTCAAAGCCATCTAAATCTGAAAACTGGCAACTAAGCAGTGTTTAAAGCTGTTAGACTTCTGCCTTCCATGCATGGGTTGGGCAGAGGTGCACAGAGGAGTATGTGAGCCACTAGTCCAGGGTCTCAAAGCCAGACTGATGATGCTTCTCAAAACCAGGCAAATCTGAATTGAATGATTTAAAACTGTAAGTTACAATACTGTAATTACAATGCTTTTTCCTGTGCAGTGAAGGCAAGACCCATAAGGTAAAAGGTTTATTCTCTTACTGCATATGTTAAGGTTGCTTAGGGTACTCTATAACTAGATCGTGAAAATCTTAAGCAGGTTGGTGGGCTACATCATTTTTGGAAACAACTGATTTTAGCCATTATCAGAGATGGGATGCTGGGCAACGTGATCCATGGTGATCATATGCTTTATCTCATACTTTGCATTCTGAGCTATATGATACTTCAAAGTCAGTTATCATGCATAGTGTCTGTGTATTTTCAGAGGAAATGGGGTATTGACTTCTGAGCATTTTATTACTTTCCACCTTTTCTTTCTGTGCTTCCTCTCAACTCAAGACTTATGGGATGACTACTCAGAACTTCCTAGCATGAACTGAAAAACAATCACAATGAAACAGAGTGGGAGGCGGGGAGAGCAAAAGCTTGATTGGCACAGCCTGAATTATGCCACAAGAAATCTTGTTGCCTAGTGTATTGCATGGAGAGCAGGGCAAGACCCCTGATTCTATACATATTTGGCAATGGTCCCATTGTACTTGATGGAAGTGAAGTGGAACTAGTAAGACACATTGTCATTGCCATCATCCATCATTTATTCAGATGTGACCTGACCTTTTTTTTTTTTTTTTTTTTAACTTACTTACACCATAAACAGAGAACTTGGACATTGTAAGGCATATATATACATATATATCTACATATATACAATAGGTCATTTGTGTTCTTAAATATCTGTGAAACACCGACCCTGAATTTGACCTTGTATAAAATCACAGTTATTCTGAAATGAATGTTTCTGTGCTCTCATATGGTAGATGATATTTTGCACATTCATCCAAAACACCTCACTTTAAAAAATAACATTGGCAGTTTATGAGTGTGTCAAGGTTGGTTCCTTTGTGTGTTCTTCTAATCTCCCTGCAATGTCTCATCATTTGTCTCATGTAACATGATTCACTTGTACAGGTTTTATAGCTGTAGAGAATGACAAGTGTATTAATGTGCTAGAAGAAATATATTAATGTGTAGCTAGAAGCCATTTATTATTTATGCTGTTGGAACCTTTTTATACTCACAGTAAATATTTTCCAACATCAATGAAGCTGCAGAGATTCATCACCACAAATCTGCGTTTTTGATTTTTGTCTTTGCTTGCTACAGTCATAGTTCATTTCCAACAAAAAAGAACGTCTCCTTTTTCTAACAAATAAGCCTATCAACTGAAATGAAGATCTGTATTTATATATGTCTGATATTCCTCTCTGCATACAGTAACTTACAACAGTGCTCATTTTGTGTACACCTCAAGTACATGTGGCGAGGACCAGATTTTGATTAGAAGAGTTGTACTCAATTTGAGAAGTGGTTTTCTTAGCAGCCTACTCCTCTAGCAGAGTATAATTCATTCTGAGAAGCCATAGCACAGCGTGGCACAGAAGTTAGCCATATATGAATTTCTAGGGTACTTCTTGAGGTGTACTGTCTGTAAAGATCTTTAAGTTGCTGTCAATCTCTTTTGCTGCTTGAATGGCTTAGCTCCACGATTGGTGACTGTCCTGTTCACACTCCAAAAAACTGCCATTTTTATAATTCCTGGAACAAGAAGGAAAAATAAATACTTTACCAGGTTATGGTCATGTTGTTGCTGCATTTGAATGTGCAGTCACATCAATTTTACAGTGTATGTTGAGAAGAAGGATCTTCAGGTTTATGGTCCAGAAGCCCCTCTGATAAATTAATGCCTTCCTTTAAGGTATATGATTTTTCATTCTTTACCCAGATGGACAGTCCCACTTATTTTGAAATTAGATGATGGAAGGCCATTGCTTAATTAAGGATTATTGGAGACATTTTTCAAGCAGAAAAGGGAAAGGTGAGAAAAGGCTTCTTCTCATGCCGTTAGAAACCTTCCTTCCTCATATTTAAAGGGATTTAAAAACAAAAGTGTAGACGTAGACAAATGCAAAGGTAGACACTAAAGCTCCAATTACAACAGCTGAGATGTATGAGGAATTAGTTGATGACCCTGCATTTCTACCATCAACTTTAGTTCTGCTTCTTGATTGTCCTCTAGGGATTTAAACACCTAATTTCTACAAATAAGAAATGTATTTCTTATTCCTCCTCTTTCTTCTCTTTCTTTTTTTTTCTCTCTGCCTGCTATTTTCCATCAAAACCAGGGTAGGAAAACATTTCTTTGAGGTTCTCCCGACTCTTTTCTTCACTGAAAATGTGATAGCCATCACAAAGTGTTTGTGGCATTTCACATGGACCTACATTAACTCCAAAAGTGTACAGCAGACTCGACCAGAAGGCCCTGTACTTGCCCTGCAGGCAACAGCAAATCAAATATTTGGGTATGCAGCTTCTTGCTCACCTCACACTACAGAAGAAGATCTATGACTATGTTAACAGAACAATTAACAGTATCAGATGACAAGTATGGATTTGGATTTTACTTAGATTAAAACAGAAGACCTAAATAGACAATACTCTGGAGAGTGATGCTATGATACCTCCATATTGGTGAGGTAACTACATATAAGTTACTGGAAGTAAGATAGGATTATTGGTGTAACCAGGTGGTTTGATGAACAACATGCATTTCTTGTCCTAAGCTTTGTGTTGCCAACAGAAAAGAGGGGTGACTATTGTGCCTGGAAAGCTTTTATTGATGTGAAAGAGCTCTTCACATCAATGAGTAGGGAAATGGGTGATAAAACAGTCATAGGAAAAAAAGGAAGGCTGGATGAAGTATAATGGGCTCTTCTGTTTCAGAACAAGGGAACTAAGGAGAGAAATGACTTTTAAAATTATTTTTATTAACCCCTTCTTGGGTATTGAAATATACAGCAGTCATCTGGCATTGTAGAGGTCAAGTGTCTGGGGTGAAAAGGTCCCTCCAGTAGGCATGACCACGGAGCAGTCAGCTGGTTTCAGAGGTACCCCCAGCCCACAAAAAATGATATATTGGCTGCATAGGGTGCAGTTTTGGTGCTGCTGCTTGAATGGCACAATGTTATCCTTGTTGGTCACTGCTGGTGGGGCAAACTGAAAGACATCCTGTACCTATGGGTACAGTGGTGCAAGAGCTGGCATACAAAGATTGATACTGCCAGATCATATTGTATCCCAGACTTGGGCAGAGCTCCTTCCTGTTTCGGAGGAGCTGTAGGTTACTTTCCAGTCTCTCTTCATGTGTTTATACATTTATTTGCCCATCACATTCACTTCCATAATCTGGACTATTCAGATGTTCTGATATAGATTGCATCTATGTCAGATGCAATGCATCTTGCATCTCCCACAAGCAAATCAATGAACACCGCTGCATAGGAACAAGTTCACTTTTAATTTGACAAAGTTTTTCTGCCTGCCAAGTGCAATTATTAGCTTTCTTTGGTTATTCAGTACTTCTTAAAGCAGATCTCTGTTACCTAGAGCCTAGCAAGATGTGGTTGCTTTTTATTCGTATCAAATGCATCTCACAGAGGGGTACAGCATCAGCAGAGTATCGACAGTGTCAGTAGCTATAATACTTCTGTCAATCTTGTGTTCAGTTGGATTTGCTGCTTTTATAAGGAGCAACATTTTCACCTTGAATGACTCAAATTGACAGTCAAGATTTAAATGGATCCAGCCAAAGGGAAACTTTGACGAAGAAGTTAATTGTACCCAGGGAAAGTTACAAAAGGAGCTCTGCATGAAGAGACTGTGGCTGAACTGAGAAGAGATTAACAAATGATGGTGCAGGTTTGTGGACTGAGGAACAGCAAATTATTTTCCACATCCAGATTTACTCACAGAGAATATTTTCACCACCTCTATAATTATTTTTGAGGTTTGTTGCTGTTAAATGTATGTAATACAGTAGCGTTACCTGTGCTGTATATACTGTTTCTGATTTTCTAAATGGAACCAAATTGAAAGTATGGAAAGGAGAATCATTTTAGGATGACGATTTTCTAGCTCTTCTCACTTAAACAAAGAAACTGTTTTCTTCATTCTTGGAAAATATTTAGTTTAATTCAGGACTGTTGTTTTGGGTGTTAACTACTATAAAGAACAGTTCTGAAATTAAATCCAGCTCAGTCTTTGTCTTTGTACTATTGGAACCATTTCCCAAGTATTTCTGCAAGAAAATACAGGGCAGCATTTAGAAAAGTGAAACATTAATCAAATTTATAAGTAACTCCTTTTTTGAAACTGTCTTTCTTTCAGTAATTTATAAAATGATGTGTTCCTCCAAAAATTCATGGAAGTTTAGTGCCCAAATCCTCCAGCTGGGTTTATGATTCCACTGTGGAAGTTGCTCCACAAATAGTGAGTAAATAGACAGGGCAGACAGGAGATGAAAAATAGAGACCGTGGCCCAAGCATAGTGATTTTGTCTTGCGTAGAAACAGCAGAAGGAAAAAAAAATCCTGTCAGCATCCTGGATGAGTGCCCTACTCACTGATCGGTTGTGCATCAATTGAAATGGCCACTGAGCTCACTGATGCCACTGGGCACTTACAAACGCTGTCCTCCAGGAAGAACTCACAGCCATCACTAAGAAGGACTCTTGAAGAAAAAAGAAAAAGAAAAAAAAAAAAAAAAAGTAAAAAAAAAAATCTGAACTTAACTGCTCCATTAGGAAAGTGAAGTAACTTAAAGTGAACACTTGAAGATACTTTGAGGGACAGACTTCTGTGAGTTGCTTGGAGGGTTAGAGCACCCTTTATACCTCTCACTGTAAAGTTCCAGAAATAGGGTTTTCTCCTCAAAGCTCTGCTTTAAGACAACCAGCACGTTGGTGGTGGCCATGTTGTGTGAATGATACTGAATAAATTTTCTTTCCTGCTTTTGGGGATTAGAGATGCGTGGGACAAAGAGATCTGGAGGTGTTGACAAAGGTCAGTTTGCTGAAATGCGAATTTCTCAAAAAGCATTGCAGTTTTGGGAATATTCACTTGGGAAGGAGATCGTGGCTCCAGACAGAGAAGCAAAGAGATTCGTTCACTTACCTCAGAACATTGTGCTGCCTCGATAGCTAGGGCATTTGTTAATTTGTGGTTTTTGCATATTTAAAACAAAAATATTCATCCCAAAACTTGATGGCACTCTTTCGCCCTCTCATATTGCAAACTATAAAAATGAGCAAAAATCTTCAGGTTTGCAGATGGCAAAATAGTTTTCTGTCTAGTTCTCTCATTGGTGCATGTTGCAAATTTATTTGCCCTTCTAACTCATATTTTCCCCCTTTCTTTGGATAGCAAGCTTCTTTCTGTCTTTGAAGGGTGAAGAATGAAGCCTTTCAATCTTAAGTATGAGTAAAGGGAAAGTCCAGACCATTGCAGGATGGGAGATGGATGTTATTAGAAGTCCTAGGCCATTGCTTTGAAGTCAGTATAACACCACGTCTGATCTAAAGTTGTGAACACAAACTGCAACCAGGAGTCCACTGCTGAATCTCTTTTTTTTTTATGTCAAAGTTTCTTTGTTTTCCTTGTATTTTGTTTCTGCATCTCTGCCACTACTATATATACTTATTGTGCATTTCTCCCTTACATGTCAGTTTTCTATTTGCTTCCTAAGATCCTTCTGAATCCATGGAGCTAGATGGCAAGAAATGACATTTTTTTTTCCTTAAAAATTTCCCTACATCCTAATGTAGCAAATAAAAAATAAAAAAATAATTAAAAAAAAAAAAAAAAAGGCTTCTTAGGTCTAAGCTGCTCTTCAGCATGTTCCAAAGTGCAGAATTTCACTCAGTTTTCATTGTACTGAGATCTGATTTCCCTAAAGGTGACCACCTTTCTGAGCATCTCCACCCAAACTCATCCCTTCCCTTCCCCAGACCCTTCTCATCCTGCTCCCCAGGGACCTCAGGTCCTCAAGCCCCTTGCTTCCCTCCCTCCCCACATGATGGGCTCCTCACCCAGGAAGATTTTCTTGCCACCTGGCTCAGTCTGAGTGCTTATCCTTTGACCTACTGGCTCCCCCCATCACTGGAAAACAAGGGTGTTCTCTTTTCTTCTTTGACCCCTGAGTGGTCCACTTTGATCCAGAGCTCTACTCTGCCCCCAGTGCCTTGCCCTGCCCAGTTGCCCCTCCCACGCTGCCTGCACAAGGGGCAGAAGGAAGAGTTGCCCCTGCCTTGCTTCTCCCAGCCCTTCTCTCACTCTCCCCACTCTGGTTGTCACCCCAGATTCCTCTCTCTGATGCCTCCCGTCTCTCAGACCATCTCCCCCATCCCAGCTGTTAATCTTGCCTCTTTCTCCAGGCCTGCTCAGGATGCACTATTCCACTTACTGGACGAAGTCCCTTCTCCCCCCTCTCTGTCCACACATCCCTGCTCATCCTCCGTTCCATGCGGTGCAGACAGTAACTGCGCTGCTTTCCAAAAAGCCCAAGGAGTTTTATTAGTCTGATGGCTTTTCCTTTTCTCCCTGGCTCAAATTCGCACCGAGTATTCTTGCAGAAGTGTTCTTCGCCGGAGCTAACAATAAAACTCTGCGTGTGTGCGCGCGAGAGAGGAAGAGGGAGAGGAGAGGGAGGGAGAGAAAGCAATACAACGGTCTGGCAACGTGAGGCGGCATTGGAGAGCTGCTAGACCAGGGAAGCCGGCTAAGAGACACGAGCCCCTTACTCTGGGCTCAGTGTGATCCCATTGGTTCCCGAGCTGCTGTTTTAAAGCAAAGAAGAGCCTGAAGGATTGAACTGCACAGCCAGACGCAGACTCTCAGCCAAGTTGTCAGCACTCTGGGAGGGAGAGAGGCTCACACACACGAGATCGCAGGGTGTCCGCAGCTTGATGCTTGCTTCTTTCCAAAAAGGAAGAAAGGAGAGGGAACAAAAAACAGAGAAGGGGGGAAGGAGCCTGATCCAGTCCAGCAGCCCCAGGGGGAAATAATGGATGTGACCATATCTCAGTTCATCTTAGAAGAATTTGATGTCAACTGCAGCCTCCTGGATTTACAAGAGACTGTTTTAGAGAGTTTCTCTATCTCTTTCCTGGGCTTTCATGGTAGGAATCATTACCTAGCACAGGGCTCAGAGAAGCTTTTTGAGTGCTAAGATTGGGTTTGCTTTGTGATGCAAAGTGTGTCGCTTTTGTGCTTTCTCAACTGCTTCTTTTTCCCTTTCTCTCTCTGTCTCTCTCTCTTTTTTTTTTTTTTTTTCCCAATGCAAAAGGTCCGTACTGCAATGCCACCACTGATCAGATCGGGACCTGCTGGCCCAGAGCCTCAGCGGGGAAACTAGTAGAGAGACCCTGCCCGGAGTTCTTCAATGGGATCAAATACAACACCACGAGTAAGTACAAACTCTTTTTCTTCTCCCGCAAATCTGGTCTTGAGAAGGCACCTAGGGAGATCCAAATGATCTTTTCATTGAAAAAAAAAAAAAAAAAAAAAAAAAAAAAAAGTGCTTTCCTGGGAATTAACATTTCCTCCACATTCCAGCCTGTATATTCAAAATTTCTGCCTGGAATGTTGCAGATTTCTCAGAAGCACAGACTTCTGAACACGGATTCTTATTTTCCTCAGTGTGTTTAGGTAGATTGGGCAAAAATGCTCTCATCAGTCTAAGGAGGGTATACTGTGCTAGCTGGTTGTCAGTGTGTTTATGTGTAGATATATATGTGCCTGAATGTATGTTTTACTGTAGCTGTGCTTGAGCTGTTTGGATTAAAGATGCTCTGGCTTGCAAAGTGTTTAGTCCTAACACTTAAGAACTGTGTTCGACTTCCCGTTTGAGGGGCTGTTTCTGCAAACAGGGACAAACTGGGCTGGAAGTTTATATCTAACGAACAGGAGGCTGAGGTCTGGAAGCTGTTTAGTAACTTCATTGGCAGTTTTCTTAGGAGGCTGGGGTGGCTGCATCATTAGTGCAAGAGAAATGGCAGAGGATATTATGATGCAGATAAAATTCAGAGCAAGGGAGTATGGGGCTCCTTAGAAATCTCTTGGAACTGATGCTCGAGTCTTAGAGGTAAACAATCACGATGACTCACTAAGAATTTATTATTCAGGCTGTCGGACCCAGGCACTCATTTCCTTTCCCTTATCTGTCAATATTGTTCGGACCTTTCATTAAGAGGTTTTCATGTATTAGCTCCAGGTATGTGTATCCCACTTGTTTGTCACTCATTTTTCCAGCTACTTAGGGTGCTTTAGACTGGGGACATTTCATTCTGTGTTTCACTCCTAACTGTTGTTCAGGTGTTGGTAATCTAATTTTGTGTAGTGTTAATTTCATGGGCTAGCAGTAAAAGCATGACCCTGTCATCTTCAACTTTATTTTTTAACCATGGAAAGTGAATTACCTCTTTCCCCAGCTCCAAGCGTCAAAGGTCAGATAACTAGACAAAAGTTCTGTGTATGTGCTATGTAACAAAACCCCCTTCCAGATTTGTTCTTAGGGACCAGCTTCTGTCATCCTCGTCTTTGAGCAAAGTACAGAAGTTACCTCAGAGAACTGCATGATCATCCTCAAATCCTATATTCTCTGACCTATGGTCTTTGCAATAAAATAGGTGGGAAGGGGTGAAGGGCTGGGTTGTGCTGTCTTCAATTATAGCAAATAGTCCACTACCTTTCCAGTCTCAGATGAGACAAAAAAAAATAAAAAATTCTGAGAATTAAGGACAGCTTAGACAAGAGCATGTGTATCACAATGGACCCTAAAAGAACAGCCGTAGAAAAGGTATATCAAAGAAGTACGGGTATTTTTTTACCATTTCCTTTTTTTGGTGGGGGATGTCACTGCCTTATTTTCATTTTTGCAAAAAGAAAGAATGAAGGGGGAAAAAAAAAAAAAGGAGAGAAATGCATTATGGATGATTCTTTATTTATGTCATAAATGCACTGGAGAGAATTTAAATGATTTTCCTGTGCATGGAAGGAAAAAAATCTTTAATACCCCAGTGTATTTTGATGAACTCTGTTAATGCTTTCAGTAGTTCATCACTGACCTGATTTAAAGTTCTTCCCTGATTCCCTCCTTCTCAGCGATGGCTAATTCTTGTATTACAGTGCTAATAAATCTTCTTAAATTCATTATTCTTAAAACAGTGACATGTTAATTTAAATTAAAGAAATCCTGATGAAGTGGGTTTGTAGTAGTAGTAGTTGTTGTTGTTTTGTTTGGATTTGATTTCAGGGGCAATTTTTTTGTTACAGCCTGAGAAGATGGGCATGTTTTTCCTTTGAATATAAAATGTGAATATGCACATTGAGAAAATGTATGGCTGCAATATTGACTCGTAGTACATACTGGTGCCCAGATGCAGTAGTGTGTGTTGCTTGCAATAGAAAACTAAACTACATTCTAGCTACTGGGTTGCAATTGATCTTATTTCTTCCATGTGGGTAGCTCTTCCAAGCTGTAGCAAAGCAAAAGAACAGAAGGACTGTACCAAGATTTGAGACAACTTGTAAAATCAATAGCCTCTTGGGTACTGGTAGTACCAGGTAAATAAGGCTTGGAGAAGCAGTAGGACAGCAAGTTAAGATTTGAAGAGGTGAAATCTCTTTGGTGATCTGAAAGACTTGCCAACTAGTACATGTAGAATATGTCCAGAGTTTGGGGAGGCCAAATACCAATACATGGTCTGACTGCTTTTACTTGCATGGTTTCACCAAGTTAGCTTGTTGAATGACCAGCGGTCCATTGTAGCAGGACTCAGTGTGCTAAAAACCTAGACTGTGTACCTTGTGCTGGTAATAAAAACAGCACAGACAGCTGATTAAAACAAAAAAAGGGAAACAGCTTGAGAATTTCAGAGGTGAATAACACAGGTGTAAAGTCAAGGCTTGGTCAGGAGATGGATTGGAATAGGGTGAGATTTCTGCCTTGGAAAGGTAGTGTATCTTTGTCCTTTTTTTTTTTTTCATTTTGTTGGAGTAAAGAGAGAAATGATTGTGTATTACATTGTACTGAATTGTTTTTTGAGAGGCAATTCAGACAAGTTTAGAAAAAGCAATGCATAATGCCACTTTTCTACTAAGGGTTTATCCGGTTCTGGTCTGTAATTCAGCTGATGGTGATACTGTAAGGAATCCTGTATTTGAGAGCTGTTGCCTGTGAGGAACTGTAACATATTTTTAGTTTTGCTTTCTATGGTTGTTAGTATACTTCTCATGCTAATGAAGATATAGTGAATTTTTTTAGAAATGAAGACCTCAAGGATTCAAAGTTTGTACCAGTGTTGTAAAAGTAGCTCATCATTTGGAGGGCATGAACCCAGCAGAGTTCATCACAGACAAAACCTTTTGCATTGTAGACACCAGAAAATCTGGTCTTGTAAGTGCCTAAACTTATGAAAATCTTATACCAGCCTCAATCGAGCTCAACACACTGCTCCAGAACAAACCAGTCTCCCTCGCTTCTGGTCTTCAAGGGGTGATTTCTTTTCCTTGCCATAGTTTCTGTGCACGTAGCGTATGGAATTCAAGACAAAGCAGCAGGTCTCAACAACACAGATCAACTCACCAAAGGCTTTGCATGGACCTCCCCCTTGCTTGGTATCTGTTTTAGCAATTATTACGCTTTGACCATCACTCCAGTTCAGAAACCCTGAGTCCTCAGATATGGAATGCTGTCAAACCCTGCAACATGCCAGTAGAATTTCAGCAAAGGGTACTTGAGTTAAAAATAAATAAATAAATAAATAAATAAATAAATAAATAAATAAATAAGATCTGGTGCATTTAAAAAAATAATAATAAAATAAATCCTGCTTGCAATTATAAAATAAACTATTTGCATAAAATATTTCCATTTTAACTGCAGAAAAAAAAATTCCTGCAGTGTTGTGCTTGTGTGTCTGTGTTTCTGTGTGTCCCTTGGGAACTACAGAGTGACTCAGATAAGTTTCAGCTGGATTGGTAAAACAAAGTCTGTCAGTCTGTGCGTATTTTTCATCTCTGACACTTTGTTATTTTGTGTTGGTTTGTTTTTTTTCTCCCCTCTTTTTTTGAGAAACAAAGTCATACTGACAAATCAAGATCTGGTTACTGTGCTGTATGACTTGTGAATGCAGGCAAAATGCTCTTTGACCATGGAACCGAAAATGATGCCATCCATTTACAACTTTGCTTTTGGCAGCAAAGCTCTTGTATTAAACTCAAAGGAAAAACAAAACAACGAAGGGGAAAAAAAAAAAAAAAAAAAAAAAGGGAAAAATGTATGTGTTGGTGCAGTGTGTGGCTGTGCACTTGTCTCTGTTCAGGATCTATATTTAGCTAAAGATGACAGTATCATTGCTGCCCTCTAGATGTGTTTATGCTTTGACAGTGTGAAGCTTTTATTTGTGTTTTAGAAAACAGATTAATTCACTTATTAGGGTATCCTCAAGCTTGATTAATTCAGCAGATGGGCAGTAATGAGACTCTTCACTGCTTGCAAAAAAAGGGTGGTTGTACTTAGAGCGTTACAGGCTTAAGTATATCTACTTTAGTTCTTCCTTTTCACTGCGAATTGCCTTTTGCAATGGGGAATTCCAGATGTTCATTCAATAGACAATAAGTGCTGATTCCCATAGCCTTGGCTGCCTGGTTGGGGTTTGTCTACAACAGCCTATGCAGGGCAGGGGTATTCGGTTGTGAGACACGTCCACAAGGGCTGGTTGGCTTGGTTTGCGGTGGTTGCAGGCAGGAGGTGGAAGCACTGGAAGGCTTCTGGGTTGAAGATGAAGATACAAATCTCTGTGTTTACAGGCAGGTATCCACAGCTAAGTAGCTAAACTCTGATACAAGTTAGTGGAGCGCTGTTCACTCCAGGGGATGAAGCCTGGAGAGTTATTCAGCTTAATGTAATTGGGCAGATCAACTCAGTAGTCCATGCAGAATATCTCTTGCCATTTGATATGTCCAGAAGCATCTTGCCTGGTGCCTATCTCCTGTTTCATAGGGTCCAGGGCTTTTGTAGGTTTGTGTTTCATCTTCCAGGCCACATAGGCATTGCAGGTACTCTAAGAAAAATGATATGATGCCTGCATATGGGCAGCTGAATTCATCCCTGGGTGTTTGTTGAGCTGAACTGAACCCACACCTGAGGACTGACATTAGGAGGTCAGCCTGCTTTTGTGATCAAAGTGGACAAAAGGTCTCTATAGCTCTGGATCTCTCTGCAAATCCATATCTCTTTTGGTACAGGAAAGCTCTTTGACTGAGATAGCCACTTCAGATAAGTGTTTTGGGTATTGCACAAAGCATCCTCGTTTTCTCCAGGGACTACGGTGCAGAAAACAGGCACATAAGCACTGCCAACCTCGCATCGATGGGGATTTGGTCCCTCCTTGACTACCCCTTGTTCCAAGGGTATGTACACCACCTTTTCCTTGCTAGCCCTACAACCAGATGCCTTGTTGACAATGGTTTGGAGAGGGCTGGTGACTTAGCAACTGGGCTGTTGTTCAGGTGGACAGAAGTGGGAGAGAGCGAGTCATTGACACAAGTATCACAGCTGCATCTATTGACAGGGCTTACTGTACGCTGAAAGAAAAACTCCTGCAGCTTTTTATCATCTCATCTTGAACAGAGGCTTATAATATTTTGTGTGATGAGGGAAGGGTGAAGAAGTGAATTAATAGCTCTTCTTTTTTTTTTTTTTCTTTTTTTTTTTTTCATGCCCCCTCTTCTGAGAGGGGCTAAAGAGATTATTTAATTTTAAAACAGCAAAAGAGCTAATTTTCATAGGTTAAACACCCATTCTTTTAACAAGATCTAACCTCTGCTGTTTTTCATTACTATTAATTACTGTTCAGACTTCTTCTGGAGCAGTGGTTTTAGCCTGCATATAAAACATGAGCCTTGCTTGGAAATCATCGGTTTTAGAGTCTTGTTCATATTATATGGGTAGAGACCTGTCCCGCTAATTACAGAAATGTGCATTTTTATAAGTGGCTGGCCTAAGGCTCTATTAACATTTTCACTTATGTTTTATCTTGTGTATTTTACTGCCTGAGTACTTCTAATGATTGCATATGCATGGCTTACTTTTTCCTGAGAGATTATTCTGGTTTGATTTCTAAAGGGTGCATTTTTGAAAGCCAAGACCTTTTGTAAAAGATGAGGACCATTTATGCTATGGTGGCCTTTCATCTTTACTGGAGAAAAAGAACATAAAATGTCCATTGGCACTGTCTTGTCAGCATGAGCGGTGATTCCTCGAGGTACAGCTGGATGCAGTGAGGAGTTGCAGCTGAGGTATGGGCTGGGGGAAAGGACAAGGCAAGAGGAGAAGCATCCGAGTCTGAGAGCCAGCAGATGCTGAGCAGTGCTGGTGTGCTGCCATTTGGATTGAAGGGCTCTTTATATATTTAAAACACATTGCTGAGACACGTTTCAAAGGTCAAATACAAAACTTTCTCTTTTTTGCTAAGCAATGTATGCGTATCTTCAGCCTTAGAAAAATACTACTAAGCCCTAAAACTGCTCCTACCCTTTTCCCTTTTCTGTAACCTTGTTAGATGTCTGGAAGGCTTTTATCCCACTGGACTGTTTAATGACTAGAGGAAACTTGGGGTAAGAAAAGTTGTTTTGGAGCCAATTTCAATTATGGACTCGCTACAAAAAGTTAGTAAAAAATGAGTCTGCCATTTTGCAGAAGTCATGTTTTAGCCATCCTGGGGTGACCAACACTGCACTTGCCAATTAGGGAGTCAAGTGAACATGAAAGTTAAAGGAAGGAGATGGATGAGAAACGGAAAAAACACAGCAGAGGAAAAAGAAGGCCGGAATTGGAATTCTGGGGGAGGGAAATAAACATATTTTTAAGCTCGTATAACTTCTCTCTGAGGAGACCAAATCTGCAGTTGATTAGGTCAGCTTGACTCCAATAGAGCTGTATCCAGATTAAGATTTCAACCATCTCTGTTCATTTTCTCTTGCTAGTTTAGGTTGAGCTCGTCCACAAATAAAGCAGTGGGAAACTCTTGATTTCAGTGCATGCACAGATGGGAGAGGCTGTACATTTTTTCCTTAACTTTTTTTTTTTTTTTTTTTTCTTCCCATTGTGAAGCTTAATTTGTGGTAAAAGATCACTCTGATTTTGCAGCTTGGAAGTAGAGTGTTGAAAACAAAAGGAGAAATTAAAATAACTCATCTTTCCTGCTGCCATCATCCTGTGAAATGTGTGATTTCTTCATTGAGCACAGAACAGAAGTTAATTGCATGTAGTAAAATAAGAAGATTGTTAATGTTGCTTCAGACATGTTGAGGACCCTTTTCTTCAGCTAATTAAACAGTGGGTAGAATTTTTGTTCTTCTGCAGTGAGTTACGAGAGGTGGCTTTGCTACGATCCTGTTTTGCCTGGTTGGGTTTCTCCTAAGTTTAGGCTTGATCTTTGAGGCAGACTTGACACATTCCCCAGGGTCAGGAATTGCTGTCACCATTCTGCACCAGGCAGGCCTGATCCTCTGCCAGGGACGGTCAGAGGCCTGATCCCCTGCCTTGTCCTTCAGGGTGCTGATACTGAACTTGGGGACATCATCCAGAGCTGCTCAGAACAGTGACTTGTCGCAGTGAGAAAGCACCCATGGGCCTGTGAGAGGGTTCTGAGCCTCATGGCCTTCAGGAGGGTCAGCAAACAGGCCCTGAGCATCTTTTTTGGAGGTTTCTGTGACCCTCTTACTGAGGAAGCTGCCCCACACACCTCTCCGATGCATTCTTGAGTGAGCTGTTGTCTAAAATGACAGCAGCAACCAGCTGGCAGACAGATGGATTGAGGTTCGGTCTCTTCCCACAATATAGGAATCAGACAATACTTGCACAATCGTGTGCTTCTGGGGCCAGGGGAGGAGTGGAAGAGGGAACAGATCACAAGCACGTTGGAAAGGGGAAGAATCAGATGCATTACAAGAGGAGACAAAGCAGAGATTTTTCATCTCACAACATAAAAATGGCCCACATGGCTAGATCTAGCGTGGGGCCTTTCGTGGATGTGGGCTTTCCTTCATTATTCTCCCTCATGACCGGTTTTCATCCAGCCAAGCTGTGGAAGGGTGAGGTCTGAACACTTGCAGGGGAAGGAGCGACCAGGCTGTTCCCTCCAGTCACTGAGCCCTTGAGACTTGCTGTGACTCCCTGGGCTTTGGCTTCTGCGTTTGTTGCCGCAAAACCTCAGGGAGTGTCACTGAGGGAATTCCGCTGAAGGGATGGTCACCCGTAATTCTTCCTCTCAGCCACAGGGTGTCACTTAAAGTGCAGGTAAAGTAAGTGTCCACAAGCATCTGCACTGAGTCACTTGGGGGGTGGAAGTGATGGATGGGGGTGAAACAAAACTGGTGTGGCTGGTGGGCCTGGTCCTGGTCCTGCTGTAATTCCTGGCAGTGCTGCCTCTGCAGCTCCACATCCTGCTGGGTGGTAAAAGAGATGGACTGAAGTGAAGTGGGGACAAGGACACTGTGGAGGAGGAGGTGGAGGATGCTCAGGAAGGAACCCTGCTGTCCTGCCTTTGTGGAGCACTTGCTAGGCAGTGGGATGCTGGCTGAAGGAACATGGTTGGTGGTGGTTTCACCAGGGCTGCTCTGAAAGGCTAAAGGAAGGGAAGCACTAAGCTTTGTTCCCAAGCAGGTGTGTATTGTGTTAGAAGATGTGGAGCTATGCAAATCTTAATGTAGCCATTCAGTTGTGGAGCACCTCCATGAAAAGCAGGCAATGAAAACCTACATTTGGATGACAGAGGAATTCTTCCTTGTAGACACCATGTTCATTCATAACTGTACTGTTTCCTGTTGCAGTACAATCAGCTGGATATTTCCTGCCAGAGTCCCCCAGCAGGGACTGTTAGATTCCCCCTATAGACCCTCAGGTGCTTGGCAGATGCTCTAGGTTCTCCCTCCTCACAAAAATAACAGATATAGTAAATGTGGGACAATGCCTTCCTCAGCTGTGACTGCTCAATTTACCTGTTGCTGATGAGAGGGGTGTTCTGCAGCTCAGTGAGCACACTGACTGGATTTAAGGTGTTTCTTTTTCATAGAATCATAGAATCACAGAATGGTTTGGGTCGGATGGGACCTCAAAGCCCATTCAGTTCCAATGTCCCTACCATGGGCAGGGACCCCTCCCAGCAGCCCAGGCTGCCCCCAGCCCCATCCAGCCTGGCCTTGGGCACTGCCAGGGATGGGGCAGCCACAGCTCCTCTGGACAACCTCTACCAGGGCTCACCTTTCCTTCTGTGTTCCTCAGTGGCATGGAAGTGTCTTTGATGTTCCTGTAATGGTGAGTCTTTATGACTTCTATGGTTTGTAAGGACAGTACTTCAAGTTGTGTCCTCATCCCAGTAAAGTTCACAGACTGCAAATGCCATGCAAGACTCTGCTTACAGTCTGCTATCCCATGAAAGGGAAACTCTTACTCAGTTTTGGACTGCAACATAGCTTATGACTTGACATCCAGCTTATAACAGCCATTCCTTAGTAGCTTGCAAAGGCAACAAGGACTATGGTATCCCATTAAATTGGAGGGGAATGTATTTTTGTAGATATTTTCCTTTTTCAGTGCAGTTTAATTCCTATCAGACATCACTCATGGAGTTTGTAATCAGTAGCTCTTGGGACAAATTCCTAAAATCAATAAAACTCAGATTGCTTTATGCTGACAAAGGTCTGCAGTGCTTGGAATACCAGAGGGCCAGACACTGCTCCGTTTGAGATTTGTGAAATAAGAAGCAATCTATTGAAGTGAATGATAAAAACAGAAACTGGTACAATGTTTCAAAAAAGAAAAAAAACAAAAAAAAAAAAAAAAAAAAAAAAAAAAAAAAAAACAAATCTCATGAAGCATTTTCCTTGGAAAAAAATGGAAGGAGGAATAACCATACCCAATGTGCCTGCATTGTCCAAAGCCCCTGGTGGCTGGAAAGCACTGAACACACAGTGACATGAGGCTGCATGCAGTGCTTTATCCTCCTGAGTCAGCTGGGGAGCAAAGAGAGATTTGGAAGATTAAAAAATGCTATGAAAATGAGAAAGTCAAACTAGGAAATGACTTTGCTAGTGCACTGTTAACTAAACTTAACTAAGCTTAGATGTGAACTCTTAGTGACTCTTTTTCTCACTGCTGGGAGTATTAATGTAATTATTGCTGAATTATGCCACTAATACCTGAAGCATCAGCACTTGTGTATCTTAAAGTACATGATGAGCAGTCATTCCTTCCAGAATCTTCAGGCTTTCCACCTCAATTGCCACTTTTCAACTAGAGCAGCTAAGGCAGAGTTTGAAAGTGAAGAGTATTCTCAAGGATCCTGGTTTCTGCACTGATCTTAGTACACTTGACAGACCACATGCTTTGAGCTCTGTTTGGAAACCGGTGAGGTCAGCAGGTATTTAATTGCTGGAAATGGATTTCTAGGTATCATAAACTGCAAGGTTTTACATAGTCATGCCCTTGTCCTCTGAGCGGTGTGGGAGACAGGTAACACTGCCACCAGCTCACAAGATCTCTGTAGCGTTAATGTCTTTCATTGTTCCTTATCAACACTTTGCACTAAAGCCAGAATGCCATGGATCCATATTTGGTTCATTTTGGCCATCTAGTTTGATCTGAATTTCCCACTTCACATAAACTTCACGTGTAAATGCACCCACCTGCCCCACTAGTATGCCAAAAATTCATATTTCACAAATGTCTGCCTCGTGTCAGGCCTCTCTAAAAATGCACATTTCCACCTGTCAGCTTGTGGCACTGCACCAAAGTTGATTGTGACTAAGGAAGCCTTCTTTCCAGCACTAAAATAAGAAGGGTTGTGGGTTTGTTTTGTTTTGTTTTGTTTGTTTGAGAAGTGAGGGAACAAAGATCTTCTGGATCCTCATTCTACTTCAAATAAAGCCTCCTCAAAATGGACAGGAGCGGATGCAAATGTAGGTACAATGGTGCACTGCATTATCCAGTCCAACCCAGAGGTGAGAGGCTGCAGCACTCTGAATGCTGATATTTGCTGCAGGTTCCTATTTTTTCTTGGGAAGGTCTAAAATATCACCACCAACATTTTTTTTCGTGTAGTTAAGTCATCCCTATCTACCTACAAAACCATTCTCATCCTGGCTTTGTCTTTTTCATCCTAATCTCTCCATAACCCCTTCCTCTCTCAGTTCTCCTGTAAAATAAATTCTGGCAGCAATAGTAATAGCAGTTTTATGCTCACACAAGAGCCATTTTATACTTTATTTTATTCCTCCAGCGAATGCTAAGGGAATAGAAGGATCTGTGAGCTGCGCTGGAAAGGCGAGTCTGTCAGAAGAGCAAAGGCATCATAGTAGTTTGTTTCAGTTTATAAGGCCATGTAAGTATGTAAAATGTTCTCTTGTAACTGGAAACGTGATAAATAATTGTTTAATATTTCAGCAAATGGACGTAAAGTATTTATTAGAGATCCTCGTTTTACTGATTCTCTGCTAGATTTCAGCTGTAATCCATGACTGAGTTGCTGTGATTACATCAGCACACTACGGACGAGCACAAGTAGAACATTGCTTTTCAATTACAGGGCCTCGAGAGAATTTGTGGTGCTATTTTCTCATCACTTCTTCAGCTGCTTAGGTAACCTGAATGTCTTCAATGCGTTACCTCTCCTAGGTGCTCTATCAAAACCCCATTCCTGGTTCCCCATTCCTTGCAGTAACTGGACCAGGTACTGAAGGTTAATTGGGCAGACACATGAATGAGCCACTGATGCTCTGGGACCATATGGAAATCAACCATGTGTGAACTCAGCTTCTGATATACTTCAGCTACAATTCCCTTTCTTAAATCTAAGGGAAAGAAATTCATTCAATTTTGGTAAGTCAGACATGTGACCAAGTCCTTGGGTTCTGGAGTAGTTTTGAAAACTCTACTGTGATTTGACCAGCATCTTCTAGAAGTGAACTGTTTTTAGTGATTTTGAGTATACAGCTAAGAAAGTCCTGGCTTTGCTTGGTGAAAATAAGCATGGCGTGACAACATGATGTACTGCAGGCTCTCTACTTCTCCTTCTAATCATCTATGGTTTTGTGCAATCCTACAGATTTCCAATGGCTCCTTCTGTATTCTCTATCATCCACCTCTTGTTCATCTTAGACAGCTGTGGCATGGCACTTAGTGTTGGTGTTTCTTTAGTTTCTAAGACACTTGAGATGTAAGCAGAATATGCAGATTTTTTATCCCATGATATGTAACAGAAAGAGGGGGCTCAATCTCTTGTTGGGAATCTAGGTATCCTACATATTAATCTATGTAATTGTTCTCCACCACTTTACTTGCTTTAGTTCATCCTTTGCTTGATTTCTGGGGAATTAAGTGAATCGCACAGGGCACTGACCTTTGCCTAGTTGCCATGTTACCTTAATGAAAATCAGCTGGAAAAGGCAGGGCTAATTGCTTAGATTGAATCCTGAAATGTTGATGACTCATTGATGGCTCATTCAGGATAGCAGACACTCAAGGTAGAAGGACTGGATAAAAATAGCTTTCTTGAGATTAAGTTAAACAGTTTAAATGCTGAAAGTTTCAAATGTTTAGGTCTTAAGTGTTGCATAACACTTGCTGGAAACTTGAACTCTGACTTTGGTATCCACGTCCTCTTCCATCTTGAGGTAAGAGCAATAAACCTGCTGTCCAACTGTCAGCAGAAAGCAGCAGTGACTTGGTTCCAGGTGTCCCTGTGACAAGCCTGGAGCATGTATCCAAGCAGCAATGTAAATGTCTAGCGCAGGAGTCCCTGACACATCTGGAAGGTGACACCTTCTGAGGCCATCTGGGAACACACAAGCTATTCTTCAGATTTTAAAGGTTTCTCATCTTGCTGCGACTGACTGGTTTCCAGGGCTAATTTATTCCTCTTCCGCTAAGGGGAAGGAATTACAGAAGGTTGCAGGAAAAGTGGAAGTATCAATAAAAAAAGGATAGCACCAAAAAGACTGGCCAGTGGAAGAGCAGAGCATCAACCAAGAGGACTGGGAATAAAAAGGGAGATGAAAGTGAGCAAAGACGGAGGCCTTGTGCCTGGAAAAAAAACAAAACAAAACAAAACAAAACAAAACATGAGTTAAGAGTCACTGTGGGAATGGGTGAAGGTGGAGTTTCCGCAGAAGACTTTAGTGAAAGAGTTAAGTGATTTTAGATGCAGAAATGACAGATTGTGCAGAAGTAAGCAGCGGCAATGAGTTCCTAGACAAGTGTTGTGTTGTTGGAAGGAAAGATGGCCTCAACCTTGGGTGAGGAGTAGCTCTGAAATTGGTGCTGTCAAAGAATGCAGTGTGTGAACCCAGGTGGAGGGAAGGGGTAAACACTAGGACACACTCAGAAGGCATTTGTGGGGAACCACTGGAGTGCCATGTGTGCCAGCTGTGAGACAAAAACCAAAATCTCAGCTGCCACCCCAAAGGACAACAGGTGAGAGAGGGGACTTGGTGATTAAACCCTGGAGATAAAGAATAAATGTGATACATGCTGTACTGCATCCAAGGCAGGCAGAATGAAATAGCAGGCAGTTACCAACAGAGAAGGGGGGGGTAGGAAAGAGAGAGAGCAGGGAGAAAATACCAGAGACAAAATAGCTACCTTGCAAATGAGGAGATGTATGCCTTGATTTCTAGCATTTTTGGCTTAAGTGCTTCCTCTGTTTCCATGCGTTTGTGAAAGAGTTGTTCATTCACTGTTTTTCTTAATGATCTTCTCTTGCTGCCTCTCCTCTGCCTTTCTTGGCCTTGGGATTGGTGGGCAGGCAGGCAACAGGACCACAGCCTCATGCTAGAACCCTTTTGGTTCTGATTTCATTGCCTCAAAAGTACAGCTTTTACTGAATGCAAAGACCTGCCATGGCTTGCTTTGGTCTGCCCAGGACATCACTGGCACGTGGGGTTGTTCTGGTATGTGGCCACAGTCAATAAACAGCATTTGTCATTGTGCCTGTTTGAAAGGGATGGTAGTAGGATTATTTCACCTGCAACTGTCAGACCAGACAGAAAATGAGACCTGCTTCACACCCTGCAATTGACCTCAGGCAAGCTGCTTCAGCCTCCTGTCCTTTTGTCTTGCCCTTTGTAAAGAAACTCCAATAAATCAGGAACTCTGAAGCCTTACAACTCTTTAAAGACCTCTGTCGTGCCTTTTTGGTTTACAGTGCAAGAAGTTCTCTGATAATGTATCACCTCTATTCATCAGTGCCATTAATTTCTCTGGGGCTGAGAAGGACAGTTTTGAGGACAGAATCTGTGTTTTACAGTCCTTTATAAGAGCTTTACTACTAAGGTTTTTGGACATACAAATACTAAGTAGACTGTCAGATTTCAGTATCTCAATATCATTGTCTCCAAGGCTCTCTTTTAGCAGTAATGTCTTTTATTCTCGACAAGAAAATGTGAAGTGAACAAAAAGCATCCCTTTGTGTGATTATCTGGGAAAACTGATTTTTTCTGATTAACATCTTCAGAGTTGCAGAAGTATCTACAAGCTTGGATAATCTGTGTGATCATTACTGTTGCCAATATATTCCTGTGTTTGACCATCTACTTTTACAGTTAATCTATAGCCCTTTATTTTCACGCCTTATTATCTTGGTGCAGATCTGCTGGTCTCTAGCACCTGCAATTTTTCTGTGCGCCAAAGGAAATGCTTAGTTATCAAAATCACATTTCTTCAGCTATTTGGTGCTCTACTCTGCAATGCAGAGTTGTTTCCTAGGCTACATTTGCTACTATAATACATATTCTGTTGTCAGATATCCTATCCGGTGGGTTTTGCCTCATTCCTTGATCTAGTGAAGATAAATTATTGAACTGTCTTGCTTTATCAGTGGAGAATGTCTTCACTTTCCACGAACTGAGCTCAGTTTTGCAAATGATTTTTTTTTCTGCAAATCCATTTCAGATACATCACTCAACACTGTAGCACAAATGAAGAAGAGGAATTCAAGCTCTCAGGTGGTGATGTAGAAAAGGCAGTATGTTAAAAGAAAGCAACTTTTGATCAGGCTCTGCTTGCCTTTTTGTGCTAAAACCAAAGTAAGGGTATGTTGATTCTCTGAAGGCTTGTTGCCTGTTTGATACACCAGCCCTATTAGCTTTTCACTGTGCACTGCGAGGTTTGGATCTGTCACTAGGACAGACATTGCTCATACCAAAGCTGACAATCCTGTCTCTGTCTGTCCATCCCAAAGTCCAGTTCACAGGCACTCATCAGTTTACAAGCCAGCTTCTGGTTTGCTGCAATTACAGCAAGTGTTTGCTTTTAATTAGGGTCTTTTGGGTGCCTCTCATTAATGGTCATCTCAGCAGTATGTGCTCTGGGACAAGACAAACAGCTAGCACTGGTCAGTTTTACAGTTGCAATCCTTATTCACGAATGGCTATTATTAACTCTCCAACTGTTCAACCATCACATCTATTTATATTGCCAGCAGTGACTGAGAAGAGCTAATTACAGAGATTATGCAATTTGGTCGTATATTATACGTATAATTTTGTAATGAAGGGGTAGTGCTATTTAGAAGCTGTTCTCATAAGCCTCCCTTTGACTACAAAGGTCTGGCAGGAAGCTTTGCAAGAGAAACTTTACATAAAATGGTTATTTAAGAGTCAGATCATTGACAGGGAGAAAGATCTTGAGACATTACTATGTTCTTTTGGAAGCAAGTGCTAATATATTAAAAATCTTCTTTATGGATAAGTAGCTTTTAGCTCCAGTACTGGTAGTGTCCTGAATGCTTAAATGGATCTTATGAATACATGTAAATGTAATTGATCCTTTGCAGTTTTTAAGAACTGATTTCTTTTTCCTTTTTTTTTTTTTTTTTCTTCAAGATCAAGCAGGCAAGAGATTTTGTTGTTGTTGTTGTGCCCTTGTGGTTTTTGTCATGCTGTTCTTTGCAGTATTTTTTCCCCATTTGTTTCTTCCTGTATGGGTAAGATTATTGATGATTGTTGGTAGTAAAAGTTACCTTTGTTCTGCTTGCACCTCCCTAGTGCCTAGGGATCAGATCTTCAGTGGGCTCAAGACAAACTGTTGAAAATATGTTCTTCCCCTTGCAGCTATTTGAAGGCTCTTTAAAAAGGTCTTAGCAGGAAAGAGAAAAGGATATGGATTATGGAATAAATGTGGAAAAATCCATTCTATCTTTTTTTTTTTTTTTTAATTCTAAAAGGTTGGAAATACAATTATGGGGACTGCAGGAGGGTTCAGGACAGAGCACAGCATGTTGTCCGGGGGAAGGGCTTGCAGAGCTCTGAGCAATGCGCTGGGGCATTTGAACAGTATTTGCAGATTGGAGTTTCTGTGCACTCTATGCAAGCTGATTTAATTCTCAGTGGTATATCCTACCTTGAACGTGGAAGATTGATTATTTCTCCAAAGAACCGTGCAAGGGGGTAGGTCTACTTTGTAACTCAGAGGTGTGAATTAAGTTGTTGACTTCTAGAGGTGCACCTAGGTTAGCTTGACTCAGTACCACGAGCATCACAGCTGTAACAGCACCACCTCCAGTTTCTGATGCTCAGGCCTAGCAAGGATTGAAAGGCAGGGATGTCAACACCTGGATAAGCTACTGCAGCATCACTACCCAGTTCAGCTTGGTTGCATTCCCATTGCTTCTCTGTAAATATTCCCTATAGTGGTGATTCTCACATGTTGTGGTAGCATGGAGGCAAATAGTGACCTGGGCATGAATTTTAAGTGAGTTATGAGTGTTTAAAATTCAACACCTTATCTATTGGTAAATGCATTACCTGGTTTTCAGCCTTCAAAAACAATCAGGATTTGGTGTGCTGGCATTTTTATCCCTTAGCAGCTTAGTGAAGTCATATGGAGAAATTCTCTTTGCATGCAGCACGTATCCTTTCCCAAAATAGGCACCAGACTAAATTGGCTTGTTATATTTGCCTTAAGTTCTAGGTTGGTTGTCTTACTTCAAAGGATTTCAAAACTGATCTTTCTTTCATTGAAACAAATTCACTGATCTGTAGTAATTATCTTCATTCACTGCAAAGATTTTTACACTTTCCTGGAGTTTCTGAAATCACGTCCTATTTAACACAGTCCTTGAAACTCCACAAAGCTGTAAAAGCTGAATATGTTTCTACCTTCTCTAACTTAGCTCTAAAGGTGAGGCTCTCTCAGTTTTCAGACAGTCTGCTGCTACCAGCTGATCATCTAGGGATGATGCCATGACATTTCCAGGCTTTCCTTCACTAACTGCTCTCCATTCAACTTGAGTTTCCATTCGTTCAGCAGCATTTGTGAATCCACTTCCCTCACAGATATTGCAGGGCAAATTGTCTCTATGTTTATACTGATGTTAAATAGAATATTGGAAAAGGGCAGCTGATGAAGCTCTTTCTGTTCAGTATTTTTCTCCCCTGTAACCAAGTAGGGCTGTCCTAAAGGTCTGCTGAACGTAGGCACTAGCACTGACATGTAACTGCATGAACTGCTTACTTCTGTTGATCTAGAAGTTTGATTTGGTCACACAACAGTCTTCTGAAAGCTGCAAAAGTGTCAGTCCTATTATATGGCCCACAAAATCTTTCTGCAAATGTGTTATGTGTAACTCAGCGTTTAAGTTCTGAGATTGGTTATTTTGACTGATCCCAAGCAACAGTATTTCAGGAAGGGAAATGTGTAAGTGGACAGTAAGTAGTAAAAAGAGAGATGGTAGAAGGATTTAAAGGAGGCTTTGTAAACTGACTGCTCTCGTGTAATCAAATAGTATTCTCCGCGGTTGGAAGTATCCTGTGAATAGTTTTCATAAATGATTTTCAATACTAAAGTAACAGAGACACTTGAAGTAATTGCTATATGCACGCTGCATTTTAAATCTATTTAAACAGAGATAATGAGCTACACTCCTCTCTTAGACTGAACTAAATCTCAAGTAATTCTCTGAAGCTGAATGTTTCTTCCTATCGTATTCTGGCTGTACAATCATGTAACAGCTAATTATAGTGATTAACTGAATTTCACAGATGATGACCTGAAGAAACTGTTACATGATGTATATTGCATTTCTTTCGTGTTTCAACGATAATGAGAGCAAATCGTAGTTAACATTGTACTCTCATTAGAAAGTCTGCTAACCTTCTTCTACTGATTTGATCCAAAGATAAATTCTTGTACACTGGGAGGGAAAAGGCATTTTATCCTAAACACTTCATGTGTAATTACCAAAAGAATCTTTCATCTATATAAAGATTTAAATTCTATTTTAAGAGGAGCAGAGTTAAAGAGTAGTGCATCACATGATCTTGTTGTGCATGATATAGTTAAGATCAGATACCTGAGAAGAACAAAATTCTTGGAACAATTTCCTTTAAAAAATCTTCAATGGGAACTACTCCAGGACATTGTAACTGTGTAAGTGACAGTCAAGTTGTCTTTTATTCACTGATGTTTCATTTGAGAAACGATATGCAGCAAAACTCTCCTTGGAAATTACAGCAAGTGAAACAAGGGTTTAATCATGAACCCCAGTGAGTTTTTGTGTGGGTGTCAGGAGCACTTCTGTAGGAGTCAGCGTGGTTCTGCAGGTTGGTTCCACACCGTGGATTTGGTGAAGGTCTGTCCTGGAACATGTTCTTTGCTGTGTTGAGCTATGTTCTTTGTTAGCTGTGATCTGTGACCACTTTTTTTAGTTATGCTGCTTGCAACCTGCTCATGGTCTGGCTTGGATCCT
This sequence comes from Netta rufina, assembly GCF_964035555.1. Lineage (NCBI taxonomy): Eukaryota > Metazoa > Chordata > Aves > Anseriformes > Anatidae > Netta > Netta rufina. The sequence continues at coordinate 4,733,205 of NC_140124.1, forward strand.
GCACCTCAGCCCCAGTTTCTTCCTGTACTGTTTCTTCAGAAGTTTAGCTCTCAAAAATTTGGGAAAGGTGCTGTTTTCAACATCTAATTAGAACTTAGCACTGTGGATCTCTATACTACATTTTATTACTTTCAAACAAGCAAACAACAGAACGAAAAACAAAACCAACACATTGTTTCATGTCTTTATTTCTTTCCTTCCAACTTGTCTAGGGGTAAGGTCTGACCCACAAAGGGCGCTATATGTCTTCAGGGGTGGTGAATGTACTAATGAGGAAAAACCTGCACGTCTTTGGCAATCTGCATTACTCTGTGAAAGGGAGATGATGGAGGAGTTGGAGATAGACTGGGTCTCCCTATTGTAATGTTTTAAAATAAAATTCCTAGAGTAAAAATGGAAACAAACAATGTTAGAGTTTAATAGAACAGCACTTACTTGGTCTCTTGAGGTGCTGGGCCAAAATGAATATTTCCAGTGGAAACTATAAAAGTGACTGCTTATTTTTCTTACAGGAGAGGCTTCAGGGTTTGGATGCTTATTTGTGCAGAGCTTTTATGTTGCACTACAGATTTTTTCCTGGTCACGTTCAGTTCAAACTAGGTCCAAACTGTTACAGATATATTGTTGGAAAGTGTGCTGTAGCTTTTTTGTGAACATGATGGTTGCATTGCTATACAGCATAGTTCACTGCTCTGTAAAGATAATCAAATGTCCATCCAAATTTAAAAAGAACAAATTTAATTTAATTCACCTGTTAAAGAAAAAGAATTCTAATATCACCTTTTCCACATTTGATATATACGCCAGTAAATCATTGTTATTTGGCAGATGAAGTCAAGTTGCATTGCTTCGAAAAGCATTATAAATTAAAGACACCTTTCCATTCACTTTGTGTTGTTCAAAGTCCAATGCAGTTTGCCTGCCATTCACACATTTCAGCTTTTCTCTTCTACAGTGCAATTGTTCATGGCAAACTTGGGCTTTAAGGCTTTGTGGTTCAGTACATGCAGAATATTAATTAAGCAGTCCTTGTTTGAATACCCAATGGTTAAATAGTACACACTCAATCTTCTCTCTTGGGACAATTCCGTGGTTGAATTGGAAATGGTACTGGAAATAAATCTTGCCCCTGTATAAGAAATTTAATTTATGAGTACTCACTGATAATTTTCTTTTTTACCAAGTAAAGTACTAAGTGTCTGAATAGGAGAATCTGGTCTAAATGAAAGTGACTGGCAAACATTAAACACTGCTCTAGGTGAATGAGCACTTTCAGACATGTAATTTTTTATTCTTGCCCTCTTTGAAAGGAAATAGCAAACCTTCATAAAGACACCTTTTTTTTTGGTCTGTTTCCCTTTGTATGTTCTAAAAATTGTCTTCCTGCATTATCACTGTAAACAACCAGTCTTAGTGCCTATCTCCCATGTCAACGTGACAGGAAATTTGCAGTTGTTTAAAGAGCAAGCAAAGTCAGCTACTGAGTGATAGGAACTTTCCACAACATTCTGCTGTATGGTCCCTTCGTACAGTTATACGTATTACACTTTAAATCTGTTGTGGAATCACATTTCACCAGCTCTTTTATCCTCTGTGAAACACCTAGGGCATTTTCTCCCCCTCTAAGTTCTTGGCTGATGTTCTTGCTGGATGCATCATTTGCTTAAGGGGGCTACTGTGTGAGAAGCCTGCTTTGCTCTTCTCACCTCCTTCTTTCCTTTCCCCAGTACCTCATTCATGCTTATAATGTCATTTGGTAACCATACAATGACGAGTCTTGGCAGACTAACCTGAATTAAAAGGAAAAAAATAATTATATATATATATATATATACACATGTCCTATGTTTATTGGTCGTTTTCAGTCTGGATCCAATTTGTCTTGCTTCTTCAGAATCCCTGGAGCCAGCATTTTCCCCAGCAAGGTGGTACGTAAGCTGTGGCTGGTGAAATGAATAAATTTGGGTTCTGAAAGCCTCAGTTCTAGAGCTAAAGAGAAGGCCTGCATAATCAGCTTGAGGCGAGGATGGCAGGGGAAGTAATATATAGGGAAATAAAGTTCTCTTTTGACATAGCCACCTTTTTCTCTTGGTTAGAACAAGCTCCTTCTTAGCAATTACAGAAATGGAAGGGGAGTCTTAGCTTTCAGGGATGTGAGTCCAATGGCTTAGAAACCAGAATAGACAAGCTTGGTTTATTGTATCCACTTACAGTATATGTCCTCCAATCTCTTGCAGGACTGCAGAAATTAAAGGATAGTGATTATAACCAGAAATAAATTTTACAAAGATGCTTGAAAGTGAGGAATTAAAGGTGTCAGCAGTATGCAAAGCAAACAACAACAAAAAAAAAAAGTAATTCCAAACTGATAGACATGGAGACTTGTCTTGGGAATGACTGGATGTTCAGGAGACACCTGAGCTAAGCCAAAACAAAGAAGCAAGTCACTTTTAGTGCTCTGAGAAGTGCCTAGAATGCTCTTTTTTGTACCAGGAAGAGAGTTATCCCACCAACATAAGGTTTCTGCCCTGTCATTAAAGCAGTGCATCTAACTTGAGAACGGGGTGTGCGATATTTGAAATGTGTGTAGTGTTTTGTGCCAGTCTGAAATGACTTTGCCTTTCCATCCACTTCCTTGTGATCACAGAACTACACAGTGAATTATTTGAAGAGAACAGTGTTCTTTGCAGTCTTTGGTAGCACCAGTTTGAGACGCAGCGTATCACTAACCTTTGCGTTTCAGATGCCTCATTACTTGTGTGTCAGGTGTGAGAGACTGCAATGGCGGCCAAAACTTCAATTGCCACAGGGTCTCCTTTGCCTTTTGGAAATAGTGGTCTGCCCATATGCTTCTGTATTACCTTGAAATTTGTGCTGGGAGAGAAGTACAATGACCTCTCTGCAGAGAGAATTGTCCTTCCTTGGGATGGGCTTCCAACAGAAGGTAGTTCGCCTTCAGAGGATTGAATACCATTATAAAGATGGCTCTTGGCCAGGATTGAAAGCCTGATCCTTTTCACAGTAGGGCTTTTTGGAGAATCTTACAGATAGCAATGGAATCACATATGCAGAGTCTTGAAGAGGTGTGTGTGACAATGCTGAAGATGTCACACCACATTTACCGAACTGCAGCAAACCTGAAGCCATGTGGGAAGTTTCAGAGATGGCCTAGCAATCATTCCTAGTTGAAATGATCTCAGGCTTTTAAGATCCATCCGAAAGCTTAGCCAAGAAATGAAGCTGGTGAAATGCTTTTCTTAGACTGTCACAGCATGTGCTGACAGAACACATTATGTGCTATAAAATTAGAAGAGATTTTAAAATTCTCCTTTTCCCTCCCATGCCATTTCAAACCCCCAAAGAGACAATAATTATCAGGTGATAATTGCCAGAAAGCACCTTCCCACATAACAGCAGGTTTTCCAGATGAGTGATGCATTGTGTTAATAAGGTTATGTCAGGGGAACAGCCTCTTTTCCTCTTTTCACACCTGGCTGAGCTTGTTACAGATTAAGCGTGGTCTTCCTGGCCCATGTGTGATCACTCAGCAAATTGTGCACAGGGGGATTTTATTTGAGCAGAAAGGTCTTTTGGGTAGGAGCTGGGAGATACCTTGGGAAGCTGGACTGAAACAGAGACCAAGGAGTGCTGCAGAGTCCCATCTTGCAATCAGAATGTCAAATGAGCATCTTTGATCTGTCTTTTCTGATTCAGAAGGTGGTGTATACACGAAAGCAACCCTCCTGAAATAATGTGGTCTTTTACAGATCCTTCTCAAAACAAATCATACTTTTTCACTTCCTTTGTGATATCACTTGCAAATCACTTAATTTTCTGATATCTCTCCCGTACTAATGTACATTAGATGAAACAGTATTTTTCAGGTTTTTGATTCCACTTAAAGTTTTGACAGATGCTGTCCTAGAGGAAGGGATAGGCACATGATGCATGTTTTATGCTACGCTTCAGGAAAACACATAAATGTGGCAGTATTTACAGGAATGGAAGAGTAATATAAGGTACAGGAGGGGGAGCCCTGGGTGGTTTAGCAGTTTGTGGGCTTTCAAACTTTTAATCTAACAAGCAGGTACAACATCAGCACAGTTCATAGTGCATCTATGAAGCCAGCTAATGCCTACCTCTCTTCTTACCAGACAAAACATAAAGATATGTTAGCATATCTTACCATAAACCATAGCAGCGCTGTGCTTGGTTTATGTTATTTACTCAATAAGCCTTTTGGCACTAGTTTAATGGAAAAAAACTAGTAGGATGTCAAAACTGTAACATAAGCCCAGTGGTCTTTAAAGTAATTTCTTTAATAAATGTTTTTTTTGTGTGTGTGTGTCTCTTTTTGGCTGTGTAAGAAAGAAGAAGGATCTGAGGTGGGTGTTACTTTTCTTCTAGCAAGTGTTTTCACGCAGCTGTTCTTAAACCTTCCTTATCCTGCTCCCCAGTGGGAGAAGGAAGATATTTATAGGGAGAGACAATCAACAGAAAGCACGCTATTATTAGGTATAATAGGACTTTAAGGCTTAGAATTACTGTTGTATTTCCCTGTATCTGCAGGGACTTTGTTTTCTTCTATCAAACAGACCTGATCTGTGCTGGCTTAAAGGAGCTATTTATATCCTGTCACATCAGCAGGCATCTCCACAATCAAAATTCAGGCTTCTGGTGTTGCTGACTATTTTGCTTATCCTGCAGAATAGTATGATTAGAAGGGATTTTGTATTAAGGATAATCAAGTCAACTTCACAGAAATTGGTAGAAACTGCCCAATTCTTATCCGCTTCTTGAAATTACTTTTTTGGAAAGAGAATTGTGTCTCAGCAAAGTGGGCTGGCTTATATCTGCCAAGAAGCACTCAGATTTTTTAAGCTCTTATATCATGTTTTGTTATGAAAGTTATCTGTACTATGCTTGCAGTCTTTTTTTTCTGTTGGTTGGTTTTCTCGTGTAGGCAATTTGTTTCTTCCCTGCACTCTCATACTAGATGTTTAGGCTTAAGGAAGACAAGGAGCTTTCTGGCTGCCAAGCCCAGCATAAGTTGACAGAGTGTATGTTGTGCTTTTGTCCAGACATCCTAAGACATGCTGTATTGGGCTTATGTGGCAAGATTTTGGTAGCAGGGAAGCTGCAGGGGTTGCCTCTGTGAGCAGAGCCCAGCAGTTGCCCCATGTCAGAGCAGAGCCAGCTCCAGATGGCTCCAAAAGGGAACTGCTGGTGCCTGGAGCTGAGCCATGGTGATGGTTGGGTCTCTGGGAGAGCAAAAAAAGCCCTGCTGTGCTACAGCAGCTGGGAGAGAGGGATGAGAAATGGGAGAGAAGCAGCCCTGCAGCCCCCAAGGTGAGTGCAGCAGGAGGGCAGGAGGTGCTCCAGGCATGCAGCAGCAGTTCCCCTGCAGCCTGTGAAAGGAGGAGCCCCCGGTGCAGCAGGTGGATGTAGCCTGGAGGAGGCTGTGGCCATGGAGAGCCCCCGCAGGAGCAGGCCCCGGGCCGGAGCTGCAGCCCGTGGAGAGGAGCCCACGCAGGAGCAGGGGGGCTGGGGGGAGCTGCCGCCCGTGGGGGACCCGAGCTGGAGCAGTTTGCTCCTGGGGGATGGACCCCGTGGGACAGAGCCGTGTGGGAGCAGTGCTTGCAGAACTTCTGCCTGTAGGCAGCCCCTGCAGGCTCAGTTTGGGAAGGACGGCATCTCGTGGGAGGGACCCCGTGTGGAGCAGGGGCAGAGAGGGACCATGAGGGAGCAGCGGGGACGAAGCCTCAGGGACTGACTGCAGCCCTCATTGCCCATTCCCCTGTGCTGCTTGGGGTAAAGGAGTGATAAGAGGGTGGATAGGGAAAGGTTTTTTCAGGTTACTTTTAGTTCTCACTTTGCTGTTAGGAACAAGCAATGAATTGTGTTAGTTCTCCATATGCTGAGTCTGTTTTGCCTGTGACTGTAGTTGGTGAGGGATCTCCCTGTCCTTGTCTGAACCCACAAGCTGTTTTTTCATCTTATTTTCTTCCCCTGCTCTATTGAGGAGGGAGAGTAATTGAGCAGCATGCTGGTGCTTAGCTGCCCCATCATTGTTAAACCACCACACATGCCGCTGTTGTTAACCCACTACACCTGTAACAAGATCTATCTGAATCGTCTCATAAGACTGTAATTTTCTAAAATGCATTGTAATAAGAAATATAATACTGGATTTATGATCCAAAGAAGAGTTTGACATGAGGGAAAAAAAAAAATCCCTGCACATCTCATCTGAACAACTGTTCTCGTTCATGATGAACCTTCTTAACAGATAAAACCCAAATGCTGAGTCTGTGGTAGTCAGGTTTTGTATATCCTCCTGACCTTTTAGCAGGACTGGTTCCCTGTGTAATGTGTGATATCTTTCCCTGTATTCCCAATCATTCGTATTTTCTAAGGGCCCTCGTCTCTCCTGTGTGCTGCCTTTCGCTTGCAGCCTCTTCTGTCAGAGTGGAGGTTTCATCTGAATTCCACGTCAGAAGGCATATTAACTGTTCCAGGCAAATACCACGTGGATGGGCCCATCCTGGAATCCATTCCCATCCCTAGTCACCAGCTCCTCCCTTTCTCAGCCACTCTTCTCATTATTTTTGTGGAGTCCTTAACTGGAACTGGGTCAGGATTCCCACTATAGACTGACTTTGTGCTCTATCACAAACCATTCATACAGCTGCTGTGTTTTGCTTACGTGATTACAACTCGGATTTCATAAGGTCACCAAGTTCCTAAATGAATTCCAGGCAGTGAGGACTCTGTGAGAGGAACATAGGTCCTCGCGTTCCCACTTACCTCAGCAGAAATGAGACGAAAGGGAGGATGCACACTGGGACTCGTTTATCTCATCAGGCTGTACAAATTGTATTTTCGAGTCAGCTTCACCCTCAGGCTCCTCTCTCTCCCACTACTGTGCTAATCAGATCATAGTACTTCTCAACTCCATTGTGCCTTACCTACAGGTAATACAGTACAGCTACACCTTTCCTCGTTGTCATTGCCATCTCTCGGTGCGCTCAGTAATTATGGCAAGTGACTAATTGAATTCTGAATTTCAACTAAGAAGCAACTATTATGAAGATCAAGTATCATTATCAGCTTCTGACCTGGTAGCATTTCAGAAGGGGGTTAGTCAGGGAGCTTTGTAGCTCTGTGCTCTCCTAGTCAATCAAGCTGAGAAATGAACTAGGCTTCAGCCCAGTGTGTGTGTGTGTGTGTATATATATATATGTTTTCAATAGAGAAGTAGCCCATAGACCATGAAGATCAAACCAGCTTCACGAAGTGAACAGCCACTGATCAGCTGAGTCTCAGTCTAGGTTGTGGTGACTGCAGTCACTAGGGATCAATTCACTTGCTTAAACTTAAGCTTCCATCACAATTTGTGATACCCTTGATTGAGTGACTGCCTTGGACACCATGGAGCATCTCAGAGAGTACTCAGTATCTATCTAGCAGTGTGTGCATCGTAACTGCCACTTGCATATGGGCATCAGCATCATAACATCAGAATTGATCTGTCTTAATCTTGAACCCTGTTTCATCTGTAGGGAGGAGTATAAGAATAGGGCAGACGTGAAAAGAGACTGTTCTTGGGTGCTGTTTTATTTAGCTTCCAGTGATCCAAGTTTCTATGACCTGCTGAACCAGAGGTGATGTCTGTGAATGTTAAACAAGTGGCCAGATGCCTGCTCGATCTTGTGTGGGGTAGAGTGGCCTAGCAGCAGAGAATAATTTGAATAGGTGTGTATGAAAACCTTAATCTTAGTATGAATTTCATACTTTTCTCTCAGAATAGGCTTTTGGGGAGACAAATTCTTGTTTCTGTTCAGCTAGCATAAAAAGGTTGGTGGTGGTTATTTTTTATCATGTGCTGACATCCAGGTGAAGGGGAAAGGTGATAACCTGAGGAATATACAGATTCAATGCAGATTGCTTCATAATCTCCTTCTTTTCTTTCTGCTTAAAGATACACATGAGTCTGCGTAGAAGATCATTGGGTTCTGCGTGCAGTCACGTTTCTGTATGTGCTGTCTCAGAGAATTAGCCACAAAGTGCAAATAGCCTTAGGAGGCTGCAGACTCACCCTGCATCTTCATGTCAAGTTCAGCACAGTAACACAACACAGGAAGAAAGTAGTCTCCATTTGTTCCAAAACAAAGAGCTCTGCAAGTTATTACAGGGTATGTTTTTAGTTCCAAGCACTGTAGCACTTTCTGACAGACACAGAAAAGGAGGGATTATTTTCCTTTTTACTCTTCCTTAATTCTTTTGACACATGTGGTCCAAGCTCAGTCATGTCAGTCTGTACAAGGGGGAAAAAAAAGAGCTGTGTGCTATTTGTGAAAGCAGAGTCAACTGAGCATTTATCAAATGCTTGGGAGCCTGTTCACTTGTCTCTGTCTCCTTCGTGGTGTTCCCTTGATTGTTTTCATAACAGCATGGTCCTGGTACTTCAGAACAAGAGTTTTCTTAATCACAAGCATGGAAATAATTTCCTAAAGGAATTGATAACATTTAGGGATAATAATCATAGCTGTGAATAATAATTGTTTTGTTGAGTGATTAATAGGAGTTGTAAGGAGATGTGACAAAGAAAGCAGCTTCTAGGATAGCTCCCGAATCATCCTTCTGAGGAGAGATTGTTTTGGAAAAGGGCAACCGTCTTGGGATACCCTGCCACTCGTCACACTTCAATCCTGAGACAGTTCAAAATGAAGTTGTAAAGCAACAGAATATGCACTATATCAGAGATGTAACTTATGGAATATTTTTGTTAGCCTTTGAAGAGAAAAAAGTGAAAGAAGAAACAAGAAGAAGAAAGAAATAAAGAAGAAAAAAAGTGAAGAGAAAAGAGTGGAAAATATTGAAAGAAGTTGTGGATGTATTTCCTGAGAAGAACTGTGTGGAGTTGACTTGACAGGGGTTGGAAAGTCACAAAGAATGTGTATTTTGTTTAATTTTGTATTAACAGGTATTTAATTAACAAAGATAAATAAAACCACATTTCTGACTGCTTTGTACAACTCAGTCTGTGGGATCTTTCTTAAGGGACTGAAATGAGAATACTTGCTGCGAGGTGGCAAGGGTCTTGCCTAGGACAGGAGCAACCTGCTAAGCACAGGAGAGGTCCATCAGTATCGGAAAGTGTGGAATGGGACTTGCTTAGGTCAGTAATGAAGAAAAGAGGTAGGGATACGAAGGCCAGTTTGTGGGTTCTGAAGTCAGGGTCCTGAAGTTTGTTTAAAAAAAAGTGAAAGCACAGCCACAGATTTAGCCACAGCCCACCAGTGAGGTGCATCTCTGAAATGAGAAGCAGGGGAACAGCTGGCTGCCCCAAGAAAGAAGGTGCGCATGGGATCCCGGTCTGAGTATTTAGTAAACATTAATTCTTGGACTTCAGTGCTTAGATGTTTAAAAATAAAAAATGGAGAAAGAGATATAGACCAACAGAACTGTGTATGTTGAATGCCCTTTTATACTCTTCTAGTCCAAGTATTAAACCTGCTCAACTTGTCTAATAAAGTTATATTCAGAGGTGCTGAATGCATGACTAAGAGCATCTGTGCAAGAGTATGCACAAAGGTGTGGGCAAGACCATAATCTTTATCAGTATGCCTAATGGAGTAGGCCGTGGGCTAGAAATCTAAAGAAATGTTTTTCTAAAGTCTGGGAGCCTAAACTCCTAAAAGGTTCTGCTTCTGCCTTTGCTTTTGACATGTTGCATGACCTGTGTGAATCACTCGAGCTCTTTAGCAGATAGGAAATCGATACAGAAAGTGAGCATAATTAGACTGTTGGAGCTTCTCATCAAGCATTTTAGGATTTCTGGCAAAGGAAAACAATAGAAAGCTGCGCAACATTTCTTGCGTGCTTGAAAGGCTGGAGAGACACCAGATTGGTAAGCTAGACAAAGCTGAGGTCAGAAATGTTTTTCTAAGGGAACATTTATTGCCTAAAGTACTATTTATCTGCCTTCCAGCCCTCTCCTATAAGTGCATTATAATTCTACATGAATGTCAAAAAAGCCCCAACAACATGACATCTAAGAAAATCTCTCTTTGCACAAAGGCTAGCTTTCAGGATGATGTTGGCTGCTAGACAAAGTAATAAGCATTGGCTGGATAACTCTTCATTCCTCTCCTTATTTTTGTCTGAATATCCCTCATTCACAAATAAAGTATGTGGAGAGAGATTTTTCTTTTCAATCTCCTGCACTTCTGAGCGCTGTTAGAATTATATTGAAGTGCTACCTATCGCTGTCACTTCTGATCTCTAGAAATAGCAAGCAGTGTACTGGTGCGTTGTGAATCCTACCTTCTTCTAGCTTGTCACTGCAACAATCAGAAGAAAACCACCAAAGTTCTTGGGTGGGAAAGATGGCACATGAATAAATAATGTATAGGCTGTGATTCAGTCCCTATTTTTAGAAGCCTGCTATTTTTCTGGGGCTTTGAAAAAGGGCTAAGAATAGTATACACATGAAGTGACGTATCCTTTATGCAACACCAGGTTTTTCTGTCTCATTTGTTCTGAATCCTACAAAATCTGAGCAGTCAATTTGGGGAATTTATGCAATTTGTGTTGTTTTTACTGGATATCATGGAAGAGAAGCACACGAGAAAAAAAAAATTGCTTGATACCCATCAAAATGTCTTATTCTGAACATTATTTTTAAGTGAATAAAAAGTATTTGGAGATGGAAAGTCTAATCACAAGTGAAATTGAACTTTTTTTTTGGAAAAAAAGAAACAACAACAACAAAAAAAAAAAACATAGTGATATCACTTTTGAATATATAAAATACAATAACTATTTGGTTTAAATAGCGGAGGAGGCACTGAGAGAAACTTGCAATATCCCAGTGATATTGTGAAAGGAATGAATCCAGGAGCTGGGTTTAAGTTCGTCTTGAAGTCCAGCAGTGGAAGGAACAGAAGGAACAGAGCTGAAGTTCCCCATGGGCATAATGTTTGAGGCTGGAATGTCCATGGATTTTTTGATTGGGTGGTTTTGTTTGGTTCTGTCCTATGTTTCATGTGTTTTTCTGAAATTTAAAAACGTCAAAATGTTTGTCTTTTCTGGGGGATAAAACCTGGATAAAATTTAACCAATTTAACAAGTGATTCTGGCTGCCCAAGAATGGTGTTTAAAAAATAATCAGACAAGAAAATGTCATCTAGCTTTGGGCTGGACACTGAGACAGGTCTTCTCCCCTTTCTCAAGTGACAGCAGTTCACCAAACCTATTTTTATGTTAAATATCTTCCCTTATTTGTGCTTGCTCCCCCTCAAAACAAGGCAAATTATCCAAATTGGTCAGAGGACGTTACAGAGGCAAAAAGGGTTTAACAATCATCTTTAAAAAGGAAGAAGAAGAAGAAAAGTCTATTAAGATATCAACAAAAGCTTCCTGGTAAAGAAATCTAACAGAGTGTATGAAATACTTTTACAGAGTGATTACTAGAAATTCTTAGGGTTTATGCTTTTTAATCTGGACTGAACAAATCCTATTGGCAAGGAGATGGACAACATAACCCACTGTGCTCTTTCAGTTATTTGTTGCATCTGCGGTTCTCTGAGGCTGCCTCAGTCACTGCTAACTCCACTTTCCAAAACTTTGTGCTTTCCAGGGAGTTTGTTCGGTGGGGGTTCTGGTTTTCTAGTTGAAGGACCTTCATTTCAGCTTGGCTGGCAGCTAACATGGATCAGCAAACTGTCAGAGCAGTCAGATACCCCTAGCTGTGCACAGCTCAGACCTTAGCAGACTGTGGTTTATTTATTTATTCATTTCCCTGTTTATTCCTTAACTCCAGTAGCAGATGAACTTGTCTCATGATTATAGAGCCGCTCCATGCATGTGGGATCCAGGACAAAAGGTGGAAATCATTAAATTGGAAGTCTGCCTTCTCTAATTATGACTGGAAATGTAAACCTTGTCAAAGTCATCTGCATGAGGGACAGCAAAATGACTAACATCTTCTTAAATAACAACTTGTTTCCAGTTGTCAAAGGCAAGATCCATTACAGTAGTGCTTGCATGCAATGTCTCGAATTGCCTTTCACCTGCTAATGGCTGGAAGGATGTGGTTAACTGCCTGCTGAGAATTACATCCATTTACCTTTCCCCTCTGCTCATCTCTTCTTTATTTCATGCTTTTAATAGAGTTTTACTGACTAAATACAAACCTGCCACCAGGCCAATCTATACAGATTGGGTTACTGCTACCTAAGAGGTATTATTTTCTTCAACAGAAGCAATAAAAAAAGTTTAAAAAAGTAATGACACTCATCAAATACTCCTCCTTGCTTATTTCATTCGGAAATGCAACATCATCTGCTGTTGGAAATGAAATTAAGGTCAAGGTTTTACCTCTCAGGATGATGTAAACCATTGATCCCAAGCTGTATTTTAAAGTTGGTCCAGCACATGGTCATGTCTTATTGGTACACCTTTTGCAGCTACTCTGTGTGCGTGTACGTTTTTTTTTGGCTGGTGGTACTGGTTATTGGTATTTTAATTACAATTTTCAGGTAAGCACTTGCAATTCTGAAGCAGATACACTGAATACTAAGAGTCATTACCAGCTCTCTCAGTTTTTATTCACAGAAGAGGTGCTCCAGCCCCCTCAGCATCCTTGTGGCCCTCCTCTGGACCTGCTCTAACAGGTCCATGTCCTTCTTGTGCTGGGGAACCCAGATCTAAAGTTTAATATAGTTTGTGTGTGTGTATACAAATGAGATATTCCTGTAGTTGTTTGATTCCTTTTCAAACTTTATTCTGAGAAGAACCATTAAAAAATAGACTGAGCTGGGCATGCCTTTCCCAAAAGCTGGAGTGAAGGCGAATAGGCACCATACTGCTGTCTGCAATATCCTCACCATGCTGCAGATGTTGCTGTTTCCACTGTCGTGGGGTATGGAGGCATATAAAAGTTTCCAAGTTCATTTTAGACAGCTGGAGCTGAAATGTTGGCTGGTGCATAGAATCAAGACCTGGCATCCTGCTGCCAAAACAGCAGCCACAGAGTAGGAGCGGTAGAGGATATTGCGGTGTGCTGTCTGAGGGGCCGTAATTGCTGCAGTTTGATTCTGGGAATAGTGCCATAGCTGTCACTGGTTTTATTGATAGACTATAACCGTGATCAGCATGAGTGATTTGGCCCTGAGAGGGAATATGAAAATGAGTATGTTATAGTGGCTGTCTTGGAGCAGGTGAGGTATATTTTCTGGACTCTAGCAACCTGAGTGACAGTCCGAGCACTACTGGATGTTTCCTTCTATTCAGGGAGTTCCCTTTTACCTCCTTGCCTGCTCCCTGGACTGATGATTAAGCAGAAGCAAGCAAGTGCCAGAAATGTTGCTCATCAACATTTTCCAAGACAAGGAAGAGGCCATAGATTGAGGCATAGGCATTAATATTGGATCATGTGTCAGAAGCTATGTGTATAATGGCTGTCTGTTGCCTGTGTCTTCATGAGTCATCTACTGCTTGTTATTTGCTTGCATGAAGATTAAATCTGCTTGTCCGGTTGTATTATATGACTGCAAGTGCACACAGAGCACGGATAACTAGAAGTTATAACTACCAAAAAACTCTTAATTTATTTTGTGTTTGTGTTCTTTAGAATTAAATCAGTAAGGCGGGAGAAATGAAAAGAAAATATACTGGGTTCTTCAGTATGCCATTTGTCTAAGGAAATTAAAATTGCCACCATTTCTGTTTCACTAGAAAGAAAAGAAATCATGCTAATAGCTCTCAATAGCTATTGTTGCTCTAGAAAGATCGTGTGTCTATTCTTCTCTTCCTGGGCGTTCATTGTGTGTCTCCACAATGGAGTTGTTCATCATGACTCTTTGTACTTATTTTTTTCGTGACAATGATTAAGAACAAATGAACTTAATCTAGGATCTTTCTGTATGTAGTGCTTTAAAGCAAAGCACGAGAATTCTTATAGCAAAAAGCACATTAATCCCAGTTCTCATTGGAAAATCAGGTGTGAAGGAATTCTCTTCTATATGTTCAATAACCAGAGATCACAGAAGTCTCTTGGTAAGATCTCTGGCTGTTGGGTTCTGTGATTCATTTGAAGTTGACATTACTTTATCCAGGGTCTTCTGTGAAGAGGTATACAAGCATAAAAACAAGTCAGTTGTGGCTGACTGTGAAAGTAGAAGCCTCTGTCCAGTGCATAAGTGGTATGTCCAATGCCCCCAAGAAATGATAGACTTACTGATGATATCCCATGGGCGTGAGCAAGAGCTGCTGCTTCACAATGCCTGCAGTGAGGCTTTTGCCCTCTAATATTACCTCACTTACTAAAACAGAAATTTCTGCTTTAAAATTCTGAGTAATGATCATTGATGTTATTAAAATAGATACTTGAAAATACAGTCAGTATGATCAGAAAGTTGTTTCCATGTGGCTATTAGAACTAATGTTGTAAGGCATCTGGAAGAACGAAAGAAGACCTTTGCTTTGGACTATGAATTACTTATGACTACTGCAGTTTGGAATGAGACTTTCCCAGAAGTCAGATCTCCTTGCTGTGTTTTGTTTCCGAGAAGTGGCTGATGCTGGAGGAGATTCTGGACTGGAGAAATTCAGTTTGATTTTTGTCCTCCTCTTTTTCTGATACTCACTCATGTAAGAGGTCTGGGTTTATGAGCTCCAAACTGCTTTGCTGTGAATGTTGTGTAGGATTCCTGTGTTTGCACTGAAAGAGAGCTCAGGGGTGCATTTTGTAACCCCTAATATTCTTCATGTTGCACGTCAATATGGAGGTGGAAATTAATGGCTTTCACTATACTTAATCATGATCTGTTCTCTAATATTTCTTTTGGATTAAAAACATGAGATTTTGTGTGCAAAGGGAAATGGGCCGATAATATCTTTGCTGTCACTGGGATTCATGCAAATACCTGTTTCATCAGTTTGCAATCCCAGATGACTGTAGAACTCCCACCCATTTTACTAACAAGGTTTCAAGTGAAAATGGAGTTTTGTGGCCTTTAATGGGACCTTGTTGCATTTACCAACTACTTAGGCCAGATGGTAAAGGTAAGGGCAAGACACATTTTGGATGTCTATCAGTAAGAAAGAGAAGCACTAACGAAATTCCAATGAATGTTTAATGTAGCAGTCAGCTAGTGTGAACCCAGGGGAATAGTTGGGTGTCTCCATCCCAGGGGTTCACTGCAGGTCGTGGGAGCCTTTTTACATATTTGGTTGGAGTTGTGCTGAGGATCTTCGTATTAGAAGGGGAAAGCCCGTGCTCACATGGAGAGAAATATTGTTCATTTACTAATGGGAGCATTTTCAAGTGGCCATCCTATTCTGTGGACACTCACTTATCTTTCTGAGAAGGTTGAAATGAGCAGAGAAGATGCAGTGCAGGAGACAGAGGCATCGGCTGATAAAGTAGAAGACATGGCAGGACTGTGACAGAGCTGCAAACCATCACAAATCAAGTCACTTTCAGGAAGTCACCCATTTTGCTTGTTTCCATGTGTGTAAAATGGAAACAGCAATGAGAAGAGGTGTGGAAGAAGTTTGTGGATTTTAGGAAAGCAATCCTAAAATTTACTTTCAACTAAGCAATATTTGAAGGAATCCACATGTCAAATGACTTTTCTTCCCCTAATTTTGATACTTCCCTTCTCTTACACACGACTTCAACTTATTTCTGTTTGTTGTCAATATTTTATCTGGAGGAAAATCAGAGGAAGAGTGGTTTTCCTTTTGGATGGATAAATAACTTCTTAATTCAAATATGCCTTTCCCTCTCAGGAGCCTACATAGCCCAGTTGTACATTCCAAGTGTCTCACAGCATTGTGCTTCTTGTCTCCACACCTGGAAAGATAGAATCATAGAACCATAGAATCATTTAGGTTGGAAAAGACCTCTAAGATCATTTGGTCCAACTGTTAACCTATCATTGCCTAGCCTACCACTAAACTATGTCCCTAAGCACTGCGTCTACACATCTTTTGAAGACCTCCCGGGATACTGACTCAACCACTTCCCTGGGCAGCCTGTTCCAATGCTTCACAACCCTTTCAGTGAATAATTTTTCCTAATATCCATCTAAACCTCCCCTGGTGCTACTTGAGGCCATTTCCTCTTGTCCTATTGCTTGTGGCTTGGGAGAAAACACCGACCCTCACCACCCTACAACCTACTTTGAGGTAGTGGTAGAGAACAATAAGGTCTTCCTTGAGCCTACTTTTCTCCAGCTTAAGTAACCCCAGTTCCTTCAACTGCTCCTTATTAGACTTGTTCTGTAGAACCTTTATCAGCTTCATTGCCCTTCTTTGGATGCAAAATGCCTAGGGAAAAGAAGAGCCAGGATAAATAAAACAAGGGTTTCTTAAGGAAGCTAACCTGGAAGTGGGATTCAGGATCTGATTAAGTACCAAAGCTTTCTGCTCAGTGTCTGCAGAACCAGGTTTTTGAAACAGACACTCAAAATCAGCAGCCAGGCAGCTTCACTGTTGGCCATGAGGAGGAGCCAAATACAGGGGCTTTCAAGGTTGAAACTCGTATCCAACTTTTAAACCCATCTGAAATCTGGTTTCAGACTAAAAGATGTTTTGAGACACTTCTAGCTTTGTATGTTGAATAATAATACTGAGGAAAGAAGTCTAATCACCTGCTTCTTTCTCAGGGAAAAACTGCATGTAAAATAGCACAGAAAATTGCAGTCTGTGTCTGATTTTCTTATAAGGACATGGAATTGCATGAATTTACCAGTATATCGGTGACAGAAATGGAAACCGATGACCTTACTTTTCACACAGTTTTCCACAGTTGACCCAAATGTTACCAGTCATTTTATTTTGTTTGGCCTTGTCAGTCCAAGAAGAAACAGTGCAAATAGAAAAGGACAGAATGAAATCTGTTGGTATGTATGAATATGGTGCAACCTGGAGCTGTAGGGAAACGGTTCCTTGTTGCTTTCTATGTTGACTTCCCTCCTCTGTAGGAAAAAGCACCTTTTCAGAGCTTTCAGTGGCTTTTTCAATGGCTGTTGTCAACAGCACTTTTAGAAACATCAATGTGATACTTTCATTTGACATCTTGTTTTTCCTGATGGCTGGGTGTTGGATTAGTACTGAAGGACCGTGGCAAAGTCCCAACAAGAAACTGGGTAAAGGGTAGCAAGAACATCATGAAGAGTTTGTTAGGAAGTTGTTTGTATGTATCCTCTGGGATCTCTCTGAATTTCCTGTTTTATTTTAACTTTCTTGTTTCTAAGTCGGTTCAAAATAAGCATGGAAAAAAATCTATTTCTTGGGACTGGCTGTACTTTTGATGGCTACAGAAAGGTAGTTTACGCAGCAAAACTGCATAGTTTTCTCTCTGATTTCCTCCTGATGAAGAGGAGTGCTTGCCAGAAGCTGAAACCTCCTCCCTACCTCCAATGCATGTAGTTTCTAGAGCTACTCAGGGCACCATTGCAACTGGACATGAAATTGCTCTTCTTCGGTGAAGTAATTGTTGATTTTTACTTAATGACACCTTGGAAAGAGATCAGAAGGGTTTCTTTCCCATAGGGATGGGTGAACACATCCTACCCTAGGTGTACCCATTTCTGAAATCTGTTCTCGTGTGGCCTCCCCAGCACCTGCCTGTTCTGGGACTGGGAGATGTGGTTGTCTTGCTCCTCTTTCAGGTTCTTTGCAGAAATTTTACCAATAATTCTGTTGCATAGGAAGACTAGAAAATCAGTATCCAGGAATGTTTCATCTAGTTTGCAGTGGGATAAATGGGAGGATAGTAGAGCAGTAAGTTTACCACATGCATACCCTCTTCCTAGGTGGAGCACTTAAGACCTAAACCTTTCTGCCCATTTATGAATACAACATCTAACAGCTTTCTGAAAGACACTTACATTAAGTTTCTCTTGGACTGCTCTTTTCATATCTTTCCTGTCTCTCCCATTTACTTAAAGAGACTATTATCGATAAATATCTTGAAAAACTTGTTGTCTCCAGATGCATTGATGTCTTTTATTTGTCCTCTTCCCTCCTTGGCAGGCTGTTCGAGTCTTCCCTCCTCACAGTAGTGGGATATGTTGATTTTCCTTGTGAATAATCTTTGCTGTTAACCTCTTCTTAAATATGTGAATTTGCTAGTCTGGTTAAAGTCGAGTACAGAGTGTTCATCTCTTTTATTTTGGTCCCTACCAGGAAACGCCTACAGAGAATGCCTGGGCAATGGAACGTGGGCTTCTAAGATAAACTACTCTCAGTGCGAGCCTATTCTGGATGACAAGGTCTGTATTTTTCTTTCCCTTCATTCTTCTCAATGTCATTTCTCAGCACATATGAATGCAAAGCCAAGCTTAAGGTTAACACGCTAATTTAGGATTTCTGAGCTGGATTCCATTTCTGTCTCTGCAACAAATCCTCCCTGTGAATTCAGCAAATCATTTATCCTCTCTCCATATCCTCTATACACGTAGTTTTTAGAAAATAAAGGATGCTTTATTTCACTGTGTCCCTGGTGGTATATGTTTATGCAGATCCATCCTAGCTTTGTTGAGAGCCTACAGCTGCTATGGTAAATGTTAGTGATAATAACAATAATACCAAAAGCTTCTTTGGCAGTGGAATGTAAACTTTCATTATCTGATTCAACCCCCTACCTGCCAGTTCTGAAGTCTCATTGACAACTGGCCTTTCTAGATCTCAGTGCCATTTTCCCTTCAGCAAATATGTAAAGGGGCAGCAGCAGAAAAATATATAAAACTCATACTCAGGTCCCAGCTGTCTTTAAAAAAAAACTGAGCCAGCCCTGCATTATATAGTTTACAAAATGAAATTAGCATAAAGGGTTAAGCCCCTTCGGAAAAGCTGCAAGCAATTGCAAATTGTCCCTTTTTTTCAAATGTCACACCTTTTTTTTGAGACACTGTAGACATTAATCCTCAGTTTAAAACTTCAAGCCTTCCCTGCCATGTCCTCTTTCCCTTCCCCTGCTTTGAGTGCTACAGTGGGACACACAGGTACACTGGGGTTTTGTCCTGTCTCTCTGCCAGGGGTGATGGAGCCCAGCAGCTCAGGCCTGTTCATGTTTTGGGGTTCTTTCCACTCTTTCTGCCATTGAAGTTGTGCCATGCCAGCTTCAAATAGAGAGGAGGAAGACAGGGTCTTGCCTGCTACAAGCTGTTTGCTGAGCTAATCCATATCTCAGGCTCAGGAGCTGCACCCAGAACAGCTGTGATGTGGCTTGGCTGTGGCTTGGCACCCATCCCGTAAGATCCATGTTGCTGAATGCGGGCTTTGACAAATGAACGAGAAAACAGGTAACAACACAAAAGGGGCTGAGAAGTACCCACTCTTATTTATGGCTAGGTAATTTATTGGATCCCACCCCCACAAAAAAAAAAAAAAAAAAAAAAAAAAAAAAAAAAAAAAAAGCTGGAGGCTTCTACAAAGTAAGAAACACACCAGAACAGGACTGCTCTCTATTGGGACTGGTAACATTCAAGGTTGTCTGGCATAGTGGAGAGGGTCCCATGGCAAATCGAGCTGATCTAAGATTGGGCTACCCCAGTTCAGCCCATCCTGGTATTTCCTTTCCACTTAAGGTGGAAAGACTTTACTTTTTGGGTCAGTTTTCAGCTGGATTGGTTCCCTGCACCTTCTTACTGCATTATTGCAGGAGTGCTGGTTGTAGGGCAAATAAGGGAAGTGAAAGGCTGACCAGGGTCAAAGGGGAAAGCATCCAGTGGTAGCTCTGACTGAGGTGGATTTGCAGTTCTTTGAAAGCACCCTCTTAAAACTGAACAAGGTGGGAAAGTGGAGTACAGCATCCAGTGCTGAGCTAGAGAACGGGGTAAATGGCTGAGCTAAAGACTAAAAATCTTTCGTGTAGGTTACCTCATATGGGAAACCTGAGCTGACAGTAGCAGTCTGCTGTAGGAGCTCAGGAAAATGCTGCTATATTTTAATGAAGTTCTTTATGTATTTTTTCTGCTTAACCTACGTAGTTGTTGTCTCTGAATACAACAGGGTGAATACAGAGGAGTTTTATTTGAAGAGGTTGAAGTGTTGTGACTAGAGTATGGGATTATCTCCTTTTCTCTGTCTTTGCTTTAAAAAAAAAAAAACTTTGCAGCTATGGAGATAGCTTAAAACTTCTTAAATAGCATGTTCCTTAAACAGAGGAAAGTGCAGATGTTCCCCCGACACTTGTTTGCTAAAGCTTAAAAATTCATTTAGTAGATCTTTAAAGATTTGTGACAAGCTTCACAAATATTAATATTTGCGAATATTTCCTAAATCTCTACATAATGCTCAGTGTTACAGATGAATACTTGGGTTGCTTTGTGATTTAAAAAATAAATAAAAAAAATCCCCATGGATTTGCATAATCCCCCATTTTGATTAAAGGTGAGATGCAAGGACACACATAGAATCATAGAATCATAGTGGTCACAAGTGGGTCTATTGTTATTTGTTGACTGATCACAGCAGATACCATGTATCATTCAGGATGTACCCCCTGTGTTTTGTGTTAGTCTTTCATGCAGAAAACAACACCACTATCAAGCCTGACCACTTACAGCCAGATTTCTATGTAAGGACGTAGTTTGACTTCAAATGCAATGATTGATACATGGGGACAGAAACAGGAGTTTTCAAGATCAGCCCCGTGTCAAGTGCTACATGCTTTATGACCATGTTGGCAACGCAGCAAGGGAAATCGCAGCTTTTTTTGCAGCTGGGAGTCAGTCTCAGGGAATATAAACTCCTGTAGCACACATTCCCTGATGGATTACTTCCATACATAAGTGCTTAGCTTGTGGTTGTGACCTGTGGCAGTCATTGAAACTGTACTCTGGGACTGCGTTGGTCCTAGACAGATGTTTTGGGTGGATTTAGTTTCCTGCATGTAGTTATGTAGTGTAGATTAAAATGCCCCAGCGTGTCTGCATGCATCTGGCAGGCATGCCATAGGCCTTGTGAGATAACTCTGTCGGTCAGCTACAGTCTTGGAGGTCTGTCAGTAGGACTGACCAGGAGGAATAGAGTCTTCTGCATGCACCTCAAGGGGCACTGGGTACCTGTGTGTGGCCATAACTGTTCCCAGCCCTCATTTCAGTTCTTGGTTGAGATTTGGATAGGTACCCAAATGTAGATGTCACAGTGTCAGACTAAATCCCACTCTCTCAATGACCAATTGGCATCTTCTCCAGGCACCAGAATGAGGTACAGGAATAATTTTGATCCAACTGGCTGCTTGGCATAACGTGTAAAAAATGGAAAGCTTCTCCTCGGCCTACAAGCTCCTGTATCAAAGAGACCTATGCTGCGTCTGGCACAAATCCATACCCTTCTTAGAAGACAAATGAGAGTCTCAAGCAACAAAAAATATGTTTCAGCCTTCATAAAAAGCTATAAATTAACAACTATGGGCTTGTCTATGTGGCCTTTGGCAGCTGGGTATGCAATCAGCTCTGCTGCTGTTCTGAGGTGGCCTGAAGCTGTGTAGCTGAGTTAGGACCATGCTGGGCCTAAGTTAATGCATCCTGCTTAGGACCACAGTCACGTCAGGCACAGCTACCCAGCTTCCAGCTGTCTCACAACAGGAAAGCAGTGAGCTCAGAGGCAGATGAGAGAGCTCCCACTTGAAAGCAAAAAAAAAGCCTGTGCAGAAATATTGCCTCTTCCCTCGATTCGGCAGCAGTGAAAGTCTGCTCGTCTTTTCATTGGCTGGTTCAGTTAAGATTCACCTCAGCTGATCTTTAATTGTCTAAAAGTTGCACATTCAGTCCAAACTAGTCATCCAGTTTTCCTGTATGGCCAAGAGATGGATAAGGAGGCCTCTTCAGGAACTGAATTGTCATTTTCCTGAACATTTTGCAGAAAGAATTGAACTATCCTTGCAACATATTCGTCCCGTCTGCCTGACTCTCATGGAGTGCCAGGCAGTCAGCCTTGCCCAAACAATGAACTTTTAAGCAGCCCCCTTGGTGAGATAGATCTCTTATTTTGGACATCTGAAAAGATAGGAGGAAGAGGGAGGGCTGTATTAGGAGAAAGTAGAAGCAGTAGAAGCCTAAGAAGGACATTTTGTTTTCGAGCAGCATCTCACTTAAAAAATATACTTCCCTGTTTGGACGTGGTCCTGGACAACTTGTTCCAGGTGTATGAGCAGGGATTTGGACCAGATGACATCCAGAGGCCCCTTTCAGCCTCAACCAGTCTGTGATTCTGTCTCCAAAAGTCTTTGGAGAGGAGATACTGTGTCTTCAAACTCAAACCTCACAGGAAGAGGTGTGCTGGGAATGGTGGCAGGACCTGTCAGGAAGTTCTGGTAGAAGGAAAAGGATCCTTGTCATCTGGAGAGTTACAAGGGCAGGCATTAGGCGGGTGTTAGTCCAGATCATTGGCCAGTTTGGTTTGGACAAGTTCACAATCGTGTCCTAACTACAGCAAAGAGGTTCCTGGGAAGACAATGGCTCTTTCATTAACTTAGACTTGGAAACTTGGAGAAAGGTAAAGAAATAAGGCTGCACTTCCTCAGTTTATTTGGTAGAAGCTTGTTGGAAAATAATGTTGCCCTCTGTAACATAGCATCATTGTCAGGCATAGGTATGATGTGGAAGAGGGCTCTAGTGATGTGACCTGCTGTGCCCTGGAGACCACAGCCAGTGGACGTCCTTGCCATCCCCTTCTTCATTTCCTTTCTAATATAATGACCCTACTTCTGAGCCATGAATAGGATTTAAATCTGCATTTTAGTGGAGTGAAACATCTTCCTGGACGCAAAGGAATATTGTGTTGCAGGAGAAGGTTGTTAGCATTTTAAATGCATCAGTCTTCAAGAGGGTGAGACAGAACAGTTATGTAAGTATTTTACACAAACCCAGCTTTGGCCAACACATGACTGATTCTGGGCACGTGTTTTTCAGACCTGAAGGCGTTGTCTCCAATTCTACCAGAGATACAGA
The DNA here is from genome assembly GCF_964035555.1 of Netta rufina. Lineage (NCBI taxonomy): Eukaryota > Metazoa > Chordata > Aves > Anseriformes > Anatidae > Netta > Netta rufina. The sequence continues at coordinate 4,756,181 of NC_140124.1, forward strand.
TTGCAAGTAGGCTGGTGGGAAGTGATCTTGCAACCCTGTCAGCTTAGTTTTTCATAGGCACCGAGGCAGTTCTTGTTTATATGATATTTGAATTTGCCTTCAGGAAACCTTGTTAGTGTCAACAACAGGAAAAAATAAATGTATGCCTGTTTTTCCTTCAGCATCAGTGTGTCAAAGAGGAGTTCAATTATGTTTTTTTTTCTTTCCAATCAATTTTCCTGTGTTTTGAACCATACCTTCTTAAAATTGGAACGAAGTCGAAACAGCGCTTAGGAGACACAGGAGAAAGCTGAAGGACCAGACTCAAGGAGCAGGATCCTTGACCTGGGAGAAACACTGCCATCTTCTAGAAGGCATCTAGCACTACATGAGTAATTAAGCAGGAGAAAAAATAAGCAAGCCAGTTTGCCAGGGCAGGAACTGAATAAAACAGCATTGCATTTCAGGTAGGCACATTGGTTAAGTGCATTTTCCTGCCCTTTAGGTGACCTAGTGACTTAAAGATAAATAAAGCTTAGGGTGGAATTCAGGTCTTGTGGGTTTTTTCTCCTCAAGGCAATTCAGAAAATGGGCTCATGCATGGGGAAGTTTATTTTAGGGGACTTTATAATAGACTTAAAAATACCTTGCATGGTTGAGTTTAGTCCAGAAACAGCACATTACTCCATGTGCTGAAGATACAGGCAGGATTCATCATGAAAATGATTCCAAGAGGGCTGACTCGTTTGCTTTCTGGCAAACTGCTGGAAGATGAACAATGGAGCAGATTAACTACTGCTGCTGGTTGTAGTTTCATCCAAACATCCATTCACTGACAAATTCCTGTGACTGGAATAAAACCTCCAGGGAAATTGTTAAAAAAAAAAAAAAAAAATGAGACAAAGTAGGTTCAACCAAAATTAGAAAGCTGATGCCATTCGCAGGATTTTAGTTTTATATTTTTATCACAAGGGAGGAAATTTAGACTTTAGGTTTTTTTTTCTTTTTTTTTTTTTCCCGAGGGAGGCAAACATCCCAAATTGTGGAAAGATCCGCTTAGCCTGAAAAGAAACAAATGCCAAAATAAAAATAAAAAATCTGTTTTTCAGGGCTGTTTGTTCTTTAAGTAGTAAATCTCTTGTCAGTTTTTAACCATCTTCAGTATTTACATGAACAGTGTTTTTCTACTTCTTCCTCTCCATCAGGCAAAGAGAGGAGATGCTTCTCCTTTCTCTGAGGGCAGCAGCAGCTTACCACTCACTTCAAGATCAAATTTTGATCACATTGCTAAATACACTGATTTATACACCGATTTAGGTGGAAGCGCTTATGCTTTTTCATTTACAGGATCAAGAACCTACCACTAATGCCCTCAGCATCCTAGGAAACAGACCCTAATACAATAAGTTTCATCACAGACTTGGGTCACTGCTAAAAACAAGAAGATGTGCTTCATCAGGCTCTCTCAAACCTGAGAAGACAAGACCAGATTCCAGCTCTTTCAGTCTGCATCAGTTCTGCCCTCAGAAAGATAAGGATCTTAGCTTGCAAGGAGAGTGTCTCAGAGTAAAATCTGCCCATATGGAAAAGGCTTCTTGTTTACTCACACTGACAACTGGTTCATTTCTGTATGAAAACCAAACCATTTGAGAAGGAAAGTAGCATAACCTGGCTCATTATGGCTGTGTAGTCTTCTAACAAAGTAATGTTTTGTAACGTGTTGCAACTGCTAGAAGATCATCGCCTGTGTCTTTTGTAGCTTTGTCACCTAAATTTTAAAGTATTATAATGATGAAAATAAGAGATCCTGTGGAAAATGAAGAAAAAGGGGGGGAAAGAACTTTTCTGCTGAGATCTGGAAGAAGCTGTGGACAAATCCCAAACTGAAATGAAACTAAGCATGTACTTCTGTGCCTGGGCCGCATGCTTGGCTTATACATAGGCATCAGCCCTGGGGCTATTATATCATTTTAAAGTCAAGAAAAGTAATTACTGTTTCCTAAACTGATTAACTGTTCCTTAATGTCAGTGCTCAGAGAGTCATGCTGATTTAATCATGTTATCTCTTTACCTCCAGAGGAAGTATGCGCTCCATTACAAGATTGCTCTCATCATAAACTACCTGGGGCACTGTATATCAGTAGGGGCCCTTATAGTTGCCTTTATGCTTTTCTTGTGCTTGAGGTGAGTAATCTGTTTGCATGCTTCTAACTTGGTTGGGTGTGCGACACTTACCGGGTCACTCGAGCCCTCTAATAACACTGTCCAGATTGTGTATGGTCTTGGAAAATTATGGCTTTTATGCTCCCAAGCATGTACATGGTTTCATTGATTGATGCACTAGATGAGTTGTAATGATGGCTTCCATGCTTAAGACTTAAAGCTTATTTATATTCAGGAAAAGAGCTACGCATGATTTATTGATGCAGCAAAAAAATTCAGTGAGCACAGAGTGCTTCATTAAGGGAAGAGGGGATTTGAGAGTGTCAAGTTGCAAGTTTGGGGGCAAGTTTTCTAAGGCACTGCATAATAACACAAGGCATTTTGCATTCCCTGGTAGATAATGCCCAAATCTAGACCTGAGGAGATAAAATAAAATCTTTCCACTGTGCCTTGGGTTAATTTCAATTTTTCTTCCATTAAAGAACTTTGAATTATGCTTAAATAGCAAGAGAAACATCTTTATGGGATCTTTATCTCCACCAGTGCTCATGAAACAAGGAATGTAAATCACTGAAACTACACAGAAGTGCTTCTCTTCTCTTTGTTAATAGGGGTAGCCTGGTTAGAAGGTATTTCTATATTATTTGTGTGGTTTTGACTACAAATGTTCAACCTGAACTTTGTCCTAGCTACAGTAAGTTCTGTAGAATGGTAATCCTTGAGAAAAACTGTACAATAGTACCAAGGCAGAAACATGTAGAGGACCCTAACTGGGAGCACAATATCACAGACAGAGACTTAAGTGAACACGTAACTGCTTTCCTAGACTGGAGCATCCCTACAGAGGCTTACACTAACTCTTCCTCTTAAGCATCCTTAACAAGAGGGTCTTTCTTGTTAATAACAGGAATCTTCTTTCACCCCAGTGTCTATAAGCAGAATGAGCTGTGCTCAGAAAAAAAAAAAAACGCTTTAAACATTCAGTGGGAACACTTCCGATGCATCGGTTTAAACTTCCATTTAAACCTTCTTACTGTGCATATAATGCTAATTCCCATAGTGCTTGAAGCCCTGAATTAATTTACACTGAATAAAGAATGCAAATTATTCATTGCAACTATATTCCCTGCTTTGATGCTGAATCTTTTATAAATGCTTAAGTAAATAACGCAGAAGCAATTAGATAATACGGGATAAATGTACCCAGCTTCTAACACAGAAGTGGCCTAGCTGATCTCTTTTAAATTGTTTTTCTGGTATTTAAACTTTGATTTTAATGTTTAAATTTTGCAGTCAACTTCAGCATGAAAAATGACTGCAGCAATTAAGTAGTTCCCTGTACGTGCTGTGAATTAAGATATTCCATCTTTCCAATTTCCCACTGCACCATGGAAAAAAAAAATAAATCTCTTGCCCTGATATAACTGTCCAGCCAGTGTTAGCCAGCATGAGCTATCTCACAGTCTCTGCAGAGACTGTTTTGTTTTCAGAAGTTGTAAGAATGCTCTGGTAAAGGCAGTCCAGGCTGCATTACAGATTTCCCATGTGCATACTCTAGGCCATGCGTATCTGCATCACCTTTACCTTTGCAAAATGACCCAGGAGCAAATCAGTTCTGCTAACTGAGTCTAGTTATTTGGGGCTTTTATTTTTGTTTTAGTTTGGATGGAAGAAGGTACCTACTAATTGAGTGAAACAAGAGAATATAGGCTATTCCTTGCTTAAAAAAATGTAATAAAAGACATTGAAGGCTAAGTCTGATAATTTCTTATCTTGGCCAAGAGTGGAAATCTATCAATTCCTTATTCTTGCCCCTCTCCACTAATCTACCTTACTCCATGGTGTCTGCTGAGGGTGAAGATAGAGGAAGGCTCAAGTTCTACAGCTGCATATTTTTCAGGCTTCTCACCCATCATCTGCTTGATATTTCCTTTGCTTTGCTTTTGGAGATGAGCCTCACTGTTACCATTGCTTCCCCAGTCCAGGTACTTGCTGCATTGCTGTAGAGTTTAGTCCTCGGTTCTGCTGAAGTGGGAAGGCGAAAGAACTGGATGTAGTCCCTGTTCTTCCAAGCGTGTCCTGTAACATCTTCTCCCCAGTTCTGTCTTCAGTTCTTTATGCAAACCTCTGACCTCCATTCACAACCACAGCAGCAGAAATGCTCTACTGCCTTAAACCCTAAGGAATTTTACACCAAAAGCTATTTTGAGGGACAGAAAGCTCAGATGCAGCAGCAAGCAATGAAATAAGCTGCCATCTGTGTCCGTGTTGCCAGGAGCCCCAAAACAGCTGGGAAGGGAGGAGAACTCAGGCAGGGACTCCCTCCCACTGTGAAGACCTATTCCAGCCTTTTTTTTTTTTCTCTACGTCTGTCACAATCCTTCTTCCTGGGCTCTGCAAGAGAAAATAAGCTAGTAAACATTTCATTCAGCACTAAATAACAAGAAGCAAAGCCCAACTTAGGGCAGAGGACTTGACTTTCATTGGCATACTGACTGAATAAAAACGATTCATTGAAATAGCTTCTAAAGATCTAGGTCACAGCTGGTTCCCCAGGGTCTAAACGTAGGTGCTCTTAAAAGTCTAACAACCATGCTGTCTTTACAAGGCAAAACAAAACCAGCAAGCATATAGGCAAGAAGAATTATGCTGAGAAGGAAAAATGAGGAATTTGTGCATACAAGCAGGTGTGCTGTAGAGATGTATTAATCTCCAACACAGGATCTGAAGAGATTTGCTTAGTGCACTTCACAGGGCATTGTTAAATGTTTCTGTGTTGCTGTGAATCTCCTAGGTTGCGTGTTCTCCTCGTTAATAGTAGAAGTTTAATTCATCCCTCAGGTGCACACAGGCAGTTCCTGCTGACACGGGACTCACCCTCCCACATCATCACATTGTCACACTGCTAAAGCAGAAATTTTCCAGAGGACTAATTCTGATAATGGTTATGCCAACACAGCTTAAAGAGGAAGAAAAAGGAAAGGAAAAAAAAAAAAAAAAAAAAAAAAAGTAGAAAGAATAAAACACCTCTTTTTAGTAATATTCTTCTTCACTGTTGCTGACAATGCAGAAGCCCAAATGGTTTAGTCCTGGCTTTTTCCTTGTTAGTGTGCTGTTATATCAGCCTCTGAGGTGGAGTGAGTCCTTATAAAGCTCCTGTTGTGTTATCAAAGTGATGGCAATAGCCAGCAGTGACCTGACTAGATTCAATTCCAGTAGTAGCTGTTTTATTTGTGCAGTAGTGACCGAAGCAGAAGTGCTGACTACAGGAAGACCTGTTCTTTTTCTGGGAAGCATCTAAGTCCCTGCTGTATTTTGAAACTGATAAAGAAGGATCACACTAAAGGGAAGATAGACTGAAGATTAAAAATGGCAAGTCTTTCTGCACAGGTTGCAGGATGAAGGCAGCTCTGTAAAAATAAAACCCATAAGCATTTGCACAGCATCTTTTTCTACTAGCATGGTGGTAATGAAAGTAAATTGAGGGTAGGAGGGGAACTCTGTTTTTCCTGTTCTCCCTGATTTACTCTTTATATTTCCACTTCAGAACATCTTTTTTATTATTATTATTCTATTTTTTTTCTTGTGGGCCTGAGGCAGTGTGTCCTTTCTTTCAGGCATTATAGGAAGGTTACCAAAACCTCACTTTTTTTTTTTCTTCTGAAAAGCTGAAACATTTTTTCCTTTCAACAACATATTCACTTTTCTTTTTTTCACTTTTCTTTCTTCTTCTAACCAGCTCCCAGGATTTAGGAGCTGAAGGTCTGTTGTCCTTTATCTTCTCCAGATTCAAGCTCCTTTGAACTGCCTTTTGATCTTCACTCTGGCATGCAGTTGGTGAGGCTGATGCTGCAGGCCTCCGTTAGTAAGAATGAAAGAGACTGATTAAATGTTTTGCAGCAATCTGTCAGAACAAGAGGAGAGCATCCATGCAGAGCAGATTTCATAGAGCAGAGTGATCTGACACCTATCAGAGCCTGGATACTGAGGATATACCAGCTGGGGAGGTGATCTGTGCAGTTCACACTGAAAAGTCAAGAAGTATCTGATGTGCTTAGAGCAGAGTAGGCTCCAGACCTAAGTCACAGTCCTCCTGCACCTACCTTTCTGTCATGGAGCTAGGGAAAGAACAAATCCCAGGTCAGGGCATCAACTGAATGAATTAATCAATTCATGTCACTGCTCCATTTTGCCTTTCAGTTCCTGGATTTCCACCTATCTGCCACTTATACCAGCAAAGCCTCAAATGATGTTTTGGGTACATGTCATTTTATAAACTTTGTAGTAAATACTGGTAGTTGCAGAGCATGTGTTCAGCGGATGGTAGTACCTGTTGAGTTGGTGACAGCACTCTGTCCAGCCCTGTGAGGGTCCGTGGTGAAGTTCTCAGAGCAAGGCAGGAATTAAAATGATGGAGTTCCATAAACAAGCACATACGTGATCAGTCACCTCTGAGTAAAAAACATATAAATTGTCTGTACTTCCTGAAACCACCTGAAGTATCTTGTCTCAGGGACTCAGATAAAGGACAAAACCACATTTCCTACTGACTAGCCTTAGGCCAATGTCTTTGCTTCCCACTGCTCTTAATCACTTCCCCCATATCTCATATCTGTATCACTTGTTTCTTAGATTCTTTGTACGGAGCCTACATAAAACCACAAAGGAGAGCAGAGCCCTCGTGAAGTTCTGTAATAAAACCAGTAATTAAAAGTGTGCCCAGAGAGCTATATTCATAAGATGTGGGAGGTTTCATAATCTGTATCTGAAATAATAGTATTATAGCCTAGCATTATGAAGGCTGGCAAAGAGTATGATTGATGCTTATAAATACATCACTGTTGGATAAAGATTAGAAAGAGAAGAGCTACTTACAATCAGGGACAAGGCTAGTGCAAGAAAAAATGAGCATGAACACCCTATGGATACACTTCTGAGTAGATATTAGAGGATGATTTCCAACCCAGAGAACAATGTGATGGAAGAAAAAAATAACTTGGAAGAAAAAAATAACTTGGAGTTAATTAACTCTTAGCTTGGAGTTAACAGATTCAGGAATTTCTTAAGGACTTTAACTCAATGGCTGTCTGGGGTTTGGAGGCTCTGGAGGCCCATCCAGAGTTTGAAATGTGCTTCTAGTTGTGTATTTCAGTCATTGCCAAGATCTTAGCCATGAGGTAGTGTCTTTAGAACTGGACCCTGACTTCTTCAATTTGTGGTAATAGAACTGCTCTTTGCAAAGCTAGATCTGTGTTGGTTGACTAGCTAAAACTTGCCTGTGCTCTTTTCTCCTTGTAATGATGGTAGAATGGTTTTGGGAATAGTGGGGCAAAGCTTGCAACTCTTCCAAGGTTTCAGAGGAATAAAGAAAGCAAAGTTTGGTCTTTGCATTTTTTTTTTCTTTTTCTGTTAGATATGAATAATGCTCAAGAGTGCAATTTACTTCAAAAAAGAATATGCCCTGAGTCATTTCTGGGCAAGAAAATCAGAAATGTATTCAAGCCTGGATGTTTAGAGCTACTCAATAAAAAATCACCTGCAGGTATTCAGGATGGTTCAGTTTCAGTTTTCACCCAGGGAATTGCACGTCTGTATCCCCCACAGACTTCACTGCAGTTCTTCAGCGCCCAGTCACCTTCTCTGCTGTCTAATCTAAGATCTGCTGCACCATATTATGCTGTCAAGTAAAAGGCAAGAGTGGTGGGAAATCCCTGATTTGCATCACCCTTTACATGGGACACATAGGCTTTTTCAGCATGTGGTCTGGGTCTGCGTGTTATGGAAGCAGCAGCCTCCTGTGAGAGGTGCCCAGCTTGAACCATGGAGAAATGTTTTCACACGGGCAGTGACCGCCATGAGGCTAACAAGTTTAGGGCAAACACAGGAATGAATATTTGGAAGGAGCAGGTTATGAAAGATCATATGTGGTCTTTCCTGTATTCCTTGACAGATAATCCAAAGTCGTGAAATATTCCACACTATGTTTTGAAGGCAGTGAGGCCAAGAAGATTGTGAACAGCAGCATCAGTGCCTTAAACTTCACTCCTCTTGCTTTATCCACACCACTGTGCACTGTTATATTTCTCAAACAGCAGCTGTAAGCCAGATAAACCTGCATCAGCTCTCTGTCTGGCTACTTAAGCCCTAACAGGAATTTGTGCAATCCAGCTGCAACGGCCACTTTTCGTAGAAAATGTTCAGCCCTCCACTGTCAGGACTGATAACTGATGAAAAAATGGCCTGAAGGCAGGAGAAACAAGTTTTAGAAAAGGCTGGGTGGATCAGAGATGGCTCCACAATGGGTTTGTTATTGGTGTGTGTGCACATCCTAAGCACTCATGGAAGCTGCTGCTTCTCTTCGCCTGAGCATTTCACCTCTGCCCTCAAATAATGCTGTTACTCTCTTCATGGCTTTCACTCTTCCCTTGCAACTGTCCCTTGTGTTTCATGTGGAAATGCTTTTATTCCTCTATGCGACTGCCACCAAGAAGCTCGTTTTCCCTGCCAGCCTCTCCAGCTGCTTTCCTTGTCTGTAAGCATTAGGAGTACCAGAATATATGCACTGCTTGAACACGAGCACACAGGGGACACCATGAGGACAACAAATAGCCCATGACAGACACACAGCCTGAGAAGTAGCTTGGAGTTCGGTAGTCTTCCCATTCCATGCCACTTATGGATTGTCCATAGGCTTTGCTTGCCCTAGAAAAGACTAAAGACTATATATTTTTAAGTATTGTCCATGATTTTCCTTCCTAGTAGTCATGGGATGGACTCCAGCAAAGAGCTCTCAGATTTCTCCTGCCAGATGTTTTCAGACAGACTTTGAGACAGCAGTCTTAATTGAACATCATTATTAATGGAATACTACATGAATTAATAGAAGGTTTCCAAGCTTCTTTAATAAAGTTATCATTTGCAATTATTTCTGTGCAGATGATTCTACTAATTCAGCTAGCTTTCAGCCATGCTGGCACATTATGATGATTGCTAATGTTAATTATTTGTGTCATGCTTTGAATCAGAAAATAGTAGCTCTGCTCATCCCAGAGGAAAAAAATACCACTGTATGGATAGAGCGAGAATTAAAAACATGAATCAACAGAAGGGCTACTTTGAGTTTCACCAGCATTATTTTAGAAACCCTTTTGTAAATCTCCATTCCTGAGTCAGTGAGACCACCTGTACAGAAAGAGTTGATCAAGTTCCCTGCCTTTCCAGCTCTCAGCACTTCCCAAGTCAAAAGAATGGATTTTCTATTTCTCTGCCTTCTATACCCAACCGTGCAATTAAGGTCATTTGACTGAAATAATTAGCAGAGTGTGCTTTCTCTGTGAACAATCAGAAACTCTTTCTGCCCACCTCTGACACAGGCTGCAGCCAACTGCAGGAGAATTCTGTTTTATTTTCATCTAACGCTATTGTTCCTGGCATGGGAGCCTGGTCCTGATAGCAAGCCATTCAGGATGCCAGTGGTGTGATATCAAGGCAGAGAATGACGTTTCGGCTTGAAACATGGTCTGTTCTCAAATCAAATAAAGGGTTATTATGTGTAATTTCCCACCGTACACCTGGTTTTTGATTTACTAATTAGGAGGGCCAACGAGAAGTATGTTTGCTGTCACCGTAATTGCTTCTTTGTGTCTGACCTCCCGCTGTAGAGCTGAAGCTGTGCTTTTACGGGGCTGTGTGTGTGCAGGGAGTGGGAGGCTGCCCCCAGATCATCCTACCTGGCTCTGGTTCCCGAATTCCTGCAAATATACAGCAAGTTATTTCGTAACTCAGTGTGAAAATGCGCTATCTCTTGCTACACTATTTTATCCAAGGGCTTTGCATCATTCTCCTTGAGGCACACAGCTCCAATGGGATTGCTCTTGGCCAAGCTCTGCCTGGCAGACTCAAGAACACCACAGCCCAAAGCAGCAGACGTGGCGATGCAGCAGGACTGTCAGGCAGCAGAAGTTCTTGCCTCTTGCAGTTGTCTGAAGATCACTCAATGCGGGGCAACGCGTTGGTTATTATCATGGGGAGCCCTGTCATTCTTCCAGTACTTCTCTCTGTCCAAGTCAGAAAGCACAAGTCCATCTTTTTTCTCCTTTTCCAGTTCCTTCTGCCTGCTCACTCACTCCGCCTAACACCCGCTGCCCATTTGGGCTGGTCTGGCACTACTTGCTGAATTTTGGGGGATGTTTCAGGGCCAGAGTCTGTCTTCAGGCACCATCAGAAGTGAAATTGCTGCAGGAACTGCACAGCTGCAAGAGACACACCACGACCATGCCTCCCATGGGACGAGCAGTGTCCTGCTGCCTGCTTCCAGGCTCTTTCTAGCTCTGCTCCCTGCAGCTCCCAAGGGACAAGAGGGAATGTAGCTGTGAGGAAATGCCTCCTCATCTAGTCCTTGGGAGGGGACAGGCAAACAGAGAAGACCAACGAAGAGAGAGAAACTTTTTATTATTATTATTATTATTTTGCAATTAATAACAGTTTATGGGCTCTTCATTCCATCACTACTGTAGCATAAACAAGGAGCTGCTAACACCCTACCTCCCCTGTTTTCCGTGCTTCCCAAACTGTCTTTAACTTATCACCACACTCTACGTGGCTCATGCTCTGACTGAATATCCAAGTTCTCACAGCTTTGTGTTTTGGCCTGAATCCCTAAGTCTGTTCTGGGTGAATTGCTGCAACCCCTTTCTTCTATTCTGGGACCCATGCACCAGGGAGGAGTTAGGATAAGAGTCCAGCCAAGGCCTTGAACAACACTCTTTATCTGAAAAGGAACTTTAATGGAAACTCACAGCCTCAGTCCGTGGTGTCCTCCTTGTGATGTGCCAGTCCCCAGGCTCTTGGGGATGGCACCTTGTGCTGCTGTTCTGGGCCGCTAGGCCACACTTGCACAACTCTCTCCACAAGGGTTGTGAAACAAGCAGAAGTCGCAGTAATGATGTTACCCGTCATGAAGATGAAGATGAAACCCTCTGTCACCCAATATTATAATCTAGGGGACTTTAAATGGCTCTTTAATTCACAACTTCATCCTAGAAATGGTATAATTGTGGCTCAAGTAGCAGTTCCATGCCCAGTCCCCTCATGGCCCATTTCTTCCCCCTCATGTGACCATTTGCCCCCCCCCGACAAAGCAGCTCTCTGCTGTCTGTCCTTGCTTTTTCCTTATGTTCTAAATGCCATTATATAGCATTGAATAACCCCAAATTTCTTAGCCTTTGAGTTGTGAGGAGATGCATCCATGCCATTTGCTTTGAGCTCCTCTGACTCCAGCTCAATTGCCTAACTTCTAACAGGGCCTGATGTGTTTCAAACCCCACCTCCCCCCACTTGCAATGTGAGGATGTGAATTCCTTTTCAGTTCTGCCTGTGAAGGCAGTAACTGCTGTTTCTGGAGCATAGACTGTTTTTTTTTCATTTCACAAACTGAAGGCAATAAATAACCACAGAGAAAGAAGTTTTGGAGCCCAGTGTCACAGCAGACTGTGATGACTTTCAGCTTTCAAATACAGGTCATTTTTATGAAATAGCAGGAGTATTTCAATTTAATTTAAGGCTTATAGATTTAAGCCAACTTCTAACTACCAATGGTCAAGAAAATACCTGTGGAGGACAGACTCCTGTGAGTAAAGTGAGTTTCTTCACTAGGCTCTGAGATGAGTAAGTATGAAAAGGTCAGCTTTGTCCTTCCACCAAACAGATGCATGGCAGGTCTCCTATTACTTAGTCATTTTTTTTGCCCAGTTTGGGGCACATCCTTCATTCCCTATTCACCTCAGCCTTAGATAGGAGTCTGGGGTGAAATGTTGACTCTACAGACAAAATTTTATGCACAGGGACCCTCTGGGGACCCTCACCTCAGTCAGCGTCCCTCCAGATGCTTTATCCATACTAAATAACCATGCTAGCATCCACTAACAGTGCCTGCAAATGAGAGAAACTTTCTCAGGTGGCTGGCAGGAGTTTTTTTCCTCGTTATATCAATTGGCTTAGCTATAGTTCTCCACTGCTGTGCCCTGCAGCCTGCACACGCTGCATTAACCCTGCTGTTTCTCCCTACCCAGCAGGTATCTGACAGTTCTCTCTCATGCTTTACGCACCCTTGGCTATGAATTTTATTAGTGCTACTGTGATTTCTGTGCTAGTAGTAGCTAGGAGACAGTAGCAAGCAGAAACCATGTTCTTTGAGCTCTCTCCAAACAAACAAACAAACAAACAAACAAAAAAGGAAAAAAAAAAAAGAAAGAAAGAAAAAAAAAAAAAAGATTAAAACCATTCTGTGCCTCGGTTAACCTCACTTCTCAACCATTGAGAAACTCTGTGCTTTAAAAGGATTTAACATAAAAAAGGGTCTAGATCAGATATAAGGAAGAAATCCTTCACTGTGAGGGCGGTGAGGCCCTGTTCCAGGCTGCCCAGAGGAGCTGTGGCTGCCACATCCCTGGCAGTGCCCAAGGCCAGGCTGGATGGGGCTGGGGGCAGCCTGGGCTGGTGGAAGGGGTCCCTGCCCATGGCAGGGGGTGGCACTGGGTGGGCTTTGGGGTTCCTGCCAACCCAAAGCATTCTGTCATTCTACGATTCTGTGTCTCAGCCTGAGTGTGCAGGCTGAGACACTCAAATCCTGCCTTCATTTACATTGGCAGAGTGGTCCAGACATCACAAAAGCAATTCCTGCCAATGATCTGTTGGTACTGCTTCCCCAAGGCATCAAAGTGGTGGGGAATGTGACTGGGGAGGGCCTGCAGCTGGAAAAGCAAAATTCTTTCTCTACAGGATTTTTCACCTTACTCCATTAACCTCAAATACAAGAACCTTTTAAGCAGGTCAGAGCATCTGCTTAGCATCTGTGCCACACACGGAGTGTGAGAAGGGGAATGAGGCTATGATATAGGGCTGCTGATACAAAAGCTGATATCAAAATATGCCTTTTGGTAAAGGTGGTGGGACAAGCATTATCTGACAAGACTTTAAGCCTCGTGTTGGTAGATTCTAGCTGTTGACAACATTTAATCTTTACTTAACTTCACACCAGGAGCACATCTGCCCTCAGTACATCAGTTTTTTTGAAAACAAGGACTTTTGATCTTCATAATTGCCTGTAAAGTCTGGGAGTTCCCAAAGCAGACCAGACACTCTTGCTCTCAGTGCTGAACAGACATCATTAAAAGTTGGCCTCTATCCTAAGCACCTTGCAGCCCAAACAAAAGCCTATGGCTAGGTGCAGAGAGACAGGCAAGGAAGACAAAACAGTGTGAACCAGGAGGTAGGAAGGAGGACAAAGATCACAAGCCCAGTAGATGCTGGGGTTCTAATGCAGGAGGTGATTTTGATCAGTAGGATCCTACTAGCAGGAAAAGCTCTTTTTAGGGAGTCAAGGAAAAGGTCTAAAACTTTTAGTTCAATCCAGTTTTCTTCTGTGGCCAGTCTGTATGCTTTGTGGGAATCAGGTTTTCTCCAGCCAGATTTAGTTCTAGCATATGGGGTGATTGAACTACATCTAGCCAGAGACATTCAGCGAGTATAATTTTTTTTTTCAACTTATTTATCTTCTTCTTTTCAAAAAAACACATTCAGGTGGCAAAGTGCGCTAGATCTGTTTTGCTGTTAGAGCTCCCAAAAGCAATTAATTTCATGTGAGCAGCTCCACGATTTGACCTTAATTTCCTCAGTCTGTAGTCCCTTGCCTTCCTCTCCCCCCAGAAGCAGTGTTTCAAACTCCTTCCTTAATCTGCCTGTCCTTAACCCAGTGGAAGTGAATAAAACATCTAGGTGAACGGCAGCTGCAGGACATTTATGTGCAAAATGATCAGTGGAGAACAGACCTTATTACCATCTTTCAAAGTGGGTTCCTGGGGTTCAACATGAAAGGCAGCAGATGTTGGTTTCCCATTTTCTTTGAAAGCCTAACCATGAAAAGATCGAGATCTTTTGTTAGAAGTGAAATTTTCAAAGAAGTGAGAAGTTTCTGTCCTATCCCTCAGTAGCACAGGTTGTATTGAGAACAACACTTTTTTGGTTTTGTAGCCTATATAAAAGGGAATGGATGTCAGCAGCTGGAGATTTGTTTTCTGAATCGACTCCAGTCATGAGTCATTGAGGCTCCAAAACGATTTTATACCTGGAGCCTGAGTTGTTAAACTCAGAAGCTGTTTTGACATTGACTTAGTAGCGTTATACCTCTGAGCATCGTTCTGTAACTTGCAGCATCTCACATGTGGGAGGTTTTCCATTTGCGATTTGTGGGTTGCTGAGAAATCTTGGAGAGGATTGTGAGGCTGAAGAACACAACAGAATGGCTTCTGGCCCTTAGGCTGACTAATTGGGTCCTGGAAAACATGCAGTGAGAGTTTTGTGACAGCAAAATGGTGTTTTTTTGTGGGAAGGCTGGCTTGTTTGTCATGCAAAAGACCTGAGGCAGTGACAAAGTTGGTTGCTGGATTGTGATTTCTCTTTTTTAATGAATTTTTGCTGTCACTGGGGTGAGGAATTGCCAGTTAGAGTTCAGCAGGTCTGAAAATACTACAGTGTCCCATGTTGTCTGACAGCTTCCTTTACAAGCAGGGAAACCGATATACCAAATGGAGAATCCTACCCTGATGACTCCAGGAAATGTCCCTACGAAAGTGATTTTAGTAGCTGGAGAATTTTTTGTCTAGCTAAGAAAAGATCGGTTAACTAAAAACTCTGCAACTGCAGAACTGCAAGTTGGCACTTGCCTTCCTTTACAGTTTCACAAAGAATGAGAAGACAAATGATCGCGTCTCAGATGACAGATTCTGCCACGAGTATCTTTCTGTCTAGCTTCAGCGATGCTTCCAGTTGCTGGCATGGTACTGAGCCACTTTCAGTATCAAGCAGCGTTTAAGATGTCCCATCTTTTATTTTATGGCACTGTGCCCCAAATCATTGTAGGTACTATTTTACATCATGCTCATATTTTACATCCATTCTGGAAGAGGGATAGCAAAAGAGGAAAAATAGACACTATTATTTTCTGCTGAGTGAGAATACATTGTTCTAGAAAGCCTGGTGCAGCTGACTGAGCACGGGACTGGCACCAGGCAGCCTGAACTCTCCTATTGCTGTAATGGGTCTGAAAACTTTGAACTACACATGGGTTGGTCTGTTTGAGTCACTGGAGAGAGAGAATCACAAAAAAAAAAAAAAAAATAAAATAAATGTAAAAAAAAGTATTTCAGTTTCACTACTCCAGGATATTTGTCACCAAACCTTCTGTGAACAATGCAACAAACTCCAGCACATCCTTGCTGTTTAGGGGCTTATCACTTCTATTGAGCATTGTAATAGAGCTGATGGGACTGGGGAGGTCAACAATGATATCCAAGGATGAAATGACCATTTGGTCAATTGGGTCTTTCTAGTATTTCCAATTTCACTTGCTTGAATTGATTCTGTCAAAGGGAGCTCCTCATGTTATCAAAACAAACTGGCACAACTTTGCAAAAGTTACACTATGGTTTCTGGGAGAAAGGTATATAGCAAGCAGCACAAATTTTGCCATCTGCTGCTGTTTTGTGTTTACACCATTTATTTGCATTGTGACTACACTGCAAAGTCCAAGTTTTGGCTTTGGCACTGGCTGTGCCATTTACCCTGAGAGCCAGAGAATGGGACCTGACCCAGCTATGCTTGCTGGTAAAGGTATGCTTCAGACAGCCTCATAGACCATTACTGCTGATCACTGGGCAAAATAATCTCCGGTTTTGTTGTGTGAAACAAGTAATGGATGGGGATAAACTGTGAGGAACTTGGAAAGTGAACAGAATTAGCTTGTTTATTTTATATACTTACTAACGTGCATGTGTATATATTCACTGTACATGATGATTTACATGTATTTCCTTGTTTAGGAGTATCAGATGCCTGCGGAATATTATCCACTGGAATTTAATCACCACATTCATCCTGAGAAATGTGATGTGGTTTTTGCTTCAAATGATAGACCACAACATACATGAAAGCAATGAAGTAAGTGTTTGGAGGTTGTGTGTCTCTGTCATGCGCTTTGGGGTGGCTGGGATGCTGAATTAGCTCAAATAACTAATTTTAAATAATTAAAAAAATGCTAAATTTTCATTTATTTCCTCATTACTGAATATCAACTTTTTTAAAGTTATAGTCTGCCCCCAAAAAATCTTCTATCTTCGTTGACCATTGATACTTTCCAAATGTTTATTCTTCAAGACACAGTATAGTGCAAGACACTATATTTGGTGGTTCTCAAATATTTTTTATCAGTGCATCTTGCAGTGATTGCACTTGTGTGTGAAAAGTATTAGTTCCAGAGAACTTTACCTCTATGACCAGGGTACAGAAATACCTGAGATGGCTGTTCTGGCACTCAGTCAGCTTCTTTGCCTGATGACAGTGGGCACCTTGCTGTCTGGAGCCTGTGGGACTCTCAAGAATGAATGAATGAATGAATGAATGAATGAATAGATAAATAAATAAATAAATAAATAAATAAATAAATAAATAAGGAACAGGACCTGAAACAGCAGAATTTTTGCTCGTTTATATCTTTGTGCTTTTTTTTACAAAATTCCGTTTTTCTGCTAATGCCATCTTCACTATGCCAGACCTGCTGTTGAGGAGTGCTGTGAGATGGGTGGGCTGCATACAGCAGCATCTGCCTGTAAGAGGAGGCATCCTTCCGCCAGGGACATAACCTTTTCACTCCAGCTCCTGCTGCTTACTCTGCACTCTTTCTACTCCTTTTCTTGATCCCTTGTGGAGGACTAAGCCCTTGGCGACAGAGTTAGAACCAGTTCAAAGAACAGGGCAGGTCCACATAAAAGAAATGGTTTTGGAATTGATTAAAAATATCTACTCCAAAATAAAAATATTTGTGTTCAATTTTCTTGAGGAATAATTCTACTTTTCCTTGAGGCATCATTCTTTTTGATAGTCCCTTTAGAGATCTTTTTACTGTTCTTACTCCCATTGTAATATTCTTATAGTGGAGTACCCTCTTTTTAGGATTGTCCCTTGATAGTTATCTCCATAATAAAAAAACTGCCAGTGTGCTATGCACACATACATGAACACAACCTTCATATTCTTTCTTTTTTGGAAGGCAGGTGGCGTAAAGTGCCTATAAGAGCACAAGCTGGATCCATAGCTGATACCAGGCAATGTGGCTCTACTCTTGGAGGAACTGCTCCTTTAGAAATTGAAATCCACCCCAGGAGCCTGGATATCCGTTCATTGTAGTCAGCTGGGTACTTATTATCCCTGGTTAACTTTTCAAATGTCAAATTTGGCATCTGGACTTTAATCCCACATTTTGGAAAAAGGAATAGAAAAGCCATCAGTACCTAGATAAAAACAAAGCAGCCTCAGATTCTAAGTTTTTTGACACATCTGTATAACTGTATTATTATTCAAGTAGCTGCTCCTTTAAGATGTAGCTTATGTTAATTCATTGTTTGCTTCGTCTGTGCTTCTGACATTTTCAGGCTACAGAAGATGGTGGTATATCAGCTTTGTTGTTGATAGTTTTATGCTGCATTCTTTTCTCTCATGACAATATTGTAAACCTTAATGCAGATTTTTACAGTTATTTAGGAATAATCAGTTGTACTCAGACACTCAAATGCTTTTTAAAATGAGACCACAAAGTGCTAAAGAAAATATAAACTTGCAAATACAAGGATAGATCCTCACATGCCTCAGTTTTCCGTTACTCACCTTTTCTCTGTAAAACACTGCAGTCTTTTTTGGGAAAGTGCTTTTTATAAGCTTACTGATAATGTTAATGTTCTTACTGTGGTGTAAGGCAGAATCAAAACGGCACCTCCAAAATCAATGGGGGCAGCATAATTTACACTGGCTAATTGTATGATCTCTTCTGGGCTAATCAGCAAAGATTAAATAATGCAGTTACAGAAACATAAAGGACTCAACATGAAAAAAAATTTGCATGAAGTTATAGTACTGATGTTAATAAATCAAGGGGAAATGCTGAAGATGTCTAGAGCCTAATGGTGGATGCATGTGGGGACCAGGTATCCTCAGTCAAATAAATGAAATGGTATAAATTAATGAGTTCTGCTAATTGGGTTTATTATTCAATAATAATAAATCCACAGTTCCAAAGGGAAATGAGTTGCTCAAATTCATTTTGTTCTGGTTTCCTATGGAAACAATGCAGAGGGAGACCTCACCACCTTCATGTGTATTTGTCTCTACGTGTCCCAGTGCCATCACAACCCACTGGCCAATTTCACTCAGTTATGACAGAGGAACAACAGGCTCAGATATAATTAGTTTTTACATTTATTTTTTTTATGAAAATGGGCAGCTGTGGAGAGAAGAAAAATTGCATAAGTGTTACAGCCAAGGGAAAGAGTGGAACAAAAGTGTAGGCATTGTATTGGAGAATTTACATGAGACTGAGGCCACAGGGAAAGGTTTAATTCATGCTCATACCTTCTTAGAAAGCAAAATCAAATATGAGACTCAGTGCCTTAGGAAACCTGGTCTTACCAGTTAGTCAAAAGTGGAGTCAAAATATATATTTTTTTTATATTAGCAAAATATAGGAGAGAGGGGGATTGTATTTTTGTTTTGCTTTGTTCAGGCCAAAAAGAGAAAAAAAAAAAAAAAAGTGATTTGTAATTGGTTTAAACAAAATTTTGAAGACACAGTGGTTCATCTTCTGCTTTCTTGA
This sequence comes from Netta rufina, assembly GCF_964035555.1. Classification (NCBI taxonomy): domain Eukaryota; kingdom Metazoa; phylum Chordata; class Aves; order Anseriformes; family Anatidae; genus Netta; species Netta rufina. The sequence goes on from NC_140124.1 coordinate 4,775,022, forward strand.
TTTGTTTTTAAATCCTATTTTAAGGATCAAGGCAAACTAAATTTCAAATCTTGATGAAATCACACAGAAATTAAAGTTTTAACATATCCAAAAGTTTGGTGTTTTGTTTGTTTGTTTGTTTTTGTTTTTGTTTTTGTTTTCTGTTTATTGCAGTTCAATAAACAGAAGTGATCACTTGTGAATGTGCTACCATTTTGTAAACGTGTTTCTTGTCCAATAAATTCTTAGTCCACAGAATTCTGCTGGGTTTCATAGTGCATCTGCTGCTCTGTTGACTGCCTAGAGATCATCAATACCTCATGCATATGAAGTCCAAAATGAAATTAACTGAGGTTCAAAGGTTTCAAATACTTTAGCAGAGTTAATTAAAAGGCTGGAGAATGGTAAGACCAAAAATGACATCAATGATACCAGCTAACATAGGTAATTAATGTCATGCTTCAGGGAATACACTGAATGCCTGCTTGGTCAGGAGGAAATTTTCCCAGACTTCTGCGTGTAGTGCTATGGAAATTACCATCAGCGGTTACTTCTGATTTATTGATGTGATGTTACCATCTGCCTCTCCATAGTTAATTGTCTATTCCACAGCTGTGGTCTCACTGCACAGCCATAGAAGCTTCCTTTACTGATACATTGAGGCCGACTAAAAATTCTTCTTGACGTTGTGGCAAAATTCAGAGGTGATACGTGCAGTGATGTGACTGACGGACTAAAGTACAAATGGCAGGAGTAGAGGGGATGAGGTAGTTGATAAAAGCATAGCTTTAACGTAAAATATCTTTTTTTAAAATGTTAGTGGTGCTCCTTCCCTTCAGTGGAAATGAAGCAAGACTGTGACATTAACTATTATCTTAGATTTTCTTCAAACTGCTCAGCAGGTGGGTTATACTGCCTAAAAGTTGCTTAGACTCTTATGTCATCTTTGGAAATTACCTTAGGCTACAGCTGTACCTCTCAGAAAGATCACCTACAGTCAGGTGGCACGTCGCCTTTTGTCTTCATTCCACACAAATGCTTCTTTAACTGCTTGCAGACTGCTGGTGTGGACATGCCTTAAGGCATGTTAACTTTCCAGACATGTTCAGATAGAGGGAATCCAGCATGTTGTAGTCAAAGCCAAGCCACAGCAGAAAGTCACGGACACAGCTGTGAGCTCCTGACAGCACCTAAGATATTTTGATTCCAAGTACCGAGTATAAATATACATTCTTTGACTTACTTTTATCATTGTTTTTTAAGGGAATAGCAAGAAAGAGTTTTTGAAGTGGTCTCACCATGGTTTTAAAATGTTCCTTTTTTTTTTTTTTTTTTTTCCAGCCCTGGTGTCGGTGTATTACCACTGTCTACAATTATTTTGTGGTGACCAACTTCTTCTGGATGTTTGTGGAAGGCTGCTACTTACATACAGCTATAGTGATGACCTACTCCACAGATAAGCTGCGGAAATGGGTCTTTCTCTTCATAGGATGGTGTAAGTGTCTTGTGCATTTATAATGGTGTTACATGGTGTAGTGGTGTAACATTTGGGTGCCAAAATGGACTGTGGTGGTTTTACTCAGCTGGGCAGCTGAGCTCCACCACAACAACTCTCATGTGGTCCTGCGTGGGCTCCTCTCCACCGGCTGCAGCTCCAGCCCGGGGCCTGCTCCTGCGGGGGCTCTCCATGGGCCGCAGCCTCCTCCAGGCCACATCCACCTGCTCCACCGGGGGCTCCTCCACGGGCTGCAGCGTGGAGATCTGCTCCATGTGGGACCCATGGGCTGCAGGGGGACAGCCTGCTCCACCAGGGGCTTCTCCCTTCACAGGCTGCAGGGGAACTTGTGCTGTGTGCCTGGAGCACCTCCTGCCCTCCTGCTGCACTCACCTTGGGAGTTGCAGGGCTGCTTCTCTCACATTTGACATTCCTCTCTCCCACTGCTGTTGCTCAGCAGTTTTTTCCCTTCCTTAAATCTGCTCTCCGAGAGGTGCAAACAACTTCACTTACTGACTTGGCTCTGGCCAGCAGTGAATCCCTTTGGAGCCAGCTGAAACTGGTCCTTATCTAATATGGGGCAGTTGCTGGATTCTTCTCACAGAGGTTACCCCTGCAGCCCCCCACTACCAAAACCTTGCCACGTAAACCCAATATGCTTAATGCCTGGCATTAAAGTGATAAAAACAACAGCAGCAAGAAAAAACTTGAAAAATCCTACTGTGGTGAAATCTGACATACCTAACTTTATACCTGAGAACAGGTATAGTTCTTCACTGTGGTGACAACATGAAGCTAATAGGCTACTGCTGGATTTATTTTTATCACTTAGATCTTCGGGTACCTGGTGTTAAAGTCGAAAAAAGAATTACCAAGCTCAGCATTTTGGGAACACAACAGTCCATACCATGTCCCTTTCACTTTGATCAGTAAAGCACTGATCACAGCCCCATATGCACTGCTGCTCCAGATGGCATGAAACAAAAAGACACAGTCCATGTCCTGTGGACCACTCAGTCTCAAGAGACAGAAAAAATACTTCTAAGTGAGGAGCTGATTGGAAGAAAAGCCTAATTATCTGCCAGTCCAGTCTTACAGCTGTTGTTTGAACTTCTGAAGGGTTTGTTCCTGGAAAACAGCCCTCAACAAAGGATCACATGTTGTCTTTGTACTATATTTATGGCTGCTCGAAGACAGAAATAGAGCTCATTACTCTGTTATCTCACCTCTACTGTGTGAGCCTGGGCCAGGGCAAGGGCTGCTCCTTCTCTCTAGGTGCATCAATATAGGTTGGTACATCAGTTCAGGCTGGGAGCCAACTGTCAGAGTAGCAGTCCTGCTGAAAAGGACCTTGGGGCTTATAGTGGATGCAGGCAGGTTATAAGCCAGCAGTGCCTTCCCATTGTGAAAAAAGTAAAAAAACACATTGGGCTACACTAGGAGTGTTGCCAGAAGACTGAGGGAAGTTACTAATTCTTTGTATTCAGCTTTGATAAAGCAGCTCTTGGAATACAGTGATCACTTTGGGGTCTGTTAGGTCAGAAAGGGTGTGGAAAAAATGGAAGTTATCCAGTAGAAGGTGGCCAATATGATCAGGGGTCTAGATGACATGAGCTATGAAGCGAGGCTGAAGGAACTGAATTTGTTAATCTAGTCAAGAGGAGGCAAAGGGAGCGAGGAGGGCCTATTAGATTCCAAGAAAAAATTGGTGTCTAATTAGAAAGATGATGGAGCCAAATTCTTCTTGGTAATAGCATATATTATAAAAAAGGGTAATGGCCGCAAACTGGGAGGTTCCAGTTGGGCATTAAGAAAAAAAAAATGCCAAAATGGTAATGCAACACTGCAACAAATGACTCAGAAAGGCTGTGGAATCTCTGACCTTGGAGATACTGGAAATTGAGCAAGATTAAGCCATGGTTGAGGTGGCTAGTGTTGTCAACAGTTCCTCTTTGAGCAGTAGATTGGACTGGGTGCCTTCATGGTTCCTTACCAAGCAACCTATCCATGACTTGAACTGAGCCTCAAGGGGTTTGGCAAGGCAAGCCCTGTGCAGGTAGCTTGTTTGGTGAATACAAAATAGGGAGCCAAGCAGAACTAGTGAATTTGGCAATTCTTTTCTGTTGAAAAAAAAAATGTGGAAAAGAAGTCACAAATATTGTCTTTTCTGAAAGTAGAATGGCACTGTGTTCAGAAATGCCTCTCATAATTGAGCAGAAGTAATTGAATTGCAGTTCTAACAGAAGAAACAGTCTTTAAAACAAAATATGTCAATCAGTCCAAAATCAAACGGGAAGAAAGGGGAGCTATAAGAAAAAGAAGAAAGAAAATGTAAGAAAACATGTATGTGGTGTATTTATTCATTTATTTATTTATTTATTTTAATATTTTTTCTTCTGTCACAAAACTAGAAAATCAGCTCCTCGTACAGCTCTCACAGACCCCCAACAGGTTTGGTCTATGGTATTTTCCTTCCCTATTCCCCCCCTCTGGGTCTCAGGATTGCCATGTGATGAATATACTTTTCCTCTCAGCCTTTTAGGTGCTTTCGAGCTCTGTTTTGGCTTCCCATACACTTGATCTTTTATCACCCTCATTCTCAGTTCCCTGGTCTTCCCTTCACCAGGAGAATTAAAATGTTATCCCAGGAGAAAGGATGTGGCTGCATTTTGTCTGTTCATCCCTAGCAAAGGCAGCATTAGATACCTGGCCAGGCTCACTCCTACAAGAGGGCTTAAGTAATGTTGCTTCCAGTGGGAAGGAAGCAGGTTCCAGTGAGGGTCACTGAATCTGGGCATTCACCTTGGAGTAACGTTGGTTTTAAAGGGATGTGAAACTGGAGGCTGGAATGAAGGATGGAGCTGGAGAAGCTTATTTTCTTGTTTGTTTTTTGGCTGAGGTGACAGGTTAAAGGGAAAAGGGAAATGGAGATGGAAATTCCTCCTCTTCCAATTTTGGCATCTGTCCAGACTGCCTGGGAAATGCATGTGCGAAAATGGTCATGTCTTCCCCCAGGAGATCCATGCAAAAAGGCCAGCTCCACTTACTCTTCCTCACCTCGAATATCCTTCTCCAGAAAAATGCTCATCCCCTTGAAACTGGCTGAACTCTGAAGGCCTAATACAAAACAAGCAAAACAAGGCTAAAGCTGCAGACATGAGACTCATATAACAATAGAATTAGAAAGCAGAGGACATGGCACTGCAGGGACATTAGGTGTACAGATACAACTCACCTAATGCAACAAGAGATCAAGAGTTTAAGAGATATCACGAGATTCTCATCATCCTGTTTCACAGGTTCAAGACTTAACTGAAAAAGTTGTTGAAGATGTTGAAAATTGGCTTCATTTAAAGAACCCAATAAATTTACAATCTTCTTGCAGCCAGGGAAATAAAAATCTAAACAATGCCCACCTCCAAATGCTGTCTATAAGGTTTTGCCATGTCAAAGGCAGGAAAATGAAAAGGGGACAGAATTGCCTATAAGCTAGCCAGAACTTTTCTGATCACATGCATAGAAAAATAGGTATATATGATACACACTGTTACACTTGTTAATAATTTTATTAACTTGTTTTATTAGTCCTAAGTTTTTTCTTGATGAGATTATTTCATTTAATACAAGGAGAGGTTTTAGCAATTGCAGTGTCTCAAGTATACCAAGATAGGACCACTTGTATTTTGAGTCTTCCAGTGCATTAAGAAAGACTCTTCTATCCTCATTACAAACCTCTATCTAAACAGAGATATATCTAATATTGTATCATCGATACATAAATGGATTAACTGATTTTTTTTTTTTGCTGTTGTTGCAGGTATTCCTTGCCCAATCATCATTGCCTGGGCCATTGGCAAATTATATTATGAAAATGAACAGTAAGTGATGTTAACATTTGTGTTTATGTGGCTCTCTAAATAAATTAGGAAATGGCTATAAGCTGAACTAGTAATTTAGAAATTAGGCTGATTGGAAAGAGAAAAGGTCATCTAAACCCAAATGACCTCAAATTTCAGAACACTATTTGAGTCAACTCCTGAAAGTATCAATATATTCCCAAATCTCCTTTGTCAAATTCTAAAGTTTTCATATGATATCTTTGTACATGATTTATAGTCAGATTAATCTCCTTCAATGGGAGTTCTGCTTGAATAAGACCTTGGTGAAAATTACAGTTGATTGCTAAAGGATTTAGCCTTCTGGGTGTGCAGAATTCAGTTTCAGCTTGCCAAGAGTTGTCTTACAGTTGGAATTTTTGCATTTCTGTTTCTGTCTCTTCCAAGTGGAAGCAGTAAGTGCATGAAATTGAAAAATATTGGAGATAAGCAGGCATCTGTGTTGTTTTGTTTTTTTTTCCCACAAACATTGATACTGGTCAGGTATAGTTCAGCTTGTACTTTGCAACTGGTGTTTGGATCAATGTGTACTGGCTGTTACAGCTCACTTCTCTAATCTTAAAAAATTCTTTCCTCCATGAATCTGGTATTCATATGACCACACTGTCTATCTCTCTCTCTGTCTGTAGCACATATGATTAAACGTAAGTATCTACCTCATAGGTGTCTGCATCTGCACTAATCTATGGTCTGTTATGATTAGTGGTGATCAATCAAAACAGTAAATGCAGTCTGGGGTGTATTTCATCTCATCTGGAAGAAGATGTTCGAAGCAGGTTGGATGAATTAAATTTACATGCACTATTTCTCTCTCCTGACTCTAGAGGAGATGGACAGGATTACTGGCTGAGTTATGGGCATCTACACTGTATGGGAGGAATTCTGTTATGCACTACTAAGTTCTTATTCTTTTCTCCCCACTAACTTTTGAACCCTTGACTAATCTTTTCTATAGCTTCAGTGGTGACTTTGAAGGTGATAATCTAATTCCCAGGAGTTGCACATAATGGCAGTCATCCAGACACCTTTCAACTGACAGAAATGTTTAGTGAGGCCCAATCCCAGCCTACAGCAATCACACAGGAGAATCCATGTTGTAGTTCCAAAATGGCAAATAAAAGTTTAACTGGAGCCTGTTTTTTGGGTGTCCAAGTCAAGCAGCCCTGGGAGGTAACCTCAGATGACCAGATTTCCCTAGTTTCCATGCTCACAAACATTTTTTTTCTGTGTGGGTGAAGGATTGCAACATTTTGTATCTGCTTCATGGTCAAGTTCCTTTCTTGAACAAGCAAGGGCAGCATGGCAGCTGTCTCATTGTGCTGAAGCTAGAACTTTCAACTATAGAACTAGTACCTTAAAACAGAGAGGCAAAATACCACATGCTTTAATAGCAGCAATGCTGATTAAACTTTCCTGTTCTGAGTGACTGAGTTGAACACTAAGGTTTGGACACATCATTTTTGAAGGACTGCTCATCACTCACAAAATAAATAAGGGCAAGCCCCTGATAATATGCCACAACATCTGCAATCGTACATGCAAGGCAGATGTATAGAGAAACTAGTGCATCACCTGTACCAGTTCCTCCTTTCAAGATCATCTCTATGCCTGCAACATGAATGTTAAAGAACCTCACTTTGATGTATCTTAGATATGAAGAAAGATATGACATGTTTATACAGCCATTATATAGGTCCTGCACAATATAGCATTACAAAAGAAAGAAGGATGAAAAATACTGTCAGCATGGCAAGAAAAACAAAGTGATTCTATTTCTATGAGAATGTTCTGTGGTATATAGGCTGCTCTTGTTGAGTCTCTAGGATCAACCTCTCTGCCTTGGATGGATTATGAAATGGAGCTTGAGTTTTTAAATTCATGTCATGGGCAAATTTTCACATACTAACGTACATCATTTGGCTAAAGGGCTTGCTGACAGGGGAGGTTGCAGGTTACTTTTGGTCGACCCAGACAACTAAACCTAATGTCTTGGGATGTTTTCACATTTATGCTGATGCTTGGCATGAAGTGAAACATTCGCACACATCTTCATTGTACAGCACAGCAGCTCCAAGCCTACTGTGTAAAATAGAAAGTCCTTTCGGCTTCTGCCCACTGTCATGTGGGGTGTAATGGCCTGGAGCCTTAGTGTTATCCTTGCTTAGTGTCAGCAGTGGGGCCAGGATTCATGTACTTCATCACCCTGCTTGAGAAACTGAGACTGGACACTTCCACAGTGCCATTCCTTTGATCTAACACACACCACATAGACAGACAGGCAGAGCTCCTGTAAATGAAGAGCTGGTAAGGGCATTAAGCTCTAAGGCAAGGGCTATTAAATGAACTCTGCTTTTCATGTTTGTAGTAATGGCATATGCAGGGGAGACTCAGTGAAGTAAATGAACTGAAGCAAAACTAGAAATGAATTGCTTGCTGAGGGCCTGTCAGTTATCATGAATATTCAGTCATCTTCTCAAGCATTAAAGCACATGATACTTCAGATAGCCTCTTCCTACTGCCTCCTGGTCTGAGGAAAGGGGCAGATTCTGTCAGACTAAAGCTGAGCAGTCAAACTAAAGCACTAAACATATGTGCGGTACATGTGCATTATGTGAGATTGTGTGTATTTAACTTAGGTATTGTCTCTTCTCCTCTCCAATTAGCCATTGGGAGAGTTTGGAATAAACTTTGTGACATTTACATAATCCTTTCCCTGTGCTTTGGATAATATAGAAATCATGCCTTTAACTTGAGTGCATAACTGTGTACAAATACAGACAGAGAGAAAAGTAATTCCCAGCTTCGAGAAATAATTGCTGCCAAGATAATTCATCATCTCTCATGCCAGGAGAGGCTGAAAGAGCTGGGACTCTTTATCCTGGAGGGGGAAGAGGGGTGTCACACCAATGTTTATAAATATCTGATAGCAGGGTGTGGAGAAGATAAAACCGGTGGTGCCCACTGACAGGACAAGATGCAAAGGCACAAATGGAAACACATGACTTGCCATCTGAACATAAGGAAACACTTTTTTTTCTTTTTTGTGAGGGTGGTTGAACATTGGAACAGATAGCCCAGGGAAGTCGTGGAGTCTTCATCCTTGTAGATACTCAAAAAAACAAATGAACATAGTTATCTGCAACTTGCTCCTGTTGGCTCTGCTTTGAGCAAGGGGTGTTGGACTAAACAATCCCCAGAGATCCCTGCCAACCTCAGCTGTTCTGTGAAACAGACTGACCATCCTGGCTAATGCTCCGTTTATCCTAACCTCTGGAGAAACTGTTTTACTCCCCTTGAACTAGCAAACAGGACACCAATGCAAAACCTGTGCTTGCCTACAACCTTCAAGACTGTTCAGATACTCCAGTGGGCAGCCCATAATTCAGAACTTCTTTATCTGAGTATGCATTTGAGCTATAACATAAATTGTTTGGAGGTTCATGCTATGTGTAGCTCATAGTAGCTTAAAGGCTCAAAGTAATGCACAAGAAGAATGTTAAGGAAATGCTTCAATGAGCTTTTTTTTTTTTTTTCCTTTTTTATACTTATTATAAGTATGAAGAAGTGTTTTGCATAGTGAGGCCAATATAATTGGTACTGTGGCAAACACCCTGTCTGGGATTTAACAGGTTTTTAGCAAAATCTGACAATGAGTCAGTAAAAAAAGGAAAACAAAACAAAACAAAATGATTAAGAGATATTATTGTAACAATTTCATTGGTGGACCACTGGTAAGGAGAAGAACATTAGTAAGGTCTAATTAACAATAATGATAAAACCAATGTTGTTTTTTGCTATATGAAGAACCATCACAGAACCGTGGAGAATATTAATTAGCGCTATCCAATAGAAGTGTGTTTATATATCTGAGTTTAATAAGAACTGTCTTCATAAATTTTCCTCTTCAATATTTACAGGGTGTTTGTTTATTCTTCCAAAGGTAAAGAAGAGAAGAAAAAAAAAAGAAAAAGAAAAAAAAAAGAGAGAGAGAGAGAGAAAAGTGGCTTTTACATGTAACACAAAGCTGAAATTAAATTCTGATGCACCAAGTAATTTTAAGTGTTTCAGATTTCTCTCTTTTGGTTATAAAGAGATGTGTAGTACAGATTTTACTGTGGAATAAGGGCTTATATTGGATTTAAAGTTAGAGTTAAGATGACAGGCAGAATGTTTGCAATATGCCAGCTAAGGTCGCAATTTGATCAGTTAGACTGTAAATATGAAATTCAGCTAATGAAATGTAGACATATGTAACGTCTATGGCACATATCTATCCTCTAACCTTACTCTCTTAATTTAATGGGCAGACTAGAAATGTTTAGACTGCAAAGTAACAGATCTGTTTTATAGCCTAAGTAGATGAGAATCATTCTAGAAAAGCTTTTTTATTATTATTTTTCGTCTACTAAATACAAAAGGAACCTGGATTAACAAGCTTGCATGTACATGTAGATGCCTGTGTTGTAGAAGTTTACCTTTGGCAACAACCTCCTTCCCTCAAATTTTGTGAAAGTGTGTGTATACATACGTGGTGCCTCACTCAATACAACTTTAGTCTGATACTGGGCTTCAGATAGTAAATATTAGTATTTTTTTCTTCAATATGATCTTACAGTTAAGCAATATTTTAATTCCAGAAAGCAGAGAGCAACCTTTGCCATTTAACCTCATTTGTGCTCTACAACCTCTCTTCCAAATTTTCTGCAGACTTCTTCTGGCTCACAAAACTCTGCCACATGTCTCAGTCCCTTATTGGTCCCGTTTGGATTCCTCTTCCAGCTTTCCAGAAATTCCTCTTCTAATGGCTCTTGGTTCTCAAAGTTTCAGGCAATCTCTAGTAGTTCTCTTGAAATGCCCTTCAAAAACATCTCTTAAATCTAGGTCTTGCAAGTTCTGGAGAGTTGCGTTTCCTGCCTTGGCATATCTTAGACATCATTTTTCTTCATATCATTCCATCTTTCTAATACAAAAAAAAAAAAAAAAAAAAAGAGGTTTCATTCTTTTAAAGCTGTTCTGGGGATTCTGGGGATTCAGGGATGATAAATAGACTATAGGAAGTATCTTATTCCAAGTCTTGCTCTCACTGCCAAATTTTGGAAAATTAGTTGCAAAATTATCAATTTACATTAATTTGTGGTCAGTGCACCAGGGAATAACAGATGTGTTTTCTATTTACAAAATATTCAAAGCCCTATGGTTCATTTGGACCTGAAAAAAATAAATCAAGGAAAGGCAAAAATTGTGTGATACTAAATTGTACTCCTAGAACCCTGGTGCATATCCCAATATTTCTGTACATTCAGGGCAATAAAAGCATTTTGCAAAGAGCAAATGCTCTTTCTATCTTTCTCTAAAACATAAGCAATGTGTTTTGAGGACATTATGTTATTGAAACTAATTCTAATTGAACCATAGCTTTCCTTATCTCATTTTATTTACCTTATCTACTTCTGATGTCCTGTCTTACAGATTGCAACCTCCTTGAGTCACCAAGTATTATTTCTTGAATTTTTGTAAAAGTGAAAATATGAAAATATTCATGGCCTTCTTAGCTCAGGAGCTGCCCTTGTTTTCATGTCTCCAGAAGCACTAGCCTTACCTTTAATGACAAAATGAACACAAAGGAGACATAATTTTTTGCTTTGTAGACTTGTTAGGTGGCATCCATAAAGGGAAAAAAACCCTCATACACTTGAACTGCAAAATCTGCTTCCTGTGGAACAAGATCTGGAGCTCCAATGACTTAAACCTTAAGGCATTATGGCATTATGACAGCAAAGTTGTCTCTGCTCGGTGGAACCAGTATTATGGATATATCTGTATATCATGGCTATATCTGTAATATTAAATTAGATGAGCCTGGAATCACTATTGGGGCTGGAGTCCAAATAGCATGGACTGATTCACATCCATATTACTAAACTCTCTTGGCCCCCAAATCAGGGCAGCTGCGGTCTGTTGGGAAGGTTCTCTAGTTCCTACTAACTCCAAATTTGTTCCCCAGGAATTGTTTGAGAGTTAGCTATTGTTTGGCCTGGGCCAAAGCTGTACAATATAATGGTGTAAATCACTGAGTCCAGGCATGACCTCTGCTTCTGATTAATTTACTGACAGAAATATAACTGATTTATGATTCCCTGTATGGGTCACTGTGAAAGCACGGGCTTTTGGAAACCAAAAGGGCCATCTGTACCATGGGGTGCATCAAGCACTGCACTGCCAGCCAGTTGAGGGAATGGATTGTCCCGCTCTGCTCTGTGCTGGTGCGGCCTCACCTCCAGTACTCTGTGCCGTTTTGGGCACCACAACATAAGAAGTACATAAAACTATTAAAGAGTGTCCAAAGGAGGTTTACAAAGATGGTGAAGGGTTTAGAGGGGAAGACGGGAGGAGCAGATGAGGTCCCTTGGCTTGTTCAGCCCAGAGCAGAGCAGGCTGAGGGGAGGCCTCATGGCGGCCTGCAGCTCCCTCACGAGGACCCGAGGGAATGGCATGGAGCTGGGACAGGGGAGGGTCAGGCTGGGGGTTAGGGAAAGGGTCTGCACCCAGAGGTGGTCGGGCAACCCCAGGGCAGTGGTCACAGCACCAAGTCTGCCAGAGTTCAAGAAGGATTTGGACAATGCTCTCAGACTCGTGGTTTGATTTTTGTGTGGTCCTGTGTGGAGCCAGGAGTTGGACTTGATGGTCCTTGGTTGTCCCTTCCAGCTCATGATATTCTATGGTTCTATGATTCTATGACTCATCTGTTGTATAACGAAGCAGGGAAAAAAACATTTGGAATTAGTAGAAGTGAGAGTCAAGCCAGCAGTCAGTAACACATGAAATATCGAGGCTCTCTGCTCATCTAAAGTCCCGTGGTTTACCTGTGCTTTCACTTAACCTAAGTTCATGCCCTTTTAGTAATATTGGATCAGGTATTTCCTAGCTTCAGATAATGTCTTTTTACTGTATGCTGGATTTGGTGGTCACCAGCTTGGTTCAAAGCCAATGGGTTGCACACCTTCATCCAGTACCTTATTTACCCATCATTTCCTTGCAACTTGAGACACATTTGCTGTAATAGCCCTTACTTTCTGGAATTGAAGGGTCTTTGGGCACTGCAGTAACAAATTTTTCTCCTTACAAAGAATATTTATTTCATCCCTTTTTCAGATGCAGCAGGTTACGTCTTCTGCATCCTCCTTATAGCAGGTTCTCACATTTCTTGGAAATAATTGAATAGTCAATAGCCAACTACAGGATGGGAACATGAATTGTCTGATGGGAGGAGAAAATGAGGCTCAGACCCGTGTCGAAACAAAAGGCGGCTTTGTAGCAGAAAACTCAATCACTTGCTGATTATGTACATAATTATACAACTTGGAGCATAAGGGAAAGTCTCTCCATCATGTCCTTGATATTACAACCTGTGTAGAAGAACTGCATTCCCCTTTATAAACATTTATCTCATTTCTTTTGTTTCTTACAGATGCTGGTTTGGAAAAGAACCAGGGAAATATATCGACTACATATATCAAGGGCCAGTGATTCTTGTTCTTCTGGTAAGGATTTATGTGGGTGGAAGGACACTGCCATCTTCCATTGAGGGATATTTTGATAGGCACCTGTGATGTTCCACTTCTACTTTCATATAAAATAAAACACAGAAAGGTCAAACATCTTCAGCTGCTCTCTGCAGTTGCCACAGTAGCTAACACTGCAAGTCAAAATTGCTGTGATCTGTTTTTGGTTGTTTCCTTGACCTCAGGCCATTCTTTTCTTCTCTTCTGTAATGCTGTTTGCCTTACTTTGTAAAATGTTTTGAGATGTAGGAAGGAAAAACGTTCAAAAACAGGAGGTGTGCTATAACATCTGCTTCTCCACTTGAGCTCTTGAGAACTAGGGCACTTCTTTCATCCATGTTTTTTTTAAAAATTTAATAATTGTTGTAAGGAATTGCATTTCATTGTATAGCCATCTACACCTTCTCCATTCCCATTATTGCCACGTATTTGTTCCTTAGCCTTCCTCTTTTTAACTTTCCTTCTCATTGCCGCCCACAGTTAACAAGCTGTTTATCTGTTTATCCAACACTCTGTCTTCTGTACCAGCCAACAGCAGGCAGAGAAAGAAGGAAGCTTTTTCATAAACTACTTGGAACCTTCAACTAAAATTCAGTGATGCTTTCCCAGAAAATAACGGGTGTGGATCAGCCAGATCAATGTTATTATAAAGGACAATGCTGGGAAAAAAAAAAAAAAAAAAAACAACGATCTTCTTCTTTCATCCCTTTGCAGTAAAAGCCAGCTAGGAAGGAGGCAGATGTCCTGACAGGGAATTCCCAGGGCTCACTGGAGTCTTTTTCACTTAGGGAACAAAGAGTGGGTATATATGTTGGAGTATGCTGCTCCAACCCCCATGGAGAAAGTGTAAATGCTTCAGAACAGGCAACCACTGTCAACTTTTTCAAGGCTAAGAAGCCTTGAGCTCTCACCTTGTCAGATCTGTGCTTTTCATGTGATTCACCAAGAAAACAACTTCTCTGTTACCTAGGAAGCCAGCGACTAATCTGAATATTTCCTAATCTAAGAAAAAAAAAGGTGAATTAGTCTTTGAATTAATTGTTAAGATGAGGCAAACAGATCATATTGTGTGTAGCTGAAAAGAGAAAAAAAAACGTAATAGGAGTCTGTTTTTATGTAAAAAAAAAAAATCTTTACGTTCTACGGAGAGAAATATATTCAGTGTGACACACAATATAATTGTGTGCTACCAAGAGAGCCATCCCAAAAGCACAAACAGCCTCACAGTGAATTAACTCACTGATATAGAGACTAACTCACATACAAATCCTATTTAGAGAGCACAAGTTAGCAAGTTTGCAGTACTCAAAGCATTTAGTTTTTACATCATAGCCTGGAGGTCAGCCCTGTGGATCTACCATAGCCCCTTTGCCTCTCTCTAGCAATCAAAAAGACCTTTAAAATTCTTTGATAGCATTTCTGACAGAGAGCATAGGTAGCTCAGAACCTGGAGAATAACTTTACTGTCCCCAGAATAACCCTTTCTACTTAAAGATAACAAAAAGAACTGAAAAATAGATGCACAGTTGGAGACTCTTCATGTACAGATCACTTTCTCTACCTGTAATTTACAGCAACCCTAAAAAAAAAAAAAACCTTTAAACCAAACCAAGACTTGAGCATACCCTAAATATATCACCCTGACCCAACCAACCTGACATATCAAACCTTTCCACATTGGCCTACACTGGAGCCCTAATTAAAGCACTAATGAGGTAACAACAGTAATTGCACTGTGGGGTGGAGAGCAGCTGGTACAATTTAGACAAATCACATGAGGGCAAGCCCTTTCTTCACTTTCCATATGATTACCCTTATTGGGGAGTATTGTTTGGTGAGGAAGAGAGCTCTAGGGAAATTTATTTTAAAAGGAGAATATGAAAACTCTTGGTTATAAAGAGATATGTTATAAAGAAAAGTTATAATACACCCTGATTGTCAGAATGTGCTTTTTTTTTTTTTTTTTTTTTTTTGACAACAGTTGAGTCTCATGCTTATAATTAAAAATGCATGGTTTTACAATGTCTTAAAGTAACTTGTCAGGCTCTTTTTATGATTGTTATGCAAGTTAAATCATATGTAATGAATCAAGAATCACTTTTTGTTATTGGAGTTACTGACCCTTTCAAGGGTCCTATGAAAAGTGCTGGATTAAAACCACTGAAATTTGATGTTTGCCATGTACCATGGCAACATCTGGATAGGCTGCACCGATGGGCTGAGGTCAACTGCATGAAGTTCAACAAGGCCAAGTGCCGGGTCCTGCACCTGGGGCGCAATAACCCCAAGCAGAGCTACAGGCTGGGAGAGGAATGGTTGGAGAGCTGCCAGGCAGAGAAGGACCTGGGAGTGATGGTGGATAGTCGGCTGAATATGAGCCAGCAGTGTGCTCAGGTGGCCAAGAAGGCCAACGGCATCCTGGCTTGTATCAGGAACAGTGTGACCAGCAGGGCTAGGGAGGTGATCGTCCCCCTGTACTCAGCTCTGGTGAGGCCGCACCTCGAGTACTGTGTTCAGTTTTGGGCCCCTCGCTACAAGAAGGACATGGAGGTGCTTGAGCGGGTGCAGAGAAGGGCGATGAAGCTGGTGAGGGGCCTGGAGAACAAGTCCTACGAGGAGCGGCTGAGGGAGCTGGGCTTGTTCAGCCTGGAGAAGAGGAGGCTCAGGGGTGACCTTATCGCTCTTTTTAGGTACCTCAAGGGAGGCTGTAGCGAGGTGGGGGTTGGCCTGTTCTCCCACGTGCCTGGTGACAGGACGAGGGGGAATGGGCTTAAGTTGAGCCAGGGGAGTTTTAGGTTAGATGTTAGGAAGAACTTCTTCACTGAAAGGGTTGTGAGGCACTGGAACAGGCTGCCCAGGGAAGTGGTGGAGTCACCGTCCCTGGAAGTCTTCAAAAGACATTTAGATGTAGAGCTTAGGGATATGGTTTAGTGGAGGGCTGTTAGCGTTAGGTCAGAGGTTGGACTCGATGACCTTGAGGTCTCTTCCAACCTAGAAAATTCTGTGATTCTGTGATTCTGTGAACATAGTCAAATATCTTACATCCAGCATGTCAGTATGCTTCTGCCTTAAAAAAGGTGGGGGCGAAGTGCTGAATCTAGCTGCTTGCTCTTCTCTTCCCTCTACTGAACAACAGCCATGGAAAATGGAGGGCTCAAAGGTATTTTGAAAACCATACAACTCTCTTTGACCTTTTTTGGTCACAGCAATGAGTTGAATCTGAACTAATGAATTAAAAATGTTGGATAAACTGAGCTTTGTGTCTTACCAAAGAACATGCAGGATGACTCTGGGGGAGAACCGGTGCACTGCTGGGATGATACAGAGATATGAATATTCCTAGAAGAAATGAATGTTATTTCCAAAATTGGACTCAGACTGGAAGTTACAAGTCTAAAAACTTCATTAAATTACCTGTCCACATGCAAGCACTCAGCCTGTGGCCATTAAAATTGGCTTTACCCACAAAGATAATTTTAACTAATGCAGAAAATTGTATTTTGGGTTTGTTGAGAGCCAAGTGCCCAGTGTACATCCAGCTGAGTTTTGGTTCTTTGTTAGACAAAGGTAGCATCTTTGTGTTCAAGAGGCATTACTATACCAGCCTGTGAAAATACGATTAGAGGGCTCTTGTTGGTAAATATTCTCTGTTACAGAGGGCTAAAAACTTTTGAAAGTTCTTGATCCTCTTTAAAATGTAGGATTTAATCTGTCAAAAATGATTTCTACTGGTTTTGATTTCTCATTTCTTTGCCTCTGTGCACTGGACTGCTGCAGACCAAGGCAGAATAATACCGAGATCATGCAAAAGTTTTGATCCCCCTGGGAAAAATGCAAGTTGTCTAAGAACAAAGCATTTCTCATGATGGAACCAGTACTCAAGTTCACCATTAAGCCATATTATTCTCTGTTATGTCTCAGGATGTGAGGATTTTGAATAATGCAGAAGACATTTGTTCTACTGCTTTCCTATTTATCTTTAGAAGAAGCTTGAACATTGACTTGCACTAAAAATGGGGAAACAGTTTCAGAGACAAAGGAAACTGGGCGTACATTCTGATCCTGTATCTTGTGTTAGATACCTGTGACCAAAGTTGTGAGGGAGAAAATGTACTTAATTGTTCTTTATTGTTTAATTCTTGAATTGATTTTGGCTTGAGCATATCCCAGGAGATATCTAGCCATCTAGTCCTCTGAATACTTTGAAATTCAGTTTCTGATAGCACTGGAAAAAGATATTCTATCAGTTATTTTCCATTCGAGTTAGTGTTTGTTTGTTTGCTTGTTTGTTTGCTTGTTTGTTTTATTTCTATGGTATCTTTCCTCAGAATGGCATAACCAAGGTTTAATCATACGTCTCTGTCTGAAGGTAAAGAAAGGGCAAAGGGCTGGAACTGCAAGCCATGGAATTGAATTTCAGCCTGAATTTATTAAGAAAAATACATTTCTTATGTGCAATTTTAAATGTAATCCCTGTCAAAGAACCGGTGAACCATGAAAACACAGCAAGATCAGAGGAGGAACCTCAGAAAACAGTCACCAGAGACAGTTAATTGAGCTGCTTTTTTTCTCAATAACTGTGTAGTGAACTGACCCCAGATATGAACCATTCTGCAAAGTTGCTCAGAGCTAAGACTGTATTAAATTTTCATTTTTTCACTTTCAAACAGGCAGGTTGGATATTAGGATTATTTTTTTATTATTTTTTTTTTTTCAGACCTTCTATTCCATTTTAATAGATTCTTTTTCCTTATGCTTGAGAACTGAACAGTTTTCTAACCTCTGCTTTTGAGGCTAGTTGAAAATAATTCAGCACAATCAATTAACTGCTGCCAGAAGTGGATGAGCTGATGGGAAGACCTGGAGTTTACTTCTATCCCTGCCTTCATCAGCTACTTGCTTTTGTCAAGTTATATTTCTGCTCTAGGTCTCAGTTTCCCCAGCTAAAAAGCGAGCTTGATGACACTTATCTTCCTTTGTAAAATCCCTGGATGACAAGTACTGTAGAAGAGTGAAGTGTCCTTAAGAAAATGGGCTCATCTATATAATAATGTGGAATTTTGACAAGGAGACAGCTGATGTGCGGTCTTCATGATGTGCTAATCAGTAATGATGTAGAATTTGAGGCTGAGCGCTGGGGTTGTTTAGCCTGGGGAGGAGAAGGCTCCAAGGAGAGGCTGCAGTGGCCTGCCGAAACCTAAAGGGGGCTACAGGAGAGCTGGGAAGGGAGTCTTGGGCAGGGAATCGAGTGATAGAGTAAGGAGTAACGGCTTTAAACGTAAAAAGGGTAGGTTTAGACGAGATATTAGGAAGAAATCTTTCACTAGGAGGGCAGTGAGGCCCTGGCCCAGGCCACCCAGAGGAGCTGTGGCTGCCCCATCCCTGGCAGTGCCCAAGGGCAGGCTGGATGGGGCTGGGGGCAGCCTGGGCTGCTGGGAGGGGTCCCTGCCCATGGCAGGGGGTTGGGATTAGATGGGCTTTAAGGTCCCTTCCAACCCAAACTATTCTATTATTTTGTGGTGGCAAGACCAAAGCTTGCCACCGTACTCAAGGCGTGACCATACAAATGGATTTTTATAGCAGTATCCTGTTCTCTGTTTTATTGTCTTTCATTCTCAGTAATTCCAGACATCTTTTGTTTCTTTTCTTGAGTACCACTGGGAACTGAGATGAACTTTTAAGGAAGCTAGCTAGTATAGTTCCAACATTTTGTTCTTGAATTAAAATACGTAGAGCTCATAACTTGTTATGTAAAGTTAAGATTGCTTTACTGCCCCACTGCATTAGCTTTATATCATGTGATTTCATGTGTCATGTTACTGCCTGGTCACTTAGTATTGTGAGTCCCTATACAGATCTTGCAATCAACTTTTATTTTTGCTATCCTGAGTAGCTTAATATCTCTAATAAGCTGTCAGCCTTCCCTTCATTCCCTAGATCATTAAGGTCTACACTGAACAGCACAGATTCACTACTAGCCTCACTCTAAAACAGACTAAAAACAGACTACTATATATTCCTACCCTTTATTTCTTGTAATCTTATATCTGATGCTCTTCCCTCCAAACTTATAACAGACAAACTTCTATAGGAGCCTTTAGAAATTTTTCAAATTCTTTTCAGAAACCTGATATGTTTTCTTGTTTGTTTGTTTGTTTTGGAAGTACATCTCAGAGGAGAGTTGACTTACCTGAGCTTAATAATATTATTGACATAAAGCAAATGATCATACCATTACCATTAATATGTTTAAGCTACAGAAACTGGTTTATGATATTTATTATCTGTCTTCCAATATAACTAAAGAAATAGTAACAATTTAAACAATTTACTTGAGAGGTTATTTCCCACTACTGCAAAGTATGTTTCAATACAACTGTTTGCAATAGCTATAGAATTTGACTTAATAAATGTTCACTTTCTTTGTCCTAGTTTATCAGTGCAATGGTACTTTACAGTATCTATACATCTTTTTTTTTTTTGTCTTGAAATGTGCTGCTCTGTGCTTTTGAATGATTATCCTAACACCACATATGCACTTACAGTTCTGAAGAGCACAACCATCTTTCCGCCATTCTCTTATGCGCATCCTTTTCTGATATGTTTTAAATGGACTGCAGGTAAGGGGTATAGGTTTGTTAGGCAAAACCCAACATTTATGGAATTCTTCCCTTTCTGATATTGTCCAATCAGATAAAATTTGCAGTGCGTCATAATCTTCACTTCTTTTTGCTTGACTGTAATGCTCTACTCACAGTTTTGCAATCCACATTGTTAAAGTTCTGTTTATTTTGATGTTCTAAAAAAAGTCACAATGGTTTGTTCATTTGCCATTTTATATATAGAAGCATTGTGCCTATGTATGCATCTATATGCATTTCAATTTTGCTTTCTCTGAAAAGCATCCCCTAGTTCTTTGCAAACATCTTTCTTGCTGATATAATTGCTTCTCTGAATATTTTATTAGTTTCCGCTGACTCTTTTCCCACTTTTGTTTCCAATTCAGCATCATTGTTTTCCGAGACCAAGAATTTTCTTCCATTTTTATTATTATTGATCTATCTTTTTCATTTTGCCTTCTGCTTCCTGACTAGCTTATGTTTTTTCTCAGCCCCTGGATTGCGGATTAATTTAGTTTTCTTATTGATTTTTTTTTATTTCCTTGTCTCTACAGTTTCCATGTTCTTCCACTGCTAACAAGATTGTAGTCCATGACTTGCAAACTTGTAACATACCTGAATTTTTCTGACAAGACATTTATCGTCATTTTCACTGGTTTGCACGCATGCTGTCATAGCTACTTACTCTTAGAATAGAGATAATATGCTAATTTGATTAGAGTTCATCATGAGTTTATCTCCAGTTCTGCTTTTGTTGCTATTTCTCCCTTCCTGTTGCTTAAGTTCTGTAGCTCTGGAGTCAATAGTGTCTTCAGGAACAAAAAAGTGAGATATCCAATACCATGTATACACCTGCAGTGTCTCTTCTTTCTAAAATTTCTTTTCATGAGACACGTTCCACAGCCAATAAAAAATTCATATGACCAACAGCAGTTGCCCAGAAAAATTTCTCTGAAATTCATCCTGTGAAGTCTCTCCCTATACTCAGCGTCCTTTCCAGCTAGGAAATTGCATTTCATCAGCAAGATATTGGATGATTATTCTTTGGAAGAAGACTCTCTCTTGAGTCTTCTCTTTAACACATAGCAACTTGAACCTGCCCAGCCTGAGGAACTGCCAGGAGGATCATTCACAGCAACATGCCTGTGATTTAGGCAGTCATGTCATTTTGGTCATCTCCAGTATGCTGGGGTGGTGATTTGGCTGTTGAGAGACACCGGGGCACTTTTTTGTTTTTACTTATATATGTGTTTACTGGTATTTAAACCTTCAGTGTGCCCCTGGTTTGTCAGGTGAAACATCTGAAGAGAAGTCCTGCTGAGTAATCTGTGACTGGGGGCTCCACAGTGGGTGACTTGACTTGGAAGTGACCTACAGCGTGTTCCTTTAGCAAAGCTTCTTGAATACAAGACATTTCAGGAGAGACAGATGTCCTGGCAGAGTAGGGTGAGGATCACAGACGGAGTCATGAGATTGGAAAAAAGGCTGTGGGCATGCTCATGCATGATGTGGGGCTCTAGTGAGGAATTGGTGTCACCCCAGCTGCAACTGGAGTTGGATTTGTACTTGGGTTTAGATAACAGGGTGGGTGAAGACAAGGGTCTGTGTGGGCATGTGTAACACAGACGTTAGGTAAGGAAGGTGTCCATTCATCCACCACTCTCTTCTTTCCCTAGCAAAACACTATTCCATCCCATACTGTCTTCAGGATGTGTAGTCCAGCTGTTCTTGCCTGGAGAGTTGGTCTTTGACTGCTGACTTAGAGACACTCATCCACAATTCTCCCCGTTCCCGACCATCTTAATTACATCTCATTATTCTGCATTTTCCAGCTCTTTGTTGTGTTCCTAAAGGAGTCATTATGGTACCTTTGACCTCTAGGAGGAGAACTCTAGTACTAAGAAGCCCTATTTGAGAATCATGTCAGGACAGTATGATACAACAATTAAAAAGAGGCATTAATAAACCGTCAGACTATTCATTTGAGGTCAGGATGATGGTATATAATGCTCCAGCTAAGATGACTGCTCTAATACCAATTAGGGTTACTCGATCCTGGGGTGGATTTTACCACATAGCATAAAAGTGCTATTTTATTTATCAATGAATAAGTCTAAGTAGATTAATATTTACATTTCCTGGAAGTAAAGAGGAGGAGCAAACATTCTCAGAACCACAGAATTACAAACTTACTGTGTAGCTTAAAATAGGAAGCCTGGCAGAAATGAGCAAAATGAACTCTCAGGAGAGCATAAATACTTCTCATATAAGCTCTTGAGTTTAACAAAAATTGCAAAGAATACTCAGAGTTCCCTCTTCTGTGCTTTTTGGAATATTTTGGCTATTTCATCTCATTAAGGGAGACAAATTTCCTCTCAGATGGTGTTTGGCTTTTATGATTGAAAATGTTTATGACCAAAATCTTTCACTGAAAATTTGTTTTAGTTCAAAAGGGCTTCTGGGTTTGAATATTCAGATTAAAACTGATCTCTTCTGAAACAGGTGGTCCAAGTGCTTTTTGGATCATTGACTTATAAAGTCCTTCTGGAGCTTTGACTTTTCATCCCATTTTGGAAAAGGAAACGATAAACCTCCAAAGCCCTGGAAAGTAAAGAAAGCTACTTCTTTCCCAGCTGTAGTTGGAGAGGGTCTTATTCCAGCAATAAGGATATTCTTGATACATCATAAATAACATCATAAAAGTAGGAGAATAAGAAATAAGTTGTTTTATGCTATCTTCAAGACCTGTCCTTTGGACTAGTTTTATCTATGAGTGCATATCAAGAGGGAAATCCTTAGTTATCTTTTCCATTATGAAGCAGCAAATGTGTTGTATAAACAGAAATTAATAAAAATGTCAAGTCAGATTAAAAATAAATAAAAAGGATGTACTGCCTGTCAACATTACTTCTCTTAAATACCCATTCATCAGCCTTCATTTATGGAACTGATGTTTTGTAAGAGCTGCACAATTCTGAGAGAAATTAACTTGTTGACACAGAGCTCCAATAATAACAAGAAAGTCCTTAACAAATAATAGTGTACTTTGCTATATACAGTAAGAAGTTTTAGTTTTGTTTTGTTTTCTAGAAAAACTCATTTTGCAATGGTAAGATCTTTCCTCCTTTGAAATGTTACTATAGATATGTAGGCTATATATATATAGAATAAACACCAGCATCTTGATCTACTTTGCTTGTAAATCAGAATCATTCTGGTAGTCATTAGAAATGTAGGGATCTGCTCCAGATGGGAAAATAGCTGTTTTTCTTTCAAAGACTTCAGCTTTTGCAAGCTATTTGCAGCAGCCTCTTTCCTGTTTGATTATGTCTCTGTCCAGAGTTAACTCAAGCTATGAATTAAGCTCATCCACGTGAGCTGTGGTATCAGACCTGCTTCAGAAAAATAGACAATAAAATCCATCTGATCCTGCATTGAAAGTTTATCTTCAGATTAGACCTCTTTGAGTGCTAGGTGCAAATGAGCAAAATGTCTTTCTGAAATGAAGGAATGTAGTTTTAAAATAAATCATTAAAATTGAACACACTGAAATGTGTTTCTAGTAGGCAAAACCAGGGAGAGAAAGAAAAAAAAAAAATTTAATTGTGACCACATTTGTATCTTTTGCCCTGCAATTTCTTGTTTGCTAAAGTCTGCCTTTGAGATGTCATCCTGTTCCGAGCACTAAAGATCTCCCAGAGAAACACAGATGGAGGCAAAAGGGAACCCTTGATGTTGGCACCACAAAACATTTTAGACCCTCAGTAGACACAGACCCTCGGTAGGCACAGCCACACTCAAAACTCAGGTGAGGTACCCCTGGATGATTTGAAATAGCACTTTGCATGGAAGACTTTGTGTGGGTAACTTGCTCAAGTGCTAGCACTATTTATCCCAAAACACTTGCTGAAATGTGCCTGTTCTCTCCACCAAATATAAATGGAGTTTCAGATAAACAGCTGTCTGAATTGTGGTGGGGCAAATCTGACTCAGTTCCTTCTGTTTGTACTCTTCTTATCCTCATTGTGATGGAATCACTTTGTAGGCATGGCCAAATCACTTTACTTCCTTCATTAGCTAATCTAGAATTGGGAAGAATTAGTTATCTAATTCTGAAGAAGCATGTGGGAAGAAACAAGTAACAGGAGCTTTTTGCACAATGAGAAAAAAGCTGCCTTAATGTCCTCTCCTAATGCAGTGACAGCTGTGGAAAGCATAGCCCTGTGAAAAAGAGAAAGACAAGCCTTGAAAGAGCTGCATACATTATTTTTAAAGCCAGAAGGAGATCTGAATGATGTTTGTAACCTTACTTTATGCATAAAACAGACCGTAGGGTTCTCCTGACTTGATCCTCTTTGCCTCCCAGCCATCATCTCTCAGACTGAGATACACAGATATACGTGACTCATCTTTTTAGAACCTTCCAGCCAGCCCAGGATGCTCTCTTCCCTCACTCCATCCCAGTTAACAAGCCCTTGCAAAAAAAAAACAGGATTCTGGTTTTCATGGAAAGACAGATCAAATACTTGTGTTATTTCCCCCACTCCCTCCTTCTCTTGGAACCAGGTCTCTCTTTTCTTTCCAGGCAAATTTATTTTCTTTCCAAGTTTTCCTCTCTCATCAGCTGAGCACTCTGTTAAAGTGTGGTACTCCCTGCCACAGACTGTTTCAGAGATGAACCTAAGAGATAATCCTATTAATCAGACTCAGATCAGACTTTTTCAGGGAAATAAAGCTCATTGAGATACCAAGATAATTCTCTAATGCCTGTCTAAAAAATTCTCAGAGTTGCCTGTTCCTGAAAGCTAGGACAGCACTTGGGCAGTGTTATCGAATGTTTGACTTCTTACCCTCTCTTTACACATCAAGGTATGCAGCATTATCAATGGTGGGGCCTCAGGTCTGACATTTATCCTTAGGTGACTGCCAGGGCTTTGAAGGGCATTTTAGAGTTCACTTATTAAATGTTATTAAAGTGTAATCGTGTGAACAAATGTCAGGTCTGGAGTTGGAACCAGACTTTACATTGGGACCCACCCTAATAATCCAGGGGAATTTGGATCCAGGTTCTCTATTTATACAGCAGCCATTTATGAGAATCAGAATAGGAAGCAAAACTCCCAAGTTTGAGTCTCTTTCTGCATTTAGGTAAGGTGGAATTTGGGATCAGTGTTTCTGAAGCCATGGGTGAGCAGTGGGACAGGTTGTCTGTAATTAACAAGTACTACTGTTACACTGAAGTGCCAGATGGGTTAAGGTAACCAACCATTAGCCAGAGAAGTCTTGTATGGTCCATCCATGCTTTTTCAAAGATCAGTGTGGCTTTGTATTCACAGCTGTTCCATTGGGGAACACTAAGGCTATCAAGATAGGATGTATCTCACCTAACTCAGAGGAGAGATCCCTTTACCTAAATATAGGCACTTAGTACCTTTTGAGATGCTCTGTCAGCCTCATGTGAGTCTGGCAGGGAAGATATAGATCCTCTAGAAAGTCCTTCCCCTTCTGAAGTAGTAGGATACAGCATGACACCAAAATGGCCTTCAGTGCCTGTTTTTAGGCAACTAAATGTAGCCCTGTAATACAGCCCTGTAATATATACACTCCCGACAAGTTTGTCTGTGCAAGTCCCATGAAGAGGAGCTTCAACAGAGGGAGAGACATCTCATACCAAAGTAAACGTCCCAAATAGACAGCAGGAACTCTATTGTTGAAGTAGCTATTTGTCTCTGCTGTTTATTAAAGGAGCTGTTGGTAACTAGCTTAGGGCTATCTACAAGGCACTTTTATTGCAGTCATGAGGCCATCCTTTCCCTCATTTGAAAGTTTCTATAGCAAAGGAAAATTCAGGGGAAAAAGAAGGAAAGACAACATTAGTATGACAATGAGATGTTTGCAAATCACATACCTTGCTGACAAGTACACGACCACAAACATTCAGGGTGACAGTCACTCTGAAACGCAGACTTTTAGCTTACTGAGTATATCTGCAGACAGATTTTAGTTTGTCTTCAGACCCTCAAGCTTAAATTCTTCATCCCAAGTGACTAAGGATACGCAGTATATTCCAGGCCAGAACCGGGAAGAGAATTCAGGTTGAGTTACCAATGCCCCTGTCTTGGCCTCAGTGTTCCTCTCTCCCAGTAAATGTTATGGGTATAAAGTCCCTACCAGGCTTTCCTCTGACACCTGGGCAGCCCATTAGAAGTAAGCACTAACACATCTGCCTTTTGCTGTTACAGACAGATTAGGTCACTTATCAGCTCTGTCACAGCTATCAGTGCCACCTGTAGTCCCTAGCTCTGCAAGAACCTTGGTCAGTGCTATGGTCTTGGGTAGCTGAGTTCTCTCCCTCATGTGGCCTCCACTGGGATGCTCAGCTCTTGGTGGCACCTAGCACACAGCAAGCATCAACTGAGGCAGTCAGAATTAATGCTGCCAACCAGATAAACAAGCCAACTGTCACCAGGGATCAGTGTGTGCAAATAAACATGAAAATCTAGGTGAGAAGTACTAATAGATCCTTTGTGTATGTTGTCGTTTTCTCTCAGCAGCCCTTGGATGGGGGAGCTCATGGAAAAGAGTGAGAATAGCAAATTCATTTATATAGAATAAGAATATCTCTACTGAAGTAACTCCCAAACTTTACAGCTAGCAATTCTCCTTCTGGACTGATGAATCACTTCTGCAATTTAATTTTGAAGAAGATAAAAATCCCTGTTTTTTTCTGATGCAGCCTGTGGCAATTTGAATTTCCAGTTCTCTGCTGTCACATCAAACTAGAACTCCCAAAACTTGAAATGCTTTCTCCAGTCCAGTTCATCATGTTAATCCCATGTGATTAGTCCTGCTTATATTTGGAACTTGCCCTTGCCTAATAGTCTCTAATTCCATCTGGCACCTTCCATTGCGATTGCAAAAGCAGCAAGTTTTGGATCGGTGCCTTTTTGGAATCCTTGATGGAAGTAACCCAAACCTGACTCTGAGCTGACAAAGAACGTCAAGATTTGGTGGTTTAATTTCAGAGGCAAATGTTTTCTTTCTGTGGGTGAAGGACACCCCCGCCTACCTGCCCTTCAGTAGGTTCTCTCCAAACAATTCCCTTTGTGTTCCCGGGGAATGGTGCAGTTGCTAATGTGAAGAGTTTAAGATTCACGTCAAACCAGTGGTTTGAAGCAGTTGTCTCTGATGAATAAAGCGAGAACCGTTTGACTTCATGCTCTTCAATACAACAAAGACAATTCCAGCAAGAGCAAGTATACAAGCTGCATACACTGTTTTATTTATTTCTTAGGTTCCCCATGGCCCTGCTCTGCTAAGAAAAATGTCACATAACTCTTAGAGAAGCATTTTGGTATCTCACGTAATAAGCATTTAATGTACAAGATTCCCAACACTGCCAGTCTCCCAGTGTCTATTCGAGTGCTTATTGCACCATTTGTTATAAATAACATTACAATAACCACAGGGAATGATGTGATGGATGCCAAGATACCGTAATCATCAAAACACACCACATTTCATTGGGGGAAAAAAAAAGAGCATATTTCTAGAACACCTTTGTGTTAGCAGCTCTGCTGCAGTGTTCAGCTGGAAGGCAGTCACAGAGTTCTTCCATTCACGGACCACAAAATGCCAGGAGCCCTGGGACCCTGGAAATGAGAGATAAATGTGTTGATAAATGTCTTCTCACAAGCTTAGGTTGTGACCTCAGCAGTCTTGAGATAACAGTTCGGCAGTTCTGACATCGTCAACAATCTTGAGATAGTTCCATGTGTTGCAAGCTACGCTACTTTGTAGTGAAAGCAACACAGAACTTGCTCCTAGGTGCCAAATCCCTCTGCTGATCACAGTATACAAGTCACAATCTTCTTTTCAGATTTTTTTTTCTTTTTCTTTCCTGTTTACACTGAGAGGAAACTTGTCTGAGAAACTCTCTAGCATATGCAACAACAGCAATTAGAGCAAATCTCAATTCTCAGCATTGAGATGGTAACAGAAATAATAATTACCCGGCTCAGCAGATTAAAAATAGAAGTGGTAAATCTGTCATTTCAGCTTCAATGACAGTGAAAAAAAAAAAAATCATTTTTCAGGAATGATTTAACTGCTCTATTTCAAATGTCTCTTGTAGTGTGCAATGAGTGGACTCCACTGAATCTGAAGGGAGTCCAGTGTGACTTGGTTACATTCAGATCTCTGCAATGCAGTCTTGCACCAGGGGTCTTGCGAGCCCCACCTAATCTAAGGATGGTTTCGGATGCATTCTGTGTCAGCACAGCACAGAGCTGCCAATACTCTACACAGCGAGCCTTGGGTGAGCCAAGACAGAGCCAGAAGCAAAGATCCAAACAAATCCCACCCTTAGCTCCTTGTGGCACCCAAAAAAGGAGTAAAAGGGTGTAAAAATAAGGCTACTTGCTGGGACCGTTAGTTTCATTCTACATTTTAATTCCTGTTTTGAAAGGATTAGTAGCTGTTGGATATTTGCTTGCATAATCTGGTATTTCTGGTAAACTTCTGAGTCTGCTGCAATCAGTGATAAAGCTGAGAGGCTGTTTTTGATCAGATTGGAATTGCAAAATGTATCTTTTAAGGTGTATCTCATCCTTTAAGCCACTCTTTGACTCACAGGTCTTATTTTTTCCTCTCTCTTCCTTCTTTTCCAGATAAATTTTGTATTCCTATTTAACATAGTTAGGATTTTAATGACAAAGCTGAGAGCTTCAACCACTTCAGAGACAATACAGTACAGGTAAGTCAGCTGGTGCTTCTTGCTGTTTGTGGTATTTGCAAAGAACTGCCTTGCCTGTCCTGTCCTTGTCCCGTCTTTGTCTTTCCAGATGCCACTGTGATTTAGAGGGTGTCCTTCTTTCCACTTGAGCTCCTATAGTTAGCTCCACAGTATTTATTTTTGCAGGCTCTCTTTAAAGTGTGCCTGTGTTCTCTCTGTCCACTCCATTTCGATATCCAAACAATGGAAACCGCCAAGGCGTACAGGTACAGAGACAGCTGTGCACTGCCAGGGCCCCAGCTCCATCAGGTTTACATTTATCTTAATGAACGTGTGAAATTTCCCCTTTCCAGTGAAATCCAAACTGTCAGTGAGGACAGAAACTTTATCAATTTCTGTATGTGTACAAGCATAAGCATTATATGATACAAATATGTCCTAACTCCTCTCACTGAGGAATAGACCATCCATTAAGCTAATATGATGCATCAGTGCTTCTTTGTCTCATTTTCTAGCTTTGTAGATGCAGAGCAATACCAAGACTTCCCAATAACTTGTGTATGTGCATATTAAGATCCATGTTCATAATAAGATCCTACCAGAGTCAGAAGTTAAAGAACAGAGCCTGGGCCAAAGCACTCATACCACATCTGTAATCAATAGCAGTATTATTACTGATGATTACTGTGCACATACAGGCATTTAAAGTAGAGTTTAATGGTATTTGTAAACTGTAGGTTATGGGAAAAAAGGGTGTTCATGCCTCTTCAGCTGCCACCAGCATTAGCATAACCATTCAGTGGGTTGCACCCACGCTAACTAATCCTCAACACATTATTACCTATTTATGAGGTGCCTTTTTATGTATTTATTTTATTTACTTATTTTTTATTAAATACATTTTTGTTTATATATACGTATGTTCTTATATTTTATTTATGAGGCAGATCAGTTCCCCGAGCTGGGTGACCGTACAACCTCACAAACACAAGTGTGGTAGAAAGAAAAAGTCAGGAATGTTTAGCCCAGGGCAGCAGAAGGAAGGTGGACTTCTGTCAGCCTTGTGGACTTATATCAGACCCAAACGGTCCTGAAAAAAATAATTCGTAGAGATCAGGAGATGCCGAGTGTCTTTTCTGTCTTACTATTTGCAGTCTCCTGCAACATGAGCCAGTGTTTTGGAGCATTTATGGACAGACATGTCCTTGCTCTGAGAAATAGCTCTGTTTTTGTGGGGTGATATTGGCCACAATCCTCTAAATCATTTCTAGATAAAATCTCAGTGTATTAAGCTGAGGTTCGAATCCTGATGTCCTCAATCATCCTGCTCTTGACTTTGGAGGCAGTTTTCCTGCAGTAATGGGGGTTTGTTGTTTTACCTGGTTCCTTCCTTTCACTCCTGTCTGTGGCTTGGAGACAAATGTGAAGTTAATGCAATAGTCTGTTTTTCTTGTTCAGATTCTTCTTTGCACAATTCATAAGAAATTAAGAGGAAAAAATTACCCCTTTTCATGCTCAAACCTCATGCTATAAAACTAAAACTAGCATGAAAAAAAAAAAAAAAGCAACCAACAATTCAAATCTCATTATATTTTACTCCCTGCTGCAGTTGGCGGGGATTAGAGATATTAGATTTTGAGGCAATCTAAAGTAACTGCCTTCCTCCTTGAACAGATGATGATGATCTTATCCTCACTACAAGCTCTGTGAGGGAATCTTCCTTTTTTTTTTTTTTTTTTTTTTTTTCACAGCCTAAATAGAAACCCTTACGATTCCAGGAAAGCCTGGGGCAAGGCTTGCTGCTCTAAAGCCGAGTACTCCAAACATTTGTTAAGCAAGTATTAAATAATGTGGCAGCCAGTTTGTTAAAACTGTCGCTGTCTCCTGACACTGACAGTGCTTTTGTGCCTACCCACCTACCTGCCTTTATCCACCTTTTGCAGCCTTATTATAGAAATTTATAGAGACTTAGCAAAATTGCAGTCTTACGTCTTTGTAAAGTACCTAGCACAATGAGGTGTTGTTTTGCTTCTGGCATCTCAAGACACTATTACAGCCCCAATAATAAAGATTAGCCCCTGATAATTCTGTCAATAACAACTAATGTTTCATTGTGCACCATCTGCTTGTTTATTATTTGTAAGACAGCCCTAAACCGTTGCATTGGGGATACAGATGTTGCAGGGAGCGTGAGCATTTACACTCCAGACAGAATCAAAAGGTGGGCACAGGGAAGGTCTCACAGGCACAGCAGTCCTACCCCAGTGCAGGATTTACCACCTTATCATCCTGAGGTGTAACAAATCACTCCTGCAAAGAATCTCAAAACCTTCAGCCTAATGCAAGCCCTGGAGATAGGACAGAAACTCTCCAGAGGAAGAAGAGGCAGAAGCAGAAGGATGTAAAAAAGGTTTCTACCTCTCTCCTGGAGTTCAGGGTATGGGGACAAACAGCAGGATTCAAAGGCAAAGGCTTTCCCAGAATACTTTACTTCGAGTGGTCAGGCACTGGTCAGAAACTTATTTCACAAACCCACCTGTGGTTTCACAACTCGAAGTGGAGGCTGACATTCTTTCCCAGCCCCCCCTGCTAAACTCTCTCCAGCCTTTTGGCCACGGAGTCAAGCTCAAATGCTTGAATTATTTGGCCATTGTGCAAACAGAGGCTTTTACCGTTGCCCTTAGAGAATGTCCTATAAGCATGCCCTGAGAGATGGAGATACCTACAGGGAGCAGTTGTACTCCCTAATTCCAAGCACCTGTGTTAGACACTAGACAGAACTTTACATATGAATTTTGCTCTGGAAGTGGTTCCTTCCTCCAGTGACAATACATGTTGGACAGCCCTGAGCAGCCATGTCTTAAGAAATCCTTGCTTCTTCTTGGCTACTCCCTGTTCAAGATGGGCAGGCGCTGAACTATCTCAAGGAGGCACCTAAGTTCCCTCTCCAGCTAACGTAGGTACTTCACATCCCTCTGAATTGCTCTGAGACTTGTGCCCTCTCTCCACTTAGGGAGTGATCTGTTTGGGTGGGGTCATTCTACAGTGGTTCAGGTAACACAGTTTTATCTTCTGCTCACTTGTGTTTTCTCTTTTTTCCCCACAGGAAAGCAGTCAAGGCAACTTTAGTTCTTCTGCCTCTGCTAGGCATCACATATATGCTTTTCTTCGTCAACCCTGGTGAAGATGACATTTCCCAGATTGTTTTCATCTATTTCAATTCCTTTCTGCAGTCTTTCCAGGTAGGAGAGCAATTTTACATCTGGTATTGGCTAAAAGGATCCTCAGTGCTTTTCAGCCATGAAGCATATGGCAGTAAAGTCTATGATACAAATAATACTTGAAAAGTGCTCAGCTTTGTTATTTTTGCTTACTTAATAGATATATTCAGCATGTCTTATGAAGTGGAGGACTCTTCTCAGGTGTATACCAGAGGGATTTACCTCCCTTATCAGCACTATGTTTAGTCTACAGCTACAGGTCTTTATCTAAGCTCCATCTAAAGTCAGGGGACAGATGATGTTTCATCCCATCAGAAACTACATGAGAGAGGATGGTGAATCATGCTTCCAAGCTGCCTCTCTCTCTTCACAAAGCTAGCTGAGATTTAGACTAGATGTTCCTAAAGCAAAAGGAAACAAATCCTACCTGCTGAGTTGACTTGATTAAGACATTAACTATGTCCTAAATCTTACCCAGCCTCTCACCCCAGTGCTCCTGCAGTTCTGAGTATACTCAGCCATCAGACCATAACAAATCTTTGAGCACTTGTGCCCTATTTCCTTTTTCCACTACCTTTTATAGGAGTTCTGCCAGTCGTAAAAGGCAGTGGAAGGTGAGTGTCCCAGCTTTCCGGATTTGGGAAAAAAAGAAGAAGAAAAAAAGTGACTGAAATAATTGTATCATATTTGGTCATTTACTTCTGGTTAGGTGTGTTCTATGGTTCTACCTCTGCTTAAAGACCCCTCCTGGTCTGGAGTGGAATTGTGTTTGATATTAATGTTTTACCTTTGATATCTGCAGGGGCAAATGTTTTGATACCCAGTTTGTCAATGCAAATACATGACACACGTTCTGTCAAGCCAAATCTAAGGCTGTGTAATACAAAAGTTTGGGGCTTTGGATTACTGTATTACTGATTGCATGTTTAGCTTTGAAGCACAGAGCATCCCACCAGAAATTGAAACTGAAAATTGAAAAAGAAAAAATGATGGTTTTAATCAATGAGCAAAGGAACTTTAGCTCTTACCATGGAAGCAATACACATTTTTCATTCCCTGAAATTAATTGTATTGCTCAAGGTCTCCAAAAATGATGCACTGCTTATTTTATTGTTAGTGTTACGAAGACATACGTAAGAAAGGAGGGATGGTGAATCTCTGCTTTATGGTGACAATAATTGCAGTCCATTGCTGAAAGCAGAATGGATGGGACTCAGATTTAAACATGAAAGCATCATCATGTTGTCGTCTGAATTTCCATTATGGTCATTGCAATCTTTGCAATCATTAGAGAGGTGTAGTCACTGCTGTCAATAGATTCCGCAGTGCACTTCAGCTCAGTTGAACGAAAGCAACCTGATGAAACACAAGAGCATCCAAGGCCATTTGACACCCCCCTGTGGTGTCCAAGACATACGCATAGAACTGGCAAGCATGACACAGGACCTGTGCCATTTTGGGGAGGCAACTGGAAGCTGTAGAAAGGCTTTAGCACAACTGAATTGACAATCCACTCAATCAGTGGAAGAGCTGTCTAGATTCTAGCTCTTATATATTAACAGTGAGCTGCAAGACACCTGGTATCTTGTCATGAAATTGTAGGGTAAAGATATTGTGTTGCTGGAAATGGATGTCAACAAGGTTGTGATTATACTCAGAATGATACCAGGTGAAAGCTCAGTCCCCAGTTCTTCCTGTGAAAATACTTACCTAATAACTGACTGCTTTCTATTCTTTCCAGGGTTTCTTTGTGTCAGTATTTTACTGCTTCTTGAATGGGGAGGTAAGTAGTGTCTTCTGCTGTCAGCGTGATTAATTCTTGGGAGGTGGAACCTATTTGAGTGCCTGATTGTAGAGCATGAGATGTTTTTACATGAGGTCATAGTCCCATCAGTCTGTTCCTCTTGAAGAAGATTCTGTTAATGTGCATCTGAATTTCCCAGCCCTCTTTGTGGGTGTTCTGTGTTCACAAAACTTTATCCCATTCAGCTCCAGCTGGGAGGGCAGAGCAGAAGAGGAGTATTCTCAGATTGTATTTTTTTTCCCACATTTTAAGAAAACCTTCTTTGAGGTTTCTCATTAATTCTTAATATGATTTCTGGGCATACATAAGCAGTGCTTCTCATCTGGGCTCTCATTAAGGTTATGCTACAGGTGACCCATTTTTTTTAATGGGATTGCCATGCTGAGCTGAGTGAGTTAGTTTTTCTGTGTGGGTATCTCTGTCTAAGTGATCAATACCTGTTGTAAATAATCGGGAACAGGGTTGGTGTGCTCCTTTTGAATTAGTTCTGGGGAACTGATACTCATGTAAGAAATGTCTCACTAATATCTCTTTGTGTTTGATTTACACCACAAAGTGTGAGAGATTTATTTTTTTCCCTGCTTACAGTGCCTGTGTCTAATTTATCTGCATTATGCATGTCATTTTATTCCAGTTAAAGTTTGTGCCTCTGCAGAAATGAATCTAATGTCTTAGTTATTCCTGCAGAATCAGTATATATTTTATATATACTGCTTTTAGTTTCATTGTGAGCTCCCTATGTGGCACTATGAAAAGGAATGAGCATGTCTCCTCACCTTTCTAGACGTCAACCAATGAAGCACCAGCATTTTGGTGTTTCTTTTTTTTGTTGTTGTTGTTGTTGTTGTCTTTGGTTTTAATGTTGTTGCTTTTTGCTTTTCTTCATTTCATGCCTTCCTCATATTAACTCAACTCTGAGGTGATGTTAACAAGAAGCAACACTGCTTTCCCAGGTTAGGCACATGCTATTTTTATAAACAGCCAGCAGAGTGTCCTCGGCTCTCTTTCTAACCTTCCTCCAATGAATTATGACCATTCCATCTGCCTCTTAATAAGTAGGTAAAGTCTTCCCCCAAAAGTACTGACTCCTTAACTGGGACAACAGTTACCTGAAAACCTTGCTACCTATCTGAGTTGTTTTATGATCACACTTGTTTTTCTTTTTTGTTTGTTTGTTTTTCTTTCTTTTGTTTGTTTTTTATCGTGAGCCATTGTGCTGCACAATCTGATGAAGTTGAAGGAACCAAAAGACTCACGTATCAACAGTCAGAACTTTGTATTAGCCCAGCGCACTTCTATTTTGTGGACTTGAACTAGGGCCAGGTCATACCAGGCTTTCGCTCTTCTGGCTGCTCTTGGATTCTTTCAGCTGTCCTGAAGTGGAAGAAGCATCTCCTTCTTCACTACAGCAGTCTGAAGTTTTCTGTCCACGGCCATGAACCCACTTCCCATGCAGTAGCTTTCTGTATAACTAGTTCAAGCCAGTCAATACAATCTCCTTCTCATCAGGTTAACTTACACCTCTATTTGCTCACCTGCACAACTCTAGACATTACTGGCAGTATGGACTAGCTCTCTGCTGATTCTGATGCTTGCCTAGACACTTAGCTCATATGTAGACACCTACGAACAGCTAAAGTTGTGAGCTAAATCTTCCCTGCTCTCATATGTTTACATAATGTATAACTTGACTGACTAAACCATGGAAACTGCCTAAATAAGTCTTTGAGATATAACATAAAACTAAGTCCCCCAGATATTGCAGCATTTTCTCTTTGAAAAGGGACTTTGGATTCATCTTATGGTATTGTGGGCACGTCTTTGAAGTATCATAAAGGTTTTAAAGGGTAAAATTTCCTGCTCTGTTCCAGCTGCAGCTCTGCAAAGCTTAGAAACAAGTAGAAAATTCAATGGCTTTTCAGACTCTTCTGAGTTTCTAATGATGTTGACCAGAAAAAAAATACATATATCTTATAGTAAACCATTGTAAAAGCTCTCCCGTGTGATACTGCCTATCCTTTCCAGATCTCCCTACACTCATAAAGTATTCTAAAACAGCTTATGTTTCCCACATCACATTCCAAAGCCACATCAGACTGCAAACGCTTGCAATTATGCCGTGTCTTGCCTCCTTGTGAAGTGTAACCTGTACAGGCAGCATTGCCAGAAAAAGGCATATGTGAGGGCCTTGGTTGTTAGCACAGCGGAAGTGTTTTTCCTTATCATTAAATTCCATATCTAAGCAGTGAAAGCTATATTCATTTATTGCTCAGTTAGATTTGCAGTACATTAAGCATTCCTCAGATATCTACTATGAAAAATCCTGTATTTCTTAGTCCATGTGAACAGGATCACATTGGAAAAGAAGTACCAAAATATCATTTGCATTCTCCTACATCAGTTGCTTTCAGGGAGTCATCTCAGCTAGGAGTGGTGATGAAGGAAATGCCACTCAATCTCCCAGCATTGTAAGTAAAATCCACAGTAGATTTAGCTCATTTAATAGTTAATTGCATCATCCGATAAGATTGTAGTGTAACAAAGACTTTTTTTATTTTGAGAAGTGAATCTGCATAAATGTCCATATGGAATAGTTATTGCAGAACTTCCATAAATTTCCTCTTCGTAGAACAGCCTGAAACCTTTATAAATATCACTGAAGCCTTGATGAATTATCATCTCTTTAGTCAGCCTGGTATTCCTGTCTGTGTGATAGATGAGCTGATGATTTGCTGTCTCAGAAGTTTATAAATACATCAGGTTCTCCAGCTATGCCAGACTTGGGTACTTTAAATGCATGCAATAGTCTTTAGCAGGTTATTTAGCCCACACAGTGCCAAGCCTGCTCTTAATTATGACACAAACAAAAAAAAATATAGAAAATTAATTAATTTAAAATTTAAATAATGCTGTGATCTCAGCTGCATCTCCACCATTTCATATTTGATAGATGCCACTAGGTTCCTGTAAACTCCTAATGACAGTCTGTAGTAGAGCCCATGACTGCTGGCAGTAGAGTTCACACAATATGGATCACAGATGACAGTTATCAAAGTTTCTGCTTTTTGTCAGTGTTCTACCTGTTAAGTTTGCAAAAGAAGCAGAGAAGAGTTTCTGCTGTGTAACATCTTGTAGCCTCCCTTTATTTAAACAAATGTGGACTTATGACTTAGAGCAGAAATTTGTTGCTTCTCTTCCTAAGAGCAATTTTGCACCAGATCAGAGGAATTATATTTCCCTCGATTCCACAACAGATTTCAGACTGATGTAGGAGGAGCTTTGTTGGCTGCAGTGAGAATTAAGCTGATGGGCCAGGTGTTGAGAGAGTGTGTATCATTCAAGCCCCCTTTCTGGAGATATGGCTCTTCAGGTATTGAATATAAATGTCTTTCCAAGCTGATACATAATATTATACACAAGCTATTCCAGTGAATCAAGGGAGAAGAAGCAGTTTAGATACAGAACTGACAGTCTTTTTTTTTTTTTTTTTTTTTTTTTTTGTTCTGAAAAGCTCTGAAGCTCTGAAGCTGTTGTGAACAAACTGCGTGTGCCAGGGGTGAGCATGAGGGGCCACTAGCACTTGACTCATATTAAGCAGCTCTAGAGACCTTATGGAAAAAAGTTGTCCTTGTTGGATGCATAGAACATCTACTAAACCTAGAGGGCAAAAATATGCAAATTTCATTTAATCTGAAGCATCTCTGCACTTCCAAGAAAATTGAGATCAAGATGTTTTGAGAATCCCAGATGTTATGAAAAATGACAATGACAAAAGATGTATGCATTTTCGTTACATAACACTTTGAAAGTATGAATGTTGGTTGTGGGGTTTTTTTTCAGTGACTGCAAAAATCAAAATGCTCCTCAAAAAGTTCTCCATCAATTCACAAATCACAAGATTGAATTTAATTTCACATAACATAGGATTTAACAAATGAAAAGTTTAAGATGGAGTTCTCTTGGAACAAGAGTATATGTTGGCATGGAGCTGTGCTGAACAGAATATACTTTCACAGAACTTCTATTGGATATTTTTTTCCTAGAATCATAGAATTGTTTGGGCTAGAAGGGACCCTTAAAGATCACCCAGTGCCACCCCCTGCCATGGGCAGGGACTCCTCCCAGCAGCCCAGGCTGCCCCATCCAGCCTGGCCTTGGGCACTGCCAGGGATGGGGCAGCCACAGCTCCTCTGGGCAGCCTGGGACAGGGCCTCACCACCTTCTGGGTAGAGAGTTTATTTCTTACTACAGTTCATTAAAGAAAACTTTAGGATATTTGAGTTGATGAGAATTACTCTACCTAGATCAGTTTGATTGTAACATAATAATCTATAAGCAGTGATATGCTTTCATGGTATTTCATCTTTATGTAAGTATGGATGAGAGAATAGATTTATAAAAAAAAATAAATCATCTCTTCAGCCTCTGTAGTGCAAGCTGATGAATTCCATCCAGCAACTGCACTTGATAGTATGTGTTTAATTAAAATGCTTGTCTTTTAAAAGGTTGCTTGGTGTGGGATTCATCTCACATGGTACATGATTTTTCTGACAATGATCTTGAGAAATGAATGTTGGAAGAAAACATTATCTATCAAGGTCACTGCCAGATCTGAAACTTAATAAAGGCTCAGTGAAGGTTATAGTCCTTAGGCATATGTAGAATATTCTTGAAATTCCTTTATTTGCATGATATGAAATCTAGGATAAATATTCATTATAATTTCATTACCAAAAGAGACTCACTGTTACTAGGCCTAACAAATGATCAGTGAAGACAGGGAAAAAGTGCACTTACTGCGTTTCATATTCCAAGTGTATCTAACTGCATGGTTATGTTAGCTGTGGTCTTATAGCTGCTGTTGGTTGGAGTCTGGAAGGAAGGAGGTCAGATCTCAGATGCAATGCACCCTAGAAAAGGAAATAAAATATTTCTGGTCGGCCACTGGTAACCCTTCAGAGGAATGAGAACTTCACTGGGAGACCTGTCTCCAGTCCTGTTACCTCAGCAAAGGCATGATGTAAACAAGAGGATAAAGAGGGAAAGGATCCCTGCCCCCAGAGAATACCTCTTCTTGTTGTTAGGTGCTTTATGTCATTTCCAATAGCCATCAGTGTTGACCCCTGAGAGAGTTCTCTGATCTTTGGAAGACTTAACAACCCTAATAGGAGATAATAACATAGCTGTACAATAACAGAGTGCTTGTGAATGAAGGTGGTGATGTGTTAGAGTGACCCAAATTTATAAAGTGATACTGCTTGATGAATGGGAAAAGAGAGAAGTCACCTCTAGCAAACAAAATGAAGGAAATAAGGGCAATCCTGATCAAACACAATGGCAAAAATAAAATAAAATAAAATCATACTGAGGATATATCAGCATTAGAAGAAAGGCTGAGAGGCATTTTGAGATGTCTAACTTTGTATGTACTCAAAATGGCTGGATAATTCTAAAGTGTTGGACCAGAAACCTTCTGGGGTCCATTCTAAACGTAATTATTCTGTAATTCCTGAGTCTTATATCCATAACAAGGTGGTTGTCCTTCAACCATGCCTGGGGGGCATACATAGCTAGCAAGGGTTGTGTCTGAAATTCTCTTGCAAAGAATGAATTCTCATCTCAAGCAAATTCTAGTATTATCTGGTCAATATCAACAATCAGCTATGAATTCACATTTAAGATAGAAAGCAATTATCTGACTTAGACGGAAACCATAACCAGAGAGCAACAGAACACGTAACTTCGTTAGATGGCACTGTAAATTATTCTCACAACTAGGTGCAAGACAAGGATAAATATGTTTAATTTTTGTATATTGACCCTTTACCCAGGCACCATCTGTCTCTCAAAATCTATTAAGCTCAAAGTGGCTTACTTTGATCTGATCATCTTGGGAGGCTATTCATTATAATAGCCAGCTATGAATCATGACCTAAATGGTTAGTCATCCACCTGCCCATCAATCTAAGCAGACTTCACATTAATCATCCTGAACCCAAAGGACACGCATTAAGCGTTCCTCCAAATCGCTGAATAAATATGAATATGGGGGTGGACTAGAGGGCTAAAGTTTAATTCCGTCTTCCACAATTATTGTTTTCTGAGCAAAGGGACCCAACAATATGGATGTGAGTACTATTGTTAAATGCCCCTGGGAATGACTGGTCAATATAAAGTCAAACCTTCCCGTTGGGACCACCAGGTCGTGGTTCATTACAGGACTACAGTCTCCTTCCACTGCCCATCTCCTCACCCAGGTGTTTTCTGGTAGAAAGTCACCTTCACAGAAAATCACCTGTGAGTCCAGCAGGTCTCTTCAGAGTAGCATCCTATAAGAAAGAGAAGATCTAGGCATGCTGAAGGATAGGAACTGGCCTGAAGATCCTTCCACACCCCGTTTTCCTTTTCATCTGCAGTGCTGCTGTTGTGGCAGTGACTCCAGAGCACTCCACAACAAAAGCACAAAGTCTTGGCTTGGGCTGATTGCATTTATGGCCTCCCCCTCAAATGGTTGGTTCTGCTTTTTACCAGTCCCTTTGCGGCCCAGAAAAAGGGAGCAGCATTTGTCTCCTGCACAAAATGTGCAACAAATCTTTACTAGTCAGAACTGTGATATCTTCTGAAACAGTTGTATACATTAACAAAATTGCACTGTTGTAATCTTGGAAATTAGGCTTCAGTGTCCCAGTCTGGCAGGTGCTGCAGAACTATCAGCCTGTTACTGCGATGTATTGAAATGCTGCCAAAGACTCTTGGGGAAAAAAAAAGAAAAGAAAAAAGAGTTGCAAACCAGTTAAGCCAGGTAATTTGGAGGGAGAAAAAAAAACTTAATAATGGTACATAAAATAGCAATGTGATGAAAAGGTCCACCTGAGCTTCATTGGTGGAAGATTACAGGATTTATTACCACATTTCCTTTGAGCTTTGCAGATTAATTTTTATACTACATCCACTCCCTACCCTACTAGGATTAAACACTGGTAACGGCATCTTTATAGAGACATTTGGCTCCTTTCTTTGTCTGATGGTAAACTGGTCATCTCTGGTCCAAGATTTGGCTCTACTGGGAGTCTTGAAAAGCTACCAATAGGGTACGGTATGACATAGGTATAGTTGTTTGGTTATTTAACACAATAAAAAAACTTAGTCCTATCTCTCTGAGAGCATTAGTGTTCCTCATCACCAGATCCTCAAGTCTGGCAGTCCAGTGAGGTCTGTGCTTAGGCCGTTCTGTTTCTTTGCTTCCATTCAGGATTACACTTACCTAATCTTTACAAGGATCTGGGCTTGGTCCATAGGCTTTTTCACAACATTTACTGTTAATGCCTTTTAGATTAAATACCTTTCTCTCTTGAGGAACACCTTACTCCTCTGGAAAACAAGGTATTAAGTAAAGCATCGCCTTACTTTAAATTCTAATATATAATGGATGGAATTTATTCCCCTAATGTCGGACATCTGATACATACACATTTGCAGGTAAGCTGATCACTCTCAACTCCCTTTATAGGCAGTGATTCACCCAAATGAGAGTAGAATTCATTTGACCTATTTCAGTTGTCTCTTTTGGAGGAACTGTTGCCAGCATCTCTTGGCCATTCCTGGCTGTGTCTCTGCTGGATACATGCAGAGGCCAGGGCTTCAGAAGCTTCCTGGAAGCAGATTCCACTACAGGATCAAACCCAATGAGACAGACTGGTGCCCTGAAATTTAAAGTCTTCATAGCCAGTTCCCTCTTGCTGCTCTTTTGAAAGTCCCTCTTCCTCATCCATAGCTTACAATATAATTGAATAAATCTTCATCAACTTTCCCACAATTTGCACCACCATTTGCAACCAAAGATGTTTAAATTCCAGGGTGATTCTCCAGTGACCTCCAACTGCAGCACCAGGATCTGAAGCATGGCACAAAGACAAGTGAAACTTGATGAATTTGTTACTAAAACTGATTTTCACAGAGCAAAAACTGGTCTATTGCAAAGCCCATTGAGAACTATAGGAACTACTTTTATTCCATTTGCTTTTAGATCAGGTTTTCTGGGAGTAAAAAGGAGCATATGAACAAAACGAGAACATAATTAAGGTTTTAAGGTCGTTAAGGTTATATAATCATTAAGGTTATATAGTCACAGACTGCTGAGCATGACTCTTCAGTAATCAGAGTCCCTGTTGTCCCTCTGCCCCTCACTTGTTAACATTTACATGTGTGGTATATCCTCTGGGGACAGAGTATGGAGGGGTCCCAGCAGTCTTCCTTTCAGCTTCCATTGCCATGACGGCTCCTTTAATCCTATTGTTATTATCAGAGTCTTCCTTTTTACCTCTGTGACTACTCTTATATTTCAGTATTGCATCAAGAAGCCCCCAGTGAATGGACCTTTTTGTTCTAAGCACTGTGTAAATGGTTCAAGCTATCTTCTGTCTGCTAATA
This sequence comes from Netta rufina, assembly GCF_964035555.1. NCBI lineage: Eukaryota > Metazoa > Chordata > Aves > Anseriformes > Anatidae > Netta > Netta rufina. Next base: position 4,816,763 of record NC_140124.1, read on the forward strand.
AGACATGACATTTCTTCCAAAAATTTATTTTAATGTCACTGAAGGCTCCTTCCTCAGCTCATTTCTAATTGATGGCTGCAAGAAATTAGCCAGCAGCTAGTGTGTAGCACAAATAATAGCTATATGAAGCTGCTGTCCATTTTGTCAAAAGCAAACCCTCTTTGCATCTTTTCATTCTTCTTCTGCAAAAAAGTAGCCAGCAGCTAGTGTACAGCACAAAGAATAGCAATATGAAGTTGCTGTCTGTTTTATCAAAAGCAAACCCTCTTTGCATCTTTTCATCCTTCTCTCCATCCCTTCCATTCTTTTTGTTGTTCTTCTGATGGGAGGCTTTTAATAATTTTCTCTGATCAGATGTGAATTTTTGTGATTTTCAGATGTGATGTCAAAGTTTGAGAACTTCTCAGTTGGGTGATCCAGTTGGGATAAACAAACTATCACCCACTGACATCTGTCTGTCCCATCAGCTGAATTCTTTCTCTTGACTGCTGAGAGAAGTGCCCACAGTCTGTAGGCACAAATCTGTTGGTAAATCTGATTTGACCACACATTCAGGAACTGTGATTATGATTACATCTAATTTGATCGCACGTTCAGGAACTGTGATTTGCACAGGGGGCAAAATGCAAAGAGAGGAAAAGGGTGACTCTGAGGGAGCAACTATGTGAATGAAAAAGACAGACCAAGGGTCACTGCAGAGAACCAAGCTGTCTGCTCGGCCGCGTGGAGAAACTTCACATCATGTCAAGCAACTGAAGTTACACAGGGATGAAGCTTGTAAATTGTATTTACAAGGCTGTTTGATAAGCTTTAACTGCTGATGATAGTGTGTATGCTTCTTTGAGCTATTACTGGCAAATGCTGTTAATTTCAGGTCATAGAGGTGCTAATACTGACTCTAAGACATGGTACTGCCTCTACAAATGCTTAACAAACAGGCGTAGTTGTTCTGATGATTAACAACTGGGTTTGAAGTTGCTATTTTGCTTTTTCTGTTCTTCTTCGTCCCCTGTGTAATAGCTTTTTTTTTTTTTAACATATTATTATAGCAGTTACAGCCATTTTTCTTTTTTTCTTTTCTGACCTGAAGTTAAGCCAGCATTTTGTCTCTGAGTTCAGCTGTAAGAGATAAATTTGAGCTTAACCTTTCCTGCTTATGCTTTGGTCACATCCTAATTGCAGTGAATTATTTTCTCATTAAAAAAATGCTTTGCACTTATCCTCGTAAGTGCAGAGTCTATTTTCACGGGGCTAGACCATTAGGAATGGCTCCAGCTGTACAAGACAACAGCACTTTTGTTACTACTTTTTACACAAAGCTGGTAAGCAAACCATGTCATAAAAGCCATTCAGACAACTGCTTGTTTAGACTCACGTCTTTATCTCCAGGTGTCTCTTTTTGACTTGATTGGTTTGAAGCTCAAATGATAAATCTAATCTGGCTTCTCTGTCGGAGTAAGTATCTGCTCACACAAGTTGCTCAGAAACTTTACTTTTGCATCAGAGATGAAAAAAATCACCTTTATGAAGGACTTAAGTGGGTTGCGGGCTCTCTGTGTAAGGGTGAATTCCACTCCACCAGAATGGGGGAAAAAACTTTATTAACAAAATCTCAATATTTGGTGACATATGGGGAGAAATGAGCATTCAACAGGCAATGTCCCTCTGCAGAATAAGTCCCATGTTCTTCATGGGATGATTTCAAGATACTAGTTATCCTCTGACACTTTACATCTTATTACATTTGTATTAGGTGCCCAACATTTAGCGAAGCTAGTTTTGCACTCGATGGAGCAAGTTGTACTTAATTTAATTCCACATACCTAAACCACCTCCTTTGGGGGAACATCTCTTTCTCCAGTAACTACACTGAAAGCATAAATAATTGGCCAAGACTAAGTACCAAGCTTTCAGATGATACGCATCCAACCTTGCACGTACAAGACACCTACATTCTCTCTTGGGTGTATGTTATATGTTCCCTTAAATCCAGAAGCAGAAGTAAATATCCCTTTGCCACTCCAGGTAGAACCATGGTAGATTTGCAAATAGTGACAGCCAGGGAAGCACAGCACCATGATGCATATTCCTTCCACTGTTCCTCATATTTTACCTAGATGTTCAGTGAGCCAGTGAGGGCTGTTGTATGAGACAAGTTAAAGTGAGCAGTGCAGGTGGCTTCTACTTTAGTAGCGTAGAGCTGAGTCAGCCCATCCTGCCTCTGGCTGTCTAATATAAACATCTCATTTAACTCACTTTGTAGGCTGACCAGCCTCCACCTTGAAACTAGTGGGGGTGTTTGTACCTACGACTTCATAATAAGAGGGTCTTCCAGAAATCCTCTGAAGTGTTTAACCACATTGTTCTCATTCCGAGCTCAAATTCATTTGTGATGATAGTGCTTCTCCTGGCAGTGCTGTTTTTCAGCTTAAATCCTTCTTTCTCTTTGGTGTTCACTCTTTCGCTTCTCCATGCAAGTGGTTCCCTGATAGACTTTATTTTTCTAGGGTCTGTCCCACCCCTATTAACTGTGAACCACATTAGTTTATATTTAATTAAATCGACAATTCAAAATCAAAAGAAAGAAACCTGCTGTGGTGCTCTCCTCACCTTGCTATAAACACGTGCAACAAAATTGTCTCAAGTGTTAGAGCAAGCAGCACAGATCACACAGAACCAAGAAAGTACCCAAAGAAAGAAATCCTTGGGTCTGTTTTGCCCAGTCTGTACCTGCCAAAAAGATTCTGGTAGAAAAGCCATATTTCCAACTTCAGGATTCCCCTGCCAAGGCACCAAAGAGGGAAATTGCAAAACTGTTTTCCAAGTTGTTCCTTACAAACCTAAAATAGGGTGTGCTTCATTTACAACTCCTGTGATGATAGGGCTCAGAGTTTCTAAGCAGTGCTACAAGCTATGGGTCTAACTCTGTGAAGACCCACCAAGAAATGAGAGAATTGCAATCATCTGAGACATGGAGTGCAGATCCCCCCTTCCCATGCTGTGCTTATAGACCACTGTATGTATTAACCATTATTCCCATTCATCTAAGACACTTCATGCTGACAGTGTGGGGTTTGGGTGGGAAATACGACTTCTACTTGAGTTCATCAACTCATTCAAGCATAATATATAGACAGCATGTTGGAGCTGGTCTGAGGTGGGGCTGGTGAGTGTGCATTCCTCATGTTTTGAGTAGACTTCACACTACACCTGAAGACTGAATACAGGCTTTAGAAGAAACTGAGAAAAGCAGTGGCTGTGCAGCTTTGGACGATTTGTTTCAATACCATCCTCCCTGTAGTTCCAATATTGATTATAAATACACCCAGCATGGCTTTGATCTACCTCACCCAGGTGCTCAGAGCTGAGAAGCTTTGTCAGTAAGGTTTCTCAAAGGCTATGCAAGCCCATGCCAGGCCTCATATGGTTGCCATGGTAGTTGAACCATGTTGAGGTCTACTCTATGGCAACATCACTGCTACTAATACCCAAGCTTTAGCCTGGCAGTGGTAAAACGGCAATAAGAGCTCTCCTTAAATTTTGAGGGATGCAATGAAGATAAGTACATTAAAGATTGGAAAACATTCAGAGTAAGATATCTATATTGTCTAAATTTAGCTAAATTTATAATCCAAACATCTAAACAGAGCTGGTTGTCTAGACTCACTTTATAACTAATGAAAAGAAACATGCATTTTTCATTTATCTTAGTATATGATCTATTTTGGACATCTGTTTTAGGAGGAGATGCATTATACATTTTGACCATACTGCCTTGGTCAGGAAGAGAACTGTGGGTCAGTAGATGAGGTTTAATGTCTACATTATACTATTTATAACCCCATCTTCTCAAAACGTGTTTTTGGCAAAGGAGGCCCTGGCTTGATATAGAGGTTGGATTGATACAAAAAATATTCTTCCTTCAAAGTTGACTGGATTTCAGGTTGGCAGCAGAACATCAGCATCCTTTCCAAATGTCATGTCTATGATTACCTATCCAAGAAGCTGGACCCAGATTCATCTCACCTAAATTTGAAGACTTACCTAGCTGCCTGGGTTAGGGGACTGAATTGCTCTTAAGTCGCTACAATAAGTGGAGATCAACTGAAATACGCAGAAACTGGTCTAAATAGTTCATTTCAGGTTTTGACTTTGAGTTTTGTCTTCCGGTGATTTGGCAGGAAGATGTTGCAGTCTATGTTAGGAGAATCTCCAGCCTTCCTTCCAGTTATGTTTTTGGCTAAGATCCCTATCACCTGTCTTTCTCTTGCTTGTATACATATGGATTTGAGCTAGAGCTCCTGGGCTCCCTCTGTGGTCCATACAAAAAATACTCAGAGTTTGAGACTCACCTGGCATATTACAACCATCTCCTTGAGGCTGACCTTCCATTGACTGCAGAATAGCTCTCCAAGCCTGTACAGGGAGCCCACAGGGATTAGCTCAAGTATGTCCATGGTGTAGACACCAAGGTTTAGTTAGATAATCTGGATGTTCTGTCGAGTACAAAGGAAGCAGAGACAACTACAGTGCCTGTGATAGGGACTCTCTAAGACAACCATCAGGTACATCCATCTCAAGGGCTTGATTCAGCTGTGTAAGTTTAGACATTCATTGCCATTTGAAATGCTCTGGGGTATTTAAGACATCAGATATAAGACATGAGACATGAGAAACATATGCCTTTCCCAGAGCACAGTACCCAAGAGAATATCAAGTGAACTAGACGCACAAATGTAGGAAGCCGAATCAAGCCCTGTGTTTCAAATGCTCACCAGCTATCATCATTTTTCTCAGTGCTACCTAGTGTCCCTTTACTGAGGACACCTGCATATTCTAAGTGTTCATGTCCTTTCCTTTTTCTCTCACCAGGTCCGCTCTGCTGCCAGGAAAAGATGGCACCGCTGGCAAGACCATCACTCGCTCCGAGTACGTGTGGCACGTGCCATGTCTATCCCCACATCTCCAACACGAATCAGCTTCCATAGCATCAAACAGACCGCAGCTGTGTGATACACCCTGCACATATACGCACCACCTGGTGGCCTTCAGGGTTCTTCTTTCTTCACTCTCCCCAAAACCCTTTTCTTCAGACTTTCTTCCTTTATTCTGCACTGCGCTTTTTCGCAATGAGGTGCCCATCACGTTTTTGTGGACTCTCATCTCCCACGTTCATAATGCTGCTTTAAGACAACCAGGCAAAAGCCTCTTGGAGTTGATGGTGGCAAAGCAGATTCAAAGAAGAAAGAGGTTCAACTGACTGCACCTTGTGGAAGTTCACAACACGAAGCCTAAAACAGCACAGTGGCAGGAACAATCAATTTTTTCTCTTTACTTTTTTCCCTTCTGTATTGTGGTGAACAAAGACTATTTTCAACATGCTGCCCATCTCACCCTGTATATTGGTTCCCAATGATTTCAACAGTTTGGTGTGTAGATAGCCCGTCTCTTTCTTGGTCCTTTGTAAAAAAAATTCTTCTCCACAGAACTGTCATTTGAGAACATGTGGCAGCAGGAAAAAGAGCATCTGAGAAGTGGTGTGAAGAATCTGAATTTATCTACCTTCCCCACTTCACCCTTTGATAGACTGGTAGCTGCCAGGGCATCACTGGACTGCTTAACACAGGGCAGTTTGCCTTGCAAGAACCATGCCCTGTTCATACACAGAGTTTTGAAAGGACAGCAATGTCTCTAGATAGCTCTATAAAGTATCCTTAATCCTCTTACCCCCATGCTTTTAACAGAATGTAAGTAGCCCTTGGAAAGTCTTTGTTTGGTTTCAGCTAAGAGCATTGGGGTGGGGAAGGACAACAGAACATGTTTGCTGGGTTTAAAAAATATAAAAGGGAAGCACTGTAAAAAAAAATCAATAATAAGAAGAAGGTGTTTGAGTCATGAAGATAGTGCTATATGCTGCACAAAGATTATCTATTCAGCATTTTGAACTAGAGCAGTTGTATCTACTAGGCTTTTTATGTGATGTTCAAAAATACTGTATATTTTCAATAATAAACACTACTCTGGGTTGGTTTCAATAAAACCAAGCATCATTTTCTTTACTCTGGAAAGGAAAAGGAACCCTGACTACCAGTAGATTTGAGAGTGTTCTTACATCTACGACCAAAGAAAGAAATCCTGTGTGATAATAAGCCAGGAAGAACAACTTCAGGATAACATCTGAGGACATTTATACGATTAACTGTTGTGCCCCTTCCCAGCACATGGTGTTACTCTACACCCCTGTCCCCCTATACTCCCCCTCACTCTGCTTCTTTGCCATAGCAGAAGGAAAAAAACAAGCTGCGTAGTATATTCCCCAACATTTATATCAGTGCTGGAGTGATTTGTACTTTCCATTTTTGCATGCTTGCTCTGAGTTTTCTTCACAAGTATTAGAGGACTCTTGAGAGCAATCTGGATCTGAATTCCCGGATCCTGGTACTATTTAAATTGGTCTCTGTGGTTTTCAGGACTACACAAGTCTGAAAAATCTCTTGGGAGGCACCGATGTTAACTCAAGCCTTTTGGAGGCATCCTGTCATAACAGCTCCATCACATTTAACTTTGAGCTGATTGGCAATTCATAGCAAATTTAAATTAACAAGTTAAAATTGCATCACTATTCCCCATCCTAAATCTCATCTGGATTCACGTTCCTCAATGAGATGACTGAGAGAGCGGGGAGATTTGAGGTGCTGTCTGGGAGGCCTACCATCTCTGCTGAAGAGGAGGAGCAGGGATGAGTCTTCACATCACTCTCTGTGTGGTGTGCCAACTATCGTGATAGATTGCAGTGCAGCAGAGACATGTAGGATTGGAAATGTGCCTGTCCGTGTCACTCATCGCTGTCAGTGCCCTGATTTCTGCAAAGCAATGCAAGCTAACTTCATGGTAGCTGGGAAATTGAAGTGTCTGTTGCGAGACAGCTGTGTCAGTGCTTTTAAACATCACATGCATCACGACGGCCATGCGCGGCCTCCTGCCATGTCTCTCAACAACATTCATCCTGGCTGAGGGTTTCCAGTCGGAGACTGGATCCAAAGCTCCTCACATTATATTCAGTTAGCTCAAGCACTTCTGCCTGCTTCGTGGCTGCCCAGTGGATAGCCTATGAATGGTCTGTAGGCTGCTTGAGCATTTGATGTCCCTCCTGGTAGGCAATGAGGAATGGAGTCTGTGTGTCCTAGAGCTCATGTTCTGGCTCTGCCAGAGCCACAGCCTGAGGGGCACAGTCTGTGGACTCTGTGTTTTCAAGGGGGTCACCTTCAGTCTTCTCTGGGCACAAGTTTCAAGTCTCTGGAGTGACTCTTGCTGATATTAACTGACCTGATGTCAGGCCCACATTTTCATGCTCCATATTCCCTTTGGTTCCCAATATAAAGGCAACTCCTATCTTTGTCTTTCTCTCCTCCACATCAAGAACTAGGCAGACCACAGGGCAATCGAGATCTCCTGATGAAAGCTGCCATAGAAACAGGGAGGGGAAAGTAGTCTCCATGGATATAGTGCTTTGAAGCCTGGCTCTCTTTCCCCCAGCCCATCAACTGATCAATATCATTTCATTGCTGCCTTCAGTTCACCTGTCTGTTTGTATCTTTCATTTGCTTTTATTAGGTGCAGTAAGATCCCACTCAACACCGCAAATATGATTCAGCATAGCCCATGGTAGCTGTGAAACCAGGTGAAGAGCTAAGAGAAAAACCCTGAAGAGCTAATACCCATCCTAAGTTTTCCTCACTGCTGTGGGCATGCACCCAGCTCTGAAGGGCAAAGCACAATACAGCAGCACAGCGATGCTTTCACAGGACTGGGTTTAAAATAAATAAATAAATAAGGCTTCTAGTACCATTTATTTGAAATGTTGCAGGAATCTCAGCTGGCTTCCAGCTGTCAGTCCATAAAAGTAACTCTATGGCAGGTGCAGATGTCCCACCTTCCCTAAAGTGTTCCAGATGTACATAGGCATCTATGTCTGCCTTGTACACTTCACTGCTCTGATTTTCCCGTAGAGAGAAATCAAAGAAGTGGACATGGTCAAATTAGCTAACCCAGGATCCTGCAGATAAGCCTTTATTTATTAAAGAGTGTAAGGAGACCCAGTTACCAAGGAGGGTCTGTGCTGCCTTTCTCTTCCAGCAATGAGTGATGTAAAGTGCACTGAAGTCATTAATATAAAGTGCACTGAAGCCATTAAGATTTGCACTACCTAAAGAAACAGGGCTACAAGGGGCTCTCTGCTTTCTCTACTGCTAGGAACAGTTCAAAAAGAAAAATATGGCAGTCTATTTTATTTGTGCCAACAATTAGAAGATAAAAATAACTTTTTCTGATTCTGCAAGTTCTCACTTATTAAAACTGGGAAGGACAAGTCCCCAGTTCTCTTTATGGGTAGCAATGCTGATATTCTTGACTCATCTGTACTGTACAGTCCAAAGGGCTGTGAAGGATTTTCATGCTGCCTTGTGAAAGTGACAATGATTTGCTGATTAGCTGGGATACCTGGGAGCAGAGCAACTGAGATTATTTACAGACGTCCTGGAGAGCAAAGGGAAATTCCTTGGCTTTATGGCTCACCTGAAGGTGAGGACCAGCAGGCTGGAAAAGCATCCAGGGATCTTTGTGGACAGTGAGGAACCCAGGCTAGGCTTATACCCTGGCAGAAAGTCAGCTAAAAGCAGATGTCTGCAGAGAAGTCCATACTTTGTGCTCATTTGTCCACATCTAGATTCTGTGCCCAGTCTTCCCACCACCCCATCCAGTACAAGAAGACACTGATAAACTAGAGCAAGGTCAGCCAAGGGACACCAAGATGCCCAGGGCTGGAATCAACCATGTACAGAAATATTAGAGGAGCTGGGCTGGTTCATCCTCAGGAGAAGAAAGCCTTGAGGGGCTCTCACAGCAGCCTGCAGACACCTACAAGGAAATTACTGAGACAACAGATCCCAGCCTTTCTAAGTGGCATGGGGCAGGAGGACAAGAGAAAAGACACAACTGGAACAAGAAGGGGTCAGATGAGACATAAGCTCAAAGATTTTCCCCAGGGGGACAGCCAAGCAACAGGACAGGTTGCCCAGTGAGGGCGTTTAGTTGAAAATCTCCAACATCCAGATGGATAAATCCCTTAGTGATCTGGTCTGCGGTTGTAGCTGAGCCTGTTGTGAGCAGAGATTTGGACTGAAGACCTCCTGAGGTCCCCTGTGACTTGTATTACCCTGCCATCCTAGCAGTACTGATGTCAGTCATGCCACTAACACTACGAGCAGGGTTTAGCTTCTCGTTTCTTTCAGGTGCACCTCGGGAGTCTTGGAAACATGCTTATGTCCCCACCTTCAAAAAAAAAGCTTCTACCACCGCTTTCTCCTGGCAAGGGTGCAAAGATGAATAAAGTCACATCTGCATTAGGCAAACCCATCTCCTTTATAATGTGAGGCCTTTCAGTGCCTCTTGTCCCTTCAACAAAATAACATTGGGGTGATTCAGATGTGCCTTTTGGATCCGCAGGAGAAGTTCACTGCCAGGAGAATGGCTGTGGATCTGACGGGGTGACAACCTCTGTGTGTGTTCCTGTACCAGGGTATGCAATGTACATGTGCATCCCATTGCATGTGTGTGTGTACGCCCGTGTGCAAGAAGAAAAGCGATCAAGTTACTTTAGATTTACAGCATATTGTGCAGGAAGCAAAGGGGGTGTCTGGGTTTCGGTGAATTATTATGGAAACGAACATCCATGAACACTTAAGTGCTTGAATCAGAACTCATAAGAGCTCTTCCAGGAAAATGTTTGCAGTGCTGAGTGTTGCAGATAATGCTCATGCCAACTGGCATGTGAGCGCAAGTGAAAGCTGTCTTTGGATCTGGACTAACTGCTTCTTTCTGAAACTGTTTAATTCTTCTCACCCTCCCCCTTTGCAATAATTCCCCAATACCAGCTTGCAGGGGAGATGACACATCGCATCCCCCTGACCATTGCCCCTGGGAGTCAGCAATGCTGCTCTGCCGCCCCTTGCGCATGAGGACATGAGTTTGGGGACCAGGTTTGGTCCTGAGGAATCACTCTGAAGATTTGTTGGTAAATTCCATTTTAGGTGCACGGCTTCCTAGCCTTCTCTGCCATTTTTTTCTTCCATGCTAAGCTCCAGCCCCCAGTAGATAACAGTAAAACTCCCTGTATCTGGCACAGAGGGTCACTGAGCATCAGCACCACCCACTCCAGTGGGCACACGTGGGCAGTGCTGGCCACCAGACCACAGCAGAGAGGTTCTCAGAGCTCACAGCATCAGGAAGGAACAAATCGAAGATGTGCCATTCTGAACAGCCACCTGGAAAACCTGGCAGCACTCTGTTGGGTGGTGAGGAGAAGAGAGAGAGATGGGACCAAGCGTTTTGGTACACCGTGAGATGGGAGGATGTGCCTCCAGGGCACAAAGGTCAGTATGGCTTAAGGACAAGAGAAAAAAAAAAAAAAGGTGCTGATGCTTTTTGCAGAGTAACTGTGGTCAGGCAGATGTTGAAGTCCAATTTCAGATGATGGTTACAAGGATGAACACATCAAACAGGCAGTGCCCACTGGAGAAGTCTTCCCAGAGTCAGGAAAAGCTCTAGGGACTCTCAGCAGCAGCAATGCCACAGCCTGTCGCCAGAGCAAGGAGAAGCTAACCCTTCAACACCTGCAGCACACTGAGAGTAGCAAGCACGAGGAAGATGGCTTTGGACAGCCTCTTACTGCCTCACATCTGAACAGAAATTCAACTCCTGGAGGAGCCCACGTGTCTCCAGAAGCTCTTCTCCTTCCCCAGCAGGTCTGGAGGGGCTGGAAGTCGGTCCCTCCTAGCCCCTTCACTATACATTTGTTACCACTAAGCAGCAGGGTGGCGCCTTAGATGGTTTTCTTAGTTTCACCCATTTATAGATAAAGAGTTCTTGAAGCATGCTGTTTCGGGGATGGCTCTCCATTTGGTTGGCACTGAGGCAAACAGTGCTGTTTTCCTGGATGCCCTTAGGCTTGCACAGGATTTCCTTTCAGTGTTAAGACAGTTTTGGTGGAGTTGGCTGGAATAGCACAGCCCTGAACCTGAGGTATATAGTGCATAACTTTAATTGCCAGCAGTGCTTATGACCTTGGCTTATGACCTGCTCTTTGGTCAGCCTCACCATGTCTGCAGTGTAGCTACCTGCTTCTACAGCCACCATGGGCTTTCTTATTAACCCACAGAGAGAAACAAGCACTTTGGAGGTTATGGTCTTCTGAGCTCCCACCCAGAAAACAGTATTTACCTATGCAAAAAGGATATTGTAGGTTCTTGAGTGTAAAGGCTTCACATAAATCCTTCAGATTTTTGTAGATTGGTTCATTTTAGTCCTTTTCTCATTTAGTGCAGAAGAGCTGGAAGATAACAAGCATCTCCCGAGAAACTTTTGGAAAAGAAACAGAGCATGCCTACAAATTGTGGGCTGAGAGCAAAATATGTAGTTAAAACAAAAAACATGCACCATCTGGATGGTTCTGTTGCAGTGTACAATGGTTTCTTAAGATTCTCCACGTGCTAATTAGTGTAGCAGGAAGAAAACACTTTCGATTACCATAATTACTGTAGAGCAGTGCTATAGTGACCTTAAACTATGAGGAGCCAAAGCTTTAAAAAAAAAAAACAAAAACAACTTATAAAACTTTAATGAGATCCCCAGATGCTAATGAGCGAGCCAGCTTCTATGAAAGGTATCTTATCCATGCTCAGCTGCCTCCGGAGGCTGTGAAATGAGCCCTCTGACCCTTCTGGCACATCTCCCCTCCGCATTCCCAGGCTGCAAGGGGTCACGTCAAAGGCTGAGCTGATTAATTGCACCCCGGACAGCAGCATATGCCGAGTGATTGATTCGGTCTTCTGGGGAGGCAAAATGACAACTTACAAAGCTGCTGGCAAGGTCGTAAGGAAGAGCAAGAGCACTTTGCAGGGATGTTTTGCTCGGTGTGAAGGTGGTTGTTAATGAGCTGCCTGACCCCAGATGTGCAGGGAGCAGTGGTTAACCTGAGGAACCCCAATCCTGGCCAGCTACACCCAGCTGAAAGCACATTTGGGCAGCAGAAACTGCTGCACATCCTTCCACTGGCTTGCCCGTGATTTAGTTATTGACTCATTTTGACCTGGGGCATGCTCACTGACCACTGAGTTACGGCCCGGCAGTTCGGTCAGAGACTCACTGGTCAGCTGGATTTTTTGGGATCGTTTCTCCTTGCTACAAGGCTGAAGCAACATTTTGGCTGGCTCAGGAGCAGTGTGCGACTGAGGCAATGATCATGGCCAAGCTCCAGTTTTGTTTGTGAGATCTGCTGATTGCTGTGGTCTCGTATCTCATGGGGTCCCCCCCAGTCTCCTCTCTTTGCCTTGTAACTGGTCTGGGGTTTGCTCAGTTCTGGAAATGTCTGCAGGTACTTCATATAATTCATCAAGTCTAGAGCATCCTTTCTTTAATAAAAAGATTATATATCATTTTGGGACATTAAAACAAACAAACAAACAAAATACAAGCTGGTTATCCTATGCTGTGTTGCTACAACAGCAACACTCAAGGGAAAGTTGGAGTTCACTCTGAATAGCTAATGATGGCTTTTATTGGCCTTCTGTTTGTTTGCATGTATATATAGGAGCACAGTTTTTTTTTTTTTTTTTCAGTCCTGTTGTTTACTTGAGAAGATTTTTTAAGGCTAAAAAAATGACTCACAGACCAAGAAATTCTCAGAAAGCAAATAAGTGCTAGATTGGGAATGGGGCACCCACGTACTCTTCCCACCACTTCTGTAGAATTTTGGTGTCACTCCAGGGAAGCTGCTTTCCTTTTATTAGTTTCCTTCTGCATCTGTGTAGCTGAGCCCTTAGTCTGGAAGTTCTTTGGGGTACAGACTTGGTGGATGTCTGTATAACATCTAGCACCTAACATGGTATGGACTACTTTTTCAATGTGTAACACCAAAATACAAAAAAATATAGTGATCTGAGAGGTGTACTGTTCAATCCACAGCTGAAACCTAGTGTACAATTTTGGGTCAGAGTAGTCCACCTGTGACTTAGTGCAGCCAGCTGGGGTGTGAGTTGTATACATCATGCTAGAGGTGGCTGCCTAACACATTGTCACCTATAAATAATGTGAAAGACATTTTTCCATACTATTGACCAAATGTGTGTTGGGGTCTAAGGATGCAGGTGGACACCTAGTGGGATTTTCAGATTTCTCCATGTAGAATCCGTGCTGCAGAAAGCTCCTTGGCTCCATTGCAGAGAGCAAAAGAATTAATTACAGCCACTGATTTATTTATTTTCTGTTTTGATCATTTAAATCTGACCCACCAAGAGCTTTAAAGACACAAATCGAGCATTTGAACCCAGTGTCTTATACCCTGGGGAAAGAGCAAGTGGCAGGAACAGTGATGCTCTTTATCCTGAAGCCATTTTGGATTTCTCTGATGGCAGTGTATATGAAAATACAAAAAGGAAAAAAAAAAAACTCTGTTATTTTTTACTTGTTCTTTTTTATTTCAGTGAGTAGGCTTTTGTTTTCCTGCTTTTTTTTTTTTTTTTTTTTTTTTTTTTTTTTTGTAGGCAGCGTTTTCCTTTTGCAAGCATAAGTGTATGCAAGTGGTGTCACTTATATACCCAGCTCCATCACCAAATCAGTTTTGGTGTCTGAACCATAACATGACATTTTTCCAATAGATAGCAAATTTATGTCTCTTTCCCAAAAGGGAAATTTGCAGGAACTGTGAAATTTTGCTATTTGCAAAACTGGGTTAAATCAGGAAATAATTTTAACTGAAAGAAATGTTTGTTCAAAATAAAGTTACTGATGACTAAGCTCTGCATTTCACAAGTCAGTGTGAAAAACTGACTTTTCATTAAATATATATACATTTATTTTAAAATCTTAAAAGAGAGAGAGAAAGAGAAAGGATTTTCAAAATGACTAGTGTAAAATCAACTGGAAGCTCTTTACCTGGTGTGTCCCTCTGGTTTTCCCAATTTCTACAGCCTTTGTAGGTTAACAAAGGAGCCTGAGATTACTTCTGCAAAAGTCTAGAGAGGCTAATCCTCCCATGAATAGTTTTTAAAAATAGGAATTCCTTACTGTTTCTTCATTTCTCCCTTAGACATCAGAGATGAAAGCTGTTTGAGAAGTTCCCCAGTCAGTCAGACTGCCACATGCTGCCTGTTCCCAACAGGACTGTTCTTGCTGGCTCTTTCCTTATACTAGACCAGCAACCTACAAAGCAAAAGTCTGTCACTTCGGTGACCACGACACTTATGTTTCCCCTCCAATTTGTCCAACCACCACATGACAAAACACAGACTTATTTCAGACTTCAAAATCTGCATCAGCTTTGGACCTATAGGCATAAAGATGCCTACCTGGCTAGTAAGGACAATGTCTTTCATTAGACACATTCACACCGTTGGAAAAGGTAAATAAGGTTTGGTCACATCATTCCTCCTTCTTCATATACTACGCAGTGCAGATTTTTTTTCTGACAACCAATCAGGCACGTAGCTTTTTAGAGAATCCCTCTCCTCCTCTCTCCTGTCAAGCAGCACCTGGCACACTTTCCATTTAAAACATTCAAGTTCTTTTTCTCTTGGGTTTTGCTATCTGTTGTCATCTGAAGAACTGGTATTAGCTTTCTCCATCAGAAAATTAGGTGCTTGCTAAAAACACATCCTGCCCAAAACTGTGTTACACTGGCGTTCATTGAAACTTAGAAAGCAAAACCCACCGTCGAAGGGGAAGGAATATCCAGAGAACTGGAAGGACTGGCTTTGAGATGGATGGCTTCCAGTCAGCAGCTGTCCGTTCCATTCAGCTGCTCTAAAACTCTCTTCCTTCCAAAATTAATACAAATACACTCTTATGACCTGAATTACAAATGCAAGGATGGGTTGTTGCCTGCCTAGCAAAGATGAGCAAAAGAAAAAGCAGAGAAGAGCTCTGCTTATCTGAGTCTTGGGCTACACCTAGAGGAACAGGGAACATCAGAGGGCTGGATTACCTTTCTAGTCCTGCGAGGAGCCTCTGTCTTCCAGTCACTTCAGCATCCACTCATTTTATCCTTAGCTTCTGTTTTATAGCTTTTTTTATTTATCCTGGCTGGGCATGATACTCCAATTTTTTTCATACGCTCAGCTCCAGAATAAAGACCACTAAATCTTCTTTTGCCAAGCCTACAGCACCTCTGAGGATGCCTCCAGCTGGTCACAGCACCATGCCCATCACAGGGAGATCCTGGAACAGAAATATCTCCAGCAGCATGAGTTCATTAGGAATACAAAGAAGATGAACCCAACTGGGCCTTCTCCTGCTGTTAGGCTGATGGTTAGAGATATGAGGAGATGGGGTGCCAGACAGGGGAAGTACGGTGGATGAGCTTGGAGAGGTTTCTGAGGAGCAGCCAATTCACAGGCTGGGAACAAGGACCAACCATCTGGGCAAGATGATTTAGAGACTGGCCTGACCAGAGATGGGAGAGAGAGTCTGAGCAAAGACTTGCTGAGACCAGGGCAAGGGTTGGATGTAGAAGCAGTGTAAATGGTCTGCCAGTTTCAGTATATACAGAAAATGCTGAAAGGTTTGAAGGCACAGGAGACTCCACTGAAAGCAGACAGCCCCAGGGTTGGAATAGGCAGGTGATGTTCTTGCCCTGGTCAAGGAGAGCTCCATACTGTGCAAGCAACCTTCATTGCCTGGGACAAGTAGCACAGAACAACGTCAGAGACATCCAATGCTGTAACCAATAAAGTTGCCTGAAGGTTTTGATTTGCCTTTTCTGATGAGGATTGTCTCATCTTAGTACTTTTGGGATTATTCTCTCTACATGCTTTACATTTTCACTGGTAAACATATGTGCCTGGCAGTATGTCTCCACAAGTATGCTCCAGGCTAGCCTTCACCTTGTTAACAGCAGCTGGCTTGCTCGTCCTCATTATTTCCCCCCACTCAGTTCATACAGGCTTCCAAAGCATTTTTGCTTTTGTCAGCATTGACAAGTATTGGGAAGCCACTTGCAAAGCAATAAAAGCAAAGCGCTCCATAAAAATATTTCATCAAAGTTGCCAGCTTCATAAATCTTCCAGGAAGGTTGTGGTTCCCTCTCCTGCTGCACTTGTAGAGGCAGAGATGTGAAATAAAACAGATTCCATCTGCCACCCCCTCCGACTCACTGTACGCCTCGGGATCGAAAGGAAAGCCTCGAGCTTGTGCAGACCTAAACCTCATCATGTGACTCCCTCAATAAATCAAACCCTTCCCACACGTTCCGAAATTATATTAGCTTCTAGCCACAAGACATTTATGATTCATGCGGGACAGGCTCCTTGCGAAATGATTACACGCAGTCCCATCTGCAGCATAAAAGCAAAAGGCTGTGCAGTCAAAGTCAATTAAAAAACAAATTCATCAGACCCCCTGGTCCGTGTTTCAGCAAGGAAGAATCACATGTTTTTCCCTGTCAGAGACTCATCAACACCACTTTGAGTGGTGTTATTTATTGGTTGTTCCTATATGAAGCAACAACCCAAACGATCAGATTGTCTAAGTTCTGTTAGTTTACTATTTACAGACAGTGTTATTTTTTTGGAAAGACAGTGTCTGTGTACCCCTCGGGTATGTTATATTCCCCATTCTGAAAAGAGCATCTTTTATTTTCTTGGGCCAGATTAGTATCTGTATCGAGAACCGTGTGAAGGACTCTCCTTAAACTCTGCAGAGATTATGCTAAGTGTGTAGAGCTATCACCATACAGAGGACAGTCTCTGTCTGGGATTTAATGGGCATTAAAAAGGCAGCAACAACCCAGGTGCCTTGCTGCTGTGTGCTTCCTGGGTCACACACGTTGCATCCTCAAGAGACATCTCCATCAGCTGCAAGAGTGCAGCTGATGAGCCCAACCAGCCATCAAAATCTTCTTCTGCCACCCTCCAAGGGCTGGTTGGGCTCACACCTCCCCATCAGGACCCACCTCGCTGAGCAGAAAGCCTAAGATTATGTGTTCGTATGTGGATGTCTTCTAGAAGCTGGTGTCTTCACCCTCATGGTGGCCATTGGAGGTCTTATCCATGCCATGAGCACAGCTCAGAGAGCTGTCGACATGTAGGTGTTTGCCTTCAGGTGAACCCATCATCTCCTGAGCTCCACTGGATGCATTGACTACATTCCCACTGGCTATAAGAGGAGCTTGGAGGCTGGCTCATAGACACCTTCATTTATCTCAGAAGTTGTTCAGCTTGCCTAACATTGCTACTAAGTGCCACCCAAGGAGGCCTGGTGCGTCTGAAACATCCACACAGCGTGGCAGGGTGAGAAAGCAGAGGCCAAGTGGGTCTCCAAAGGCACTAGACACCAGTAGGTGAATCACTTGTGTAGGGCTCTTCCATATCACAAGTGCCCCACTACATTATCATTTTATGTCAAGCCAAGGAAAACTACTTTGTGTTTGTTTAACCTCTCCTCTGCTTTCTACTCTTCATTTGCAGTTGAAATGCTTTGATTACCCTGAATTAGTCACCCAATTTTCTTCCCTCTGTCATTTCCTAAATGAAGACTTTTATTCATTTTGTTCTGTTACCGCAGCTTTGGACAGCGCTTGGGAAAAGAGAGAGAAGGCCCACGGGGTGGTGTCTCATTCTGCTCTGACGACTGAATCAGCACAGAGCAGCAAGCAGGAGGCAGCACATGTGCAAAGGGAGGCAGACGGAGGCTGTAATGAGACAAGATGCCTTCAGATTCGTCTCACGAGGTAGCCACGTAAGGAGAGGGGATGGTGGCAGGGTGTAATAATGGCAAAGTAATGAGGGGATGGACAAAGAGGATCTCACTGTCGTGTTGTATGTGGTACAGGCAGGTGTCACGCTGAGATCTCAGCCCTAAGAAGGAATTGCTACAAGGAAATGGCACTGTCTGGGGTCCACCACCATCATCACATTACCTATCAGGAATGGAAGATAATATGTCTGTTTCTTTACCTAGAGGGTAGTGAAGACTTGAGGGTGTTTTTTTGTTATTTTATTTCTGTGCCCCCCACTTTTCTAGTATGATTAAAACTAATAATAACAATAAAAGCTGTAAAATGGTTACAACTCATACACGATGCCAAATATGATATGGAAATATCCAATTTCCATATGGAAATTTCCAAATATGGAAAATATTTCAAAGTCACAGCGCAGATTTCCATTATAAAACTACTGGCTTTGGCTTTCAAAGTCACAGTGCAGATTTTCATTATAAAACTACTGGCTTTGGCTGGTCTAAGTCACTCAGGGAGAGATGAAGAAAAAAAAAAAAAAAAAAACTGTCAAAAGCAACTCTGAGCCTTTCGTGACTCAGCTGTCAGGATGCGTCAGACCCTCTGGCACAGATACATGCCTGATAGGTAAGTTAGAATCATAGACGCACAGAATCATTTAGATTGGAAAAGACCTCTAAGATCATCTGGTCCAACCATCAACGTAGCACTGCCAAGCCTATCACTAAATCCTGTCCTTAAGCACTGCATCTACACGTCTTTTCAGTACCTCCAGGGATGGTGATTCAGCCACTTCACTGGGCAGCCTGTTCCAATCCTTCACAACCCTTTCTATGAATATTTTTTTCCTAATATCTAACCTAAACCTCTCCTCATGTAACTTAAGGACATTCCCTCTTGCCTTATCACTGAATGCTTGGGATAAGAGGCCGATCCCCACATTGCTAGGCCTCCTTTTAGGTAGTTGTAGAGAATGATAAGGTCTCCTCTGCACCTCCTTTTCTCTAGGCTAAACAAGATGGAGGGAAGTGAAGCCATTGGCATCACCTCCAGCAGTCCTAGGGCATGTCCCCACCATAGGCTGCAGCAACAGGGACGTAAGACCTGTCTCCCATCTCTTTGTCCTGGGGAACCAGCAGAGTCTGCATGCAACTTCCATCACGGGTATCAGCAAGGGCATCATGGACATTTGCTCCTGGGTAACACTATGTACTACATCCCACCATTCTTACTGGGGGAAAGAAGCAGTCTGACAGGTCTCACTGTGCAATTTACACTCCCAGATATATTCCTCATGATGCTTCCATTTCCCCTACACTCTGCAGTTCCCATTCCCTGCATTTCCCCTGCTACCGGCCTGAAAGCCACTCTCTGATGTGCAGGACAGTCTCTGCCCTGCTGTCCTTTTTCCTCAGGAGCCATAATAATATTTTATTATTAGCTTCATTACTGTCCCTCTTTCACAGTTCAAAGTGAAGAACAAAGTGAGCAGCAAAACATTTCCACTGGAAAGCAACAATCTTCCCATCAGACCTCGTCATGTTTATTATCTCCCATTCTCTAAATTAAAATTCCTGGCCATGCTGCACGTACATTGAACATAATAATATAATACTTTATTTATTTTCATAGAGGCTTCACACACATAATATTTTTTCTGTATTAGATCTTCTGGGTTAGTGGTGAACCCCTAATTATTGATACTTGCAGAATATGTACACAGAATTGTTATTTCCTAGGTCTGAGGGACAGAAACATGACAGGAAAACTATAGCCTTTAGTCAAAAAAGCATTATAAAACCTACAGGTCAGATTATGGCACATCCCTGTGAACCACTATTTTCTACATGTTGGAGAAAACAGTTTTTTGCAATTACAGCGCTCTCTACTCAAACAAGGTTTCTCCCTAGGTAGACCTGAGTGCAATGTGCCCTTGTGGCCAAGAAGGCCAACGGTATCATGGGGTGCATTAGGAGTAGTGTTGCCAGTAGGTCAAGGAGGTGATCCGGCCCCTCAGATTAGCCCTGGTGAGGCCTCTCTGGGAGTTCTGGGCTCCCCAGTACAAGAGGGACATGGAGATACTGGAGTGAGTCCATTAGAGGGCTGCTGAAGTGTTGAGAAGACTGGAGAACCTCTCACATGAGGAGAGGCCAAGAAACCCGGGCCTCGTCAGCCTGGAGAAGAGAAGGCCAAGTGGGGATCTTGTTAATGTGCACAAATATCTGAAGGGAGGCTGTCAAGAGGATGGGGCCAGATTCCTTTTAGTGGTGCCCAGTGACAGGACAAGAGGCAGTGGGCACAAACTAAAGCACAGGAAGCTCCAGCTGAATGAGGAAACACTTCTTTACTGTGAGGGTGACAAAGCACCAAACAGGTTGCCCAGGGAGGCTCTGGAGTCTCCTGAGAGGCTGCAGAGTCTCCTTCTCTGGAGATACTCAGAACCTGCCTGGATGTGATCCTGTGTGAGGTGCTGGGCAGGGTGTTGAACTAGGTCACCTCCAGGGGTCCCTTCCAGCCTCAGCTATTTTGTGATTCGGTGTTTTGGTGAGCCTGTAAATGCTTACAGCCTCAATGCTATGTGAGAGCTACTCAGCCCAGGCTCTGGTCTGTATGGTCAGTAGAGGCTGCAAAAGTGAGGGACTAACAAGCTCTGCTTGTTTAGGAAAGTTTAAAAGTCAGGTTTCATCTGCAGACAGTTAAGGAATATCTCCTTTCAAACAAGCATGACTGTGCTGGCTAATGTTGCATCCCAAGGACTCACTTTCTGGTCTTCTGAAACCAATGAACCATGTACACTTTCCCCATTGCCAGCTCTCTGTTTCCATCCCTTATTGTCTCAAACACTGGCCATGACAATCTCCATCTGACCTCAGTTTTCAGTGATTTTCTCTGCTTCTTTCATGTACAAGGAGGCAAACAAAGCCGGGCTTCCAGGCTTCACGTTATGCCCAATGTAGGATTTGGCTGCTGTCTTCTCTATTGGGTTTATTAGCTAATCCAAACACAGCCTGGATCAAGAGTCATTATGGGCTCATGTTATGCCAGCACAAATTCACTGTAAGTAAAGAATAATTAGCTGGTCCAATTAGTGCTCGGCAGAAAATTGAAAGGGAATTATTCAAGGTTTGATACGAATTAGTAAATGCACAGACAGCAGTGTTTGAGAGTCAGACACAGGGAAGTTAAAAATCCTCTTCTTTCTCACACATGCATATTTTTCCCTCTCTGTTGCTGCCAAATATCTGTAGCTCTTTGGAGAAATCACTGAGTTTAACTAACTCTTGGCTGTGCCATCAATCTGGAGACTGCTTGTCTAATTTCATGCAATTGGGAGCCTTCAGCATGTGCCCAAATATCAGATGTAAAAGATCCAATACCCTATTGTCCCAGAGCTACAGTTCTTTCCAGATATTTTTTTTTCTATCCTAATCAGGAATATATTATTATTTATCTAAACATATTCATATTATTTATGTGATTGATCCATCACCAGGTTTTGCAAATAATGACAAGAGGAACTAAGTGTACGTCTGTAATCATTTTTGTCTATTCTTTGCTCCAACAAGCCTTTGAGAGCTAAAACTTGTTTTTGCTGTGGTAGGCCAGACAGAGCAAGGGGTAGACAGACTCCATTCCTCAGCTGGAATCTGGAAGGATTTACCCAGACATAGAAGTATTTGGATCTCCAAAGTGACAAAAGGAAAGGATCCATGAGATTGGACTTAAAAAAGTACAAGTTATGGCTTATTGTTAAGGGAAATTACCACCAAGCGCCAAGCACACAGTGATGTTTACTTTGATTCCACTTTTTCTTTTAACTTCATTCTTGACCATGACTATAATAACTAGAATTGAAACTGTCATTAATCTGGCTAATGTCTTTCCCATTTTTAAGTGCTGAGGACTGAGGACTGTTCTTGCAGAAAGTTCATCCCAGAGCATTAAACTAGCTCCCAGCAATGTTTGCTTTTCCAGAAAACTTTACACTTATTGTGGAAAGTTCTGCCATGCCAAAATGTTATCTACTGGATGAAGTTTCAGATGTTTTCCTCCTTTCCTTGTTCTTGTCATGTGGGAGAGATCAGGAGCATGAACACATTGAGGCCCAGATGAAGACCACTGGTCTAAGACAGGTTTCTGCAGACCTTTACCCTGTCAGACAGCATTTTGTTATTGAACTAAGCCACAACAGAGTGATTGAGAATCAAAATCATAAAATAAAGAAAAAAAAATAGATTTTTTTTTAAGTGGTATTTGCCACATTGTTTACAATTACTGCAAACAATGACATTGGGTAATGGCATTCTTAATAATTTATAATGTAATTAACATTTGAAACATGCATAGAATATGGGGAGGTTTACCTGGACTGTGCTTCCTGAGAGCATTTTATTTTATTTTATTTTATTTTATTTTATTTTATTTTATTTTATTTTATTTTATTTTATTTTATTTTATTTTATTTTATTTTATTTTATTTTATTTTATTTTATTTTTACTGTGGCTTTTCTTTGTTGCCTGTTGGTCTTATACATGAAAATCTGACAACCAAGCTGACAAGTTTCAGTATTGAATATCAGACAGAAGATTAGGTGTAAGCTACATCTTGAGCAAATAATAATTAGGAAACAACTCCTCTAAGAAAATATTTACTGTTTAGAATCATCAAGTCATGAGTTGTTCCCCTCTTTTTCCTAACCATAGACTTTATTAGAAGCAAAGCAAACCAATCCAGGACAAACCTTACATTTTAGTGAAGGCTGGCAAGGATCATGCTTTCTGTAAACATGCACAGTTCAACTCTCTCGGAGGCTGAAGACCAAAGGGATGCAATTTCTCTTCATACTTCTCTACATTCATTCTACCAAAAAAAAAAAAAAACAACCAAACAAACAAACAAACAAAAAAAACCCTGACCTAAGAGAAGTGTTCTC
This sequence comes from Netta rufina, assembly GCF_964035555.1. Taxonomy (NCBI): domain Eukaryota; kingdom Metazoa; phylum Chordata; class Aves; order Anseriformes; family Anatidae; genus Netta; species Netta rufina. The sequence goes on from NC_140124.1 coordinate 4,839,485, forward strand.
CTATTAGGGAGGTGGCACTGGCTGTTTTTTCTCTAGGGGAACTGTAAGCCCTCAAGCTTTCGGCAGGCTGATGCCAGCTCCATTTGTGCTAACACAGACTGGATTTTTGCTTCCAGTCACTTCAGTGTTTTGGAGAGAGGTTGTTGTGTTATTTTTTGTTAGTTGGTTGGTTGTTTTTTAGTTGCCTGGTTGTTTTTCAGTGGAAAGATCTGTTGTGGAGTATGTGCCTTTATGTGGGTATCCATGTGGGGAGGAATGTATCTGTATTTGTATCTCAGCTAAAGTAAAGGCTGAACAGAAAGTTCACCTTTCTTAAACATCCTTCAAATGCTCCTCCAGCATTTTCTATTGTCTCACAAAACACTTTCACAGGGACTTGGCAGGCAGAAAATACCTTCTGTTTTCTGAAGATGAGTAGCAAGTGCACAAGAACAGAACAAAGCATGATAGCATCTCTCAGAGCCCAGGAAGGCAGGGAGAAACCTTGAAATAACACTGCAGATATTACGGTCTTCGTGCAAAAAGTCCTAGTGCCCCCAGGGGCAGCCCATATTCTGAACCCACTGGGATCATTTAATTGCAGTATCATTTCATTTTTACATTACTACAATGCAATGATGAATCATGTCTATCATTTTCCATGGAGCTCCTTTTGATCCTAAAGTGGCAGAATTGGGAGGAGAAACCTGTAGATGAGATCATCATCCCTCCTGAGAAAAGCATTCCCTGAATGTCTGTCTCTACAGAAAAAAATGAAAGACTGCCACTATAAATTTATTTTGCAAAGTGGAACACTGAAATATTTATTTTATGCTACCAACTCTTTTACTGAAAAAAAAAAAAAAAAAGAAAGAAAAAAAGAAAAAAAATTATTTGCACACACAAAAGTACACAGAAAAAAAAATAATAAAAATCTATCCCTAAAGTAAAAAGTAGGGGCAAAACAACCTCCAGCTAAAAAAAAATAAAAAGAAAAAAAGAAAAAAAAAATATCCCAGGTACTCAAAGAAATGTTACTTACTGTGTCTTAGTAATACCCTACAGCATCAGACATATATTCATGGGCTGACGAACACAACACAGGATGTATATGTGGTCACTGAATCATTCTGCTCTAATTTATATCAGTATATACCCAAAACATTACCCAAACACCTATAGGATTATTTCCAAATCATGCTGCTGTGAATCACAGAGGGATTTCATCGGTGATGTACCAATACATCAGTACCTTCTTCTGGACTTGGAGAAACAAAGTCTATCACAAGTGAGTGCCATAGCAACTCAGGCAGGTTTTCTTTTCAAGAAAGAGGCAACAGTGTGAGGAGTGAAGTCAAATTAAAGAAGAATAGTGAATCAGAACAAAGAGGTGACCTTGTCTCTCATCTCTGATTAATGCTGGCTATTTGTTGTTGAATAACACTGCTAAAGACTATACTTTGTGTTTAAGGTACTATTCAGTCTATAAATAGACGGTGCTTCAGGCTGTTTTAAAAAATAAAAATAAAAATCCAGAAATAAAATCACCCAACAGTTCACATCTTGAACAGATGAATATCAGCTTGACTTCCACTGGAATAGAGGTTATGGACAAGTACACTGAAATTTTAAACATGTATCCTACCTCATCTCAGGACACTGAGATTGCTGCTGTTTGTCTGGAGGGAATTGAACTCTGTGGACAAACCTGGGCTAACATCTTCTTTAATGAGTACGCAGGAGTTTGATATCAGCTCGAGGTCTCACAACTTCCTTGGCTGTTTGATAAAATACCAGGAGGTGACAGGGTGGACTTAGGCCCCAGCAAGACCAAAGTGCACGTGAACAATCTCTTGGTGAAGGAGTCTTCTGCAACAAGGGCTCAAAGCAGACAGCAGGGGAGATGCTGGTGATCCAGCCCGGTGTGCCAGAGGAACCACTCTGTCTGTGAGAGGACCCACCCCATCCAAGCTGAAAGGTGGTGCTCGTGGTACTGGAGAAGTACCAGGACAATATGTACATCATGAAGACCGCAGCAACCCCAGTTAGAAAGGAACCACATGCCCTGAGGATGGAGAGCATTCGATCTGAAGTCATTACAATAAAAATCTGAGCAATGCTGATCTTCTGCAGACTCACTCATGCTTTCTGAGACAGACCACTGCATTTTTACCCCTGCTGTTTAGGACTGCGGTTTAGCAAAAATAGGTTTGTTACACTGCAAGTATTTCACTTACCAGTCCCTGTTCTGCCAGAGAGAAATTATTTGTCTATGTGAGAAGTACATAGGCGAGGTGGAGGAAACATGGCAGTAATAATTGTCAGTGAAGGAAGAAAGGAAGGAAGGAAGAAAAACAACATTGACATAAGACAGTCCTGAAGACAAGATTGACCAAATCATGGTGGGATCAAATCTTGCAGTCATTTCTACCTCTCTGGCTACATTACTCATGGCAATGATACAGAATCATGCTGCATAAGCATTTATGGAGTCCAGGTCATGGCACTTGCCTTGGGTGGAAAAGTCTCTTTTGAGTTAATTACCCTGTCCTCCTTATGTGGTCAACAGAAAGGTTGTTGAAGGCTAGTTGAAATCATCAGGAGTACAGAGCATATGTAATCTCATCTCAAAATAGGCATCTGAAATACGTTTTTAGGCCTGTACAAGTGTCTGTTTCTCTCTGCTGGTGATGAAGGGTGTTGAGGAGGACTGGCCCAGCTCTAGAAAACTGCAAGGATGTCAGATCAATCATGCTGATCTGGCTTTTTGATGTGGTTTCACACATCCCATATGAAACCTGCCCCCCATGCAGCTGAGGATCCAAGACACTAATTGAAAGCAAATCTGTAATAACAGCAGCAACCACCACCACAACACAGGCTATTCTAAAACTGTGTGTTCTACCAAACAAGTAGTGCACACCAGAAAACTGTAAGTAGCAGTAATTTGCTTGTATTTAAATGCTTTGTTGACTTAAGGCTACAATAAAGGGGAAAAAATTAGTCTTGAAGGCTTTTTTTTTTTTTTTGTTCAAGGACAAAAACATTGTTAAACATTTTCAGTTCAACAGGGCATTGGTGCAGCCACAAAAATTATCCTGAAAACCCATTTTCCCTGGAGCAACAACATAGCATAGTCTAAAGAAAGAGAGGAATAGCTCTCAGCAAAAATCCCAAACCTTTTTACATGTAAGAGTATGTGCAATTTAAAATCCATTATCCACCGATGTATAAGCTGTGTTCCTTCCACCACTTTTTCAAATGAAAATGTTGTGTCAAAGGCTGGCAGCTGTCATAATGCTTTGATCAGTTCAAATTGCTGCTCTGAATTTAGTATGAAAATTTTAGCTGAGTCAAAGCAACAGAAATTTCCCTAACTCCAGCATTTGACAACCCGATGTCTGCTAGCCGTCTAGGGACGGAGGATCAGGGGAATTTTCCTGCTGGAGTCTGTTCCTGGATCCTTGCTCCTGTGCTACACAGCAGGTACCAGCCAAATCTTTGTGTTTTAGAGGAAACAAAATCAGCAACTGACCCCTAACTCACAGTGGTCCACGTCTCTCTGTGCTGTAGAGCATTTTTGGAGTACAGTAACATTTGAGTAACTCTCAGTTAGCCCTAACACAGCACAGAAAATCTGCTTGTCTTAAAAATGCATCGCAGAGGTAACTATTGGTTATCTTTCAATGTAAATAGGTGAAGAGTAGAAAACAGAGACCATGGACTGGGATAATGGAGTTATTCTGACATATAGGTCTTTGAACAGCCCTGGTTTTGACTCCAGCCATCCCAAATGTGAAATCAGAAGAAGAAAGTGGAGATTTCCTGGAACCTGCAAAGCATAATGGGTGAAGATTCCCCTTACAGGAATATTTACATGTATTTACACTCAGCTTCCTTGGAAATAGCCAGGGGGCAAGCCCTGGAAAAACACATGCAGACCAGGGAAGCAAGGAAGTAGCCCATGAAAGCTCAGGAGTGAGTTTTGCTTGATGCTTTGTTAGCAGGAGACACGGGGGGTGGAGGGGGACAGGCTCACTGGCTCCTCCATGGTTTGCACAGCCGACAAATTGACACTTCACCCATTTAGATGTCTGGTGCAAGTACTAAAGCACCAGAATGGAACATAAATTAGTCTGACGGGTCTCTAAAAGGAATCAAGGTTAAAGGACAAAAATGAATGCATTAAACTCTTAAGCAACAAGTGACAACTGCAAAATGCTAAACGCAAATTGCAGATGCGCACAGAAACCAGCCGTTCCTTTGCGCACTCCTGTCCCATCAGAAATGTCTCAGTGACAGTAGGATGTTCTCTGTAAACATCCTTTCCTCAGCTTCATTTGCCACTGTCTTGGCTCTTTGCCTTCCAGGAGCTATTTAATGTCCCCATTGTGGCCCCAGAGCAAAGAGAGACAATCTGGGATACCAGGGGCAGCCTGGTTTCATCCCCAGCTGTCTCCTTAAGAATGATCCTAGTTGGTAACACCTCAAAATATTTTAAAAATCTCATGAAGGGTCCAAATGCCTAGGTAAGCACACCTTTCCACAGCTCCTGGGACAGTCCTCCTCTTGGCAGACCAAATGGCTTCATGATAGATCTGCTGCCCTCCTGAGAGAGCATCAGCACCCACGCTCCAGTGTTAGGAAACTTGGTGTGCTGTTTGCAGGCTGCTGCTGCTGGTCGTGGAGAAGGACAGCTGATCTCTCCCCAGCCCAATGTGTTATCCCTGAACTACTTCCAGCATGTCTGCAACGTCTCTGCTGACTGCCCATGCTCCAGGACTCCTGAACCCTGGCATCTCCCTCTGCATTTGCAAGCTTTTCTCTTAACAGGTCAAGCTGGCTCCAGTTTTTCCCCTTTGTAGTGAACTATTTCCTTCTTCGCGTCCTCTAAGGCCTCCTGAGGAGCTCTCCGAGGAGCTTGTGATGTCAAAACACACTTGTAAATCATTTATCTGCAGCTTTCCCAGGAAAGAGCAGGCAGGCGCCACCATGTCCCTCTGGGTAAATTCCCACCCTTCTGTCTGAGAGACACGGAGCTGCTCGGAGGATTCTCAGCCCCCCCAAAAAAATTCCTTCAGCTCTTCCTTGTTGCATTACAAGTAGGTGTATGCAAACAAGCCCATCCAAGCACCAAGCCCCATGTTCCCCACATCCTGACTCAAAACAGACACCAACAGGGGATGTGACAAGCCGTGCAATGCATTAGCTCATCCCCGCAGTAGCTTTCACCCACGTCTTGTCCCATCAGAAGGAAGTTTCCCCACTAAAAAATGTCAAACCGTCTCAGCAAAGGATGCTTAGAAATATCTCACTACTTTAAAGAGTCTAATGCTGTTCATAACTCTTTCTAGTGAGTAGTTTTGGATTGTTTTAATGTATTGGCAGTCTCCAGGGCCTGATGGCTGTTGGTAGCAAGCTGATACCTCACACCTACACAGCTGAATCCAACTAATAGTCTCCTGCTGGGCTATTATTTTCTCACCCGTTGCACTGTTCCAGCAGCAGCACTACTGAGTAACTCCACACCAAAAGAAAGGCTGCTGAGAATGATCTCTGTCCTTGAACAGTGTACAGAGTGCCTTGAGCAAAGCTGTGCCATTAAGGAGGGGAAGGGAGCTGATGAAAAGTCCATGCCTGACCTTGCAGTTGCAGTGAGCCTTTTGTACCATGAACAGAATCCAACAGACACTGGAAAAGATGAGGAGGGAAGGAGACCACATGTCTCACCTCCATGGATGCCAGCACATTCCTGACTGGTTAGCAAACCTGCTTCTCATCCAAGATGCTCTCTGATGTGACATTTTTGATGTGCACATGCTTGCACTGGCAGTTTGTGACCGAGTGAGTGTGCAATTCCACAGACAGTATTAAAATGTTCTCTAGAGTTGTGACCAAAAAAAGATACATGGCTTGGAGTTGCTCTGGTAACAGCATAGCCAATGCTCTCAAGTACAGTTCTCAGAAATCTCAGCAGTGTCTTTGTATTCATCCCTCTATCCTTTAAACACATCTCAAATTGTAGCACAACACCAGCACGATGGGATGATTAATGCAGAACATGTGTCCATCTGTATTTTCATCCTGGAAAAATATAGACTCAGGCTTGAGACAGGATGTTACGAAACAACTGCTCTGGAACCCCGGCCCCTGGTCTCCTCCAAGAGCCAAGTGTCCTAGGGAAAGTGGGAAAATTCTTCACCTGTAAAGGTAAAAGCTCTTCCCAGAGGTGTCTTGAGAAAACTCATGGCATTCAGCCATGCAGGGGAGACTCTTAACACTTTCAATGAGGTAATACCATGCAGAATCCTGCTGACAAGACAGAAGCCGACATATCACCCATGGGTTCACCAAAGGATGCCTCCCTCGTTGGCTGTGCAGCCCAGCCCCAGTCACTTAGGGCAGGAGCTTTGCCTTTCCTCACTTGAGAGCTTCACAGCTCGATGCCAGCATCCCTATAGTCACTCTGCACCATGTCCATGCTTCTGAGCAGTTTCTTAGCATTCTGTCTGTATTGCTGGAAATAGAAATGCTGAAGTCTCAGGGATTTTCCCTTTACCAGCTGTGAATTTTTCTGCAGTGAGACTTGCTCTAAGGGATGCCTCTGCACAAGGGCAAGTGGTTCTCTCACCTCCCACATGCTTTATATAATTTCCAGGACTCATCTACAGGATTATGTTGACAGAATGAAGGTGATGGAACCCTTGTCAAGGAAGGAATAGCGAGCAGCTGCTGGGACCTGCCCATGTAGTATCCTACCCTGGCCTGGCCCTGCAAGCCTCACCCCACTGTGTTTTTCCTGAGTGGAGAACCTTTGAATCAAGTGCCTAGGAGAACGGCACCCCAGGGAGACACTTCCACTACTTTCACAGGAATCAGGAAAATGTGGCTTCTTCTTATCTTTTCCCATCCTCACGGCTCCAAACCAAGTTCCGTCTGGGGGTTACCTCCTGTAAGTGCCTCCTGGATGGAGGAAAACCCACTCTACCCCACTCACATGAAGTTCTCCCCTGATCAACAGGGTGCAAGCAGATGTCTTTTCCTTATTACAGTAATGATATATGGGGCCCGTGTCTCCACATTCACCCCAGGCCATTCCCAGGCACAAACATAGTTTCCAGGTCTGCTTCACTGACCACATCCCTAGTGCAGGTGGTAGGGTTCCCAAAAACCCTAGCCTGGCCTTAAGATACTGCAAAGGTCTCCCTGAGTCTCTTTTAGCATATGAAGTACTTTGTAGACAAACACTGTCTGATATTAGCACTGGGAACCACAGGAGGACTGTTGCAAACCAAGTTTGTAGACCAGAGAAGGATCGTAAGTAGAAGCAATACCTTTTATTAATCTAATTAGTTCATCTAGAGAAAGTAGACAAGCTGTTGGGACACAGGCTGTTTCTTTCTGCTGCAGATGCCTTCAGCCTGCTATTCAACCTTCAAAACAATGTGATTTTGAGCAATCACACAGAACGTAATCGGTTGCTAAATCTGGCAGGAAAGCAGGGTTTCCTTGTTTTCCCAAGTTCATGTGAAATTTGGGATTTTTGCCAGGGAGGGGAGTACATGTCTGTGTGAGTGTGATGTGTTGGAGTGACAGGGAGAAAACAAAATGTTTCGTGGTTATTTTTATCTGGGGTTAGTGGTGACTCACAAGGAAATCAGAAGAAAACTTAGACCAGCAAACAAACAAGACAAATCAGGGTGGTGGGCTGGCTTTGCCTGTGTCGGGAAGCCTTGAGGGAACCTGGCATTCCTGTTGGCCTCATTCATCACATGGAGGTTGTGAGGGCTCTATGCCCTTGGTTCTTCATCTCTGAACCATCCTGGAGCTGGGAAACTCAGCTTCTGGTGCCTACAGCTTGGAGTTAAGGCCCTTCCTCACCCTAGGGAAAGTTCACTGACCGCTGGATGAAGGAGCCCAGTGTTAACAACCCAATATTTTTAGACTGAACTCTGTTTCATTGGAAAGTCTCCCAGCAGCTTTCAGAATGAACAACTACCTTAAAGGAAGGTCCATCAGCTTTGAAGATAGTAAGGAGGAAAAAAAAAATAATATGAAGAAGAAAATACACCCTTACTGGGTCTTTAAAGCCCATACAGTTCTGCACGAGGTACCTGAGCTTCTCCTGGGACCTGAGCTTGTTTGTTCAGACCTAACTGGTGTCTCTTATCCCTGCCCTGGAGACACAAAGTTTTCAGGGCTGTTCTACCACCTTCCAAATTACATCAGATTTCCTCTCCCAGGAGACCCCAGAGAAGAAGCAAATTGTGCTTGCCTGCCTGTACAAGGCCTGGTGACATCTCCTTGGCAGGCAAGCAGAAGACCAAGGGTAAAATTTAATCCCTAATGTAATTCTTCAATTAATCATTTCATCTGCAATTAGGCTAAAGCAGACTTATCAGCTATCTGGGTCAGACCTCCCACTTCCACTTCCCTCTACCAGGCTTCATCTTAATCAGATACAGGGCACGATAAGGGTTAGTCTCCAGTGAAGGGAACTCATTTCGATATGGTAATTAGAGGTATCAGCATTAAAAATGCAGTTGTACTTCCTCTCACAAGTTTATTGCTTCAAGTGACTCAATCCAAGTGAATCCAATACAACCTAATGTGTTCATTAGTTTCCATGATGATTTTTTCAGAGCTGTGACTGTGCATGAAGCTCTCCTATCTGCCCGTTTACACCGTGTTTGTCTCTAATGTGAAAGCATGTGAGAACACTGCACATGGTCGTACACATTGCAGGACTAAAGAGGGTTGCAAAGGATATCGTGGTTTTGTTTATTGGTGTTGGACCTTCAGAGGATGCTGGGATCAGACCTGTGTTGTGCTAAGCACCACAGGGAAAGCAGGACAAGAAGAGCCCTGAGGAAGCATCTGATAAGGTGCAGCAGGTGGATACATGAGGTGGGATGGGAAAATTATAAAGATGTGGCACTTGAGCATCCAAAACATCTCCAGGGAAAGAACTGTTGCAGGAGGGCAGCAACGTAACAGCTGCCTCTCAGATCAGGGTTTTGGGTGTGGGATTGGTGGTTTTTATGAAAGTTTCTAATAGACTACCACAAGAACTGGTCTCTGTGGATTTCTGGAACTGCTCTGGAGAAATGGAAAGAATTTGCCTCTGTTACACAGGGAAACTCTAGGGCTTCTGTGGAAGGGTGTTCACCTGGTATCCATCCCTGGTATCCACACCCATTTGGCTTGCTAGTTCTTATATTACTGCTTCTGCATGCGAATAGTCTATTGCAGTTCAGAATATATAACATTATATATTTTAAGCATTTTATATTATACATACACTCAGTATCAGCACAGCCAAATAAACCCAAACACAAGAGCCCATGGGTACCACTACTGACAGAGGTGCCCACCCTGTTTGTCAATAGCAGCTTCCAGCTCTGTGCCAAGTCCTGTACTTCTCTGAGTCATCTTATCTAACACTGATGACATGTCTCTTACTCTCTCAAATGCTTTTCATAGTGTGCCCATGCTGAAAGCAGGAATGAAGTTGGCAATGACAGTTTTTAGGATAAAAATTTCCCGTGTTTGATGGGAAGACATGATGGCTCTGGGATTGCTTTCCTGCTGCCACAATTAAATCTGTGTGGAAAGACATTTCTAAGAAAATAACAGACTGAAGCAAATTGTTGAGATTGTAATAGTACAGTCTGAATTATTCCAATAGAAATATTCCCTGTAGAAATAGTCCAGAATGTTCAGGTAATTTTCAGTCAGCTCAGCTAAACCACACACACCTCCTGTGAGTCTTTGTTGCGAAGCAGCACCAGCAGGAATGAAATCAGGCACAAATATCCTGGAAAACTTTACATTCCACCTTTCTGTGAGCTTATTAGGAATGGAATGAAGCCATTGGCAAAGCCTTTTTGTTTGGTCCTAAATGTGGAAGAGGGAATTAGAAATTTCTTCTCTCTGGAGTTTTATTGATGCAATAGGAGTTGAGACTTTAATATATTCATCCCTTTCAATGGCGATGTGGAAAATGTTTTTCTCAGAAGAAAGTTAAGTTAGAGCTTGATTTTTTTTTCAGTTAAGTGGTATCTTTTAAAAACAAAGCATTTTAATCATAAAATGTTACCTGCAGTGATATAGAACAATAGGCCTTTTCTACCAGTCAGAATTTGAAACAATAAGCCTTCTTGTTTGGGAAGGAAGATAACAATTCTCTGCTTCACCACCCTTAAAAACATCCATTTAGGCTTCCATTGAATTAAATTGTGTTTTTTTTTTTAAAAAAATAAAATAAGAAAATCTTAAATATAATCACACTACTTGGTTCGTTTTAACTATTGTTAAAATTAATATTAATAAAGAGCATGGCTCCTTTTTCTCCCCTTTCTTCCTGTGCACTTATACTTTTGTCAAGGTCAAAGCAATTAAGCTTCACGCTTCTGACATGACCAGCTGCTTGGAAGCCCAGGGGAGCTAAGAAGATAGAGTGTGATTTCAAAGGCGAAATGCTGGGGGGGGAGGAAAAAAAGAAACACTCAGGTGCCATTTCTGCAGATAAAACGGGATGCTAGGGAACATTCAGCCCTTGTCGCTGCAGAAGTGTGTGTGGAATACAGTGAATTTTGCCTTTATTCCTTAATTCTACTGACCACAGTTTTGAACAACAGAGCAATGACTGAAATGAAGACCCCCATGTTTTCAGGTGCTGTTTGAGACGACAGAGAGCATCCTGCCTGCTGCTGATCCAGAAGGACACAGGACTTCCAGGGGCAGAAGCCACCTCTGCTAGCCTCACATGAATGTTTCAGACACCCTTTGTGATCTCCAGCAGCTCCATGCCCCTACACTAAGGTGACCAAATCGAGCTTTTGGGCTCTGGGGACTGCCACAGACACATGGGATTATGACACTTATAAGCTTATGAGTGCCCATCTCTGGCTTATTCTCCTCCCCTTCCCAGCTATCATGAATGACTTAGACAAAGCTTTCTGAGACTCTCAGGCATTGAAGGGTGACAATTCTGAAGCAGGATTTCATCAAGTCATAGAATCACAGAGTCATTAAGGTTGGAAGAGACCTCCAAGATCATCTGGTCACACCATCCTCCTGCCACCAATGTCACCCACTAAACCATGTCCCTAAGCACCATGTCCAACCTCTCCTTGAACACCCCCAGGGACAGTGACTCCACCACCTCCTTGGGCAACCCTTCCCAATGCCTGACTGCTCTTTCTGAGCAGAAATATCTCCCAAATTCCCTATGAGAAATCTGATCCCTTAAGTTTGAGCCTTGATGGTCCAGTGGATGGCTAGGAAGAAAAGATAGCTAATAACATGTTTCTGACTGTTTGGGGGAGAGGGGCTGAAGGTTACATCTTTCTCCACTTTATTCAACTGCCATGGGCGCTTGCAAGGCAGACAGGATGCCTGTAATTTCTAGAATGGATGGGTGCATAACTTGATAAAATGCTGACTGATTAGAAGCACTTCTCAGTTAATGACCATCAATTAATGCTAATCTCCAGTGAGCAGCAAATAACAGATTCCTGCTGGCTACACTGTGCTGTCGACACAGATGAGATGACATTCCTTCCTGTGCTGCTGAATAAAACACACAGTGAAGAGTATCAGAGCATAACTCAGAGATGATTCTGGAGCATCCTGTTGGTGTTTACCATGAAACACTTTGCAAGGACATGGTCCCACCATATGCGTATTTTGAAAGCTTACTTTCACTACTGAAAAATATTTTGGTGATACTTTCTTCCTTTCAGCATGGAACATTGAGCTGGCTATGACATTGGCATCTCATGGCGTGGTAGATTATAGATTTGCACTTGACCAAAAAACCTAGTTTTGCCCAGACTCCAGGGCACTCACAGAGCAATGACATCCAAATATCCTCCAGATGATGGCTCTGGTGCACTACAGCAGTTCTCTACTAGAACAGCAACGAAATTTTCACCTCTTCCACGGCTCTTCATCCCCTCTGAAAGACAGGCAGAGCTTCAAGTAATAAATAAATAAATAAATTAATTAATTAATTAATTAATGTTCTCTGCTCTTGTGGCAGGCAGTGGCAGGGCCCTTCTGAGAAGGGCACCACTGTGCTGTTACCTACTTGGCATCGGTCATGCAGGGTTGGCACAGCTGAGACATCTCAGAGGTGGCTCCAGGGGCTCCTGAAGCTGGAGACTGGCAGGAAACTCCAATATCTGACATCAATACTCAGTGCAGAGGCATAAACTAAATCCTTCAGGAGCTGCCCTCCTGTTTGGTGTTACTATGGGCTAATGTTTTTATAAATGGTCTTTAACTCTCTCACTGTCCAGGCTTGAAGAAGGGAGGTGATTGTTTTGACATGTTTTCCCCGAAGAGCTCCCCTCTCTGCAGAAATGATGTCACTAGCACTTAGAAACATCTTTGGAGGCTTCCAGGGGAATCTCTGGAGGTTTTTGGCTGTGAGCTCAGGGAGGCTATAAACAATAATGTCTGCGCCATCAGCTCAGACCGCCCAGGATCTGTGCACAAGGGCAGAACACCGTGCAGCATCTCCCTGCTCCAGCTGGTGGCTCCAGGTGGCCCAGCTGTGCACCTTTTCAGGAGACTGATTTCTCCAGAATCAGTTACCAGCTTCTTAACAACTCAACAACAACAAAAACCAATGTGTTATCTCAGCTGGAATCACGGGAAATGTCAGTGTGTGTGCTATCTAACACTAATTAGGAAGTAATTGTTCCTAATGGCAAATTTGATGTTGAGCATGTCAGCTGTAATCATCATAATTTTGGAGCATGGGTCGTGAACCCAAAAAGTTTAACAGCCAGCCTTTTCTGCTACAGACTGGCTGACACATGCCATTTGAAATGAGAAGGACAGAGATGAATGTGTAAGGGAAGCCAGACCAGATGAAATAACGCAGAACAGCTAAGATGTCACATACTTGGGAGCATCATAATGTAATATATTTTTTAATACCATGAGAATGTGGTTTGCAAAGCTCTTTGCTTGTAAAGGCTCCTTGATGATTGCACATCCTCCTGGCAGGCCACAAAGAATGGGGAAAAACTTTTACTTTTCTTGGTCATCAACAAACCAACACAGACAACCAGAATAGCTCCTCTGAAAAGACTAGCCTTGCATCCCCCCTGTTTCTTCCTACCAATTACCAGTGTTTTTCTCCCTGACAGCTTACAAAAACATTCATTACCATCGGACACAGCTTTTGTTCCATGGTGTTAGTACGTGAATGCAGTCAAAGACAATGCAGGAAAGGAAGAGCTGGCAAGATCATGCTCTCCTCCCACACTCCTGCAATTACTGAGGATTAAATCAAGAAACAGAAGACAGTTGTCGCAAACATAGTTAAATGAGAGTTGAAAACGCAGAAGCAAAGACGTGTGGGGCTTCTGTGCGAAATGTCCAATGCACAAAGGCTGGGGAAGCTGGAGGGAAGAATATTTGGCCAAAAACAAACATCTGGGAAGTTGTCTCCATCTGAGCTAGTCGCCTTCAGATGGGAAATCAGTGGAGATCTAGTCAATGTTGTCAATGAGACGTGAGGCACAGTTCAGACATGTACTTTGGCATGAGCCAAAATAGACCAGATGAATCATGCTGTGCAAGTGACTATTTTCTCCTTTGGCGGCAAAGGAGTCTTGACTGATTAGCGCAGTTGTAGATGTTTATAGGATGGACAGTATCTTCTTTGATATTGGCTCTGTTTTGCTGGTGTCTTGATAATTCTCACTATCTTAATCACTTGATTGCTCTGTGTACTGTGGCTAAATGGTTGTGATGTTCCTAAGAAATTCAGTTGTTTCACTCAGCACAGCACTACTTGAAGTCACATTAGTGTGGGGAATCTCAAGTTACTTTAAAAGAAGAGAAATGAAAAATAATGGAAAACCTTTTTGTAAATATTTTAGCAGGTTTCACAATTTTAGGAAGAAGAGGTTTACCTTAAGCTTTCATGTGTTCAACAAACATTTCTAAGGAGCAGCTGAGGTGCCTAAGTCTGACTCATTTCACAGGTCCTGTAATCTCTGCTTTGGAAAAAAGAAAAGTAAAGACATCTCCATCTATCCACATAAATGTACTGAGAAATTCTAAATCCTGACAAGTATCTCTATCCCTGACTGATATTTTTCTTAAAAAGTGGTCAACGTCTACAAGTTACCCAATGCATCACCTCATTGGACTGCTTCCCAAACCAATGCCCTCACTTGAGTCATTCAACAATCGCCCCAGGAAAACCTTCTCTTCCGTATCTCCATCAGTGAGCAGAGAGGCCTTTTGAGTGCCCCAGGATGTGAGAAGGTACATGTAATGTTTTTCCACCGGAAGAACTCGAAGAATATGTACAACTCAAGTGAAAATACTTGGCTGTGAGAATATGTGGAGCACACAAAAATAATTGGCCTACATATGTATGTGTACCCCAGAGCATGTCTACACTTTTACTCATATCAAAGAATATTCAAATTAGGTGTCTAAGTGTGGGTGTTTATTGCTATTTGAATGGCCTTGGGGTGTTCCAGATACCCACACAGGGAAGAGAGAGATGAAATGGGGCCTTTGTAGAGCTGTGCTTCCCTAGAGCAAAATTTGGAGCTGCCAGGACACAAGCATCTCAAGAGACATGAGATACTCATGGTTTATCCATTAAGCAAAGACTACACTATTGTCCTACAGCAGCCTCACAGATGTAAATGAGACCCTTTTCAGACCAAGGGTAGGACTTTATCTCACCTCCTTTTGGTGTCATAGAGGTCTAGCCTAAGCCAGATGTCTAGGGCCCCTGTTTGGTCAACAAAGGAAAAAAAGGATGCTCTACAGAATATGTCAGCCCACTCACTTTAGACAAGTTACCTTGGGATGGGTGATCTTTCCTTTGGCAATAGAGGGAGTTTAATGACTATTTAGAGCAAGACTGCCCCAGAAGTCTGAGGTTAGCTCGGGTGGTCTGCATCCCAGGGCGTTGCTCAGGGTGAGCAAAGTTATCAGGTCTCCCAAGCAGCAAGACTCAGTGGACATGAAAGAAGGTGGCAAGGCAACAGGAAAGGAAAACATGGAGGATGAAATAGTCTACAAGTACGTGGCTGGGGTTGTGCCACCTGTGTGGAACTTTGTTTGATAAACAGCCCCGTTCATTCCAGAAACACCACGCTTTCACTTTGCAAGAGTACACTGAAATATTCCCTACCAGATGGACACAACCCAGTGCTCCCCACAAAGAGAACATTCAGGAGCTCATTACCAGGCAAAGCCTTTAGCCTCTGGGTGGAAGCCTGTTTGTTTTGTAATTAACTTTCTTTGCCCAACCAGTGACCTACTGCTCTGTACAACTGAGTGCTGCTCAGTATGATTACACCAGCCACTCACAAATAAAATCATGCACAGTGCAATGCCATAGAGGAGAGCAAGACCATGAGCGACCACAGAAAAAGGGCTCCACTGCATGGTTAATGACACCAGAGGGTCAGAAAAACAGGATTCATTAGGAAAGAAGACTCTTCCTAATGGCCAGGATAAGGTTCTGTTAGAAAGACTGGGAAGTCTTCCTCCTGAATTTGCTGCCTGGGAGGCAAGAGTTTGTCCATCACTGCAGGTTTGTAAGCAAGTGTTAGACAACCCAGCATAATACAAGCAGTCCATTTCATGGGGGGGGGGAAAAATATATATATATATATTTTTTATATATATATATTATATATATATAATTTTTATGAAGCTGTCTTCCTGCAAAAACCTGGATGCAAAAGAAATGTAGTGGCACTGCTTACAGGGCAGGAATATTCCAAGGTAACACAAAAAAGAAGGATGCTTCTAGCCAGGATGAGTCGCCAATTTCTATTCAGCCTTTCAGAAAGAACCAGTCACTAGCAAAAATAGTAAATAATAATAATAATGATGATAATAATAATGATAATAATGATAATAATGATAATAATAATAACAATAATAATAATAATAATAATAATAATAATAATAATAATAATAATTTTAAAAATCAATTTTATAGTGAATTAAAGCACTATAGCTTTGGTGCCCTGTCCTTCCCCATATACACAATGGGGACAGTGGATGGAAACTTGGTGTTAATTTCCAGCACTGTATTAATACTTCACAACATGGAGAAAAAATGATTTCCCTGCTCTGTCTGTTGGTTTCCCCACTGGAGAAACTGGAGGCACTGGCACTTACCTTCACTTCCCAGCCCCCTGTCAGGGAGCAGTGAGAATGGGGCATCCCTGCAAGGGCTTCAGAAAGGCTTCAGAGGTGAGTGAGGACTGCGGTGGTCTGCAGTACCACTCCTAGTACTGCCTCTTTACCCCGGAGAGCCTCCAGGGTAGATCTGTCACAGTGACACAGAGAAATGTACTGTCCCCAAGGTGTCTCATGCAGCAGCACACAGTGGTCTCACACAGGGAACACTTCCACCAGCTGGCCCTGTAACTCACAGGTCTCTCCTCGACGTGTTGCTGAACCAGGGAAATGAAAAATGTCTTCTGCGCATAGGCAAATTTCCCTTCTCTCTCTGTTACTCTGAAAGACAACATCTGTACCACTGCAGACAAGGTTTGTTCAGCTCAGCAACCTGCCCTCAACCGCAGCTACTGGCCAAAGGCCGAGAAGAGGGCGAGAACATAGGGAAGCTCCCCCAGGCACTGATGATTTGCAGTGCAGGGACCCCAAGGGCTGCCCAGGGAGGATGTCCCACAGCCCTCTTGAACCTTTGGCACCACGCTGGGTGCAGGATCAGCATGGGCATCCTTTTGGGAGATCCTTTTGAGGCAGACACTTGTGCAAATGGAGGTTACCTGAAAGATCATGAAGACACCCACACATTTTTCCATGACAGAGGAGCTCTGACCTCAGCAGGTCTGAGGAACTGAAAGATCAGAGCCTAAAAGATCAGATCTTCTGCCTGAGTATGTGCTTCAACGCAGAGAGCTCCGCTGTGCTCCCGCTGAAGCCAGTATTAAAGTTCTCATCGACTTCAGTAGTGGAACAACAAAGCTCTGGCACTTCAAAGGTTTATTTTATGGTGCTTATCCTGCTAATAAGCACCATCCATTCCTTTCAACAGGGGAGCCAGCCTCCGATTTGCTGACAGCACTTTGCTCTCTAGGGCTGTAACCCATGTTAATAAAACCACAACAGGTCGCCCATACAGGTAGAGGGGACTAACAGCTCCCCCTTCCTTCAGAAGCAACAGGGCGTTTAGCTTCCATCCAAGGCTTTGGGCTTGTGTTGGAAGTCTTATTTTTATTTTTTACTTGAATCTGTAGAAATTGGAGATATTTGAAAGCACTTTGGACATGGTCCTGGCCAGTTGGCTTCACTCAAGCAAGGGGTTGGACAAGATCACCTCACAAGATCCCTTCCACCCTCAACCAGTCTGTCATTCTGGGAAATGCCTTTAAGCACAGGAATGAACTGCCTGTTGAACTGCAGTCAGGACTGGATGCCTTTGTAGGAGACAGGTGATCACTCAGAGCTTCTCTTTGAGGAACATTTCCATGTCATCACTTCTAATGGTGGAAATTGGATATCACATTGGACTCCCCAGGGTTTTTTGTGCACACACACAAATTAAATCTACATTTGAACTATGAAAAACGTTAAAGAAGATGTAGAAAAACAAACCTTACTCTGAATTCTCAGCTCAGTGTGACATCAGATTCTTGGGGAAGAAAGACCCAGCCAGACACTAACTGTGTGTTCAGATGCAACACCACCTTACAGGGCTCCTTTGCAGTGAGGCAGAAGAAATATCCTCAGCATTTACTGTCCCAGGGAGATGGGAAAAGCTTTTTCCTAATGCCACACCTACCCTTCACAATCTGCAGTTTGTGGATATGCCATGAACTTCCCCTTACCTAGGTCATAGGACCTTGGATCACAGCACAGGTCAGGCTGGAAGGAACCTTGGAGGTGTACAGCCCAACCTCATGCTCACAGCAGGCTGGGCTATGAGGGCAGAATGGGCTGCTCAGGGTTTTATCCAGGAAAATCTCAAAAATCTGCAGGAATGGAGACTGCACAGCCTCTGCAGGTAGGCTGTTGCTCCTGTGGAGCAGAGACCATGAACATGCAGGAGGACATGAGACCCACCAGCAGCCCTCAGGCACTCCCCTCGTCTCCGGCTGCCAGCCAGACACTAATGTTGGTTCTCTGGCTAATGACATGAGGCCTCACGCTGCAGATTGTTACTAAAACCATTTCTTCTCTTGCTGCTGCTGCTAGATAATGACAGGCTTCTTGCTCTAATACAATGCCAGCAAATGAGCTGATGCTGGGAGCTTCAAATTAATTGCCCGGTCAATGAAATCACACGTCCAGAGCAATGCTACTCAGGTTGTTTTCACATCCATT
This sequence comes from Netta rufina, assembly GCF_964035555.1. Lineage (NCBI taxonomy): Eukaryota > Metazoa > Chordata > Aves > Anseriformes > Anatidae > Netta > Netta rufina. Next base: position 4,857,818 of record NC_140124.1, read on the forward strand.
CCGTGCTTGCAAAGGATTGGCGTTGAATGTCATTATTTTGTCTATTTTGAGAGCCGGTGCTTGCTCAAGGTTTTGCTTCAAATAAAGGATTTGGTTTGCTTTAAAGAAAACAGGGAGAGCGTGAGCGAGAGTGTGCTGGTGCTCGAGTGCTGTGCAGAGCTGGGGCTGCCTGGCAGCATGTCACAGCCCACGCTGACAGCACAGCTAACAAGGAAACACAGCTCCTTCCCATCTCCAGCCCTGTTTTCTGACCCTTGAAGCACCCTCTCCTTTGAAGTATCATGTAAAGTACAGGAAATTGGATGCCACTCATTTTCTCCACCTCCAAAAGAGCAGGAAAACAAGACAACAAACTAGAAAATGTCAAAAATCTTTTCTCCCAAGTTGGCACCCAACATATCCCCATGAATGCTGGAAGCTCCCACTGCAAGCTCCTGCACTCTGGAAATGTGGACACTTAACCATGACACCTGGGCAGGATGCTAAATATTTATACACAGCTGTTGAGTTTTCCTTGCTGGGTCTTTTATCATGGCCAGCCAGTAGAGAAGTGAAGCCCTGGGAACTCAGAAATCCCAATAAAGCCCTGGGTGCCCAAATCACTGGGAGCATAGGAGTTACTGGCCCTAAATGTCCTTGACCAGCAGGGCTCCCAGACATTTTTCTTTACATATTGGCTTTCTTCCATGCTGCTGCAGCCCTACAAGACCTCCTTTCTTCAACTGTAGGTTTGTTTTATAAGACTGCATGTCTTGAATCCCAAGAGGTTTTCTGGCTATGCTGGCTTAGAGCACACCCTAAGCACGAGAGAGGCTAGGCTTTGAAGGACAATGCAAAAGACCTTAATTCCACCGGCCTCTCACATCATTTAAAACAGGCAAATTTGTGAACTACTCTCTAGGCATTTGAGGAAGTCAGAAAAGTTGATGAATGGTCTTGTTTTAATTCTCCCCTTCACCAGAGAATTGGTCTCTGCCCTGTAGATAAAAACACTTTGAGCTTGTGGGTATTCCCACCTTCTGAAAATGTCTCTATTACCCTCGTTAAGCCTTGCAAATTTGTATATAGAAATCCTGACTGTCCCTTCTCAAGTGAGGGGGAGTGGATGGGTCTGAGGAGGGGTGGCAGAGGGGTCAGAAAGATAAAACCAAACTGAAGTGCTGCTGAAAGAAGAAACAATCACCACATGCCAAAGGGATCGCAGCCTCTAAGCACAGATAGGGGTGAATGTTTCAGCACAGGGCTGTTATTTTCTGTGCTTCAGAGAGTGGGTGCTGCTCCCCTCCCAGGCTGTATTGTTACTACATGTGGAGGATATACCTAGGAAGCAGTGGAAGGATGGAGAAAACATCCTTCTTCATAGAAGACAAGGGAAGAGGAAGATGGATGCAGCAGGGCAGCCTAAGGGATGTAGTTACACATCTATTAGCAGCTCTCCTGTGGGTGTTCACAGCCATGTGCAGCAGGGTGTGCTGGGGTTCCCTCAAGCCTTGTATCTTGTGACACAGGCAGCAACAGAGGAGGGATAACACCTTCATGGCCTCCCCACGGGTAAATTCACACCTGCCTCTTTCCTTTAGCCTCTGCTGATGAATCTCAGAGAGGATCAGGGTTGGCAGGAGTCAGGGGAAGAGGGGAGGCAGCACAGCAGGGCTGGGTCCTTGGGGCAGGCAGCAGGATCTACAGGGCAACACGGGCACGTCTGTGCTGAACCCAGCTGGGGTGGGATTCATCTCAGCCTAAAGGAGATGAATCATGCCCGTGAACTTTTTCCACTGAATACAAGCTCCTCTCACCACCAGGGAGCCCAGCTCTGCTGTAAGTGTGTGAAAAAGGCTTCTCTTTCCCAGCCCCATGCACTTTGCCCACACTGCCCTTCACATAGGGAAACTGAGGCACCAGCACAAGTCAGGTTGATGCCCAGGCTCTGCTTTAATAATCTGGGCTTGGAAGAAACCTGTGAGACCTGGGGTTAAATGGTTGTCTGCCTCTCAGTGGGATGTGGTGAATGAAGGCCATCAGGGGGCAGGTAGCACCTGCAAATTGGTTTCATGTGATTATGGGCACGGAGGGCCTAAGGGGTTGCTCTCTCCAGGAAGGATGAAGCCAGGAGAGCAAGAGCACTGGAGGGTTTGTTAGCAAAGCACAGGGAAAGTGGCTGTGTTAAGCAGGAGGTGTGCAGGGATTGTATGCAAGTGGCCAGAGCAGAGCTCATTACCAGCTGCTCCTCAAGTCTAAAACTGATGAGTCCCAAAACATAGGGGTGAATTAGGATGTAGCTGACTAAGGAGGTGTTTGAAAAAGAGCCAATAAGTGTCCCTCTAGGGACGAGGAGCTCTTTTTCTGCATCACTTATAGAATGCCAAATAAACAGCACTGTTGCTGCAAAGGCAGACAAGCTCTCCAGGATACAGGTTGGCTAAAGAGGTGCA